>NC_092151.1:96893563-97571063 GCF_045791955.1 Oncorhynchus clarkii lewisi | reverse complement strand
GTTTACTGAACTAAAGTTAATTTAAATATGAAACGTCATAGAATACAAAATGGCAATGCAGAGCGCTCTAGACTCAGTTCATCGCTCTAGACTCAGTTCATCGCTCTAGACTCAGTTCATCGCTCTAGACTCAGTTCATCGCTCTAGACTCAGTTCATCGCTCTAGACTCAGTTCATCGCTCTAGACTCAATTCATCGCTCTAGACTCAGTTCATCGCTCTAGACTCAGTTCATCGCTCTAGACTCAGTTCATCGCTCTAGACTCAGTTCATCGCTCTAGACTCAGTTCATCGCTCTAGACTCAATTCATCGCTCTAGACTCAATTCATCGCTCTAGACTCAGTTCATCGCTCTAGACTCAGTTCATCGCTCTAGACTCAATTCATCGCTCTAGACTCAGTTCATCGCTCTAGACTCAGTTCATCGCTCTAGACTCAGTTCATCGCTCTAGACTCAGTTCATCGCTCTAGACAGTTCATCGCTCTAGACTCAATTCATCGCTCTAGACTCAATTCATCGCTCTAGACTCAGTTCATCGCTCTAGACTCAGTTCATCGCTCTAGACTCAGTTCATCGCTCTAGACTCAATTCATCGCTCTAGACTCAATTCATCGCTCTAGACTCAGTTCATCGCTCTAGACTCAGTTCATCGCTCTAGACTCAGTTCATCGCTCTAGACTCAGTTCATCGCTCTAGACTCAGTTCATCGCTCTAGACTCAATTCATCGCTCTAGACTCAGTTCATCGCTCTAGACTCAGTTAACAGAATCTGTAGTTTATCCTATTTCAGAGTTAGGCATGGTCTGATTTTAAAAAAAGAAAGGAAATGATTGCATTTTCTGCCATATCTTATTTTTGCAGAAAATGTAGTGTAGTTCCAGTAGTTAGCTACACTGCTACAAGGCACACAAAAAAGTAGCTAATTAATCTAACAACTGAAAACACTACCAAAGATGTGATTTCTTTCTCTAGCGAATGATGGCAAGGCACTACAGAGGCTAGTGCATACGGCCCAGTACATCACTGGACCAAGCTTCCTGTCATCCAGGAACTCTATAGGAGCGCAAGACGTAGAGACGTAGAGCCGCAAGCTAGCGCGAGGACGCGCTCTTTGAAAGGAGGGAGAAGTGTAACGCGCCTGGGTGTATAAACACGGAAATCGACTCGGCACAGTCGATAGCGCGCCGTACCTCGGCGCTCCCTGCTGTTTCATTACAATATTAACTCAATTACCTCGACACCCCCTGCATATAGCCTCGCTATTGTTATTTACTGCTGCTCTTTAATTATTTCTTATCTTACTTTTTTTAATGCATTTTCTTAAAACTACATTGTTGGTTAAAGGCTTGTAATTAAGCATTGTATTCTGCGCATGTGACAAACACAATTTGATTTGAGTTCAACTAATACCACCAAGCTACCACAAATGTCGCTTAAATACTAGTGGAACACTGCCAGTGCTTACTAACAAGTTAGGTAGCTAGCTACTACAGATCCAGTCCTGAGTGTTGGGCATGGCTCTGTTGAGTTGGCCTGAATCAGTCTCTGTCGTAGGCTAACCATTAACTTACATTAACTTTGCCCCCACTCCCCACCACAAACCTTGCAAACCCCACTTCTGCAAATCTTTTTCAGTCAGACTGCTCTTGGTTTCTTCCGGTACGCTTGTTTTTATTTTCTGATGGAAGCTGGCCATATTTCCAAAAGCTGAGGAAAGTTTCAGAGAAACAACAAGGAAGGAAGTTTAGCGCCAAACAAACATTGTTTACTTCCTGATCAGATGACCTGAAACAGATGAGACGCGGCTTCTTCTTCTCCTCCTTTGATTAGGTTTAACGGCGGTTGGCCTCCAATAAACGTTGCATTACCGCCACCAACTAGACTGGAGTATAACTCCTTTATACTTTGCTTGAAAAAAGGAAAATAAATCAAGAAATTCCCTACATCCAGTGCTTAATTTGAGCCGGATCCTGCCGCAATAGGATCCTGTTTCATTCAGGAACCTATTTGTGAGGATCCGGTACCTTTCTTGGCATGACATTTTTTTCAATGTTTGCATTGTACAAATTCAAATAAAAGCGGTCAGAGTTAATTCGAGTGCCCCCTAAAAAACATAGCCTAATGTGAAAATGTAGATTTTCAGCCCGCACCTGATTTTCTAAGAATTTATTCGGGCTGGGCCTAGCCCGGGTTTATTGTAACCTAGAGACCAACTCATGGCAGTTGCTGTGGTGTGAGAGAGAGAAGCTTGCCTGTATCTCTTACGGAACCAGAATGAGATTCCTTTTCTATAATCTCTTTTCCTCTCTCTGCTCTGATAGACATGAGTCTGCAACTACCATCTCTGCAGTGTTGCACTTCATAATTTATTTCCTGATAGAATCATAGCCTTGAGAAGGGTCCTTCATCATTTATTTCCTGATAGAATCATAGCCATGGGAAGGAAGTGTCCTTCATCATTTATTTCCTGATAGAATCATAGCCATGGGAAGGAAGGGTCCTTCATCATTTATTTCCTTATAGAATCATAGCCTTGAGAAGGGTCCTTCATCATTTATTTCCTGATAGAATCATAGCCATGGGAAGGAAGGGTCCTTCATAATTTATTTCCTGATAGAATCATAGCCTTGAGAAGGGTCCTTCATCATTTATTTCCTGATAGAATGTGTGCTATTGTCACGATCGTTATAAGTGGACCAAGGCGCAGCGTGATTTGGGTTCATCATAATTTATTTAAATCTGATTGGGAGGTTCCGGACTGTGGACCGTCGTTGGAGGTTCTGGACTGTGGAGGCGCACTGGAGGCCTGATGCGTGGGACCGGTACAGGTGGCGCCGGGCTGATGACAAGCACCTCAGGGCGAGTGCGGGGAGGAAGCACAGGACGTACTGGACTGTGGAGGCACACTGGAGACACAGTACGTATGGCCGGCGCAGGATATACTTGGCCGTGGATGCACACTGGAGGGCTGGAGCGTAGCGCTGGCACAAAGCGTCCTGGCTGGATGCTCACTTTAGCCCAGCATCCTGGACCGAGGAGGTGTACTGGAGACCAGGAGCGTATCGGGCTGTGGATGCGCACTGGAGACACATTGCGTATCTCAGCAAAACATGGTGCCTGACTGGTCCCACGCTCCTCACGGCGACTGTTTTGCTCCTGACACCAAACCATCCACTCTACCTCATCACTCCCCTCAACTATCTCACAATACTCCTCGCTCAGTCTATCCCAATATCCCTCTTCGCTCTCAGACTCGACCCTCGGCTTCGCCGACCAACCCGTGTGCCCCCCCGCAAAATTTTTGAGGCTGCCTCTCGGGCTTCCGTCGTGGTCGTGAACTTCAGAGCCGCCGTTGATCCTCCTTCGCTGCCTCTGCCTGCTTCCATGGCAGGGTCTTATCTCCTGCCATAATTTCTTCCCACATCCATGATGTCCTCCACTCCTTTTTCTCCCGGGCCCAGGATGTCCGCTCCTACTGACCACGCTGCTTGGTCCGTTTGTGGTGGGATCTTCTGTCACGATCGTTATAAGGACTGGACCAAGGCGCAGTGTGGTTTGGGTTCATCATAATTTATTTAAATGGGAACCAGCAACAAAACAATAAAGAGAAACACACAAACGTACAGCCTAGTAGGGCTCAAAAGCAACAATACAAATCCTACAAACAACAGGTGGGAAAAGGCTGCCTAAATAGGATGCCCAATCAGAGACAACGATAGACAGCTGCCTCTGATTGGGAACCATACCAGGCCAACATAGAAATACAAAAACTAGACTACACATAGAAATAATAAACTAGAACACCCCCCAGTCACGCCCTGACATACTCCACCATAGAAAATAAAGGCTTTCTATGGTCAGGACGTGACAGCTGTGTGTTGTGTTGCAGCAACACTGATGAACTTAAATACATTTGGCCAAAGATATAGAGTTACTGATGTCTGTTCATATACAGTTTATATATAGAGAGTTATATAGAGAGAGTTTATATAGAGATAGAGTTTATATAGAGAGAGTATATATATAGAGAGTTTATATAGATATAGAGTTATATAGAGATAGTTTATATTTTTATTTATTTTTATTTTATTTCACCTTTATTTAACCAGATAGGCAAGTTGAGAACAAGTTCTCATTTACAATTGCGACCTGGCCAAGATAAAGCAAAGCAGTTCGACACATACAACGACACAGAGTTACACATGGAGTAAAACAAACATACAGTCAATAATACAGTATAAACAAGTCTATATACGATGTGAGCAAATGAGGTGAGATAAGGGAGGTAAATGCCAAAAAAAGGCCATGGTGGCAAAGTAAATACAATATAGCAAGTAAAACACTGGAATGGTAGATTTGCAATGGAAGAATGTGCAAAGTAGAAATAAAAATAATGGGGTGCAAAGGAGCAAAATAAATAAATACATTAATACAGTAGGGGTAGTTGTTTGGGCTAAATTATAGATGGGCTATGTACAGGTGCAGTAATCTGTGAGCTGCTCTGACAGTTGGTGCTTAAAGCTAGTGAGGGAGATAAGTGTTTCCAGTTTCAGAGATTTTTGTAGTTCGTTCCAGTCATTGGCAGCAGAGAACTGGAAGGAGAGGCTTTTTTGAGTTAGTGTTGCAGGAAGCAAATTTCTGCTTGAAAAGGCTAGCCTTGGCTTTTCTAACTGCCTGTGTATAATGGTTTCTAGCTTCCTTGAACAGCTGCATATCACGGGGGCTGTTCGATGCTAATGCAGAACGCCATAGGATGTTTTTGTGTTAAGGGCAGTCAGGTCTGGGGAGAACCAAGGGCTATATCTATTCCTGGTTCTAAATTTCTTGAATGGGGCGTGTTTATTTAAGATGGTTAGGAAGGCATTTAAAAAAAATATCCAGGCATCCTCTACTGACCGGATGAGATCAATATCCTTCCAGGATACCCCGGCCAGGTCGATTAGAAAGGCCTGCTCGCTGAAGTGTTTCAGGGAGCGTTTGACAGTGATGAGTGGAGGTCGTTTGACCGCTGACCCATTACGGATGCAGGCAATGAGGAAGTGATCGCTGAGATCTTGGTTGAAGACAGCAGAGGTGTATTTAGAGGGCAAGTTGGTTAGGATGATATCTATGAGGGTGCCCGTGTTTAAGGCTTTGGGGAGGTACCTGGTAGGTTCATTGATAATTTGTGTGAGATTGAGGGCATCAAGTTTAGATTGCAGGATGGCTTGGGTGTTAAGCATGTTATAGAGAGTTTATATAGAGATAGAGTTTATATATAGAGAGTTTATATAGAGAGATTTTATATATAGAGTTTATATATAGAGAGTTTATATAGAGAGAGTTTATATAGAGAGAGTATATATATAGAGAGTTTATATAGATATAGAGTTATATAGAGATAGTTTATATAGAGAGAGTTTATATATAGAGAGTTTATATAGAGATATAGTTTATATATAGAGAGTTTGTATAGAGGGATTTTATATATAGAGTTTATATAAATAGAGTCTATATATATAGTCTATATGTAGAGAGTTTATATATAGAGTTTATATATTGTCACGTTCTGACCTTTATTTCCTTTGTTTTGTATTTATTTAGTATGGTCAGGGCGTGAGTTGGGTAGGCAGTCTATGTTTGTTTTTCTATGTTTTGGGGTATTTCTATGTTTCGGCCTAGTATGGTTCTCAATCAGAGGCAGGTGTCATTAGTTGTCTCTGATTGAGAATCATACTTAGGTAGCCTGGGTTTCACTGTGTGTTTGTGGGTGATTGTTCCTGTCTCTGTGTTTGCACCAGATAGGGCTGTTTTGAGTTTTCACATTTCTTGTTTTGTTAGTTATTTCATGTATAGTTGTCTTTATTAAAAACATGAATAACCACCACGCTGCATTTTGGTCCGCCTCTCCTTCAGATGAAGAAAACCGTTACATATATAGAGAGTTTATATATAGAGTTTATATATAGAGTGTTTATATATAGAGAGTCTGTATATAGAGAGTTTATATATAGAGAGTCTGTATATAGAGAGTTTATATATAGAGAGTCTGTATATAGAGAGTTTATATATAGAGAGTCTGTATATAGAGAGTTTATATATAGAGTTTATATATAGAGTGTTTATATATAGAGAGTCTGTATATAGAGAGTTTATATATAGAGTTTATATATAGAGTGTTTATATATAGAGAGTCTGTATATAGAGAGTTTATATATAGAGTTTATATATAGAGTGTTTATATATAGAGAGTTTATATAGAGAGAGAGTTTATATATAGAGAGTCTGTATATAGAGAGTTTATATATGGAGAGTTTATATATAGTCTATATATAGAGTATATATATATACAGAGTCTATTTATAGAGAGTTTATATATAGAGAGAGTTTATATATATATAGAGAGTCCATATATAGAGAGTTCATATATATAGAGTCTATATATAGAGAGTTTATATATAGAGAGAGTTTATATATAGAGAGTTTATATATAGAGTGTATATATAGAGAGTTTATATAGAGAGAGAGTTTATATATATAGAGAGAGTTTATATCTATAGAGTCTATATATAGAGAGTTTATATATAGAGAGAGTTTATATATAGAGAGAGTTTATATATATATATAGAGTTTATATATAGAGAGAGTTTATATATAGAGAGAGTTTATATATATAGAGTATATACAGTATATAGAGAGAGTTTATATACTGTATATAGAGTCTATACATAGAGAGTTTATATAGAGAGAGTTTATATATAGAGAGTTTATATATATAGAGTTTATTTATAGAGAGAGTTTATATATAGAGAGTCTATATAGAGAGAGTTTATATATATAGAGTTTATATATATAGAGTCTATATATAGAGAGTTTATATATAGAGAGTTGTCATGACGTTGGCCTGGGGGTAGGTTTATGACAGTCAAATACCTCTTTCCCCCTTTTCCCTCTCTCTACCCTACTGATGTTACATTTGCAAACCCCTTGGTTAATATAGAGATTCTGGGAACATCAGAAGGTGGTGGGAAATGAACTATATTCTGGTAATCCGACCAATTGAACATATGCGGTGGTACTTAATTAATATGATGTCAGTTCGGTTGTCATCTGAGACATTCTCATCAATGATAAGATGACATAAACTCTACAGTGGAAAGTCTACACATCAGAGTTATCGGATTCACATGGAATTGTTGTTCAATTTAAATGTTTGAATATTAAATTATTTGTGATGGGATGAAATGTGATTTTAGCTTCTAAAAGGTGAGATTTGGGTTTTCATAAGAGAGGGCTCTGCTCAATTAGTGGCCCGCACCTGTGAAGGAACATGGGCTATAAAACTTTTCCTCCTCCTCTCCCTTCCTATATAAAGCCTTGACGACAAACAACTTCCTGTTCCGAGGATGTAGGACGACGGTCCGATGTCAGAATGGTTCAGATAATAACTACAGAACGAAGCCAACATCAGCGTGAGCTTTGGTTGCGAATAGTATGAACTTTGAACTCTTATTCACTACAGAAGTGATACCTCCTAGCAATTGAGTTAGCAACAGCAGCTGCAAACGAGGGTTAGGAAGGAACAGACAGAGTATCCCGTCTATCACACAACACGTTACTACATGTGATTATGTGTATGTGATTAATTATGTGTATGTGTAATTCTGTGTGATTAGTTAGGTATTTAGTAAATAAATAATTAAACCCAATTTTGTATCGCTGATTCAACTTGTTAGCCAGAGTTCATGAAGATAACCAAGAATTTACATCTTTCAGATGAGACTGAATTAAGGTGACAATTAATATTGACTGCTATTGATGTAAAATATTACTAGGTCTTTAAGAGTTTATTCAGAAGATGACAGCTCTATAAACATTATTTCGTGGTGCCCCGACTCTCTAGTTAATTACATTTACATGATTAGCTCAATCAGGTAATATTAATTACGGAGAAATTATTTTATAGAATAGCATGTCATATCACTTAGTCTGGCATAGCCAAAGACACGACAGAGTTTATATATAGAGTTTATATATATAGTTTATATCTAGAGTTTACATATAGAGAGTCTATATATAGAGAGTTTATATAGCGAGAGTTTATATATAGAGAGTTTATATAGAGAGAGTCTGTATATATAGAGTTTATATATAGAGAGTTTGTATATATAGAGTCTTCACCTGCGGGATCGTTTGAGACCGGCCACCTGGACAGCTGATGAAACTGTGGGTTTGCTCAACCAAAGAATTTCTGCACAAACTGTCAGAAACCATCTCAGGGAAGCTCATTTGCATGCTCTTCGTCCTCACCAGGGTCTTGACATGACTGCAGTTCAGAGTCGTAACCGACTTCAGTGAGCAAATGCTCACCTTCAATGGCCACTGGCACGCTGGAGTAGAGTGCTCTTCATGGATGAATCCCGGTTTCAACTGTACCAGGCAGATAGCAGACACCGTGTGCAGTTTGCTGATGTCAACGTTGTGAACAGAGTGCCCCATGGTGGCAGTGGGGTTATGATATGGGCAGGAATAAGCTACAGACCACGAACACAATTGCATTTTATCTATGCGCAGTGGTTCCCAAACTTTTTATAGTCCCGTACCCCTTCAAACATTCAACCTCTAGCTGCGTACCCCCTCTAGCACCAGGGTCAGCTGTACCCCCTCTAGCACCAGGGTCAGCTGTACCCCCTCTAGCACCAGGGTCACCTGTACCCCCTCTAGCACCAGGGTCAGCGCGCTCTCAAATGTTGTTTTTTGCCATCATTATAAGTCTGCCACACACACACACTATACAATACATTTATTAAACATGAGAATGAGTGTGAGTTTTTGTCACAACCAGGCTCCTGGGAAGTGACAAAGAGCTCTTATAGGACCAGGGCACAAATAATAACAATAACCAATCATTTTGCTCTTTATTTAGCCATCTGACCCTATATGTTCATCAAAAATTGTGAATAACTTGCCACAGGTTAATGACAAGGTTGTGCTTGAAAGGATGCACATAACTCTGCAATGTTAGGTTGTATTGGAGAGTCTCATTCTTAAATAACTTTCAACACACAGTCTCTGTCTGTATTTAGTTTTCATGCTAGTGAGGGCCGAGAATCCACTTTCAAATACAGTTGAAGTCGGAAGTTTACATACACTTAGGTTGAAGTCATTAAAACTAGTTTTTCAACCACTCCACAAATTTCTTGTTAACAAACTATAGTTTTGGCAAGTCGGATAGGACATCTACTTTGTGCATGACACAGTAATTTTTCCAACAATTGTTTACAGACAGATTATTTCACTGTATCACAATTCCAGTGGGTCAGAAGTTTACATACACTAAGTTGACTGTGCCTTTAAACAGCTTGGCAAATTCCAGAAAATGATGTAATGACTTTAGAAGATTCTGATAGGCTAATTGACATCATTTGAGTCAATTGGACTATGGATGTATTTCAAGGCCTACCTTCAAACTCAGTGCCTCTTTGCTTGATATCATGGGAAAATCAAAAGAAATCATTCAAGACCTCCACAAATAGACCTCCACAAGTCTGGTTCATCCTTAGGAGCAATTTACAAATGCCTAAAGGTACCACGTTCATCTGTACAAACAATAGTACGCAAGTATAAACACCCTGGGACCACACAGCCGTCATACCACTCGTGAAGAAGACGTGTTCTGTCTCCTAGAGATGAACGTACTTTGGTGCGAAAAGTGCAAATCAATCCCAGAACAACAGCAAAGGATCTTGTGAAGATGCTGTGTCACGCCTATGTCCTTTTTTCTATGTTTTGTGTTTCTATGTTTTGGCCTGGTATGGTTCTCAATCAGGGACAGCTGTCTATCGTTGTCTCTGATTGAGAACCATACTTAGGTACCCTTTTGTGGCAAGTTAACTTTGTCTTTGTTCAGGGCACATAGCCCAAAGCTTCACGGTTTGGTTTTGTTCTTTGTTTTGTCGGCGTCATTTTCAATAAAGAGATAATGTACGCTTACCATGCTGCACCTTGGTCCAGTCCTTCAGACAGCCGTGACATGCTGGAGGAAACAGGTACAAAAGTATCTATATCCACAGAAAAACAAGTCTTATATCGACATAACCTGAAAGGCCGCTCAGCAAGGAAGAAGACACTGCTCCAAAACCGCCATAAAAAAGCCAGACTACGGTTTGCAACTGCACATGGGGACAAAGATCATACTTTTTGGAGAAATGTCCTCTGGTCTGATGAAACAAAAATAGAACTGTTTGGTCATAATGACCATCGTTAAGTTTGGAGGAAAAAGGGGGAGCCTTGCAAGCCGAAGAACACCATCCCAACTGTGAAGCACGGGGGTGGCAGCATCATGTGGGGGTGCTTTGCTACAGGAGGGACTGGTGCACTTCACAAAATAGATGGTAACATGAGGAAGGAAAGTTATATGGATATATTGAAGCAACATCTCAAGACATCAATCAGAAAGTTAAAGCTTGGTCGCAAATGGGTCTTCCAAATGGACAATGACCCCAAGCATACTTCCAAAATTGTGGCAAAATGGCTAAAGGACAACAAAGTCAAGGTATTGGAGTGGCCATCACAATGCCCTGACCTCAATCCCATAGAAAATGTGTGGGCAGAACTGAAAAAGCGTGTGCGAGCAAGGAGGCTACAAACCTGACTCAGTTACATCAGCTCTGTCAGGGGGAATGTGTAAGGGGAACTACCGCATGCATCGAAGGGTCCAACAAGTCCCCCACCGGAACCCAGCATCTCTCCTCCAGAAATGTACCCCTCCCAGTTCACCAGGTACTGAAGGCCCCTCGCCCGATGCCTCGAATCCAATATGGATCAAACGGAGTACGCCGGGGCCCCCTCGATGTACAGAGAGGGCGGAGGAACCTCCCGCACCTCAGACTCCACCACCGGCCTAAGGAGAGACACATGGAACGAGGGGTTAATACAGTAATCAGGGGAGCTGTAACCTGTATCTCACCTTGTTCAGTCTCCTCAGGACTTTAAGTGGCAAACAAACCGCGGACCCAGCTTCCGGCAGTGCAGGCGGAGGGGCAGCTTTTGGGTCGAGAGCCAGACCCGGTCCCCGGTGCGAATACCGGGGCCTCACTGCGGTGAAGGTCTGCGCTGGCTTTCTGGCACAGCAAGATGCACTGAAGGTGAACATGAGCGGCATCCCATGTCTCCTCCACGCGCCAAAACCAGTCCTCTACCGCAGGAGCCTCGGTCTGACTCTGATGCCAAGGAGCCAGAACTGGCTGATACCCCAGTACACACTGGAAGGCGGAGAGGTTAGTGGAGGAGTGGTGGAGCGAGTTCTGGGCCATCTCTGCCCAGGGCACGAACGCCGCCCACTCCCCCGGCCGGTCCTGGCAATAAGACCTCAGAAACCTATCCACAACCTGGTTCACTCTCTCCACCTGCCCGTTACTCTCCGGGTGAACCTGAGGTAAGGCTGATCGAGAACCCCAGACGTTCCATGAACGCCCTCCAGACCCTCGAAGTGAACTGGGGACCCCGATCAGACACTATGTCCTCAGGCACCCCGTAGTGCCAGAAGACGTGTAAACAAGGCCTCCGCAGTCTGCAGGGCCGTAGGAAGCCCGGGCAGAGGGAGGAGATGGCAGGGCTTAGAAAAATGGTCCACAACAACCAGGATTGTGGTGTTACCCTGTGAGGGAGGAAGATCGGTAAGGAAATCCACCACCAGGTGCGACCACGGCCGTTGTGGAACGGGCAAGGGCTGTAGCTTTCCTCTGGGCAGGTGCCTAGTAGCCTTACACTGGGTGCATACCGAGCAGGAGGAAACATAAACCCTCACATCCATAGCCAAAGTGGGCCACCAGTACTTCCCACTCAGACAGCACACCGTCCGACTGTTGCCTGGATGACCAGAGGAGGGTGACGTGTGGGCCCAATATTTCAGCCCGGTCATGGACAGCAGACGGAACGTACAGACACCCAGCTGGACACTGGAGGGGAGTGGGAACTGCACGTAGCGCCTGCTCAATGTCCTCGTCCAGCTCCCACACTCCCGGCGCCTTGTCCGGGTGGACGGTTGCCAGGTGGAGCCGTACAGCCGTACAGCCGGGACAATGCGTCTGCCTTAACGTTCTGGGAGCCTGGTCTGTAGGAAAGGGTAAACACAAAATGGGTTAAAAACATGGCCCACCTTGCCTGGCGAGGGTTCAGTTGCGGTGGTCAGTCCAGATGAGAAAAGGATGTCTAGCTCCCTCAAGCCAATGTCTCCACGCCTTCAAGGCCTTGACGACAGCCAACAACTCCCGGTCCCCCACGTCATAGTTTTGCGGTGGCGTTCCCGAGCACTGAGAGAGCACAGCTCCTATCCCAGCCTCGGACGCGTCCACCTCCACTATGAACGCCAAAGAGGGATCCGGATGGGCCAGCACGGGAGCCGAGGTAAACAAAGCCCTCAGGTGACTAAAAGCCCTGTCCGCCTCAGCTGTCCACTGCAAGCGCACCGGGCCCCCCTTCAGCAGTGAGGTAATGGGAGCCGCTACCTGACCAAAACCCCGGAGAAACCTCCAGTTGTAGTTGGCAAACCCTAAATATCACTGCACTCCTTAACCGTGGTGGGAGTCGGCCAAATACGCACAGCTGCAATGTGGTCGCTCTCCATCTCCACCCCTGACATGGAAATACGATACCCTAGGAAGGAGACGGACTGTTGGAAGAACAGGCATCTCTCAGCCTTGACGTATAGGTCATGCTCCAACAGATGACCAAGCACCCTGCACACCAGGGACACATGCTCGGTGCGTGTAGCGGAGTATATCAAAATGCCATCAATATTCACCACTACACCCTGCCCGTGCAGGTCCCTGAAAATCTCGTCTACAAAAGCTTGGAAGACTGGCGCATTCATCAACCCGTACGGCATGACGAGGTACTCATAGTGCCCAGAGGTGGTACTGAAAGCCGTCTTCCACTACTCTCCTTCTCGGACACGCTCCAGGTTGTAAGCACTCCGGAGATCTAGTTTGGTGAAGAAGCACGCCCGTGCATTGACTCTATCGCTGTGGCTATGAGCGGTAGCGGCTAACTGTACCTCACAGGGTTGATTAGGGTGACCTCCCTAATCAACCCTGGCCCTAATGGTCGACTATCTAAGGCGTGAACGGGGAAAGGCACAGCCACTGGGAAAATGGGGATCCATAAACTATGGGCTAAAACTTTACCAATGAAATTCCCAGCTGAGTCTGAATCGACGAGTGCCTTATGCTGGGAATGCGGGGAAAACTCGGGGAAATGCGGGGAAAAGTGACAGACACAAACATAGTAGATCTACTGTATCTATTATAATATGACAGACCAGCTAGATCTACTGTCTCTATTATATTATGACAGACCAGCTAGATCTACAGTCTCTTTTGGATTATGACAGACCAGCTAGATCTACTGTCTCTATTATATTATGACAGACCAGCTAGATCTACTGTCTCTATTATAATATGACAGACCAGTTAGATCTACTGTCTCTATTATATTATGACAGACCAGCTAGATCTACTGTCTCTATTATAATATGACAGACCAGGTAGATCTACTGTATATATTATAATATGACAGACCAGCTAGATCTACTGTCTCTATTATATTTTGACAGGCCAGCTAGATCTACTGAACTATTATAATATGACAGACCAGCTAGATATACTGTCTCTATTATAATATGACAGACCAGCTAGATCTACTGTGTCTATTATAATATGACAGACCAGCTAGATCTACTGTCTCTATTATTTAATGACAGACCAGCTACATCTACTGTCTGTATTAGATTATGACAGACCAGCTAGATCTACTGTCTCTGTCATAATATGACAGATCAGCTAGATATGCTGTCTCTATTGTATTATTACAGACCAGCTAGATCTACAGTCTCTATTATTATATGACAGACCAGCTAGATCTACTGTCTCTATTATAATATGACAGACCAGCTAGATCTACTGTCTCTATTATAATATGACAGACCAGCTAGATCTACTGTCTCAATTATTTAATGACAGACCAGCTACATCTACTGTCTATATTAATTTATGACAGACCAGCTAGATCTACTGTCTCTGTCTCTATTATATTATTACAGACCAGCTAGATCTACTGTCACTATTTTATTATGACAGACCAGCTAGATCTACTGTCTCTATTGTATTACGACAGACCAGGTAGATCTACCGTCGCTATTATATTATGACAGACCAGCTAGATCTACTGTCTCTATTATAATATGACAGACCAGCTTGATCTACTGTCTCTATGTCTCTATTATATTATGACAGACCAGCTAGATCTACTGTCTCTATCATAATATGACAGACCAGCTAGATCTACTGTCTCTATTATATTATGACAGACCAGCTAGATCTAATGTCTCTATTATATTATGAAAAACCAGCTAGATCTACTGTCTCTATAATATTATGACAGACCAGCTAGATCTACTGTCTATATTATATTATGACAGACCAGCTAGATCTACTGTATCTATTATAATATGAAGGACCAGCTAGATCTACAAGTCTCTATAATAATATGAAAGACCAGCTATATCTACTGTATCTATTTTATTATGACAGACCAGCTAGATCTACTGTCTCTATTATAATATGACAGACCAGCTAGATCCACTGTCTCTATTATATTATGACAGACCAGGTTGATCTACTGTCTCTACTATATTATGACAGACCAGCTAGATCTACTGTATCTATTATAATATGACAGACCAGCTAGATCTGTTGTCTTTTCTATAATATGACAAACCAGCTATAGCTACTGTCTCTATAATAATATGACAGACCAGCTAGATATGCTGTCTCTACTATATTATGAAAGACCAGCTAGGTCTACTGTCTCTATTATAATATGACAGACCAGCTAGATCTACTGTATCAATTATAATATGGCAGACAAGCTAGATCTACTGTCTCTAAAATAATATGACAGACCAGCTAGATCTACTGTCTCTATTTTATTATGACAGACCAGCTAGATCTACTGTCTCTATTATATTATGACAGACCAGCTAGATCTACTGTCTCTATTATATTATGACAGACCAGCTAGATCTACTGTCTCTATTAAATGATGACAGACCAGCTAGATCTACTGTCGCTATTAAATTATGACAGACTAGCTAGATCTACTGTCTCTATTATATTATGACAGACCAGGTAGATCTACTGTCTCTACTATATTATGACAGACCAGCTAGATCTACTGTATCTATTATATTATGACAGACCAGCTAGATCTACTGTCTCTATGTCTCTATTATATTATGACAGACCAGCTAGATCTACTGTCTCTATCATAATATGACAGACCAGCTAGAGCTACTGTCTCTATTATATTATGACAAACCAGCTAGATCTACTGTCTCTATTGTATTACGACAGACCAGGTAGATCTACCGTCTCTATTATATTATGACAGACCAGCTAGATCTACTGTCGCTATTATAATATGACAGACCAGCTTGATCTACTGTCTCTATGTCTCTATTATATTATGACAGACCAGCTAGATCTACTGTCTCTATCATAATATGACAGACCAGCTAGAGCTACTGTCTCTATTATATTATGACAAACCAGCTAGATCTAATGTCTCTATTATAATATGACAGACCAGCTAGATCTACTGTCTCTATCATAATATGACAGACCAGCTAGATCTACTGTCTCTATTATAATATGACAGACCAGCTAGATCTATTGTCTCTATTATAATATGACAAACCAGCTATAGCTACTGTCTCTATAATAATATGACAGACCAGCTAGATATGTTGTCTCTGTCTCTATTATATTACTACAGACCAGCTAGATCTACTGTCACTATTTTATTATGACAAACCAGCTAGATCTACTGTCTCTATTGTTTAACGACAGACCAGGTAGATCTACCGTCTCTATTATAGTATGACAGACCAGCTAGATCTACTGTCTCTATTATAATATGACAGACCAGCTTGATCTACTGTCTCTATGTCTCTATTATATTATGACAGACCAGCTAGATCTACTGTCTCTATCATAATATGACAGACCAGCTAGATCTACTGTCTCTATTATATTATGACAGACCAGCTAGATCTAATGTCTCTATTATAATATGACAGACCAGCTAGATCTACTGTCTCTATCATAATATGACAGACCAGCTAGGTCTACTGTATCTAAAATAATATGACAGACCAGCTAGATCTACTGTCTCTATTTTATTATGACAGACCAGCTAGATCTACTGTCTCTATTATATTATGACAGACCAGCTAGATCTACTGTCTCTATTATATTATGACAGACCAGCTAGATCTACTGTCTCTATTATATTATGACAGACCAGCTAGATCTACTGTCTCTATTATATTATGACAGACCAGCTAGATCTACTGTCGCTATTAAATTATGACAGACTAGCTAGATCTATTGTCTTTTCTATAATATGACAAACCAGCTATAGCTAATGTCTCTATAATAATATGACAGACCAAATCAAATCAAATCAAATTTATTTATATAGCCCTTCAAACATCAGCTGATATCTCAAAGTGCTGTACAGAAACCCAGCCTAAAACCCCAAACAGCAAGCAATGCAGGTGTAGAAGCACGGTGGCTAGGAAAAACTCCCTAGAAAGGCCAAAACCTAGGAAGAAACCTAGAGAGGAACCAGGCTATGTGGGGTGGCCAGTCCTCTTCTGGCTGTGCCGGGTGGCGATTATAACAAAACATGGTCAAGATGTTCAAATGTTCATAAATGACCAGCATGGTCGAATAATAATAAGGCAGAATATTTGAAACTGGAGCAGCAGCACAGTCAGGTGGACTGGGGACAGCAAGGAGTCATCATGTCAGGTATTCCTGGGGCATGGTCCTAGGGCTCAGGTCCTCCGAGAGAGAGAAAGAAAGAGAGAATTAGAGAGAGCATATGTGGGATGGCCAGTCCTCTTCTGGCTGTGCCGGGTGGAGATTATAACAGAACATGGCCAAGATGTTCAAATGTTCATACATGACCAGCATGGTCGAATAATAATAAGGCAGAACAGTTGAAACTGGAGCAGCAGCACAGCCAGGTGGACTGGGGACAGCAAGGAGTCATCATGTCAGGTAGTCCTGGGGCATGGTCCTAGGGCTCAGGTCCTCCGAGAGAGAGAAAGAGAGAAGGAGAGAATTAGAGAACGCACACTTAGATTCACACAGGACACCGAATAGGACAGTAGAAGTACTCCAGATATAACAAACTGACCCTAGCCCCCCGACACATAAACTACTGCAGCATAAATACTGGAGGCTGAGACAGGAGGGGTCAGGAGACACTGTGGCCCACTCCGAGGACACCCCCGGACAGGGCCAAACAGGAAGGATATAACCCCACCCACTTTGCCAAAGCACAGCCCCCACACCACTAGAGGGATATCTTCAACCACCAACTTACCATCCTGAGACAAGGCTGAGTATAGCCCACAAAGACCTCCGCCACGTCACAACCCAAGGGGGGGGGGGGGGGGGGGCGCCAACCCAGACAGGATGACCACAACAGTGACTCAACCCACTCAGGTGACGCACCCCCTCCAGGGACGGCATGAGAGAGCGCCAGTAAAGCCAGTGACTCAGCCCCTGTAATAAGATTAGAGGCAGAGAATCCCAGTGGAGCTAGATATGCTGTCTCTACTATATTATGAAAGACCAGCTAGGTCTAATGTCTCTATTATAATATGACAGACCAGCTAGATCTACTGTATCAATTATAATATGGCAGACAAGCTAGATCTATTGTATCTAAAATAATATGACAGACCAGCTAGATCTACTGTCTCTATTTTATTATGACAGACCAGCTAGATCTACTGTCTCTATTATATTATGAAAGACCAGCTAGATCTACTGTCTCTATTATATTATGACAGACCAGCTAGATCTACTGTCTCTATTGTATTATGACAGACCAGCTAGATCTACTGTCTCTATTATATTATGACAGACCAGCTAGATCTACTGTCTCTATTAAATGATGACAGACCAGCTAGATCTACTGTCGCTATTAAATTATGACAGACTAGCTAGATCTACTGTCTCTATTATATTATGACAGACCAGGTAGATCTACTGTCTCTATTATATTATGACAGACCAGCTAGATCTACCGTATCTATTATAATATGACAGACCAGCTAGATCTATTGTCTTTTCTATAATATGACAAACCAGCTATAGCTACTGTCTCTATAATAATATGACAGACCAAATCAAATCAAATTTATTTATATAGCCCTTCGTACATCAGCTGATATCTCAAAGTGCTGTACAGAAACCCAGCCTAAAACCCCAAACAGCAAGCAATGCAGGTGTAGAAGCACGGTGGCTAGGAAAAACTCCCTAGAAAGGCCAAAACCTAGGAAGAAACCTAGAGAGGAACCAGGCTATGTGGGGTGGCCAGTCCTCTTCTGGCTGTGCCGGGTGGCGATTATAACAAAACATGGTCAAGATGTTCAAATGTTCATAAATGACCAGCATGGTCGAATAATAATAAGGCAGAATAGTTGAAACTGGAGCAGCAGCACAGTCAGGTGGACTGGGGACAGCAAGGAGTCATCATGTCAGTTATTCCTGGGGCATGGTCCTAGGGCTCAGGTCCTCCGAGAGAAAGAAAGAAAGAGAGAATTAGAGAGAGCATATGTGGGATGGCCAGTCCTCTTCTGGCTGTGCAGGGTGGAGAATATAACAGAACATGGCCAAGATGTTCAAATGTTCATAAATGACCAGCATGGTCGAATAATAATAAGGCAGAACAGTTGAAACTGGAGCAGCAGCACAGCCAGTTGGACTGGGGACAGCAAGGAGTCATCATGTCAGGTAGTCCTGGGGCATGGTCCTAGGGCTCAGGTCCTCCGAGAGAGAGAAAGAGAGAAGGAGAGGATTAGAGAACGCACACTTAGATTCACACAGGACACCGAATAGGACAGGAGAAGTACTCCAGATATAACAAACTGACCCTAGCCCCCCGACACATAAACTACTGCAGCATAAATACTGGAGGCTGAGACAGGAGGGGTCAGGAGACACTGTGGCCCACTCCGAGGACACCCCCGGACAGGGCCAAACAGGAAGGATATAACCCCACCCACTTTGCCAAAGCACAGCCCCCACACCACACCACTGCGCATTATGCCCTGAATATAGTCTACCATGCCCAGAAACCTGCTCCTCTTATTCTCTGTCCCCAACGCCCTAGGCGACCAGTTTTGATAGCCTTCAGCCGCACCCTCATACTACTCCTTCTCTGTTCCGCGGGTGATGTGGAGGTAAACCCAGGCCCTGCATGTCCCCAGGCACCCTCATTTGTTGACTTCTGTGATCGAAAAAGCCTTGGTTTCATGCATGTCAACATCAGAAGCCTCCTCCCTAAGTTTGTCTTACTCACTGCTCTAGCATACTCTGCTAACCCTGACGTCCTTGCCGTGTCTGAATCCTGGCTCAGGAAGGCCACCAAAAATTCTGAGATTTCCATACCCAACTATAACATCTTCCGTCAAGATAGAACTGCCAAAGGGGGAGGAGTTGCAGTCTACTGCAGAGATAGCCTGCAAAGTAATGTCATACTTTCCAGGTCCATACCCAAACAGTTCGAACTACTAATTTTGAAAATTACTCTCTCCAGAAATAAGTCTCTCACTGTTGCCGCCTGCTACCGACCACCCTCAGCTCCCAGCTGTGCCCTGGACACCATTTGTGAATTGATCGCCCCCCATCTAGCTTCAGAGTTTGTTCTGTTAGGTGACCTAAACTGGGATATGCTTAACACCCCGGCAGTCCTACAATCTAAGCTAGATGCCCTCAATCTCACTCAAATCATCAAGGAACCCACCAGGTACAACCCTAACTCTGTAAACAAGGGCACCCTCATTGACGTCATCCTGACCAACTGGCCCTCCAAATACACCTCCGCTGTCTTCAACCAGGATCTCAGCGATCACTGCCTCATTGCCTGTATCCGCTACGGAGCCGCAGTCAAACGACCACCCCTCATCACTGTCAAACGCTCCCTAAAACACTTCTGTGAGCAGGCCTTTCTAATTGACCTGGCCCGGGTATCCTGGAAGGACATTGACCTCATCCCGTCAGTTGAGGATGCCTGGTCTTTCTTTAAAAGTAACTTCCTCACCATTTTAGATAAGCATGCTCCGTTCAAAAAATGCAGAACTAAGCACAGATATAGCCCCTGGTTCACTCCAGACCTGACTGCCCTCGACCAGCACAAAAACATCCTGTGGCGGACTGCACTAACATCGAATAGTCCCCGCGATATGCAACTGTTCAGGGAAGTCAGGAACCAATACACACAGTCAGTCAGGAAAGCTAAAGCCAACTTCTTCAGGCAGAAGTTTGCATCCTGTAGCTCCAACTCCAAAAAGTTCTGGGACACTGTGAAGTCCATGGAGAACAAGAGCACCTCCTCCCAGCTGCCCACTGCACTGAGGCTAGGTAACACGGTCACCACCGATAAATCCATGATTATCGAAAACTTCAACAAGCATTTCTCAACGGCTGGCCATGCCTTCCGCCTGGCTACTCCAACCTCGGCCAACAGCTCCCCCCCCCCCCCGCAGCTACTCGCCCAAGCCTCTCCAGGTTCTCCTTTACCCAAATCCAGATAGCAGATGTTCTGAAAGAGCTGCAAAACCTGGACCCGTACAAATCAGCTGGGCTTGACAATCTGGACCCTCTATTCCTGAAACTATCCGCCGCCATTGTCGCAACCCCTATTACCAGCCTGTTCAACCTCTCTTTCATATCGTCTGAGATCCCCAAGGATTGGAAAGCTGCCGCAGTCATCCCCCTCTTCAAAGGGGGCGACACCCTGGACCCAAACTGTTACAGACCTATATCCATCCTGCCCTGCCTATCTAAGGTCTTTGAAAGCCAAGTCAACAAACAGGTCACTGACCATCTTGAATCCCACCGTACCTTCTCCGCTGTGCAATCTGGTTTCCGAGCCGGTCACGGGTGTACCTCAGCCACGCTCAAGGTACTAAACGATATCATAACCGCCATCGATAAAAGACAGTACTGTGCAGCCGTCTTCCTAGACCTTGCCAAGGCTTTCGACTCTGTCAATCACCGTATTCTTATCGGCAGACTCAGTAGCCTCGGTTTTTCGGATGACTGCCTTGCCTGGTTCACCAATTACTTTGCAGACAGAGTTCAGTGTGTCAAATCGGAGGGCATGCTGTCCGGTCCTCTGGCAGTCTCTATGGGGGTGCCACAGGGTTCAATTCTCGGGCCGACTCTTTTCTCTCTATATATCAATGATGTTTCTCATGCTGCGGGCGATTCCCTGATCCACCTCTACGCAGACGACACCATTCTATATACTTCCGGCCCGTCCTTGGACACTGTGCTATCTAACCTCCAAACGAGCTTCAATGCCATACAGCACTCCTTCCGTGGCCTCCAACTGCTCTTAAACGCTAGTAAAACCAAATGCATGCTTTTCAACCGTTCGCTGCCTGCACCCGCACGCCTGACCAGCATCACCACCCTGGATGATTCCGACCTTGAATATGTGGACATCTATAAGTACCTAGGTGTCTGGCTAGACTCTAAACTCTCCTTCCAGACCCATATCAAACATCTCCAATCGAAAATCAAATCAAGAGTCGGCTTTCTATTCCGCAACAAAGCCTCCTTCACTCACGCCGCCAAACTTACCCTAGTAAAACTGACTATCCTACCGATCCTCGACTTCGGCGATGTCATCTACAAAATTGCTTCCAACACTCTACTCAGCAAACTGGATGCAGTTTATCACAGTGCCATCCGTTTTGTCACTAAAGCACCTTATACCACCCACCACTGCGACTTGTATGCTCTAGTCGGCTGGCCCTCGCTACATATTCGTCGCCAGACCCACTGGCTCCAGGTCATCTACAAGTCCATGCTAGGTAAAGCTCCGCCTTATCTCAGTTCACTGGTTACGATGGCAACACCCATCCGTAGCACGCGCTCCAGCAGGTGTATCTCACTGATCATCCCTAAAGCCAACACCTCATTTGGCCGCCTTTCGTTCCAGTTCTCTGCTGCCTGTGACTGGAACGAATTGCAAAAATCGCTGAAGTTGGAGACTTTTATCTCCCTCACCAACTTCAAACATCTGCTATCTGAGCAGCTAACCGATCGCTGCAGCTGTACATAGTCTATTGGTAAATAGCCCACCCATTTTCACCTACCTCATCCTCATACTGTTTTTATTTATTTATTTTTCTGCTCTTTTGCACACCAATATCTCTACCTGTACATAACCATCTGATCATTTATCACTCCAGTGTTAATCTGCATAATTGTAATTATTTGCCTACCTTCTCATGCCTTTTGCACACAATGTATATATAGACTCCCCTTTTTTCTACTGTGTTATTGACTTGTTAATTGTTTACTCCATGTGTAACTCTGTGTTGTCTGTTCACACTGCTATGCCTTATCTTGGCCAGGTCGCAGTTGCAAATGAGAACTTGTTCTCAACTAGCCTACCTGGTTAAATAAAGGTGAAATAAAAAAAATAAAAAAAAATAGAGGGATATCTTCAACTACCAACTTACCATCCTGAGACAAGGCTGAGTACAGCCCACAAGGACCTCCGCCACGGCACAACCCAAGGGGGGGGGGGGGGGGGCGCCAACCCAGACAGGATGACCACAACAGTGACTCAACCCACTCAGGTGACGCACCCCCTCCAGGGACGGCATGAGAGAGCGCCAGTAAAGCCAGTGACTCAGCCCCTGTAATAGGGTTAGAGGCAGAATCCCAGTGGAGCTAGATATGCTGTCTCTACTATATTATGAAAGACCAGCTAGGTCTACTGTCTCTATTATAATATGACAGACCAGCTAGATCTACTGTATCAATTATAGTATGGCAGACAAGCTAGATCTACTGTATCTAAAATAATATGACAGACCAGCTAGATCTACTGTCTCTATTTTATTATGACAGACCAGCTAGATCTACTGTCTCTATTATATTATGACAGACCAGCTAGATCTACTGTCTCTATTAAATGATGACAGACCAGCTAGATCTACTGTCGCTATTAAATTATGACAGACTAGCTAGATCTACTGTCTCTATTATATTATGACAGACCAGGTAGATCTACTGTCTCTACTATATTATGACAGACCAGCTAGATCTACTGTCTCTATTAAATGATGACAGACCAGCTAGATCTACTGTCGCTATTAAATTATGACAGACTAGCTAGATCTACTGTCTCTATTATATTATGACAGACCAGGTAGATCTACTGTCTCTACTATATTATGACAGACCAGCTAGATCTACTGTATCTATTATAATATGACAGACCAGCTGGATCTATTGTCTCTATTATAATATGACAAACCAGCTATAGCTACTGTCTCTATAATAATATGACAGACCATCTAGATATGCTGTCTCTACTATATTATGAAAGACCAGCTAGGTCTACTGTCTCTATTATAATATGACAGACCAGCTAGATCTACTGTATCTATTATAATATGGCAGACAAGGTAGATCTACTGTCTCTAAAATAATATGACAGACCAGCTAGATCTACTGTCTCTATTTTATTATGACAGACCAGCTAGATCTACTGTCTCTGTCATAATATGGCAAATCAGCTAGATATGCTGTCTCTATTATAATATGACAGACCAGCTAGATCTACTGTCTCTATTATAATATGACAGACCAGCTACATCTACTGTCTCTGTTATTTAATGACAGACCAGCTACATCTACTGTCTATATTAATTTATGACAGACCAGCTAGATCTACTGTCTCTATTATTTAATGACAGACCAGCTACATCTACTGTCTATATTATATTATGACAGACCAGCTAGATCTACTGTCTCTGTCATAATATGACAGATCAGCTAGATATGCTGTCTCTATTATATTATTACAGACCAGCTAGATCTACTGTCTCTATTATTATATGACAGACCAGCTAGATCCACTGTATCTATTATAATATGACATACCAGCTAGATCTACTGTCTCTAATATAATATGACAGACCAGCTAGATCTACTGTCACTATTTTATTATGACAGACCAGCTAGATCTACTGTCTCTATTGTATTACGACAGACCAGGTAGATCTACCATCTCTATTATATTATGACATACCAGCTAGATCTACTGTCTCTATTATAATATGACAGACCAGCTTGATCTACTGTCTCTATGTCTCTATTATATTATGACAGACCAGCTAGATCTACTGTCTCTATCATAATATGACAGACCAGCTAGATCTACTGTCTCTATTATATTATGACAGACCAGCTAGATCTAATGTCTCTATTATATTATGAAAGACCAGCTAGATCTACTGTATCTATTATAATATGATGGACCAGCTAGATCTACTGTCTCTATTATATTATGACAGACCAGCTAGATCTACTGTCTCTATTATATTATGACAGACCATCTAGATCTACTGTCTCTATTATATTATGACAGACCAGCTAGATCTACTGTCTCTATTATACTATGACAGACCAGCTAGATCTACTGTCTCTATTATATTATGACAGACCAGCTAGATCTACTGTCTCTATTAAATAATGACAGACCAGCTAGATCTACTGTCGCTATTAAATTATGACAGACTAGCTAGATCTACTGTCTCTATTATATTATGACAGACCAGCTAGATCTACTATCTCTACTATATTATGACAGACCAGCTAGATCTACTGTATCTATTATAATATGACAGACCAGCTAGATCTATTGTCTTTTCTATAATATGACAAACCAGCTATAGCTACTGTCTCTATAATAATATGACAGACCAGCTAGATATGCTGTCTCTACTATATTATGAAAGACCAGCTAGGTCTACTGTATCTATTATAATATGACAGACCAGCTAGATCTACTATCTCTACTATATTATGACAGACCAGCAAGATCTACTGTCTCTATTATAATATGACAGACCAGCTAGATCTACTGTATCTATTATAATATGGCAGACAAGCTAGATCTACTGTCTCTAAAATAATATGACAGACCAGCTAGATCTACTGTCTCTATTTTATTATGACAGACCAGCTAGATCTACTGTCTCTATTATATTATGACAGACCAGCTAGATCTACTGTCTCTATTATATTATGACAGACCAGCTAGATCTACTGTCTCTATTAAATGATGACAGACCAGCTAGATCTACTGTCGCTATTAAATTATGACAGACTAGCTAGATCTACGGTCTCTATTATATTATGACAGACCAGGTAGATCTACTGTCTCTACTATATTATGACAGACCAGCTAGATCTACTGTATCTATTATAATATGACAGACCAGCTAGATCTATTGTCTCTATTATAATATGACAAACCAGCTATAGCTACTGTCTCTATTATAATATGACAGACCAGCTAGATCTACTGTATCTATTATAATATGGCAGACAAGGTAGATCTACTGTCTCTAAAATAATATGACAGACCAGCTAGATCTACTGTCTCTATTATAATATGACAGACCAGCTACATCTACTGTCTATATTAATTTATGACAGACCAGCTAGATCTACTGTCTCTGTCTCTATTATATTACTACAGACCAGCTAGATCTACTGTCACTATTTTATTATGACAGACTACCTAGATCTACTGTCTCTATTGTATTACGACAGACCAGGTAGATCTACCGTCTCTATTATATTATGACAGACCAGCTAGATCTACTGTCGCTATTATAATATGACAGACCAGCTTGATCTACTGTCTCTATGTCTCTATTATATTATGACAGACCAGCTAGATCTACTGTCTCTATCATAATATGACAGACCAGCTAGATCTTCTGTCTCTATTATATTATAACAGACCAGCTAGATCTACTGTCTCTATTATATTATGACAGACCAGCTAGATCTACTCTCTCTATTATATTATGACAGACCAGCTAGATCTACTCTCTCTATTATATTATGACAGACCAGCTAGATCTACTGTCTCTATTATATTATGACAGACCAGCTAGATCTCCTGTCTCTATTATATTATGACAGACCAGCTAGATCTACTGTCTCTCTTATATTATGACAGACCAGCTAGATCTACTGTCTCTATTATATTATGACAGACCAGCTAGATCTACTGTCTCAATTATAATATGATAGACCAGCTTGATCTACTGTCTCTATGTCTCTATTATATTATGACAGACCAGCAAGATCTACTGTCTCTATTATAATATGACAGACCAGCTAGAACTACTATCTCTATTATAATTTGACAGACCAGCTAGATCTGCTGTCTCTATAATAATATGACAGACCAGCTAGATCTACTGTCTCTATTATATTATGACAGACCAGCTTGATCTACTGTCTCTGTTATATTATGACAGACCAGCTAGATCTACTGTCTCTATTATATTATGACAGACCAGCTTGATCTACTGTCTCTATGTCTCTATTATATTATGACAGACCAGCTAGATCTACTGTCTCTATTATATTATGACAGACCAGCTGGATCTACTGTCTCTATAATAATATGACAGACCAGCTAGATCTACTGTCTCTGTTATATTATAACAGATCAGCTAGATCTACTGTTTCTATTATAATATGGAGGCCAGGTATAATGTGTAGGCCAGGTCATCTGCTGCAGCACTCCATCACTCTCCTTAGTCAAATAGCTCTTACACATCCTGGAGGTGTGTTTTGGGTCATTGTCCTGTTGAAAAACAAATTATAGTTCCACTAAGCGCAAACCAGATGGGATTGCATATCGCTGCAGAATGCTGTGGTAGCCTGCTGGTTAAGTGTGCCTTGAATTCTAAATAAATCACAGACAATGTTACCAGCAAAACACCCCCACATCATCGCACCTCCCCCTCCATCATCGCACCTCCCCCTCCATGCTTCATGGCGGGATCCACACATGCAGAGATCATCCGTTCACCTGCGTCTCACAAAGACACGATGGTTGGAACAAAGAATTTCAAATTTGGACTCCAGACCAAAGGACAGATTTCCACCGGTTTGATGTCCATTGCTTGGCCCAAGCAAGTCTCTTCTTATTATTGGTGTCCTTTAGTGGTTTCTTTGCAACCATGAAAACTGATTCACGCAGTCTCCTCTGAACAGTTGATGTTGAGATGTGTCTGTTACTTGAACTCTGTGAAGCATTTTTTTGGGCTGCAATCTGAGGTGTGGTTAACTCTAATAAACTTATCCTCTACAGCTGGGTCTTTCTTTCCTGTGGCTGTTGTCATGAGAGCCAGTTTCATCACAGCGCTTGATGGTTTTTGCAACTGCACTTTCAGTTTCACTTTCAAATTCTCAGAATTTACTGATCTACATGTGTTAAAGTAATGATGGACTGTCATTTCTCTTTGCTTATTTGTGCTGTTCTTGCCATAATATGGACTTTTACCAAACAGGGTTATCTTCTATATACCACCCCTACCTTGTCACAACACAACTGATTGGCTTAAACGCATTAAGAAGGAAAGAAATTCCACAACTTAACTTTTAAGAAGGCACACCTGTTCATTGAAATTGATTCCAGGTGACTACCTCTTGGTCACTACATGATTCCATATGTATTATTTCATAGTTCTGATGTCTTCACTGTGATTCTACTATGTATACATTTTTAAAAAATAAAGAAAAACCCTTGAATGGTTAGATGTGTCCAAACTTTTGATTGGTACTGTAGGTCCTGGATGGCAGGAAGCTTGGCCCCAGTGATGTACTGGGTCGTCCCCATACCCTCTGTAGCGCCTTTAGGTCGGATGCCGAGCAGCTGCCATACCAGGCGGTGATGCAACCGGTCAGGATCCTCTCGATTGTGCTGCTATAGATTTTTTTGAGGATCTGGGGACCCATGGCCAATATTTTCAGTCTCCTGGTGGAAAAATATATTGTCGTGCCCTCTTCACGACTGTCTTGGTGTGTTTGGACCATGATAGTTCGTTGGTGATGTGGACACCAAGGAACTTGAAACTCTCGACCCACTCCACTACAGCCCTGTCGATGTTAATGGGGGCCTGTTTGGCCCTCCTTTTCCCTGTAGTCCATGATCAACTCCTTTGTTTTGCCCATGTTGAGGGAGAGGTTGTTGTCCTGGCACCACACTACCAGGTTTCTGACCTCCTCCCTATAGGCTGTCTCGTCGTTGTCGGTGATCAGGCCTCCCACTGTTGTGTCAAAATGTAGTGATGGTGTTGGAGTCATGCCACAGCGTAGCCTAGTGGTTAGAGCGTTGGACTAGTAACCGGAAGGTTGCAAGTTCAAACCCCCGAGCTGACAAGGTAAACTTGTCGTTCTGCTCCTGAACAGGCAGTTAACCCACTGTTCCTTGGCCGTCATTGAAAATAAGAATTTGTTCTTAACTGACTTGCCTAGTTAAATAAAGGTCAAATAAAAAAAAATTAAAAATGCCTGGCCAGTTATACGTGGGTCAACAGGGAGTACAAGAGAGGACTAAGCACGCCGCCCTGAGGGCCCCGGTGTTGAGGATCAGCGTGGCAGATGTGTTGTTTCCTACCCTTACCACCTGGGGACGGCTCATCAAGAAGTCCAGGATCCAGTTGCAGAGGGAGGTGTTTAGTCCCAGGGTCCTTAGCTTAGTGAATGGATTTGTGGGCACTATGGTGTTGAACGCTGAGCTGTAGTCAATGAACAGCATTCTCACATAGGTGTTCCTTTTGTCCAGGTGGGAAAGGGCAGTGTGGAGTGCGATTGAGATTGAGTCATCTGTGGATCTGTTGGGGCAGTATGTGAATTGGACTGGGTCCAGGGTTTCTGGGATGATGGTGTTGATATGGGCCATGACCAGCCTTTCTGCTACGGGGTGGTAGTAATTTAGGCAGGTTACCTTCACATTCTTGGTACAGGTACTATGGTGGTCTGCTTGAAACATGTGGGTATTACAGACTCGGTCAGGGAGATGTTGAAAATATCAGTGAAGACACTTGCCAGTTGGTCCGCGCATGCGCAGTGTACACGTCCTGGTAATATGTCTGGTCCCACGGCCTTATGAATGTGGACCTGTTTAAAGGTCTTGCTCACATCGGCCATGGAGAGCGTGATCATACAGTTGTCCGGAACAGCTGGTGCTCTCATGCATGTATAACAGTATAAATTTAGACCGTCCCCTCGCCCATACCCGGGCGCGAACCAGGGACCTTCTGCACACATCAACAACTGACACCCACGAAGCATCGTTACCCATCGCTCCACAAAAGCCGCGGCCCTTGAAGAGCAAGGGGAACTACTACTTCAAGGTCTCAGAGCAAGTGACGTCACCGATTGAAACGCTATTTAGCGCACACTGCTAACTAAGCTAGCCGTTTCACATCCGTTACACATGCTTCAGTGTTGCTTGCCTCGAAGCGAGCATAAAAGGCATTTAGCTCTTCTGGTAGGCTCACGTCACTGGGCAACACGTGGCTGGGTTTCCCTTTCTAGTCCATAATAGTTTGCAAGCCCTGCCACATCCAACGAGCGTCGGAGCCGGTGTCGATCTATTAGATCAAAGATTAGCTCAGATTTGAATAAATGCTCAACATTTTTACCTCACTCCCTCGGCCAGTCTCCTCTCCTTGGGTCTTGATGACAAGACCATCATCCTGATAACAGGGCCTGGCTTCACACCCTGGGAATACCAAGGGGCACTTAGATCATCAAATTGACATCTCTCATTTATATGACTCATATTAGCCTTCAATAAACATCCGCACAGCCTTACCATTGTTCTTGACTTGTGCTACCTCTTTTCACTCTCAGTGCAGCTATGGATGAGGGAACCGCACCAATCCCAAGTTGAGAGGTGCTGTCTGGTAGAGCAGTGTTTTTAAAATTAGATTGAAAAAACAGATAAAAATACACCTTATGGAACAGCGGGGACTGTGAAGCAACACAAACATAGGCACAGACACATGCACACACACGTAACCTACACACACACACGATAACATATGCACTATACACACACATACACATGGATTTAGTACTGTGGATATGTGGTAGTTGTGGAGTCGGGGCCTGAGGGCACATAGTGTGTTGTTAAATCTGTGAATGTATTGTAATGTTTTTAAAGTTGTATAAACTACCTTAATTTTGCTGGGCAGCAGCTGTTGGAGATCCATAATAAATACAAATAAAAACTGTGGACGGGGGAGCAGCACCAATCCCAAGTTGAGAGGTGCTGTCTGGTAGAGCAGTGCAACTGTGTGGTTGTGGCACAATGTAGTCCCAGCAACACAGGAGCAGCAGCAGAGGGCCAGGATGACAGGGAGTGAGTCCTTTAACACAATGTGTGTAGATAATGAAAGGATAAATCAACAATTCTCAGCAATAACAGTGATGTTCAAATGTAGGTAAGTCAACAAACCAAACTCAGAGAAAAACATCCTCACACTACTTTATGGGGAGCCTATCCTAAATTCACACCTTAAGTGGATTATTTAGTACAGTTTAACAGTGTATATGCTGACTACACTATCTATCTAGCAAATCAATTTCCAAGTAGCCACGCCAATACGTTATTTTTAAACTTTGTAAATGTATTTTACCTTTATTTATTTATACAGGTTTTTCTCATTGAGATAACATCTCTTTTCCAAGAGAGACCTGGTCCAATAGCAGCAGGGGGAACAACGTTTCAGACACTAACACAACATTAAACAAAACTATAAACACACATACAGTACAACAATTACATATTACATTAAAAACACAAACATCTTGACTAGAAACAGCTGGCCTAAAAACAATTACACTCTTCTATGATATATACATCGATCAAGTGTTCAAACTCCACCAACGAAACTAGATCATCACATTTTAAAATGTTCAGGAGAGAATTCCAGGACCACGGAGCTGAGTAACTAAAACTATTTCTACCATGACCTGTTCTAATTTTTGGTACTGTTAGAAGAAAATCAGAATGGGACCGTAATTGATATTTATTTACTGACCTGACTAAAAAATAACAGAGATAAAATGGCATTTTACCCAATATGACCTTATAAATCAGTGTAAACCAGTGTTAAAGCCAACGCAAGGTCAATGACGACCAGCCAACAGCGCTGTAGAGATCACAATCATGTGTTAGACGTTTCTGATTTGTAATGAACCTGAGGGCTGCATGATACACTGAATCAAGTGCTCTCAGGGTAGTGGCTGAGGCCTGCATATATCACTCAAATCTAAAACCGACAGTAATGTATATCGTACCAGCTCCTTCCTGGCCCCCAAAGAAAAACAAGCCTTATGCCGGTAATAAAATCCTATTCTCAGCTTGAGCTTCCTTATCAAGTTCTCTACATGCACAGTGAAGCTCAGCTTATCATCAACCCACACACCCAAATATTTGTACACTTTAACTTGCTCTATAGTATGTCCAGCCAATGTAGCAATGACATGATTAGCAATATGCCTGGCATTTGAAAATACCATGCATTTTGTTTTACCTGAATTTAGAATCAGCTTTAAATCAATCATACAGATTATGTTGTGTGATGTTAAATGCTCTTTGGGCATTTTCAAAAGCTAAAGATAAACTACTACCACTTGAGTAAAGTACAGTATCATCTGCTTAAAAATTTACATCCGCTGTTTCAATAAGATCCCCAATGTTGTTGATGTACAAAATGAACAACAGTGGGCCTAAAATAGAACCTTGCGGAACACCTGAGCACACCTCTATGGACTCAGATTTACAACCATCCACGATTACACATTGTGTACGATTTGATAGGTAATTTATTAACCAATCTAGAGCATGACCAGTAATTCCACAACATTTTAACCTTTGCACTAACACAGCATGGTCCACGGTGTCAAAAGCCTTCGACAAATCAATGAAAACAGACACACAATGTAACTTCTTATCAAGAGCACAGTGGATATCATTTAAAACCTTCAATGTTGCTGAAACAGTGCTGTGGCCAGACCTAAAACCTGATTACATTCCATTTAAGATGTTTTCTTGGAAATAGGTCTTTAGCTGCCTACTAACTAAGGACTCCAGTACCTTTGACAGTACAGACAATGTTGATATGGGTTGATAGTTGTCAAGTAGCGAAGGATCTCCACCTTTCAGAGGCAGTACAAAAGCAGATTTCCATAACTTGGGGATTTCCTTAACATCAAGCGTAAGGTTAAAAATACATGTTCAGGGGGAGCAATGATGATGATGACGGCTAGGTGTAGGAGGCGGGGGTCTAGTTCTTCAGGGCCAGGGGATTTTTTTAAATCATTTTCTTTCAGGGCTTTACACACTTCTGAAACAGAGAAGGATGAGAAGGAGAACCTTATTTGAGACACTTATAAATCCCCAGCTCCAACACTGACCTCTAGAGGCTGCATCTTCCACACTGACCTCCATGTGTGTTTTGTATCAAAAGGTGGTTGAGCCTCTCTGTATGTAATAAGAGAGCAGCCTTCACTTCTGTTTATTTACAAACCACTCCTACATAATCATCCGATGCATCTGACATCACTAATCAATGTCAAAACAATAGAATACAGTACAAGAGCACCCTATTGGATAGTGCTAGATGTTCCAAGGTAGCTTCTGATTTAGGGAGAGCTGCTTTGGGTTTTTATATTCCACAGATGTGGAATGTGTTGCAGGGGAGGCTCAGGCTGGGATGTGTTGCAGGGGAGGCTCAGGCTGGAATGTGTTGCAGGGGAGGCTCAGGCTGGAATGTGTTGCAGGGGAGGCTCAGGCTGGAATGTGTTGCAGGGGAGGCTCAGGCTGGAATGTGTTGCAGGGGAGGCTCAGGTTTGAATGTGTTGCAGGGGAGGCTCAGGCTGGAATGTGTTGCAGGGGAGGCTCAGGTTTGAATGTGTTGCAGGGGAGGCTCAGGCTGGGATGTGTTGCAGGAAGAGCTGCTTTGGGTTTTTATATTCCACATATGTGGAATGTGTTGCAGGGGAGGCTCAGGCTGGAATGTGTTGCAGGGGAGGCTCAGGCTGGAATGTGTTGCAGGGGAGGCTCAGGCTGGAATGTGTTGCAGGGGAAGCTTGAATGCCTGTTCCGTTTAGGGAATTTAGTATTTTATATTGATGTATGTGTTTGTATTGTGCAGGGCTCATTTGAAAAAGAGACTTGAGCTGTGTTTGAATTCCCATACAAACCGCACTAAGCGTACTATTTGTGACGTAAATTGAGTATATAGTACGCTTATTGGTCATAGTATGGATATAGTTAGCATGCCAAAAGTTCACAGATGTTGTACTACACGTACATTCGCCAAAATACGAAGTATAAAAGCAGTGGACACTATTTCTGTACTTTTAGGGCCCATAATGCAAATCTTCAGGAAATGGTCATAGCTTCACAACGTTTTGATATTTGAGGAAAATGGCGGAAAATATGCAGCGAAGTACAACTGGAGCGGATACAAATTCATTGCTTTAACAAATTATGATAAATGTTGAGAAAATGTTGAGCAATGTAATAAAGTAATGACTTTTCAAATAAATTACCTTACACGTTATGTTGGCTGACAATTTGTTAGCTAAGCTTTCCTTATGAACACATAGCATATCATTACAGCAATATGTACCGGTATTCCCGTCATTCTTAGCTTAGGTAAATGGTATAGCCGTTGTGCGTACTCAATGGACAATCGAGTGCTTTTGTAAATTTGCTCTGACCATCTACTCCGAGTTACCAGAGCACAGAATAACTGATGAATTTACAAGCGCTCAACACCAGTTGAAAATGGCTGGTGTCAGCAAACTTTGCAAAAAAGCGTAATTAAATTGTTGCCAACAGCACAGTTACAGTCACCACCGCTCTTGATAACATGAAAACTGCCTAACCAGCTCTGCTGGGGCGAGTAAAATGGTCAGAGTGGTCTCATTTGTGTCTGGAAGTAGCTAGCAAGCTAGCCAACGTTATCTTGGGTCCTTGACTGCCGTTGTAAGGTCAGAACGCTCAAATCAACCCTACTCCTGTCCAGTGTCTGAATTTACTAATGGACAATCTGACAACACTTTGAGCGAGTGCATTCTGGCACTCCAGATTGAATTTAAGAACACACCCGAAGTTGTAAAATGTATAACTACTAATTTGTTTTGCTAACTACCTAGCAAGAGGATGCATAACAACAGTATCAACTTCCGGTAGACAGGCGAAGAGCTATATGCTCAAATGAAACAATACCATTTGTTTCCAGTATGCTAAAATTAACTAGTAGTATATAGTATGTAGTATACAGTATGTTAGTATGGGTATTGGAACACAGCTCTAGACCTATAGACTAATAGTATATAGTATACAGTATGTAGTATACAGTATTTTAGTATGGGTATTGGAACACAGCTCTAGACCTATAGACTAATAGTATATAGTATATAGTATGTAGTATACAGACTAATAGTATATAGTATTTAGTATATAGTATGTAGTATACAGTATGTTAGTATGGGTATTGGAACACAGCTCTAGTCTCTAGACCTATAGACGAATAGTATATAGTATAGAGTATGTAGTATACAGTGTGTTAGTATGGGTATTGGAACACAGCTCTAGACCTATAGACTAATAGTATATAGTATATAGTATGTAGTATACAGACTAATAGTATATAGTATTTAGTATATAGTATGTAGTATGTTAGTATGGAGGTCTTTGTGGGCTATACTCAGCCTTGTCTCAGGATGGTAAGTTGGTGGTTGAAGATATCCCTCTAGTGGTGTGGGGGCTGTGCTTTGGCAAAGTGGGTGGGGTTATATCCTTCCTGTTTGGCCCTGTCCGGGGGTGTCCTCGGATGGGACCACAGTGTCTCCTGACCCATCCTGTCTCAGCCTCCAGTATTTATGCTGCAGTAGTTTATGTGTCGGGGGGCTAGGGTCAGTTTGTTATATCTGGAGTACCTCTCCTGTCCTATTCGGTGTCCTGTGTGAATCTAAGTGTGCGTTCTCTAATTCTCTCCTTCTCTCTTTCTTTCTCTCTCTCGGAGGACCTGAGCCCTAGGACCATGCCCCAGGAATACCTGACATGATGACTCCTTGCTGTCCCCAGTCCACCTGGCCTTGCTGCTGCTCCAGTTTCAACTGTTCTGCCTTATTATTATTTGACCATGCTGGTCATTTATGAACATTTGAACATCTTGGCCATGTTCTGTTATAATCTCCACCCGGCACAGCCAGAAGAGGACTGGCCACCCCACATAGCCTGGTTCCTCTCTAGGTTTCTTCCTAGGTTTTGGCCTTTCTAGGGAGTTTTTCCTAGCCACCGTGCTTCTACACCTGTATTGCTTGCTGTTTGGGATTTTAGGCTGGGTTTCTGTACAGCAAATCAAATCAAATGTATTTATATAGCCCTTCGTACATCAGCTGATATCTCAAAGTGCTGTACAGAAACCCAGCCTAAAATCCCAAACAGCAAGCAATACAGGTGTAGAAGCACGGTGGCTAGGAAAAACTCCCTAGAAAGTAGAAGCACGGTGGCTAGGAAAAACTCCCTAGAAAGGCTCCCTAGCCACCGTGCTTCTACTTTCTAGGGAGTTTTTCCTAGCCACCGTGCTTCTACACCTGTATTGCTTGCTGTTTGGGATTTTAGGCTGGGTTTCTGTACAGCACTTTGAGATATCAGCTGATGTACGAAGGGCTATATAAATAAATTTGATTTGATTTGATTTGAGTATGGGTATTGGAACACAGCTCTAGTCTCTAGACCTATAGACTAATAGTATACAGTATACAGTATATAGTATACAGTATGTTAGTATGGGTATTGGAACACAGCTCTAGTCTCTAGACCTATAGACTAATAGTATACAGTATACAGTATATAGTATACAGTATGTTAGTGTGGGTATTAGAACACAGCTCTAGTCTCTAGACCTATAGACTAATAGTATACAGTATGTAGTATACAGTATGTTAGTATGGGTATTGGAACACAGCTCTAGTCTCTAGACTAATAGTATATAGTATGTAGTATGTAGTATACAGTATGTAGTATACAGTATGTAGTATACAGTATATTAGTATGGGTATTGGAACACAGCTCTAGTCTCTAGACTAATAGTATATACGCATTAAGTATGTAGTATACAGTATGTTAGTATGGGTATTAGAACACAGCTCTAGTCTCTAGACCTATAGACTAATAGTATATAGTATGTAGTATACAGTATGTTAGTATGGGTATTGGAACACAGCTCTAGACCTATAGACTAATAGTATATAGTATGTAGTATATAGTATACAGTATGTAGTATACAGTATGTAGTATACAGTATATTAGTATGGGTATTGGAACACAGCTCTAGTCTCTAGACCTATAGACTAATAGTATATAGTATGTAGTATATAGTATACAGTATGTAGTATACAGTATATTAGTATGGGTATTGGAACACAGCTCTAGTCTCTAGACCTATAGACTAATAGTATATAGTATGTAGTATACAGTATGTTAGTATGGGTATTGGAACACAGCTCTAGTCTCTAGACTAATAGTATATACTATGTAGTATGTAGTATACAGTATGTTAGTATGGGTATTGGAACACAGCTCTAGACCTATAGACTAATAGTATATAGTATATGGTGTGTAGTATACAGTGTGTAGTATACAGTATGTAGTATACAGTGTGTTAGTATGGGTATTGGAACACAGCTCTAGTCTCTAGACCTATAGACTAATAGTATATAGTATATAGTATGTAGTATACAGTATGTTAGTGTGGGTATTGGAACACAGCTCTAGTCTCTAGACCTATAGACTAATAGTATATAGTATATAGTATGTAGTATACAGTATATTAGTATGGGTATTAGAACACAGCTCTAGTCTCTAGACCTATAGACTAATAGTATATAGTATATAGTATACAGTGTGTAGTATACAGTATGTAGTATACAGTATGTTAGTATGGGTATTAGAACACAGCTCTAGTCTCTAGACCTATAGACTAATAGTATATAGTATATAGTATGTAGTATACAGTATGTTAGTGTGGGTGTTGGAACACAGCTCTAGTCTCTAGACCTATAGACTAATAGTATTTAGTATATAGTATATAGTATACAGTATGTAGTATACAGTATGTTAGTATGGGTGTTGGAACACAGCTCTAGTCTCTAGACCTATAGACTAATAGTATTTAGTATATAGTATATAGTATACAGTATGTTAGTATGGGTATTAGAACACAGCTCTAGTCTCTAGACCTATAGACTAATAGTATATAGTATATAGTATGTAGTATACAGTATGTTAGTATGGGTATTGGAACACAGTTCTAGTCTCTAGACCTATAGACTAATAGTATGTAGTATATAGTATACAGTATGTTAGTATGGGTATTAGAACACAGCTCTAGTCTCTAGACCTATAGACTAATAGTATATAGTATATAGTATGTAGTATACAGTATGTTAGTATGGGTATTAGAACACAGCTCTAGTCTCTAGACCTATAGACTAATAGTATATAGTATATAGTATACAGTATACAGTATGTTAGTATGGGTATTAGAACACAGCTCTAGTCTCTAGACCTATAGACTAATAGTATATAGTATGTCGTATACAGTATGTTAGTATGGGTATTAGAACACAGCTCTAGTCTCTAGACCTATAGACTAATAGTATATAGTATATAGTATGTAGTATACAGTATGTTAGTATGGGTATTAGAACACAGCTCTAGTCTCTAGACCTATAGACTAATAGTATATAGTATATAGTATGTAGTATACAGTATGTTAGTATGGGTATTAGAACACAGCTCTAGTCTCTAGACCTATAGACTAATAGTATACAGTATATAGTATACAGTATGTTAGTATGGGTATTGGAACACAGTTCTAGTCTCTAGACCTATAGACTAATAGTATACAGTATATAGTATACAGTATGTTAGTGTGGGTATTGGAACACAGCTCTAGTCTCTAGACCTATAGACTAATAGTATATAGTATATAGTATGTAGTATATAGTATGTTAGTATGTAGTATACAGTATGTTAGTATGGGTATTGGAACACAGTTCTAGTCTCTAGACCTATAGACTAATAGTATACAGTATATAGTATACAGTATGTTAGTGTGGGTATTAGAACACAGCTCTAGTCTCTAGACCTATAGACTAATAGTATATAGTATATAGTATGTAGTATATAGTATACAGTATGTAGTATACAGTATGTTAGTATGGGTATTGGAACACAGTTCTAGTCTCTAGACCTATAGACTAATAGTATACAGTATATAGTATGTAGTATACAGTATGTTAGTATGGGTATTAGAACACAGCTCTAGACCTATAGACTAATAGTATATAGTATGTAGTATACAGTGTGTAGTATACAGTGTGTAGTATACAGTATGTAGTATACAGTATGTTAGTATGGGTATTAGAACACAGCTCTAGTCTCTAGACCTATAGACTAATAGTATATAGTATGTAGTATACAGTATGTTAGTATGGGTATTAGAACACAGCTCTAGTCTCTAGACTAATAGTATATAGTATACAGTATGTTAGTGTGGGTATTAGAACACAGCTCTAGACCTATAGACTAATAGTATATAGTATACAGTATGTTAGTGTGGGTATTAGAACACAGCTCTAGACCTATAGACTAATAGTATATAGTATGTAGTATGTAGTATATAGTATGTAGTATACAGTATGTTAGTATGGGTATTGGAACACAGCTCTAGTCTCTAGACCTATAGACTAATAGTATATAGTATGTAGTATGTAGTATACAGTATGTTAGTATGGGTATTAGAACACAGCTCTAGACCTATAGACTAATAGTATATAGTATACAGTATGTTAGTGTGGGTATTAGAACACAGCTCTAGACCTATAGACTAATAGTATATAGTATGTAGTATGTAGTATATAGTATGTAGTATACAGTATGTTAGTATGGGTATTGGAACACAGCTCTAGACCTATAGACTAATAGTATATAGTATATAGTATGCAGTATGTTAGTATGGGTATTGGAACACAGCTCTAGACCTATAGACTAATAGTATATAGTATATAGTATACAGTATGTTAGTATGGGTATTGGAACACAGCTCTAGACCTATATACTAATAGTATATAGTATGTAGTATGTAGTATACAGTATGTATTGGTATGGGTATTCAAACGCAGCTTTGGTCTCAATATGACACCTTGTTAAAATAAAGGTTAATAACATTAACAGTTTATGTGTGTTAAATAATGACCATCTTTATCAGTGGTAAAGCACAGGTGGTAAAGCACAACAAATACAGACACTGTATCTCTCATAGTCAAGGTGGGTCTGTTGATATGAATTTGTTGCAGCCTCCATTACATACAACGTACACTAGATGGGGCCCTTGCACTGCATGTCATTTTGCAGTGGTGTTTTTGTTGTTGTTGTCCTGTGTAGTCCGGAAGTACAGAGTACCCCGCCCCGGTTGCAGTTGCAAGGCGCCCGCCAGTATCCCAAGATTCCGCTGTTTCTGCAATGACCTCGCCGATAACGGAGTCGGTAGTGTAAGCAGTGTTGTGTGCTCTCCTTGCATGGTGGATGATGGCCGCTTCAAAGCCCGTTGAGCCGCAGTCCGGGAGCAGTCTCCCTCGCTGGCAGCTGGCCCTCCTGATCGGAACCCCCATAGTGCTGGGTGTAGGAGCTGTTTACCTGTGGAACCGCAGCAAGACGAAGGACTCACCGGGGAAACGGAATGGGGAACGGACAACTCCAGAAGGCAGCGCGAGCCCCGTCCAGGGCCAAGACGGCGCAGCTAACCGAACCAGTCGCGAGCTGGAGGACATGGTATGAGAATCTCAGGCTCTCCTAGATATAACTCTGCTTTACTCCAGTTTTCCTGCCCAGCCTGGTACTAGCTATAACACTAAATCCGTGTTCCTTGAGCAGAATTTGTTCAGTACCGAAATACATTCAAGGACAGACAGTCAATGAATCCCACCTACATGTAGCAGATGGCCGCTAACTAGCTAGGTAGCTAGTTAGAATGGTAAAAAAAAGCACGCTAACTAACGTTAACTAGGCGCCTAAATAACAATTGCAATGAAGGAAACTAATGTAGTTACACTAAGTCATATTTTGCATGGTATGAGCAAAACATGTCGCTAACTAGCTAGTTGAACTGAGAGCCAAGCACATGTTTTACTAATTCTATAGAGCCATCAAGAAGGATTCATACCCCTTGACTTTTTAAATTTAACCTTAACCGGGAGGCAAGTCAGTTAAGAACAAATTCGTACAATGACGGCCTAGGAACAGTGGGTTAACTGTCTGTTCAGAGGCAGCTCGGGGATTTGATCTAGCAACCTCCCAGTCCAACTCTCTGACCACTAGGCTACCTGACTCCCGGTCCAACTCTCTGACCACTAGGCTACCTGCCTCCCGGTCCAACTCTCTAAACACTAGGCTACCTGCCTCCCGGTCCTACTCTCTAACCACTGGGCTACCTGCCTCCCGGTACTACTCTCCAACCACTAGGCTACCTGACTCCCGGTCCAACTCTCTGACCACTAGGCTACCTGCCTCCCGGTCCAACTCTCTAACCACTAGGCTACCTGCCTCCCGGTCCTACTCTCTAACCACTGGGCTACCTGCCTCCCGGTCCAACTCTCTAACCACTGGGCTACCTGCCTCCCGGTCCAACTCTCTAACCACTGGGCTACCTGCCTCCCGGTCCAACTCTCTAACCACTAGGCTACCTGCCTCCCGGTACTACTCTCTAACCACTAGGCTACCTGCCTCCCGGTCCAACTCTCTAACCACTAGGCTACCTGCCTCCCGGTCCTACTCTCTAACCACTAGGCTACCTGCCTCCCGGTACTACTCTCTAACCACTAGGCTACCTGCCTCCCGGTCCAACTCTCTAACCACTGGGCTACCTGCCTCCCGGTCCAACTCTCTAACCACTAGGCTACCTGCCTCCCGGTCCAACTCTCTAACCACTAGGCTACCTGCCTCCCGGTCCTACTCTCTAACCACTGGGCTACCTGCCTCCCGGTCCAACTCTCTAACCACTAGGCTACCTGCCTCCCGGTCCAACTCTCTAACCACTGGGCTACCTGCCTCCCGGTCCTACTCTCTAACCACTAGGCTACCTGCCTCCCAGTCCAACTCTCTAACCACTAGGCTACCTGCCTCCCGGTCCAACTCTCTAAACAGTAGGCTACCTGCCTCACGGTCCAACTCTCTAACCACTGGGCTACCTGCCTCCCGGTCCTACTCTCTAACCACTAGGCTACCTGCCTCCCGGTCCAACTCTCTAACCACTGGGCTACCTGCCTCCCGGTCCTACTCTCTAACCGCTAGGCTACCTGCCTCCCGGTCCAACTCTCTAAACAGTAGGCTACTTGCCTCCCGGTCCAACTCTCTAAACAGTAGGCTACCTGCCTCCCGGTCCAACTCTCTAAACAGTAGGCTACCTGCCTCCCGATCCAACTCTCTAAACAGTAGGCTACCTGCCTCCCGGTCCAACTCTCTAACCACAGGGCTACCTGCCTCCCGGTCCAACTCTCTAACCACTGGGCTACCTGCCTCCCGGTCCAACTCTCTAACCACTGGGCTACCTGCCTCCCGGTCCTACTCTCTAACCACTAGGCTACCTGCCTCCCGGTCCTACTCTCTAACCACTAGGCTACCTGCCTCCCGGTCCTACTCTCTAACCACTAGGCTACCTGCCTCCCGGTCCTACTCTCTAACCACTGGGCTACCTGCCTCCCGGTCCTACTCTCTAACCACTGGGCTACCTGCCTCCCGGTACTACTCTCTAACCACTAGGCTACCTGCCTCCCGGTCCAACTCTCTAACCACTAGGCTACCTGCCTCCCGGTCCAACTCTCTAACCACTAGGCTACCTGCCTCCCGGTCCTACTCTCTAACCACTGGGCTACCTGCCTCCCGGTCCAACTCTCTAACCACTGGGCTACCTGCCTCCCGGTCCAACTCTCTAACCACTACAGTATTACTTTAGTGCCTTGTTGCAAACAAGGTTTTGGAGTATTAGTATTCTGTACAGGCTTCGTTCTTTTCACTCTGTCAATTAGTTTAGTATTGTGGAATAACTACAATGTTGTTGATCCATCCTCAGTTCTCTCCTATCACAACCATTAAACTCTGTAACTGTTTTAAAGTCACCATTGGCCTCATGGTGAAATCCCTGAGCAGTTTCCTTCTTCTCCGGCAACTGAGTTAGGAAGGACGCCTGTATCTTTGTAGTGATTGGGTTTTATTGATACACCATCCAACGTGTAATTAATAACTTCACCATGATCAAAGGGATATTCAAGGTGTGCTTTTTTAAACATTTTACCCATCGAGGCTTTGGAAAACATCCCTGGTCTTTGGTTGAATCTGTTTTGAAATTCAGTGCTGGACTGAGGGACCTTACAGATGTAGTCATTCAAAATCATGTTAAACAACTTATTTAGCGGTTGAATACTTATTGACTCAAGTCATATACATTTTTTCATTTATTTATTAATTTGTAACAATTTCAATAAACACAATTCCACTTTGACATTATGGGGTATTGTGTGTGTTTTGGCCAGTGACCAAAACAATCTCAATTGTATCCCTTTTATAAATTCAGGCTGTGTAACAACAAAATGTGGAAAAAGGGGTGTGAATATTTTCTGACTGTATTGAGTCACCTTGCTTTTCCTTTCGTTTACTCGTTAGCTAACAAGTCACCAAACACTACGGATGGTCAGAACTCCTGCTCATTGTTGCTCATTGGTTGGTCTCTGTGATTGCCCTTGTTCCCATAGTTGGTAAGGGGGGACAGATCTTAATTGGTTCAGACAGGGAAGGGCTTGCCAGTCAAACAAAAAGTCTGATCCTGAATCTGCATTTAAAGGTAGCTACATAGTTCTGACATCTTGTTGTGTTACTTGCTTGTACACATTCACACAACCCAATCAATGTGACAAGTCCACAGTCAGTGTTGTATAGAAACCTTCCACTGCACTGCCTCACTCCATTCTGAGGTCATTTGTAACCTGCTAGCTACACCCAACATGAGTCCACAGTTCAAAGTCTCTCCTCATTTGAATGAATTCACCCACAGAAGTGATCTGTCTGTGATGAGCCTAACGTCTAGCTATGCAGGTGAGCTGCCAATGAGTAAGGCACACAATCATACCATTATTGTGGACTGTCAGATTAATATAATAGTTTGAATAAAACATTTGCGTGATATGCAAGAACGATTTCCCTAATAATCCTGTTTACATGGACTGAAATCAGGCTACCTGTTGGGACTTCGTCAATCAAAATAAACGTTCTAATACAGCGACCATGTTCTTTTTGGGAAGCGTATTTGATTTGATAAAATGTGTATGTTTACTAAAATGCATACTCCCCTCACTCGCCCTAAAGAGGGAGGCCCACTCGCCCTAAAGAGGGAGGCCCACTCGCCCTAAAGAGGGAGGCCCCCTCGCCCTAAAGAGGGAGGCCCACTCGCCCTAAAGAGGGAGGCCCACTCGTCCTAAAGAGGGAGGCCCACTCGCCCTAAAGAGGGAGGCCCCCTCGCCCTAAAGAGGGAGGCCCCCTCGCCCTAAAGAGGGAGGCCCACTCGCCCTAAAGAGGGAGGCCCACTCGCCCTAAAGAGGGAGGCCCACTCGTCCTAAAGAGGGAGGCCCACTCGCCCTAAAGAGGGAGGCCCCCTCGCCCTAAAGAGGGAGGCCCACTCGCCCTAAAGAGGGAGGCCCCCTCGCCCTAAAGAGGGAGGCCCCCTCGCCCTAAAGAGGGAGGCCCCCTCGCCCTAAAGAGGGAGGCCCACTCGCCCTAAAGAGGGAGGCCCACTCGCCCTAAAGAGGGAGGCCCACTCGCCCTAAAGAGGGAGGCCCACTCGCCCTAAAGAGGGAGGCCCACTCGCCCTAAAGAGGGAGGCCCCCTCGCCCTAAAGAGGGAGGCCCCCTCGCCCTAAAGAGGGAGGCCCACTCGCCCTAAAGAGGGAGGCCCACTCGCCCTAAAGAGGGAGGCCCACTCGTCCTAAAGAGGGAGGCCCACTCGCCCTAAAGAGGGAGGCCCCCTCGCCCTAAAGAGGGAGGCCCACTCGCCCTAAAGAGGGAGGCCCCCTCGCCCTAAAGAGGGAGGCCCACTCGGCTGGTGCTGGCACGTGCGCAGATCAAACACACCACTGGAACGCCCATTAAGGTGTTTACTTGTCCGAATCATTCAAAACATTGCTCAGAAAACCAGGTGTTTTAATCAGCGTATGTTTACTTGTATTATTAACTTATGTTGATTTTAAGATAAGGTGTTTAAATTACTACTGCCATAATGTTTAATATTCAATTATTAGTGTGCATGTAAACTTAATCAATGTCAGGGCTGCAGGTTTGCAGGGGTCTCCGTTTACACAAGTCAGCATCATGAAGCCCACTCCTCCCTAGTGTCTTTAGGCTTATTTTCAAGCCAACAAGAACCACTCAGCCTGTCTGTCTAACCCCTCCCTTTCTTGGACATGGTCGATTACACCATCTGAGTGGGATCCCTTCTCACTCCCTGGAGTAGGGGGACAGTGTGGCTGGATGGTTAGGGATGGAGTAGGGGGACAGTCAGGATGGATGGTTAGGATGGAGTAGGGGGACAGTCAGGCTGGATGGATGGTTAGGGATGGAGTAGGGGGACAGTCAGGATGGATGGTTAGGATGGAGTAGGGGGACAGTCAGGCTGGATGGATGGTTAGGGATGGAGTAGGGGGACAGTCAGGCTGGATGGATGGTTAGGGATGGAGTAGGGGGACAGTCAGGATGGATGGTTAGGGATGGAGTAGGGGGACAGTCAGGATGGATGGTTAGGATGGAGTAGGGGGACAGTCAGGATGGATGGATGGATGGTTAGGATGGAGTAGGGGAACAGGATGGATGGTTAGGGATGGAGTAGGGGGACAGTCAGGATGGATGGATGGTTAGGGACGGAGTAGGGGGACAGTGTGGCTGGATGGATGGTTAGGGATGGAGTAGGGGGACAGTCAGGCTGGATGGTTAGGGATGGAGTAGGGGGACAGTCAGGCTGGATGGTTAGGATGGAGTAGGGGGACAGTCAGGCTGGATGGATGGTTAGGGATGGAGTAGGGGGACAGTCAAGCTGGATGGTTAGGGATGGAGTAGGGGGACAGTTTGGATGGATGGTTAGGATGGAGTAGGGGGACAGGATGGATGGATGGTTAGGATGGAGTAGGGGGACAGGATGGATGGATGGTTAGGGATGGAGTAGGGGGACAGGATGGTTAGGGATGGAGTAGGGGGACAGTCAGGATGGATGGTTAGGATGGAGTAGGGGGACAGGATGGATGGATGGTTAGGATGGAGTAGGGGGACAGGATGGATGGATGGTTAGGGATGGAGTAGGGGGACAGGATGGATGGATGGTTAGGGATGGAGTAGGGGGACAGGATGGATGGATGGTTAGGGATGGAGTAGGGGGACAGTCAGGATGGATGGTTAGGGGGACAGTCGGGATGGATGGATGGTTAGGGACGGAGTAGGGGGACAGTCAGGATGGATGGATGGTTAGGGATGGAGTAGGGGGACAGTCAGGATGGATGGATGGTTAGGGACAGAGTAGGGGGACAGTGTGGCTGGATGGATGGTTTGGATGGGGGACAGCCAGGATGGATGGTTAGGGATGGAGTAGGGGGACAGTCAGGCTGGATGGTTAGGGATGGAGTAGGGGGACAGTCAGGCTGGATGGTTAGGGATGGAGTAGGGGGACAGTCAGGCTGGATGGTTAGGGATGGAGTAGGGGGACAGTCAGGCTGGATGGTTAGGGATGGAGTAGGGGGACAGTCTGGCTGGATGGATGGTTAGGATGGAGTAGGGGGACAGTCAGGCTGGATGGTTAGGGATGGAGTAGGGGGACAGTCAGGCTGGATGGTTAGGATGGAGTAGGGGGACAGTCTGGCTGGATGGATGTGTCATGATGTTGGCCTGGGAGGTAGGTTTATGACAGTCATAAACTGTCCTTTCTCTACCCAACTGAGGTTACATTTGCAAAACCCTTGGTTAACATAAAGATTCTGGGAACATCAGAAGGTGGTGGGAAATGAACTATATTCTGGTAATCCGAATAATTGAACATATGCGGTGGTACTTAATGAATATGATGTCAGTTCGGTTGTCATCTGAGACATTCTCATCAATGATAAGATGACAAACTCTACAGTGGAAAGTCTACACATCAGAGTTATCGGATTCACATGGAATTGTTGTTCAATTTAAATGTTTGAATATTAAATTATTTGTGATGGGATGAAATGTGATTTTAGCTTCTAAAAGGTGAGATTTGGGTTTTCATAAGAGAGGGCTCTGCTCAATTAGTGGCCCGCACCTGTGAAGGAACATGGGCTATAAAACTTTTCAAACACCCCCTCCTCTCCCTTCCTATATAAGCCCTTGACGACAATATAACTTCCTGTTCCCGAGGATGTAGGACGACGGTCCAATGTCAGAATGGTTCAGATAATAACTACAGAATGAAGCCAACATCAGCGTGAGCTTTGGTTGCGAATGGTATGAACTTTGAACTCTTATTCACTACAGAAGTGATACCTCCTAGCAGTTGAGTTAGCAACCGCAGATGCAACAAGGGTTAGGAAGGAACAGACAGAGTATCCCGTCTATCACACAATGACGTTACTACATCGTATCCAATTGACAACCAGAGACATTCTTCAAAGGACTCAGTTTGGCAACACGGCCTTCCATCTACCACCAACCTACCGAAGCGCAGCTCAGAGTAAATATTTATTGCAGTTTCCTTTTCCAAATGGGCGGTAATTTAGAATGCAGCAGATACTGTATTTACGATAGCACAGCTTCTCCCTGTGTCCCTCAGTCTTCCCGCTCTTTCACTCAAACCCAGCCCTTTTCCTTTGTGTAACAAGCTGTCATATCTGTTCCGCCCGCTAGGGACGTTTTCCTTTATGACGTAATTTGTAATCAAGTTATGATTGAATTATATGTATGTGTAATTCTGTGTGATTAGTTAGGTATTTAGTAAATAAATAATTAAACCCAATTTTGTATTGCTGATTCAAATTGTTAGCCAGGGTTCGTGCAGATAACCAAGAATTTACAACTTTCAGATGAGACTGAATTAAGATCACGATTGATATTGACTGCTATTGATGTAAAATATTACTAGGTCTTTAAGAGTTTATTCGGAAGATAACAGCTCTATAAATATTATTTCGTGGTGCCCCGACTCTCTAGTTAATTACATTTACATGATTAGCTCAATCAGGTGATATTAATTACGGATAAATTATTTTATAGAATAGCATGTCATATCACTTAATCCGGCATAGCCAAAGACACTACATAATTGGAGCCCCCTGATAGGAATCTAAAATAGAATGACGCTTTCATTTTGATTCAGCCTGTATAAAATTGAATGGCAGATTACATAATATACCACGTTTATCGTACACATTTTTGGAGTGGTAGACGAGCATTATTGTGTGTGTGTGCTGAGGCTTCCCCTCCTCCGTGTTGTTCTCTGACGTAGTCGGTGGGTAATACAGTTCTGTATTAGGGCCCGAGAAAGCTAATTATAGAAATCTGAGAAATAGAGCGTTTGGCCAAACGCGTTTCAGACGCGGGTAGGCTCGGTAATTATTAATTTCTCGAGCGAGGACAAAGAGCCAGCCGATCGGGAGATGTAAGCTTGACCAGCGATATATGTCTCTGTCTCTCTCATGAGTAGACCAAGGCACATTTCGTTGTTGCCGCGTGTTCTGGTTAAAACATTGTCAAAAAAACGCTGAAAAGGGTTTGAACATAATACGTTCTAAGGAAAACCTTTCCCTTGCCAAGGGAATCCTATGTGCTGCATTTTCAGGCACAAAGGAGGCTTTAGCTTGCATGCTAAAGCTAACAAGGGAAAATGCCATTTGGGTTTCTTGTGCTACGTTAAAACTCCTCCGCCTTGCGGAATGGAAGTTCCGCCCCGGGTAGTTCCTTTTGATTTCAGCGTGTGAAATTATTGACCGCTGACTGGTGCCTACTATATTCGTTCATGAAGAATTATTCAGGTCATGCTCAAGTCATTACTTATGATATCCAGACGGATATCAATGTCTTATCCAATTGAACTAATAAGTGTAAACCTGGCAATTTACATTCTGAAATAGATATTTTAAATAATATCCAAATTGATGAGTTTTCTAAATAAGACATTGTAAACTTTTTCCAAACTAACCTAGATGAAGCAACTTCTCAGGTTAATTCAAGTTTCATTCCCAAATAGCCTATACAGGTCTGATTTATCATTAAATTGATAAATCAGTAAAATTTGTTTTTTGCAAAACCATTCAGTAATCCAGTACTGACAGAAGCCCCGCCCCAGCAGGAATCCCATGTGGCTTCGGCCTTAGGGAGAAGTGCACCACAGTGTTGAATGTTCCCAACATTTGATCTACTCTTTACACTTATGATATCCAATCAATGGAGATTGTATGGATTATCGTCTCATTCCATTTTTAATAAGTTAAATTGTTGAACATAACTGAATGTTCTTCTAATCAAATGAGACACTTTTAAACTTCTCATATTAACCTAGATGAAGAAACTTCTCAGGTTAATTAAAGTTTAATACCCAGATAGCCTACCCAGGTAGGATTAATCATTGGCATTGATTAATGAATTAAATTTGCTTTTGCAAATTCATTCACTTCCAACTTCCACATTACTGGTACAGTACTGATAGTTCGTCAACATCTATAAATAGATTAAACGTGTCTTTGCAGATTCCAATGAATTCCAAACCCAAACTTTGAAAGAAAATAGGAAAAATGTTCCTCTAAATGTTTCTAATAATGTGCAAGCTATCAAAGGTGGTCCTCCGCTAATTAGTGAACCTCCACCCATAAAAGGATTGATCTCTGACCACATACCAACCCTAATTATGCCATTAGCGAAAAAACTGCCGAAATTGCAAAAGGCTCTCCAAAATCAACCATCAAACACAGGCTTTGTGACGGTTCTCCCCACTTTTGCACTGATGTATCACCATAAAAATGTGGCATCGGCTAATACTCTACAATTCTCACCACAGTTGATCACTACCCAACTGACAGTTCCATTCCCCCCAAGATAAAGGAAACCTGGAGGGGTACTCCCTGTCCTATCTCACCAGAGGTATAGCTGGGTTGGTTCAAACATAGGTTAAGGACCCTCTTTGTTTTCGTTAGGCACACACATGCATTCCTCTCTTCCCCCCTCCAACCCAGTTGGAGCTGTGTTTATTATTTTTAATTACTCCTTGTTCACCCTTGACCCAGAGTGCCACTAACTCTGTCTCCCTCCCTTCCATCCTGCAGAGTCCTCTGGACCGAGCCCTGGGTGCCACTAACTCTCCCTTCCATCCTGTAGAGTCCTCTGGACCGGGCCCAGGGTGCCACTAACTCTCCCTTCCATCCTGTAGAGTCCTCTGGACCGGGCCCAGGGTGCCACTAACTCTCCCTTCCATCCTGTAGAGTCCTCTGGATCGGGCCCAGGGTGCTACTAACTCTCCCTTCCATCCTGTAGAGTCCTCTGGATCGGGCCCAGGGTGCTACTAACTCTCCCTTCCATCCTGTAGAGTCCTCTGGACCGGGCCCAGAGTGCCACTAACTCTGTCTCCCTCCCTTCCATCCTGCAGAGTCCTCTGGACCGGGCCCAGGGTGCCACTAACTCTCCCTTCCATCCTGTAGAGTCCTCTGGACCGGGCCCAGGGTGCCACTAACTCTCCCTTCCATCCTGTAGAGTCCTCTGGATCGGGCCCAGGGTGCTACTAACTCTCCCTTCCATCCTGCAGAGTCCTCTGGACCGGGCCCAGGGTGCCACTAACTCTCCCTTCCATCCTGTAGAGTCCTCTGGACCGGGCCCAGGGTGCTACTAACTCTCCCTTCCATCCTGCAGAGTCCTCTGGACTGGGCCCAGGGTGCTACTAACTCTCCCTCTTTTCCATCCTGTAGAGTCCTCTGGACCGGGCCCAGGGTGCCACTAACTCTCCCTTCCATCCTGTAGAGTCCTCTGGACCGGGCCCAGGGTGCTACTAACTCTCCCTCTTTTCCATTCTGTAGAGTCCTCTGGACCGGGCCCAGGGTGCTAAGAACAAGGGTAACAAGTACTTCAAAGCTGGGAAGTATGAGCAGGCCATCCAGTGTTACACAGAGGCCATCGGTCTGTGTCCTAGAGACAACCAGACAGACCTGTCCACCTTCTACCAGAACAGAGCTGCTGCCTACGAACAGCAGGTTAGTGACAACTATCACCATGGAAACCATTCATTATGTTGCTCTGTATGTGTTCATGTGGGTTTATAGCAGTGGAGGCTGGTGAGGGGAGGACAGCTCATAATACTAGCTGGAATGGAATGCCGTTTCATTAATTCCATACCAGCCATTACAATGAGCCCATCTTCTGATTGAAGGTGTCATCAGACATCACTGGTTTACACTGGACAACTAGAGTGTCCTCGTGTTAACATTAACAACATTGGTTGTCACCTCTAGGTGAAGTGGACAGAGGTGGTACCCAGGGTTTGGGTTTCATGTGGTGCTGTACCCAGGGTTTGGGTTTTATGTGGTGCTGTATCCAGGGTTTGGGTTTTATGTGGTGCTGTACCCAGGGTTTGGGTTTCATGTGGTGCTGTACCCAGGGTTTGGGTTTTATGTGGTGCTGTATCCAGGGTTTGGGTTTTATGTGGTGCTGTATCCAGGGTTTGGGTTTCATGTGGTGCTGTATCCAGGGTTTGGGTTTCATGTGGTGCTGTACCCAGGGTTTGGGTTTCATGTGGTGCTGTATCCAGGGTTTGGGTTTTATGTGGTGCTGTATCCAGGGTTTGGGTTTTATGTGGTGCTGTATCCAGGGTTTGGGTTTTATGTGGTGCTGTATCCAGGGTTTGGGTTTCATGTGGTGCTGTACCCAGGGTTTGGGTTTTATGTGGTGCTGTATCCAGGGTTTGGGTTTTATGTGGTGCTGTATCCAGGGTTTGGGTTTTATGTGGTGCTGTATCCAGGGTTTGGGTTTCATGTGGTGCTGTATCCAGGGTTTGGGTTTCATGTGGTGCTGTATCCAGGGTTTGGGTTTCATGTGGTGCTGTATCCAGGGTTTGGGTTTTATGTGGTGCTGTACCCAGGGTTTGGGTTTCATGTGGTGCTGTACCCAGGGTTTGGGTTTCATGTGGTGCTGTACCCAGGGTTTGGGTTGTATGTGGTGCTGTATCCAGGGTTTGGGTTTTATGTGGTGCTGTATCCAGGGTTTGGGTTTCATGTGGTCCTGTACCCAGGGTTTGGGTTTTATGTGGTGCTGTATCCAGGGTTTGGGTTTTATGTGGTGCTGTATCCAGGGTTTGGGTTTCATGTGGTGCTGTATCCAGGGTTTGGGTTTCATGTGGTGCTGTACCCAGGGTTTGGGTTTCATGTGGTGCTGTATCCAGGGTTTGGGTTTCATGTGGTGCTGTATCCAGGGTTTGGGTTTTATGTGGTGCTGTATCCAGGGTTTGGGTTTTATGTGGTGCTGTATCCAGGGTTTGGGTTTTATGTGGTGCTGTATCCAGGATTTGGGTTTTATGTGGTGCTGTACCCAGGGTTTGGGTTTTATGTGGTGCTGTACCCAGGGTTTGGGTTTTATGTGGTGCTGTACCCAGGGTTTGGGTTTTATGTGGTGCTGTACCCAGGGTTTGGGTTTTATGTGGTGGTGTACCCAGGGTTTGGGTTTCATGTGGTGCTGTACCCAGGGTTTGGGTTTCATGTGGTGCTGTATCCAGGGTTTGGGTTTTATGTGGTGCTGTACCCAGGGTTTGGGTTTCATGTGGTGCTGTACCCAGGGTTTGGGTTGTATGTGGTGCTGTACCCAGGGTTTGGGTTGTATGTGGTGCTGTACCCAGGGTTTGGGTTGTATGTGGTGCTGTACCCAGGGTTTGGGTTGTATGTGGTGCTGTACCCAGGGTTTGGGTTGTATGTGGTGCTGTATCCAGGGTTTGGGTTTTATGTGGTGCTGTATCCAGGGTTTGGGTTTCATGTGGTGCTGTACCCAGGGTTTGGGTTTTATGTGGTGCTGTGTTGTTGACATAAACTGTCTGTTTGTAGATGATGTGGACAGAGGTGGTGCAGGACTGTACCCAGGCTGTAGAGATGAACCCACGCTACATCAAGGCCCTGTTCAGGAGGGCCAAGGCCCTGGAGAGACTGGACAACAAGAAGGAGTGCCTGGAAGGTAGACACACACACACACACACACACACACACACACACACACACACACACACACACACACACACACACACACACACACACTGGATAACAAGAACTACATGGTAGACACACACACACACACTGGACAACAATAACTACATTGAAGGTAGACTCTCACACACACACTGGACAACAAGGAGGAAGGCCTGGAGGATAGGTATATCCTATACCCCCCCCCCCCCCACACACACACACTGGATAACAAGAACTACATGGAAGGTAGACACACACACACACACTGGATAACAAGAACTACATGGAAGGTAGACACACACACACACACTGGATAACAAGAACTACATGGAAAGTACACACACACACACACACACACACACACACACACACACACACACTGGATAACAAGAACTACATGGAAGGTAGACACACACACACACACACACACACACACACACACACACACACACTGGATAACAATAACTACATTGAAGGTAGACTCTCACACACTGGATAACAAGAACTACATGGAAGGTAGACACACACACACACACTGGATAACAAGAACTACATGGAAGGTAGACACACACACACACACACACACACACACACACACACACACACACTGGATAACAAGAACTACATGGTAGACACACACACACACTGGACAACAAGAACTACATGGTAGACACACACACACTGGACAACAAGAACTACATTGAAGGTAGACACACTGGACAACAAGATCTACATGGTAGACACACACACACACTAGACAACAAGAACTACATGGTAGACACACACACACACACACACTAGACAACAAGATCTACATGGTAGACACACACACACTGGACAACAATAACTACATTGAAGGTAGACTCTCACACACACACTGGACAACAAGGAGGAAGGCCTGGAGGATAGGTATATCCTATACCCCCCCCCCCAGTTCCTGTAGATGACAAGGGAACCCCCATATATTCCCCCTCCTGTTCCTGTAGATGACAAGGGAACCCCCATATATTCCCCCTCCTGTTCCTGTAGATAACAAGGGAACCCCCATATATTCCCCCCCCCCCCCCCCCCCCCCTTCCTGTTCCTGTAGATGTGACGGCGGTGTGTATCCTGGAGGCCTTCCAGAACCAGCAGAGTATGCTGCTAGCAGACAAAGTCCTCAAACTGCTGGGGAAGGAGAAGGCCAAAGACAAATACAAGGTGAGAGGATGTCCCAGCTCTCCTGTTGCTCCTTACTGAACTTAGATGCTGTTTGATTACAACTAAACTCAGCAAAAAAAAAAGAAATGTCCTCTCACTGTCAACTGCGTTTATTTTCAGCAAACTTAACATGTGTAAATATTTGTATGAACATAACAAGATTCAACAACTGAGACATGAACTGAACAAGTTCCACAGACATGTGACTAACAGAAATGGAATAATGTGTCCCTGAACAAAGGGGGGGGGGGGTGGTGTGTGTCAAAATCAAAAGTAACAGTCAGTATCTGGTGTGGCCACCAGCTGCATTAAATACTGCAATGCATCTCCTCCTGCACCATATTTGCCAGTTCTTTCTGTGAGATGTTACCCCACTCTTCCACCAAGGTACCTGCAAGTTCCTGCGGGGAATGACCATAGCCCTCAACCTCCGATCCAACAGGTCCTAGACGTGCTCAATGGGATTGAGATCCGGGCTCAACGCTAGCCATGGCAGAACACTGACATTCCTGTCTTGCAGGAAATGACGCACAGAACGAGCAGTATGGCTGGTGGCATTGTCATGCTGGAGAGTCATGTCAGAATGAGCCTGCAGGAAGGGTACCACATGAGGGAGGAGGATGTCTTCCCTGTAACGCACAGCGTTGAGATTGCCTGCAATGACAACAAGCTCAGTCTGATGATGCTGTGACACACCGCCCCAGACCATGACGGACCCTCCACCTCCAAATCGATCTCGCTCCAGAGTACAGGCCTCGGTGTAACGCTCATTCATTCAACGATAAACACAAATCCGACCATCACCCCTGGTGAGACAACCGCTGCTCGTCAGTGAAGAGCACTTTTTGCCAGTCCTGTCTGGTCCAGCGACGGTGGGTTTGTGCCCATAGGCGAGGTTGTTGCCGGTGATGTCTGGTGAGAACCTGCCTTACAACAGGCCTACAAGCCCTCAGTCCAGCCTCTCTCAGCCTATTGCGGAGTCTGAGCACTGATGGAGGGATTGTGCGTTCCTGGTGTAACTCGGGCAGTTGTTGCTGTACTGTACCTGTCCCGCTGGTGTGATGTTCGGATGTACCGATCCTGTGCAGGTGTTGTTACACGTGGTCTGCCACTGCGAGGACGATCAGCTGTCCGTCCTGTCTCCCTGTAGCGCTGTCTTTGGCGTCTCACAGTACGGACATTGGCCACATCTGCAGTCCTCATGCCTCCTTTCAGCATGCCTAAGGCACGTTCACGCAGATGAGCAGGGACCCTGGGCATCTTTCTTTTGGTGTTTTTCAGAGTCAGTAGAAAGGCCTCTTTAGTGTACTAAGTTTTCATATGTGTGACCTTAATTTCCTACCGTCTGTAAGCTGTTAGTGTCTTAACGACCGTTCCACAGGTGCATGTTCATGAATTGTTTATGGTTCATTGAACAAGCATGGGAAACAGTGTTTAACCCCTTTACAATGAAGGTCTGTGAAGTGTTTTGGATTTTTACAAATTAGGGGTCCTGAAAGGGTCCTGGAAAAGGGACGTTTCTTTTTTTTGCGGAGTTTAATAGAATTTTGGTGCATTGTCACTGCCAGTCTTAGTGTTTGGTATGGTGCATTATCACTGTCAGGCTTAGTGTTTGGTTTGGTGCATTATCACTGTCGGGCTTAGTGCTTGGTATGGTGCATTATCACTGCCAGTCTTAGTGTTTGGTATGGTGCATTATCACTGTCAGGCTTAGTGTTTGGTATGGTGCATTATCACTGTCAGGCTTAGTGTTTGGTATGGTGCATTATCACTGTTCGGCTTAGTGTTTGGTTTGGTGCATTATCACTGTCGGGCTTAGTGTTTGGTATGGTGCATTATCACTGCCAGTCTTAGTGTTTGTTATGGTGCATTATCACTGCCAGTCTTAGTGTTTGGTATGGTGCATTATCACTGTCAGGCTTAGTGTTTGGTTTGGTGCATTATCACTGCCAGGCTTAGTGGCAGTGATAATGCACCATACCAAACACAGTCAGGCTCAGGGAAGCTCATCCTCGTGCTTGTCATCCTCACTAGTCTTGATCTGACTGCAGCTTGGCGTCATAACTGACTTCAGTGGCCACTGGCACGCTGGAGAAGTGTGCTGTTCACGGATGAATCACAGGTTCAACTGTACTGAGCGGGCAGCGTAGTGTGTATGGTGTCCCAGTTCTTCCATGGTCTGCATACTCACCAGACATGTCACCCATTGAGCATGTTTGGGATGCTCTGGATCAACTTGTCTAGTTGGCTCATTCATTGGCCCTGATCAGAACATTCTACCAGCTTGTTGTGTAGTTTATCAAGTGGATGATGTTGCTCTTCACTCGCAGTAGCCTACTCCCTACCGGTCACTTAGTAACCCAGACCTACTCCCTGCCGGTCACTTAGTAGCCCAGACCTACTCCCTACCGGTCACTTAGTAGCCCAGACCTACTCCCTACCGGTCACTTAGTAGCCCAGACCTACTCCCTACCGGTCACTTAGTAGCCTAGACCTACTCCCTACCGGTCACTTAGTAGCCCAGGCCTACTCCCTACCGGTCACTTAGTAGCCTAGTCCTACTCCCTACAACAAGCCTCTGACTTTTTTGGATTTTGCTTCACTGAATCTCTGTCTGTATAGGCCATTTGGTTAATTGGTTTCTTGCTGGGCAAATAAGTGTAGGTGGAATAGCTAATCTAGTACTGATCAGAAACATTTAGGATGATAGAATGTTGCCCAAATCAAGTGTAGGGCTATTATTCTGCTAGATCCTGTAAAGGCAACTCCAAAAGCCCACGGAGGTTGTGAAATATGAACGAGACATGCTTTTGAAAATAGGATTCATATTTTCTATTTGTATCATGATGAAGGTAAGACACTACGCCTGTTCCCTAACATCGCAGAGTGGGGGTAGGAAAGAGGTGGAACGTGGATAACGAAGCAGAGTGGGGGTAGGAAAGAGGTGGAACGTGGATAACATCGCAGAGTGGGGGTAGGAAAGAGGTGGAACGTGGATAACACTGCAGAGTGGGGGTAGGAAAGAGGTGGAACGTGGATAACACCGCAGAGTGGGGGTAGGAAAGAGGTGGAACGTGGATAACACTGCAGAGTTGGGGGTAGGAAAGAGGTGGAACGTGGATAACGAAGCAGAGTGGGGGTAGGAAAGAGGTGGAACGTGGATAACGAAGCAGAGTGGGGGTAGGAAAGAGGTGGAACGTGGATAACGAAGCAGAGTGGGGGTAGGAAAGAGGTGGAACGTGGATAACGAAGCAGAGTGGGGGTAGGAAAGAGGTAGAACGTGGATAACGAAGCAGAGTGGGGGTAGGAAAGAGGTGGAACGTGGATAACGAAGCAGAGTGGGGTTAGGAAAGAGGTAAAACGCGGATAACGAAGCAGAGTGGAGGTAGGAAAGAGGTGAAACGCGGATAACGAAGCAGAGTGGGGTTAGGAAAGAGGTAAAACGCGGATAACGAAGCAGAGTGGGGTTAGGAAAGAGGTGAAACGCGGATAACGAAGCATGGGCTTGGGCTCTGTTTCTAAATATCACTTGTTTTATATGACAGCGGCTCCATACATTCCCGTCACACAAGTTGTGTGGAAAGAATATTTGATGTATTTTATTCTGTTATGTTCCATTATATTCTTACTATACAATATATGTATGTTGACTGTGATCGTGTGTCGTGTCTGTTTCATGAACAAGGTAACTAACTATTGATTTCATTTGGATGGCGTAGCGATGGCTGCACAGACCCGTAACATCGGCCCAATTCAACTAAAAATATTCTGTTCTGGTCTTTTGAAAATACATCTAAAAAAAATATCATTCTTGCCTCAATGAATTAATAATGGATTCATTTTTGATGGTGTATTTTCTCAATGGATTTATTAAAATAAGACAGCCAACCACATCCACACACCACTACTACCACTCATCCCCGGCATGCGCACCGGATGGCAAAAAGGTGGGCCTGTTCGTAAGGGGGTCATATAAACAATGGCCTCGATATATATATATATATATTTTTTAAGCAAAATACCGTAAATACTTTGAAAGCAGTACAAGTCTCTCCCTCTATTTCCATCTCTCTCTACAGAACCGTGACCCCCTGATGCCTTCTCCTCAGTTCATCAAGTCCTACTTCAGCTCCTTCACCGATGACATAATCAGCCAGCCGCTCCAGAAGGGCGAGAAGAAGGACGAGGACAAGGACAACGAGGGCGAGGCCGCAGAGGTCACAGAAAGGTCAGAAGTCACTGTGTGATGTCACTTTCCGTATGTTGGCTCTGGATGAAAAGGCCTGCCTAACTACTAGTCCCTCCCCTCAGGCCTTCTTGTCCAATGGGTTTTGAGAAGGTGAGGACCGAGGATTGATAGGAATTGAGGAAAGATACATTTTGAAAGATCCTAATATGTCAACCCTGTCCTTAACCTCTAACCTCTGTCCTGTCCATAATTCTGGTTATCTGAAGGCCAAGCAGTACATTAACCCTGTCCTTAACCTCTAACCTGTCCATAGTTCTGGTTACCTGAAGGCCAAGCAGTACATTAACCCTGTCCTTAACCTCTGACCTCTGTCCTGTCCATAGTTCTGGTTATCTGAAGGCCAAGCAGTATATGGAGGAGGAGAACTATGATAAGATCATCAGTGAGTGCACTAAGGAGGTGGATTCAGGGGGCCGGTACACTGCTGAGGCATTGTTGCTACGGGCAACCTTCTACCTCCTGATTGGCAACGCCACCGGCGCCCAGCCCGACCTGGACCGGGTCATCAACATGGAGGACGCCAACATCAAGGTAGGGTTTTTCAGGACTCACAGTTCATAGAAGGAAATCAGTCAAATGAAATGCATTCATTAGGTCCTAATCTATGGATGTCACATGACTGGGAATACATTCATTAGGTCCTAATCTATGGATGTCACATGACTGGGAATACATTCATTAGGTCCTAATCTATGGATGTCACATGACTGGGAATACATTCATTAGGTCCTAATCTATGGATGTCACATGACTGGGAATACATTCATTAGGTCCTAATCTATGGATGTCACATGGCTGGGAATACATTCATTAGGCCCTAATCTATGGATGTCACATGACTGGGAATACATTCATTAGGTCCTAATCTATGGATGTCACATGACTGGGAATACATTCATTAGGTCCTAATCTATGGATGTCACATGACTGGGAATACATTCATTAGGTCCTAATCTATGGATGTCACATGACTGGGAATACATTAATTAGGTCCTAATCTATGGATGTCACATGACTGGGAATACATTCATTAGGTCCTAATCTATGGATGTCGCATGACTGGGAATACATTCATTAGGTCCTAATCTATGGATGTCGCATGACTGGGAATACATTCATTAGGTCCTAATCTATGGATGTCACATGACTGGGAATACATTCATTAGGTCCTAATCTATGGATGTCACATGACTGGGAATACATTCATTAGGTCCTAATCTATGGATGTCACATGACTGGGAATACATTCATTAGGTCCTAATCTATGGATGTCACATGACTGGGAATACATTCATTAGGTCCTAATCTATGGATGTCGCATGACTGGGAATACATTCATTAGGTCCTAATCTATGGATGTCGCATGACTGGGAATACATTCATTAGGTCCTAATCTATGGATGTCGCATGACTGGGAATACATTCATTAGGTCCTAATCTATGGATGTCACATGACTGGGAATACATTCATTAGGTCCTAATCTATGGATGTCACATGACTGGGAATACATTCATTAGGTCCTAATCTATGGATGTCGCATGACTGGGAATACATTCATTAGGTCCTAATCTATGGTTGTCGCATGACTGGGAATACATTCATTAGGTCCTAATCTATGGATGTCGCATGACTGGGAATACATTCATTAGGTCCTAATCTATGGATGTCACATGACTGGGAATACATTCATTAGGTCCTAATCTATGGATGTCACATGACTGGGAATACATTCATTAGGTCCTAATCTATGGATGTCACATGACTGGGAATACATTCATTAGGTCCTAATCTATGGATGTCACATGACTGGGAATACATTCATTAGGTCCTAATCTATGGATGTCACATGACTGGGAATACATTCATTAGGTCCTAATCTATGGATGTCACATGACTGGGAATACATTCATTAGGTCCTAATCTATGGATGTCACATGACTGGGAATACATTCATTAGGTCCTAATCTATGGATGTCACATGACTGGGAATACATTCATTAGGTCCTAATCTATGGATGTCACATGACTGGGAATACATTCATTAGGTCCTAATCTATGGATGTCACATGACTGGGAATACATTCATTAGGTCCTAATCTATGGATGTCACATGACTGGGAATACATTCATTAGGTCCTAATCTATGGATGTCACATGACTGGGAATACATTCATTAGGTCCTAATCTATGGATGTCACATGACTGGGAATACATTCATTAGGTCCTAATCTATGGATGTCACATGACTGGGAATACATTCATTAGGTCCTAATCTATGGATGTCACATGACTGGGAATACATTCATTAGGTCCTAATCTATGGATGTCACATGACTGGGAATACATTCATTAGGTCCTAATCTATGGATGTCACATGACTGGGAATACATTCATTAGGTCCTAATCTATGGATGTCACATGACTGGGAATACATTCATTAGGTCCTAATCTATGGATGTCACATGACTGGGAATACATTCATTAGGTCCTAATCTATGGATGTCACATGACTGGGAATACATTCATTAGGTCCTAATCTATGGATGTCACATGACTGGGAATACATTCATTAGGTCCTAATCTATGGATGTCACATGACTGGGAATACATTCATTAGGTCCTAATCTATGGATGTCACATGACTGGGAATACATTCATTAGGTCCTAATCTATGGATGTCACATGACTGGGAATACATTCATTAGGTCCTAATCTATGGATGTCACATGACTGGGAATACATTCATTAGGTCCTAATCTATGGATGTCACATGACTGGGAATACATTCATTAGGTCCTAATCTATGGATGTCACATGACTGGGAATACATTCATTAGGTCCTAATCTATGGATGTCACATGACTGGGAATACATTCATTAGGTCCTAATCTATGGATGTCACATGACTGGGAATACATTCATTAGGTCCTAATCTATGGATGTCACATGACTGGGAATACATTCATTAGGTCCTAATCTATGGATGTCGCATGACTGGGAATACATTCATTAGGCCCTAATCTATGGATGTCACATGACTGGGAATACATTCATTAGGCCCTAATCTATGGATGTCACATGACTGGGAATACATTCATTAGGTCCTAATCTATGGATGTCACATGACTGGGAATACATTCATTAGGTCCTAATCTATGGATGTCACATGACTGGGAATACATTCATTAGGTCCTAATCTATGGATGTCACATGACTGGGAATACATTCATTAGGTCCTAATCTATGGATGTCACATGACTGGGAATACATTCATTAGGTCCTAATCTATGGATGTCACATGACTGGGAATACATTCATTAGGTCCTAATCTATGGATGTCACATGACTGGGAATACATTCATTAGGTCCTAATCTATGGATGTCACATGACTGGGAATACATTCATTAGGTCCTAATCTATGGATGTCACATGACTGGGAATACATTCATTAGGTCCTAATCTATGGATGTCACATGACTGGGAATACATTCATTAGGTCCTAATCTATGGATGTCACATGACTGGGAATACATTCATTAGGTCCTAATCTATGGATGTCACATGACTGGGAATCCAGATAAAAACAAAGGTGGGGGGTGGATCAGAAAACCAGTCAGTATCTGACCAGCATTCACATCATACAGCAGATACATCTCCTTCACATAGAGTTGATCAGGCTGTTGATTGTGACCTGTGGAATGTTGTCCCACTCCTCTTCAATGGCTGTACGAAGTTGCTGGATATTGGCGAGAACTGGAACACGCTGTCGTACACGCTATGCAGGGTAACACCTTAAACACAAAAACAAATTTGTTGGAGCATGTTAACGCTTTTCGATACAGATTGCAACGCACCTGTGAGTTTGAGGCTCAAACTAAAATCTACGTTTGTTACGAACGAAAAGCCCAATCCGTACTTTTGATCTGGGTGACCAAGTTTCTGTTTTGTTGCCCGTTCTGGGCTCACTGTTGCAAGCCCGCTTTTCAGGCCCTTACCCCATGGTGAAAAATCTGGATCTGGATTACATTATCGCCACACCGGAGCGCAGGAAGAAAACGCCTGTGTCATGTCAACATGTTGAAACCGTACTTCACCCGCTACGATCGGGGTGGCGAAGTCGGTGGAAACTGGTAGTTTGACTATAGTCTTCCTCGAGAGCACGAGGAAGGTCCAATACACCCGCTTTGCTTGTCCTGTCTCTGTCCTAGTACTGCAGCTCAGGGCCAATGCTCTGACTGAAACCCTGTGTTTGTCCGGTCTCTGTCCTGGTACTGCAGCTCAGGGCCAATGCTCTGACTGAAACCCTGTGTTTGTCCTGTCTCTGTCCTGGTACTGCAGCTCAGGGCCAATGCTCTGACTGAAACCCTGTGTTTGTCCTGTCTCTGTCCTGGTACTGCAGCTCAGGGCCAATGCTCTGACTGAAACCCTGTGTTTGTCCTGTCTCTGTCCTGGTACTGCAGCTCAGGGCCAATGCTCTGACTGAAACCCTGTTTTTGTCCTGTCTCTGTCCTGGTACTGCAGCTCAGGGCCAATGCTCTGACTCAAACCCTGTGTTTGTCCTGTCTCTGTCCTGGTACTGCAGCTCAGGGCCAATGCTCTGACTGAAACCCTGTGTTTGTCCTGTCTCTGTCCTGGTACTGCAGCTCAGGGCCAATGCTCTGACTGAAACCCTGTGTTTGTCCTGTCTCTGTCCTGGTACTGCAGCTCAGGGCCAATGCTCTGACTGAAACCCTGTGTTTGTCCTGTCTCTGTCCTGGTACTGCAGCTCAGGACCAATGCTCTGACTGAAACCCTGTGTTTGTCCTGTCTCTGTCCTGGTACTGCAGCTCAGGGCCAATGCTCTGACTGAAACCCTGTTTTTGTCCTGTCTCTGTCCTGGTACTGCAGCTCAGGGCCAATGCTCTGACTGAAACCCTGTGTTTGTCCTGTCTCTGTCCTGGTACTGCAGCTCAGGGCCAATGCTCTGACTGAAACCCTGTGTTTGTCCTGTCTCTGTCCTGGTACTGCAGCTCAGGGCCAATGCTCTGACTGAAACCCTGTGTTTGTCCGGTCTCTGTCCTGGTACTGCAGCTCAGGGCCAATGCTCTGACTGAAACCCTGTGTTTGTCCTGTCTCTGTCCTGGTACTGCAGCTCAGGGCCAATGCTCTGACTGAAACCCTGTGTTTGTCCTGTCTCTGTCCTGGTACTGCAGCTCAGGGCCAATGCTCTGACTGAAACCCTGTGTTTGTCCTGTCTCTGTCCTGGTACTGCAGCTCAGGGCCAATGCTCTGACTGAAACCCTGTTTTTGTCCTGTCTCTGTCCTGGTACTGCAGCTCAGGGCCAATGCTCTGACTCAAACCCTGTGTTTGTCCTGTCTCTGTCCTGGTACTGCAGCTCAGGGCCAATGCTCTGACTGAAACCCTGTGTTTGTCCTGTCTCTGTCCTGGTACTGCAGCTCAGGGCCAATGCTCTGACTGAAACCCTGTGTTTGTCCTGTCTCTGTCCTGGTACTGCAGCTCAGGGCCAATGCTCTGACTGAAACCCTGTGTTTGTCCTGTCTCTGTCCTGGTACTGCAGCTCAGGGCCAATGCTCTGACTGAAACCCTGTTTTTGTCCTGTCTCTGTCCTGGTACTGCAGCTCAGGGCCAATGCTCTGACTGAAACCCTGTGTTTGTCCTGTCTCTGTCCTGGTACTACAGCTCAGGGCCAATGCTCTGACTGAAACCCTGTGTTTGTCCTGTCTCTGTCCTGGTACTGCAGCTGAGGGCCAATGCTCTGATCAAGCGTGGCAGTATGTACATGCAGCAGCAGCAGCCTATGATGTCAACACAGGACTTCAACATGGCCGCTGAGATCGACACGCGCAACGCAGACGTCTACCACCACCGGGGACAGGTAGGGCTGTCTCTATCACTATCCATTACGGCCCAAATGGCACCCTATTTAGTTCCCTACCCATAGGGCTCTGGTCAAAAGTAGTGCACTACCCATAGGGCTCTGGTCAAAAGTAGTGCACTACCCATTTGGCTCTTGTCAAAAGTAGTGCACTAAATGGAGAAAAAGGTTCCATTTGTGACTAAATCTATGTTGCAATCATAAAGTTACATTAAGTCACGTCAGGCTTGTTGCCATTGGTTGACCCTAACACACCGACGTGTTTCCCCTTCAGTTGAAGATCCTTCTGGACCAGGTGGAGGAGGCCGTCGGAGACTTTGATGAGTGCATCCTGCTCAGACCTGACTCTGCTCTGGCACAGGCTCAGAAATGTTTCGCACTGGTGGGTGGACACCAGAACACCACTGTACAGTACACTACACAGTGTTAGGACAGTACACTCTACACAGTGTTAGGACAGTACACTCTACACAGTGTTAGGACAGTACACTCTACACAGTGTTAGGACAGTACACTCTACACAGTGTTAGGACAGTACACTCTACACAGTGTTAGGACAGTACACTCTACACAGTGTTAGGACAGTACACTCTACACAGTGTTAGGACAGTACACTCTACACAGTGTTAGGACAGTACACTCTACACAGTGTTAGGACAGTACACTCTACACAGTGTTAGGACAGTACACTCTACACAGTGTTGGGACAGTACACTCTACACAGTGTTAGGACAGTACACTCTACACAGTGTTAGGACAGTACACTCTACACAGTGTTAGGACAGTACACTCTACACAGTGTTAGGACAGTACACTCTACACAGTGTTAGGACAGTACACTCTACACAGTGTTAGGACAGTACACTCTACACAGTGTTAGGACAGTACACTCTACACAGTGTTAGGACAGTACACTCTACACAGTGTTAGGACAGTACACTCTACACAGTGTTAGGACAGTACACTCTACACAGTGTTAGGACATTACACTCTACACAGTGTTAGGACAGTACACTCTACACAGTGTTAGGACAGTACACTCTACACAGTGTTAGGACAGTACACTCTACACAGTGTTAGGACAGTACACTCTACACAGTGTTAGGACAGTACACTCTACACAGTGTTAGGACAGTACACTCTACACAGTGTTAGGACAGTACACTCTACACAGTGTTGGGACAGTACACTCTACACAGTGTTGGGACAGTACACTCTACACAGTGTTAGGACAGTACACTCTACACAGTGTTAGGACAGTACACTCTACACAGTGTTGGGACAGTACACTCTACAGTGTTGGGACAGTACACTCTACAGTGTTGGGACAGTACACTCTACACAGTGTTGGGACAGTACACTCTACACAGTGTTAGGACAGTGTTAGGACAGTACACTCTACACAGTGTTAGGACAGTACACTCTACACAGTGTTAGGACAGTACACTCTACACAGTGTTAGGACAGTACACTCTACACAGTGTTAGGACAGTACACTCTACACAGTGTTAGGACAGTACACTCTACACAGTGTTAGGACAGTACACTCTACACAGTGTTAGGACAGTACACTCTACACAGTGTTAGGACAGTACACTCTACACAGTGTTGGGACAGTACACTCTACACAGTGTTGGGACAGTACACTCTACAGTGTTGGGACAGTACACTCTACAGTGTTGGGACAGTACACTCTACAGTGTTGGGACAGTACACTCTACACAGTGTTAGGACAGTGTTAGGACAGTACACTCTACACAGTGTTAGGACAGTACACTCTACACAGTGTTAGGACAGTACACTCTACACAGTGTTAGGACAGTACACTCTACACAGTGTTAGGACAGTACACTCTACACAGTGTTAGGACAGTACACTCTACACAGTGTTAGGACAGTACACTCTACACAGTGTTAGGACAGTACACTCTACACAGTGTTAGGACAGTACACTCTACACAGTGTTAGGACAGTACACTCTACACAGTGTTGGGACAGTACACTCTACACAGTGTTGGGACAGTACACTCTACAGTGTTGGGACAGTACACTCTACACAGTGTTAGGACAGTGTTAGGACAGTACACTCTACACAGTGTTAGGACAGTACACTCTACACAGTGTTAGGACAGTACACTCTACACAGTGTTAGGACAGTACACTCTACAGAGTGTTAGGACAGTACACTCTACACAGTGTTAGGACAGTACACTCTACACAGTGTTAGGACAGTACACTCTACACAGTGTTAGGACAGTACACTCTACACAGTGTTAGGACAGTACACTCTACACAGTGTTGGGACAGTACACTCTACACAGTGTTGGGACAGTACACTCTACACAGTGTTAGGACAGTACACTCTACACAGTGTTAGGACAGTACACTCTACACAGTGTTAGGACAGTACACTCTACACAGTGTTAGGACAGTACACTCTACACAGTGTTAGGACAGTACACTCTACACAGTGTTAGGACAGTACACTCTACACAGTGTTAGGACAGTACACTCTACACAGTGTTAGGACAGTACACTCTACACAGTGTTAGGACAGTACACTCTACAGAGTGTTAGGACAGTACACTCTACACAGTGTTAGGACAGTACACTCTACACAGTGTTAGGACAGTACACTCTACACAGTGTTAGGACAGTGTTAGGACAGTACACTCTACACAGTGTTAGGACAGTACACTCTACACAGTGTTAGGACAGTACACTCTACACAGTGTTAGGACAGTACACTCTACAGAGTGTTAGGACAGTACACTCTACACAGTGTTAGGACAGTACACTCTACACAGTGTTAGGACAGTACACTCTACACAGTGTTAGGACAGTACACTCTACACAGTGTTAGGACAGTACACTCTACACAGTGTTGGGACAGTACACTCTACACAGTGTTAGGACAGTACACTCTACACAGTGTTAGGACAGTACACTCTACACAGTGTTAGGACAGTACACTCTACACAGGCAGTATGGAGTATAGCTCTCTAGGGTTGGTGCAGTATGGAGTATAGCTCTCTAAGGTTGGTGCAGTATGGCGTATAGCTCTCTAAGGTTGGTGCAGTATGGAGTATAGCTCTCTAAGGTTGGTGCAGTATGGAGTATACTAAATGTGTGTTGATTATAGTTTAACCAGCTAGTCTGAGTCTCTTGTGCTAATTTCCCTCCAGTACAGACAGGCGTACACTGGCAACAGCCAGTCCCAGGTGCAGACGGCCATGGACGGCTTTGAGGACGTCATCAGGAGGTTCCCTAAGTGTGCCGAGGGGTACGCTCTGTACGCTCAGGTAAACGTCTCACACACATACTGCAAGTCTCGCCTGTCTGGCACACTATCGTAACATCACGTCTCACTTGCAGTACATTGTGTCTGGTTGTCTCAAAACTAACTTGAGTATGTGAATCACCCTGAACCGTTTCTCCTGTGACGCTGTGTTGTTCAGGCGTTGACTGACCAGCAGCAGTTTGGCAAGGCAGATCAGATGTACAACAAGTGTATTGACCTGGAGCCTGATAACGCTACAACATACGTCCACAAGGGGTGAGTTAGTCTGACAACACTACAACATACGTCCACAAGGGGTGAGTTAGTCTGACAACGCTACAACATACGTCCACAAGGGGTGAGTTAGTCTGACAACGCTACAACATACATCCACAAGGGGTGAGTTAGTCTGACAACACTACACCAGACGTTCTGTGTGTGCCCAGCCAGTTGCCAATGCCTCTCGGTGTATTCAGGTTGTTGCAGCTCCAGTGGAAGCAGGACTTGGACCTCGGCCTGGACCTCATCAGCAAGGCCATCGAGATTGACAACAAATGTGACTTTGCCTACGAAACCATGGGAACTATCGAAGTTCAAAGGTTAGCTGAATACTTTCAAAATATTGGCCAGTAATAAACACTTAACACACTTTGGAGTTTGGTTTAAAAGGCATGAAATAACTGATGTTTAGGTTTATATGCTGATACACATTAAATGTGATGTCATACAATATATACTGGGTGGACAAAACATTACACTGACCAGGTGAAAGCTATGATCCCTTATTGATGTCTCTTGTTAAATCCACTTCAATCAGTGCAGATGAAGGGGGGGAGACGGGTTAAAGAAGGATTTTTAAGCCTTGAGACATGGATTTATGTATGTGTGTCATTCAGATGGTGAATGGGCAAAGCATAAGTGCCTTTGAATGGGGTATTTTAGTAGGTGCCAGGCGCACCGGTTTGTGTCAAGAACTGCAACGCTGCTGGGTTTTTCACGCTCAACAGATTTGTGTGTGTATCAACAATGGTCCACCACCCAAAGGACATCCAGCCAACTTGACACAACTGTGGGAAGCATTGGAGTCAACATGGACCAGAATCCCTGTGGGACGTTTTCAACACCTTGTAGAGTCCATGGCCCTGATGAATGGAGGCTGTTCTGAGGGCAGAGGGGGGTGCAACTCAATCATTTAGAAAGGTGTTTAATGTTTTGTCCACAGTGTATAAAACACGTTAAAATAATAATTTATTAACATCCCTCTCTCCCTCCCAGGGGCAACCTGGACAAGGCAATAGACATGTTCAACAAGGCCATAAACCTAGCCAAGTCCGAGATGGAGATGGCCCACCTCTACTCACTGTGTGACGCAGCATACGCCCAGACTGAGGTAGCCAGGAAGTATGGGCTGAAGCCACCCACACTGTAACTACCCTGTCACATGACCCAAGACCCTCCCACTCTCCACTGCTGAACCTGATTGTATTATAACTGCAGATGTTTCAGTCATTTGGTTTTGTAGACATACTGAATAAATAAAAAAGAGAAACTTGATCTGTGACCAAATATCAGCATTTCCCAAACTCTGTCCGGGGGGGGGGGGCAGGCAGAGTTCGGGAAACGCTGCACTACATGATCATGTTTACGTCACGTTGAATCGAGCTGTAACAAAGGAGAGGCTTTACTGTTCACAACCAAGGCCAGAACCCAAACATCTGGTAATTAATGGTCTTAACCCACACACCCCTCTTCATCAAGGCCCTTAGTTTGACCCACACACCCCTCTGTTTCTTGGTACTTAGTTTAACCCAGGTCACCAACCCTTATGATCCTTCCTGTACCTCACTGTCTGGTCTGTTATCAGAAACATGTGAATGGCCATGTGAAACCAGGTATCTACCCAGAAATAATTCAACCTTCTAAAATCAAAAGGGAGATTCTTTCAATAGACTTCTCATTCTCATTGACTAATCCATATTCGGAAGTATTTAAGATGATTAACGTTGTATGTTGCCTGCACACTGAGAACGGAATAGAGTTCCAATGGACTGTTCATTTGTTTGTTACTGTTCTCTACCACGTTTCTGTCCGGGCACTTCCATATCCTCAAGATGATGTAACATTATCGAATGGCTAATTAAATGAAGGATTAAAATGTTAGTCAAATGTGTGTGTATAATGATGGATGTCTGTGTTTGGTGTAATGCTGGAGTTGACGATGTGTGGGATAAGGGTCCTAAAGTAGTGTGGGATAAGGGTCCTAAAGTAGTGTGGGATAAGGGTCCTAAAGTAGTGTGGGATAAGGGTCCTAAAGTAGTGTGGGATAAGGGTGGAGTTAGGGTCCTAAAGTAGTGTGGGATACGGGTGAAGTTAGGGTCCTAAAGTAGTGTGGGATAAGGGTCCTAAAGTAGTGTGGGATAAGGGTCCTAAAGTAGTGTGGGATAAGGGTGGAGTTAGGGTCCTAAAGTAGTGTGGGATAAGGGTCCTAAAGTAGTGTGGGATACGGGTGAAGTTAGGGTCCTGAAGTAGTGTGGGATAAGGGTCCTAAAGTAGTGTGGGATAAGGGTGAATTTAGGGTCCTAAAGTAGTGTGGGATAAGGGTCCTAAAGTAGTGTGGGATAAGGGTGAATTTAGGGTCCTAAAGTAGTGTGGGATACGGGTGAAGTTAGGGTCCTAAAGTAGTGTGGGATAAGGGTCCTAAAGTAGTGTGGGATAAGGGTCCTAAAGTAGTGTGGGATACGGGTGAAGTTAGGGTCCTAAAGTAGTGTGGGATAAGGGTCCTAAAGTAGTGTGGGATAAGGGTCCTAAAGTAGTGTGGGATAAGGGTGGAGTTAGGGTCCTAAAGTAGTGTGGGATACGGGTGAAGTTAGGGTCCTAAAGTAGTGTGGGATACGGGTGAAGTTAGGGTCCTGAAGTAGTGTGGGATAAGGGTCCTAAAGTAGTGTGGGATAAGGGTGAATTTAGGGTCCTAAAGTAGTGTGGGATAAGGGTCCTAAAGTAGTGTGGGATAAGGGTGAATTTAGGGTCCTAAAGTAGTGTGGGATACGGGTGAAGTTAGGGTCCTAAAGTAGTGTGGGATAAGGGTCCTAAAGTAGTGTGGGATAAGGGTCCTAAAGTAGTGTGGGATAAGGGTGGAGTTAGGGTCCTAAAGTAGTGTGGGATAAGGGTCCTAAAGTAGTGTGGGATACGGGTGAAGTTAGGGTCCTGAAGTAGTGTGGGATAAGGGTCCTAAAGTAGTGTGGGATAAGGGTGAATTTAGGGTCCTAAAGTAGTGTGGGATAAGGGTCCTAAAGTAGTGTGGGATAAGGGTGAATTTAGGGTCCTAAAGTAGTGTGGGATACGGGTGAAGTTAGGGTCCTAAAGTAGTGTGGGATAAGGGTGAATTTAGGGTCCTAAAGTAGTGTGGGATAAGGGTGAATTTAGGGTCCTAAAGTAGTGTGGGATACGGGTGAATTTAGGGTCCTAAAGTAGTGTGGGATACGGGTGAAGTTAGGGTCCTAAAGTAGTGTGGGATAAGGGTCCTAAAGTAGTGTGGGATAAGGGTCCTAAAGTAGTGTGGGATACGGGTGAAGTTAGGGTCCTAAAGTAGTGTGGGATAAGGGTCCTAAAGTAGTGTGGGATAAGGGTCCTAAAGTAGTGTGGGATAAGGGTCCTAAAGTAGTGTGGGATAAGGATCCTAAAGTAGTGTGGGATAAGGATCCTAAAGTAGTGTGGGATAAGGATCCTAAAGTAGTGTGGGATACGGGTGAAGTTAGGGTCCTAAAGTAGTGTGGGATAAGGGTCCTAAAGTAGTGTGGGATACGGGTGAAGTTGGGGTCCTAAAGTAGTGTGGGATACGGGTGAATTTAGGGTCCTAAAGTAGTGTGGGATAAGGGTCCTAAAGTAGTGTGGGATAAGGGTGAATTTAGGGTCCTAAAGTAGTGTGGGATACGGGTGAAGTTAGGGTCCTGAAGTAGTGTGGGATAAGGGTCCTAAAGTAGTGTGGGATAAGGGTGAATTTAGGGTCCTAAAGTAGTGTGGGATACGGGTGAATTTAGGGTCCTAAAGTAGTGTGGGATAAGGGTGGAGTTAGGGTCCTAAAGTAGTGTGGGATAAGGGTGAATTTAGGGTCCTAAAGTAGTGTGGGATACGGGTGAAGTTAGGGTCCTAAAGTAGTGTGGGATAAGGGTCCTAAAGTAGTGTGGGATAAGGGTGGAGTTAGGGTCCTTAAGTAGTGTGGGATACGGGAGAAGTTAGGGTCCTAAAGTAGTGTGGGATAAGGGAGAAGTTAGGGTCCTAAAATAGTGTGGGATACGGGTGGAGTTGGGGTCCTAAAGTAGTGTTTAATTTGAGGGGATTGCCTGTTTTTCTATATTCCGTACAGCATGTGATATTTCTCTAAGTAAATGTTGATGCTGAAGTCATCTGGCCATGTTGGAAATGCTGACGTGAACATTTAGACCTGAAGTTATTCATGGCCTGATTCAGAATAATTCTCAATGTACCGCTTTTATTTTTATGTGGTTGTTTCCCCAACTTGTAGATTCAGAAAATGTCAGAAGGGACAATTATTTTAAATCTGTTTTCATGCTGTCGTATATTGCAGAGGGCAGGTATGCCATCATATGTAGTGGATCTGTGGATGTTTGAGGCAGTGCCACAGAATAAAACATGTGACTATGTTGGGAAACAGCACTGACATTCTTCCCACACAGAGATGTATCATGACCAAAGTCAGAGAGAGGACATGGAAAATAAAGATGGAACTGACACGTTATTTGAATCCTTGGTAACATATCATTCTTATATAGTTGTTTATTTTCTTTTTCCCCGTTTTGAATAAAGGGTGAATTAAAATCTACCGAAACAATGTGAATATATACACTGGGTATATAAAACATTAAGAACACCTTCTCTTTCCATGACATAAACTGACCAGGTGAATCCAGGTGAAAGCTATGATCCCTTATTGATGTCACTTGTTAAATCCACTTCAATCAGTGTAGATGAAGGGGAGGAGACAGGTTAAAGAAGGATGTTTATGCCTTGAGAGAGTTGAAATATGGGTTACCTTAACCCTAACCATGTCCCTTTAGCCGTTGAAATGTTCAACTTCAATGGGTTGACATCAGAGTTAGGATGACACAAGGATCCCGTTGAGACTTTTACCTGAGAACACGCCCCTTTTGGGTTTCAAATGAAAAGCATTACTGATTTTCACTAACTGTTTATAGGTACTTACCGTGTATTAATAAAATAATAGAATTGATTGTAAACGCAAAACAAACATGTACATGTCAGGGTGCCAGCTACATTCAAACTAAGTACATGAACTCCCGGCGCCGACAGAGATGGCCACCTCGCTTTGCGTTCCTAGGAAACTGTGCAGTTTTTTGTTGTGTTATTTCTAACAAATTCTTAGGTTAAATTACTTGTTGGATATTACTGCAATGGTCGGAACTAGAAGCACAAGCATTTTGCTACACTCACATTAACATCTGCTAACCATGTGTATGTGACAAATAAAATGTGATTTCATTTGAGAAGGGGGTAGCTGCCCTAACCCGTTCAGATGCTAACTATCCGTCTGCATAAAAGGATTACAGACCTGTCGCTCTGAACTCTCAATTAAATCTCTTGAAAAGATCAAGGCATACATCAACACCACCAGTCACCTTGTTGACCCCCTCCAATCTGCATACATCATCAACACCAGTCACCTTGTTGACCCCCTCCAATCTGCATACATCAACACTACCAATCACCTTGTTGACCCCCTCCAATCTGCATACATCAACACCAGTCACCTTGTTGACCCCCTCCAATCTGCATACATCCTCAACACCAGTCACCTTGTTGACCCCCTCCAATCTGCATACATCATCAACACCAGTCACCTTGTTGACCCCCTCCAATCTGCATACATCCTCAACACCAGTCACCTTGTTGACCCCCTCCAATCTGCATACATCCTCAACACCAGTCACCTTGTTGACCCCCTCCAATCTGCATACATCATCAACACCAGTCACCTTGTTGACCCCCGCCAATCTGCATACATCATCAACACCACCAGTCACCTTGTTGACCCCCTCCAATCTGCATACATCATCAACACCAGTCACCTTGTTGACCCCCTCCAATCTGCATACATCATCAACACCAGTCACCTTGTTGACCCCCTCCAATCTGCATACATCATCAACACTACCAATCACCTTGTTGACCCCCTCCAATCTGCATACATCATCAACACTGCCAGTCACCTTGTTGACCCCCTCCAATTTGCATACATCCTCAACACCAGTCACCTTGTTGACCCCCTCCAATCTGCATACATCATCAACACTACCAATCACCTTGTTGACCCCCTCCAATCTGCATACATCAACACTACCAATCACCTTGTTGACCCCCTCCAATCTGCATACATCCTCAACACCAGTCACCTTGTTGACCCCCTCCAATCTGCATACATCATCAACACCACCAGTCACCTTGTTGACCCCCTCCAATCTGCATACATCATCAACACCAGTCACCTTGTTGACCCCCTCCAATCTGCATACATCCTCAACACCAGTCACCTTGTTGACCCCCTCCAATCTGCATACATCATCAACACCACCAGTCACCTTGTTGACCCCCTCCAATCTGCATACATCATCAACACCAGTCACCTTGTTGACCCCCTCCAATTTGCATACATCCTCAACACCAGTCACCTTGTTGACCCCCCCCAATCTGCATACATCATCAACACCACCAGTCACCTGGTTGACCCCCTCCAATCTGCATACATCATCAACACTACCAGTCACCTTGTTGACCCCCTCCAATTTGCATACATCCTCAACACCAGTCACCTTGTTGACCCCCTCCAATCTGCATACATCATCAACACTACCAATCACCTTGTTGACCCCCTCCAATCTGCATACATCATCAACACCACCAGTCACCTTGTTGACCCCCCCCCCCCAATCTGCATACCGGTCAGAGAGAGAGACAGATGATGCCATCCTTTCGCTCTTACATCTGGTGTACATGCATTTGTAGGGCAGTAAAACCCACGTGTGTATCATGTTTGCAGATTTCTCCTCGGCATCTAACACAATCAATCCATTGGTCCTTGTGGACAGACTGAGGAGACACGGATCACCAACTTCCTAACTGATAGGCCTCAGTAGTTAGGAGTTGGCAACACACTCTCTGAGGTGGGCACTGCTTCAGTTGGAACCCCACAGGGCAGTGTTCTTTCACCAATACTATACTTACTGTATACAGATAGCTGCCGGAGCCGGTTCCCAGGGAATATATTTAATATTAGATGGGATGACTCACACCAGACAGTAAAATCATTCAGAGCTGGTCCGTGCTCCACCTGATCAAATATGCTGACCATACAGCTTAGGTCAGTCTTCTCGAAGGGGATGAGATGGAGCACGGCCCGGCTCTGAATGATTTTACTGGTGTGAGTCATCCCATCTAATATTAAATACATCAAAAACAAAGGACGTGGTGTTTGACTTTGGAAGGAACATTACCGTGCACACACCATCACTTACAAAAGGTGAGCCCATTGACATAGTGGAGGAGTACAAATACCTTGGGCTAGTTATCGACAAGCAGCTGTCCTTGTACTGACGCTATTTTTAAGAAAGGCCAACGGAGACTGTATTTCCTATGGAAACTGCACTTCGTTTTAATGTTAATCTAACCATCATGGTTCTCTTGTATAAATAATTCATTGAGAGCATTATGTCCTACTGCTTGACCTGCTGGTTTGGGAATATCAAGGTTACACAGAAAAATAGGTTGGGCAAGATGGTCAGGACATCTGGGGAAATCATGGAGCAGCAACAGCAAGAACTGTCATCTCTCTACCTGGGCAGAGCCCTCCATCCCTCTACCTGGGCAGAGCCCTCCATCTCTCTACCTGGGCAGAGCCCTCCATCCCTCTACCTGGGCAGAGCCCTCCATCTCTCTAACTGGGCAGAGCCCTCCATCTCTCTACCTGGGCAGAGCCCTCCATCTCTCTAACTGGGCAGAGCCCTCCATCTCTCTACCTGGGCAGAGCCCTCCATCTCTCTAACTGGGCAGAGCCCTCCATCTCTCTACCTGGGCAGAGCCCTCCATCTCTCTACCTGGGCAGAGCCCTCCATCTCTCTACCTGGGCAGAGCCCTCCATCCCTCTACCTGGGCAGAGCCCTCCATCTATCTACCTGGGCAGAGCCCTCCATATATCTACCTGGGCAGAGCCCTCCATCCCTCTACCTGGGCAGAGCCCTCCATCTCTCTAACTGGGCAGAGCCCTCCATCTCTCTACCTGGGCAGAGCCCTCCATCTCTCTAACTGGGCAGAGCCCTCCATCCCTCTACCTGGGCAGAGCCCTCCATCTCTCTACCTGGGCAGAGCCCTCCAGGTGGCTAATAGAATAGCGGTTGACTCTTCCCATCCACTCCACCCTGAATAATTGCACTTAGCACTTACACTATGAAACAGCACTTACCCTGCCTATTTCTTTGTAAATACAGTGCCTTGCGAAAGTATTCGGCGACCTTTTGCCACATTTCAGGCTTCAAACATAAAGATATAAAACTGTATTTTTTTGTGAAGAATCAACAACAAGTGGGACACAATCATGAAGTGGAACGACATTTATTGGATATTTCAAACTTTTTTAACAAATCAAAAACTGAAAAATTGGGCGTGCAAAATTATTCAGCCCCCTTAAGTTAATACTTTGTAGCGCCACCTTTTGCTGCGATTACAGCTGTAAGTCGCTTGGGGTATGTCTCTATCAGTTTTGCACATCGAGAGACTGAAATTTTTTCCCATTCCTCCTTGCAAAACAGCTTGAGCTCAGTGAGGTTGGATGGAGAGCATTTGTGAACAGCAGTTTTCAGTTCTTTCCACAGATTCTCGATTGGATTCAGGTCTGGACTTTGACTTGGCCATTCTAACACCTGGATATGTTTATTTTTTAACCATTCCATTGTAGATTTTGCTTTATGTTTTGGATCAATGTCTTGTTGGAAGACAAATCTCCGTCCCAGTCTCAGGTCTTTTGCAGACTCCATCAGGTTTTCTTCCAGAATGGTCCTGTATTTGGCTCCAGCCATCTTCCCTGTCCCTGCTGAAGAAAAGCAGGCCCAAACCATGATGCTGCCACCACCATGTTTGACAGTGGGGATGGTGTGTTCAGCTGTGTTGCTTTTACGCTAAACATAACGTTTTGCATTGTTGCCAAAAAGTTCCATTTTGGTTTCATCTGACCAGAGCACCTTCTTCCACATGTTTGGTGTGTCTCCCAGATGGCTTGTGGCAAACTTTAAACAACACTTTTTATGGATATCTTTAAGAAATGGCTTTCTTCTTGCCACTCTTCCATAAAGGCCAGATTTGTGCAATATACGACTGATTGTTGTCCTATGGACAGAGTCTCCCACCTCCGCTGTAGATCTCTGCAGTTCATCCAGAGTGATCATGGGCCTCTTGGCTGCATCTCTGATCAGTTTCTCCTTGTATGAGCTGAAAGTTTAGAGGGACGGCCAGGTCTTGGTAGATTTGCAGTGGTCTGATACTCCTTCCATTTCAATATTATCGCTTGCACAGTGCTCCTTGGGATGTTTAAAGCTTGGGAAATCTTTTTGTATCCAAATCCGGCTTTAAACTTCTTCACAACAGTATCTCGGACCTGCCTGGTGTGTTCCTTGTTCTTCATGAGGCTCTCTGCGCTTTTAACGGACCTCTGAGACTATCACAGTGCAGTGCATTTATACGGAGACTTGATTACACACAGGTGGATTGTATTTATCATCATTAGTCGATTTAGGTCAACATTGGATCATTCAGAGATCCTCACTGAACTTCTGGAGAGAGTTTGCTGCACTAAAAGTAAAGGGGCTGAATAATTTTGCACGCCCAATTTTTCAGTTTTTGATTTGTTAAAAAAGTTTGAAATATCCAATAAATGTCGTTCCACTTCATGATTGTGTCCCACTTGTTGTTGATTCTTCACAAAAAAATACAGTTTTATATCTTTATGTTTGAAGCCTGAAATGTGGCAAAAGGTCGCAAAGTCGCAAAGTTCAAGGGGGCTGAATACTTTCGCAAGGCACTGTATCCTTTGCTATTTATTTAACATTTGTAGATATTTGTTTTATGACTGCTGCCAGATGAATTGCCTCTGAGGACATTAAAGTTTTCTGAATACTTTATTCATAAAGGTTCTAGAGAGGAGTCTGGTATCCCGAGAGATGTTCTAGAGAGGAGTCTGGTATCCTGAGAGATGTTCTAGAGAGGAGTCTGGTATCCTGAGAGATGTTCTAGAGAGGAGTCTGGTATCCTGAGAGATGTTCTAGAGAGGAGTCTGGTATCCTGAGAGATGTTCTAGAGAGGAGTCTGGTATCCTGAGAGATGTTCTAGAGAGGAGTCTGGTATCCTGAGAGATGTTCTAGAGAGGAGTCTGGTATCCTGAGAGATGTTCTAGAGAGGAGTCTGGTATCCTGAGAGATGTTCTAGAGAGGAGTCTGGTATCCTGAGAGATGTTGAGGATACTAGTGATGTTCTAGAGAGGAGTCTGGTATCCTGAGAGATGTTGAGGATACTAGTGATGTTCTAGAGAGGAGTCTGGTATCCTGAGAGATGTTCTAGAGAGGAGTCTGGTATCCTGAGAGATGTTGAGGATATTAGTGATGTTCTAGAGAGGAGTCTGGTATCCTGAGAGATGTTGAGGATACTAGTGATGTTCTAGAGAGGAGTCTGGTATCCTGAGAGATGTTCTAGAGGGGAGTCTGGTATCCTGAGAGATGTTGAGGATACTAGTGATGTTCTAGAGAGGAGTGTGGTATCCTGAGAGATGTTGAGGATACTAGTGATGTTTTAGAGAGGAGTCTGGTATCCTGAGAGATGTTGAGGATACTAGTGATGTTCTAGAGAGGAGTCTGGTATCCTGAGAGATGTTCTAGAGAGGAGTCTGGTATCCTGAGAGATGTTGAGGATACTAGTGATGTTCTAGAGAGGAGTGTGGTATCCTGAGAGATGTTGAGGATACTAGTGATGTTCTAGAGATGAGTCTGGTATCCTGAGAGATGTTGAGGATACTAGTGATGTTCTAGAGAGGAGTCTGGTATCCTGAGAGATGTTCTAGAGAGGAGTCTGGTATCCTGAGAGATGTTGAGGATACTAGTGATGTTCTAGAGAGGAATCTGGTATACTGAGAGAAGTTGAGGATACTAGTGATGTTCTAGAGAGGAGTGTGGTATCCTGAGAGATGTTGAGGATACTAGTGATGTTCTAGAGAGGAGTCTGGTATCCTGAGAGATGTTGAGGATACTAGTGATGTTCTAGAGAGGAGTCTGGTATCCTGAGAGATGTTCTAGAGAGGAGTCTGGTATCCTGAGAGATGTTGAGGATACTAGTGAAGTTCTAGAGAGGAGTCTGGTATCCTGAGAGATGTTGAGGATACTAGTGAAGTTCTAGAGAGGGGCGCTGACAGTCCGGACTGTACCCTCAGGGGGCGGGCTGTGTCATTGTTCAGCCAATGAACAGGAGCTCAGGGAACACTCCTCTAGAGTGACATAGGAAGTGGGTCTCATCTCCCTCTGTGCTCCTGCCCTAACCCTACCAGTGTTTTTTCACCAGTACTACCCTACCTGCTGTCCTGGGGAACACTTACTTGACTCCTCTTAGCAGGGGGGTCGACTTGGGACAGCTCAAAGGAGAAGTTTCCCTTCTGTTGCGCATCGGCAGACTGTTTTTTCTGTACAACCAGTTCCATGTTTCTACGGTCCCCTTTCTCCACACTGACCCAGAAGAGGCTGGTGGGAGGAGCTAAAGGAGGACGGGCTCATTGTAATGGCTGGAATGAAATGGAACGGAATTCAAACGTGGTTTCCATATGTTTGATATGTTCCATTTCAGCCATTACAATGAGCCCGTCCTCCTATAGCACCTCCCACCAGCCTCCACTGTCCCGCCGCCATTTAATGGAAACATTCAGTGAGGTCAGGTCTGCTGCTCCATCATATATTCAGGGTAGCTGAGTGGGTGCTTCTGAAATACACTCTTAGAAAAAAGGGTTCCAAAATAATTATTCAGTTGTACCCATAGGAGAACCCTTTTTGGGTCCAGGTAGAACCCTTTTTTTGGTTGCAGGTAGAACTATTTTAGGTTACATGAAGAACCCTCTGTGAAAAGGAAACACAATTCTCATGCTAGAGTGGATAAATGGTAGTACCGGATGTTGCGTATCGTGTTCAGCCAATCAGGTCGCACAAGTGTGTTGTTTACCCTTGATCTGAACGCTGTACCCAATGTCAGGAAGTAGCATTAGCCACCATAGCATGGTGGTGGAGAATGGCGTTTCGTAAAGAAAGTACGCAAATTTTCCCCGTTTTTTTCTTCTTCTGTCATTAAATCGAGTTAAGGAGGAAATCGAAACCGTTGCAGCGTGAATGGAGAAGGTTGTATGTATGAACCGGTCAATGGGGTTTAGGAGTGCATAGCCGGCTCCATTCATTGCCTTTGGACCGTAAGAAAAGATGACTGAATATCGCCATCTGCCAGCCTTTAGGCGATGTGCGACCGTGACACCCAACGCCAAATCAAATTACATTTTATTGGTCACATACACATATTTAGCAGACGTTATTGCGGGTGTAGCAAAATGCTTGTAAATTAACTAACTGTCCGGCAGTGATCATGTTCCAACTTGTCTGACTTTCATCTTGTAAATGCAAATGTATTTGTGCAACTTTGTTCAAATGAACGACACTAGCTAGATTTCCATCCATTTGGCGACAGATTGTCATGTGACTATTCAAAAAATCTCATAAAGTGGTGTTCCCACCAAACAGACTTGTTGCAGATAAAAACCCGTGTGTGATGACGAGGGTGCACACAGAAACTCAATATTTATTGGAAAGGAGCATCAAGATCAACGTGCACGTTCACCACCTTGTGAAGTTCGTCACTAGTTTAATTTGTAGCCTAATAAACTGCATAGTTCCCTGAGTTGTAGTGAGAAGAAAAGCTTTTTTTCCACTAATTTATTTACGTCCCTGTTAGTGAGCATTTCTCCTTTGCCAGTATCATCCATCCACCTGACAGGTGTAGCATATCAAGAAGCTGATTAAACAGCATGATCATCACACAGGTACACCTTGTGCTGGGGACAATAAATAAAATATGTAGATTTGTTGCACAACACAATGCCACAGATGTCTCAAGGGTTAAGGGAGTGTGCAATTGGCATGCTGACAGCAGCAATGTCCACCAGAGCTGTTACCAGAAAATGTTATGTTAATTTCTCTACCATAAAACGCCTCCAACAACATTTTAGAGAATTTGACAGTACGTCCAACCGGACTCACAACTGCAGACCATGTGTAAGTAACCATGCCAGCCCAGGACCTCCACATACAGCTTCTTCACCTGTGGGATCGTCTGAGACCGGCCACCCGGACAGCTGATGAAACTGAGGAGTATTTCTGTCTGCAATAAAGCCCTTTTGTGGGGAAAAACTCATTTAATACAGGACTAGTAAAGACCCAGTACACTACTTTAATACAGGACTAGTAAAGACCCAGTACACTACTTTAACACAGGACTACTAAAGACCCAGTACACTACTTTAACACAGGACTAGTAAAGACCCAGTACACTACTTTAATAGAGGACTAGTAAAGACCCAGTACACTACTTTAATACAGGACTAGTAAAGACCCAGTACACTACTTTAACACAGGACTAGTAAAGACCCAGTACACTACTTTAACACAGGACTAGTAAAGGACTAGTAAAAGACCCAGTACACTACTTTAACACAGGACTAGTAAAGACCCAGTACACTACTTTACTGAAGACATTTCTCATTAAATATTAATATCTGATTTTACAGTGGGTGCTGCAGCACTGTCAGCACCCCTACTTCCTACGGCTATGATCCCATCTGTCATGATCCTTTTTAATAGAGGATGACTTTATTCACATACAAACTGTGGATGGAAACGTGGTTTATGTGACAATCTGGAGTGGCCTACATAGGAATGAAATAATCATGGAAGCTTCTTATATTTGAACGACTGCTTTTTATCATTTTACCAGGAAGCTGTGTCAGGAAGCACTTCAGTCGGTGTGATGCAAATAACATGGCTAACACCCTGGTTTTAATGTCTGTGGTTGGCTGAGGTATTGCGCCTTCTCTGCCACACGTTGTCCACCAGGAGATGCTGTCTGCTTTCAGAAACAGAAATAAAGCATGTGATACCGGAAATGTCTAGTCGACATGTGCAGCTTCAAAACAACACCAGCAAATTATTTTAGACCTTTTCCATAAGTCGCTTCTGTCATCAGAATTGATTGCATTTTCAGCAATGATTCAATATTGCGAAAAGGTTTTGTAGCTAATTTCCTAGAACTGTAGTAATAATGCGTTGTTTTGGTCTCACTCACTTCCCAGTGACATTGTTAGTGGCAACGTTAGCTGGCTAACGGTAGCTAGCTAGTTCGCTACATAGCTAGGCTACTAGCTAACGTTAGGAAACCGTTATCATGTCAACCATAAAGTATTGTATGTTAGGTAACAATGTAGTTACACGTTTATTCCACAAAAGGACCTATTCACGGTGTGTACAGTTGAAGCAGCAGCAGTTTTACTGCGCAGAGAACTGGCTTAAGTTACTAACAAGTTATAAATGCCATAAGAGATCACATCATGTCAATCAATCATCATATCAGTATATCTCACAATATGGGCTTCAACGTCACAGAGCTACAACAGTGTCATGGCAGACATCTATCCCCTTACAACACAGACGCTTTTCACTGTCAACATACCAGCTGAAAATTAGGGATGACGACCATACCCCAGGACATGAAAGCCTGGGCAGGGAGGAGGACGATTATATAGATGACAGTGAGATAGATGAGCTGTTTCAGCACCAGATCCCTATGGTCGGAGAGGGAGACCACCGCATCTTCATCGTCCATCCTGATGTGAAATGGGGAAGCAGGAAGCAGTACCTTACCACAGGTTAGTGGAAACTCAGGAGCTGGCCATTAAACCATGTAAGGCAGTTATGTCATTAGGGTGGGTATAATTTGTGGAATGTTCCAACAGGAATCTGTTCCAAAAACTTCGTAAAGTACAAGGTTGCCAACAAACAACGCATACAGAGTGGCATGATCAATTCAACTAGTTGACGAATAGGCATCAACTCACCACGTAGCTTGTTCTTAATTAATGTTTGTCCATCGGCTACCAGAGTGAGGACAGACATTTTCTGGAATAAACGTAGCCCACTCCCTACCCGGTATCTTATTCTGCCGCTATACAACTTTGTACACGTTGTTTGTTAACAACCTTGTTATTTACAACGTTTTTGGAACAGATTCCTGTTGGAATGTCCCACAAATTATACCCACCCATGTCATAATGAGTTCCAAATGACACCCTGTTTCCCGGGGTCCTCCTATGGACCTTGGTCAAAAATAGAACATTGTAGGAGGCCATTTGGGACGAAGCAGTTCTGTCATGTGTCTCTTTCACAGCCAATCTGATGATGGCGGAGGCAGTGGGTTTGGTCAACACTCTACACAACTGGAGTGTCATCGACAAGATCATCCTCTCCACCAAGACACCAGAGAAAAAGATGATCTTTGGCAAAGGCAACTTCCAGACGCTCACAGGTCTGCCTGTTTTAACCCCATAACTTACCCTCGCCCTAACCCTGTTTCATGAAGTCTGTTCTCTCTCCCTGACACGATTTGACAGGCAATGTTTGGTGATATGTAATGTGAGTCACTATTTAGCATTACTGTATTGAGTCCAGAATCCTATTGTGATTTTTTTTTTTTTTCAGAGAGAATCAGAAGAACTCCGGGAGTAACTGCTGTGTTTGTCAATGTGGAGCGTCTGTCCCCTGCCTCAGAGGTGAGAGTGGGAGACGAGAGCTTTACCCATGCACTACAGTGTAGATTGAGTCTTTATTGTCCCATAGACCTGTCACAATATGGCATATGGCTGCATAGACTTGACTCTGATAGTATGTTTTCCTTTCAGAAAGAGTTTGAGGAGGCGTGGGGGGTGAAGGTGTTTGACAGATACTCTGTGGTTCTCCATATCTTCCGCTGTAATGCCAGAACCAAGGAGGCCAAGCTACAGGTCTCCTTGGCTGAGATTCCACTGCTCAGGTAGCGTCCTAGTATTTTACCTATATATCACCCAAGTATTCATACTAATATAATACAATGTATAAAGTCAGAAAGGTAGAGGCGAAGCGAGAGGGATTACTGAGCCCAAAATCTGTCTTATCCAGCAGGTGGTGTTTTCGCACACCAATCAAGGAGATTTTGTATGGAGGTCAATGAATGGCGAATTTGGTTAACAGAAATTGGAATGGCTTATTTGCTACGAGTGGCTTATTTGATCGAATAGAACTCTCGGAATGATTAGGTTGTTATGAGTGTACTGATATAAGTAGGACACAAAACATCCTGGTAGGGCTGTACCTGAAAGAAGAAAAAAAAATCTTGGTTGACCGAAAGTCGTCTATTCCTTCGACCAATCGATTGCTCAACATTTTTAAACATGTATTTTACCATATATAGACACAGCCAATTTGTTTTAATATGATCAACGATGTGCTTTGAGTTTGTCTGATGCTTTAAGCTTACTGTTTGATGCCTCGAGGGCGCAAGAGTTCGAGATACCCAGAAGAATAAAACCTTAACCTGACCCAACTATTCTCCTCCTGCTCCTGCTGCCTCTCTCCGATTCTGCCATTACTCTCCTGAAGTTGACGCAAATAGTCTACACGAGGAGTTGGCAACCTTTCTCATGTGGAATGACAATATATCTGACCATTTCTACCGATCTGCGTGCCAGTTATGGTTTTCATATGCACATTTTTGTGAAACAGTTTCATTTAATTTATAATACACTTTGTATCTTAAAATCATTGTCATGTGGTTTTAAATTCTATCCAAATTAATTACTTAAAAATCATACAATGTGATTTTCTGGATTTTTGTTTTAGATTCCGTCTCTCACAGTTGAAGTGTACCTATGATAAAAAAATTACAGACCTATCTTCCGAAAAAACTCTTAAAGACCTAGTAATATTGTACATCAATAGCAGTCAATATTAATCGTCACCTTATTTCAGTTTTATTTATTTTATTTATTTTTATTTTACCTTTATTTAACCAGGTAGGCAAGTTGAGAACAAGTTCTCATTTACAACTGCGACCTGGCCAAGATAAAGCAAAGCAGTTCGACAGATACAACAACACAGAGTTACACATGGAGTAAAACAAACATACAGTCAATAATACAGTATAAACAAGTCTATATACAATGTGAGCAAATGAGGTGAGAAGGGAGGTAAAGGCAAAAAAGGCCTTGGTGGCAAGGTAAATACAATATAGCAAGTAAAACACTGGAATGGTAGTTTTGCAATGGAAGAATGTGCAAAGTAGAAATAAAAATAATGGGGTGCAAAGGAGCAAAATAAATAAATTAAATACAGTTGGGAAAGAGGTAGTTGATAGGGCTAAATTATAGGTGGGCTATGTACAGGTGCAGTAATCTGTGAGCTGCTCTGACAGTTGGTGCTTAAAGCTAGTGAGGGAGATAAGTGTTTCCAGTTTCAGAGATTTTTGTAGTTCGTTCCAGTCATTGGCAGCAGAGAACTGGAAAGAGAGGCGGCCAAAGAAAGAATTGGTTTTGGGGGTGACTAGAGAGATATACCTGCTGGAGCGTGTGCTACAGGTGGGAGATGCTATGGTGACCAGCGAGCTGAGATAAGGGGGGACTTTACCTAGCAGGGTCTTGTAGATGACATGGAGCCAGTGGGTTTGGCGACGAGTATGAAGCGAGGGCCAGCCAACGAGAGCGTACAGGTCGCAATGGTGGGTAGTATATGGGGCTTTGGTGACAAAACGGATTGCACTGTGATAGACTGCATCCAATTTGTTGAGTAGGGTATTGGTAGGATGGTCAGTTTTACAAGGGTATGTTTGGCAGCATGAGTGAAGGATGCTTTGTTGCGAAATAGGAAGCCAATTCTAGATTTAACTTTGGATTGGAGATGTTTGATATGGGTCTGGAAGGAGAGTTTACAGTCTAACCAGACACCTAAGTATTTGTAGTTGTCCACGTATTCTAAGTCAGAGCCGTCCAGAGTAGTGATGTTGGACAGGCGGGTAGGTGCAGGTAGCGATCGGTTGAAGAGCATGCATTTAGTTTTACTTGTATTTAAGAGCAATTGGAGGCCACGGAAGGAGAGTTGTATGGCATTGAAGCTTGCCTGGAGGGTTGTTAACACAGTGTCCAAAGAAGGGCCGGAAGTATACAGAATGGTGTCGTCTGCGTAGAGGTGGATCAGAGACTCACCAGCAGCAAGAGCGACCTCATTGATGTATACAGAGAAGAGAGTCGGTCCAAGAATTGAACCCTGTGGCACCCCCATAGAGACTGCCAGAGGTCCGGACAACAGACCCTCCGATTTGACACACTGAACTCTATCAGAGAAGTAGTTGGTGAACCAGGCGAGGCAATCATTTGAGAAACCAGATTGCATAGCAGAGAAGGTATGGTGAGATTCAAAATGGTCGGTAATCTGTTTGTTGACTTGGCTTTCGAAGACCTTAGAAAGGCATGGTAGGATAGATATAGGTCTGTAGCAGTTTGGGTCAAGAGTGTCCCCCCCTTTGAAGAGGGGGATGACCGCAGCTGCTTTCCAATCTTTGGGAATCTCAGACGACACGAAAGAGAGGTTGAACAGGCTAGTAATAGGGGTGGCAACAATTTCGGCAGATAATTTTAGAAAGAAAGGGTCCAGATTGTCTAGCCCGGCTGATTTGTAGGGGTCCAGATTTTGCAGCTCTTTCAGAACATCAGCTGAATGGATTTGGGAGAAGGAGAAATGGGGAAGGCTTGGGCGAGTTGCTGTTGGGGGTGCAGTGCTGTTGACAGGGGTAGGAGTAGCCAGGTGGAAAGCATGGCCAGCAGTAGAAAAATGCTTATTGAAATTTTCAATTATGGTGGATTTATCAGTGGTGACAGTGTTTCCTATCTTCAGTGCAGTGGGCAGCTGGGAGGAGGTGTTCTTATTCTCCATGGACTTTACAGTGTCCCAGAACTTTTTTGAGTTAGTGTTGCAAGAAGTAAATTTCTGCTTGAAAAAGCTAGCCTTGGCTTTTCTAACTGCCTGTGTATAATGGTTTCTAGCTTCCCTGAACAGCTGCATATCACGGGGGCTGTTCGATGCTAATGCAGAACGCCATAGGATGTTTTTGTGTTGGTTAAGGGCAGTCAGGTCTGGGGAGAACCAAGGGCTATATCTGTTCCTGGTTCTAAATTTCTTGAATGGGGCATGTTTATTTAAGATGGTTAGGAAGGCATTTTTAAAAAATATCCAGGCATCCTCTACTGACGGGATGAGGTCAATATCCTTCCAGGATACCCCGGCCAGGTCGATTAGAAAGTCTCATCTCAGTCTCATCTGAAAGTTGTAAATTCTTGGTTATCTTCACGAACCCTGGCTAACAAGTTGAATCAGCAATACAAAATTGGGTTTAATTATTTATTTATTAAATACCTAACTAATCACACAGAATTACATATACACAGAATGAATCATAACTTGATTACAAATTATGTCATAAAGGAAGACGTCCCTAGCGGACGTAACAGATATGACTACGCAAAGAAAGTGGGTTGGGTTTGAGTGAAAGAGCGGGAAGACTGAAGAACAAAGGGAGAAGCGATGTCTCTATCGGGCCGTAGGCAGCCACTCTATCGTAAATACAGAATCTTGTGCATTCTAAATTACCGCCTATTTGGGAAAGGAAAATATATTTACTCTGAGCTGCGCTTAAATAGGTTGGTGGTAGATGGAAGGCCGTGTTGCCCAACAGAGTCCTTTGAAGAGTGTCTCTGAACGGGAACAGGATACGTTGTAGTGTCGTCGACGGGATACTCTGTCTGTCCTCTCCTAGCTCACGTTTATAGCGGCTGATAACTAGAATCTGAATCTGATAACTATAATGTGTAGACTTTCCACTGTACCTTTTATGTCATCCTATCATTGATGAGAATGTCTCAGATGACAACCGAACTGACATCATACTCATTAAGTACCAACGCATACGTTCAACTGGTTGGATTACCAAAATATGTCTAATTTCTCCCCAGCTTCTGATGTTCCCAGAATCTCTATGTTAACCAAGGGATTTTCAATAGTCACATCAGTAGGGTAGAGAGAGGAAAAAGGGGGAGAGGTATTTATGACGGTCATAAACCTACCCCCAGGCCAGCGTCATGACACTGGGGTGCATGAGCGTAATTTCAGGGTGGAATCTCGTGATCTGGTCCATTGGACTGCGAATACTGCAGATCAGATGATCAGAGTCATGGCTTAAACAGTTAAACTAGAGGTTGGGAGAACCTGCCCCCACCCAGTCTAATATTCTGAATTAGTCTCTGACATTTACATTACGAGAGTCAGATAGGGGTTTGCTTGAGAGGGGACTCACTTTTATTCCTATACCTTCAGCGACGGACAGGGAGGCTCTGAGAAGGGACATTCATATCACAGACGTATGAAAATGTTGGATCATTTAACTACAGATTCAATACCATTTATAAAAAGATCAAAATGGGAACCCGATTTGGACTCTCTCTCAGCCAATACAAAGGCTCTTTAGGCAGGCCATAGAAGCCTGTTCTCGGATCTCATAGAAAAGTGGATAAGGACTGAGAAAGAACAGATAGCGTTCAAGAATTGAAGGAAAAATCAGGACATAAGTGATTAAACCAGCGGATAAGGATTCAAAAAGATTTATTTTGGATAAAACACAATATTTAATAGAGGCAAACAGACAATTGAACAATGTTCAGCACTATATACACTGCTCAAAAAAATAAAGGGAACACTGAAACAACACAATGTAACTCCAAGTCAATCACACTTCTGTGAAATCAAACTGTCCACTTAGGAAGCAAAACTGATTGACAATAAATTTCACATGCTGATGTGCAAATGGAATAGACAACAGGTAGAAATTATAGGGAATTAGTAAGACACCCCCAATAAAGGAGTGGTTTTGCAGGTGGTGACCACAGACCACTTCTCAGTTCCTATACTTCCTGGCTGATGTTTTGGTCACTTTTGAATGCTGGCGGTGCTTTCACTCTAGTGGTAGCATGAGACGGAGTCTACAACCCACACAAGTGGCTCAGGTAGTGCAGCTCATCCAGGATGGCACATCAATGCGAGCTGTGGCAAGAAGGTTTGCTATGTCTGTCAGTGTAGTGTCCAGAGCATGGAGGCGCTACCAGGAGACAGGCCAGTACATCAGGAGACGTGGAGGAGGCCGTAGGAGGGCAACAACCCAGCAGGAGGACCGCTACCTCCGCCTTTGTGCAAGGAGGAGCACTGCCAGAGCCCTGCAAAATGACCTCCAGCAGGCCACAAATGTGCATGTGTCTGCTCAAACGGTCAGAAACAGACTCCATGAGCGTGGTATGAGGGCCCGGCGTCCACAGGTGGGGGTTGTGCTTACAGCCCAACACCGTGCAGGACGTTTGGCATTTGCCAGAGAACAACAAGATTGGCAAATTCGCCACTGGCGCCCTGTGCTCTTCACAGATGAAAGCAGGTTCACACTGAGCACGTGACAGAGTCTGGAGACGCCGTGGAGAACGTTCTGCTGCCTGCAACATCCTCCAGCATGACCGGTTGGCGGTGGGTCAGTCATGGTGTGGGGTGGCATTTCTTTGGGGGGCCGCACAGCCCTCCATGTGCTCGCCAGAGGTAGCCTGACTGCCATTAGGTACCGAGATGAGATCCTCAGACCCCTTGAGACCATATGGTGTGGTTGGCCCCAGGTTCCTCCTAATGCAAGACAATGCTAGACCTCATGTGGCTGGAGTGTGTCAGCAGTTTCTTCAAGAGGAAGGCATTGATGCTATGGACTGGCCCGCCCGTTCCCCAGACCTGAATCCAATTGAGCACATCTGGGATATCATGTCTCGCCCCATCCACCAACGCCACGTTGCACCACAGACTGTGCAGGAGTTGGCGGATGCTTTAGTCCAGGTCTGGGAGGAGATCCCTCAGGAGACCATCCACCACCTCATCAGGAGCATGCCCAGGCGTTGTAGGGAGGTCATACAGGCACGTGGAGGCCACACACACTACTGAGCCTCATTTTGACTTGTTTTAAGGACATTACATCAAAGTTGGATCAGCCTGTAGTGTGGTTTTCCACTTTAATTTTGAGTGTGACTCCAAACCAGACCTCCATGGGTTGATACATTTGATTTCCATTGATAATTTTTGCGTGATTTTGTTGTCAGCACATTCAACTATGTAAAGAAAAAAGTATTTAATAAGAATATTTCATTCATTCAGATCTAGGATGTGTTATTTTAGTGTTCCCTTTATTTTTTTGAGCAGTGTATTACTCCCACATTCCTTACAGCTTGAAACTCAGAGGAAGATTAGAGAAATTATAAAAGATAAATATATTTCATCTAAACAAACGTATGGTCTACAGCGAGAAAGTTCTACCCATTGTTTGAAAGACATAAGGACCCAGGTTTATGGACGGTTCCCTTCCAGATACCCCCTCCCCTGACTGTCCCATTGTTTAAAAGACATAAGGACCCAGGTTTATGGACGGTTCCCTTCCAGATACCCCCTGACTGTCCCATTGTTTAAAAGACATAAGGACCCAGGTTTATGGACGGTTCCCTTCCAGATACCCGCTGGCTGTCCCATTGTTTAAAAGACATAAGGACCCAGGTTTATGGACGGTTCCCTTCCAGATACCCCCTGACTGTCCCATTGTTTAAAAGACATAAGGACCCAGGTTTATGGACGGTTCCCTTCCAGATACCCCCTGACTATCCCATTGTTTAAAAGACATAAGGACCCAGGTTTATGGACGGTTCCCTTCCAGATACCCCCTGACTGTCCCATTGTTTGAAAGACATAAGGACCCAGGTTTATGGACGGTTCCCTTCCAGATACCCCCTGACTGTCCCATTGTTTAAAAGACATAAGGACCCAGGTTTATGGACGGTTCCCTTCCAGATACCCCCTGACTGTCCCATTGTTTAAAATACATGTAATGTGGTAGAGTATATTGACTCCTTTCTCAACCCCTTATCTCAGAAGCATCCCAGTTATGTAAAGGATACTATTAATGTGTTAATAAGGAGCATCCCATCTATGTAAAGGATACTATGAATGTGTCAATAAGAAGCATCCCATCTATGTAAAGGATACTATGAATGTGTCAATACGAAGTATCCCATCTATGTAAAGGATACTATGAATGTGTCAATACGAAGCATCCTGTATATGTAAAGGATACTATGAATGTGTCAATAAGAAGCATCCCATCTATGTAAAGGATACTATGAATGTGTCAATACGAAGCATCCCATCTATGTAAATGATACTATGAATGTGTCAATACGAAGCATCCCATCTATGTAAAGGATACTATGAATGTGTTAATAAGGAGCATCCCATCTTGTTAAAGGATACTATGAATGTGTTAATAAGGAGCATCCCGTCTATATAAAGGATACTATGAATGTGTTAATAAGGAGCATCCCGTCTATATAAAGGATACTATGAATGTGTTAATAAGGAGCATCCCATCTTTGTAAAGGATACTATGAATGTGTTAATAAGGAGCATCCCATCTTTGTAAAGGATACTATGAATGTGTTAATAAGGAGCATCCCATCTTTGTAAAGGATACTATGAATGTGTTAATAAGGAGCATCCCGTCTATGTAAAGGATACTATGAATGTGTTAATAAGGAGCATCCCGTCTATATAAAGGATACTATGAATGTGTTAATAAGGAGCATCCCGTCTATGTAAAGGATACTATGAATGTGTTAATAAGGAGCATCCCGTCTATGTAAAGGATACTATGAATGTGTTAATAAGGAGCATCCCGTCTATGTAAAGGATACTATGAATGTGTTAATAAGGAGCATCCCGTCTATGTAAAGGATACTATGAATGTGTTAATAAGGAGCATCCCGTCTATGTAAAGGATACTATGAATGTGTTAATACGGAGCATCTCATCTATGTAAAGGATACTATGAATGTGTCAATAAGGAGCATCCCGTTCTATGTAAAGGATACTATGAATGTGTCGATAAGGAGCATCCCGTCTATGTAAAGGATACTATGAATGTGTTAATAAGGAGCATCCCGTCTATGTAAAGGATACTATGAATGTGTTAACAAGGAGCATCCCATCTATGTAAAGGATACTATGAATGTGTTAATAAGGAGCATCCCATCTATGCAAAGGATACTATGAATGTGTTAATAAGGAGCATCCCATCTATGTAAAGGATACTATGAATGTGTCAATAAGGAGCATCCCAGTTACAGGGGACTGCCCTTTCTGGGACCACCTCACCTATTGGTAAAAATGGTATCTTGGTTTTAACTAGAGGGTCATAAAATGAGTGGGTTAATTGTCTATGTGCCTGTCCACTCTGTACTCCTTGTGGGTAACAGCTTATTTTCCCCTTATGCCTGACCTCAACCCTAACCTCAACCCTAACCTCAACCCTAACCTCAACCCTAACCTCACCCCTAACCTCAACCCTAACCTCAACCCTAACCTCAAACCTAACCTCAACCCTAACCTCACCCCTAACCTCAACCCTAACCTCAACCCTAACCTCACCCCTAACCTCAACCCTAACCTCAACCCTAACCTCAACCCTAACCTTAAATTAAGACCAAAAAGCAAATGAATTTGGACTTTGTAGCTGTGGTAACTAGTGAAAAGCGTTGTGCCTGTTGTTCACACACATAGCATGGTTTTTCCTGATCTGAGCCTCCTCCCGACTGCCTTCCAAGACATTTATTTTCATTGTTAAAGCGGCTGTTAGAGTATCTGGTAAATATAATGGATAATATGTGGTAAAGTAGATTTTTCCAGTATGTGATCCACAGCACCCACTAGTGTCATTTTAATGCACCTCCATTGAAACAGATTCTTAACTGTTTTGAACACTGAAATACTATTGAACATGGTGTTTTCCAACATGTACACAATGTGTTCTTCTGACAGATCCCGTTTGAGAAATGAAGTGGCCAACTTGGACCAGCAGGGTGGGGGCTCCAGATACATTATGGGTTCAGGTAAGCCTACAGGAATATGGCTGCTCCTGGGAACCTGTGGATGTCTCTGCTTCCTCACTTACTGTACTGTAAGTTAGTCTGTATAAGAGCACCAGTTAAATTCCTTTGTCTAGGTGACTAACCCCTCCCTCCCTGTTGTCGAGGCGACTAACCCCTCCCTCCCTGTCTCTCGGTGACTAACCCCTCCTTCCCTGTTGTCTAGGCGACTAACCCCTCCCTCCCTGTCTCTCGGTGACTAACCCCCCCCCCCCCCCCCTCCCTGTCTCTAGGCGACTAACCCCTCCCTCCCTGTCTCTAGGTGACTAACCCCTCCCTCCCTGTCTCTTGGTGACTAACCCCTCCCTCCCTGTCTCTAGGTTACTAACCCCTCCCTCCCTGTCTCTAGGTGACTAACCCGTCCCTCTCTGTCTCTAGGTGACTAACCCCTCCCTCCCTGTCTCTACGTGACTAACCCCTCCCTCCCTGTCTCTAGGTGACTAACCCCTCCCTGTCTCTAGGTGAGACGCTGATGGAGGTACAGCAGAGAGTTTTGCAGGAGAGAGAGCTGAAGATCTGCTCTGCTCTGCAACATCTGAGGAGGAAGAGACACCTGCTCCGCTCCCAACGCAAAAACAGAGACTTCCCCATCATCTCTGTTATGGGCTATACCAACTGTGGTGAGATGCGTGGTTATGGACTATACCAACTGGGGTGAGAGACAGGGGTTATGGGCATTAACAACTGTGGTGAGAGACGGGGTTATGGGCTATACCAACTGTGGTGAGAGACGGGGTTATGGGCTATACCAACTGTGGTGAGAGACGGGGTTATGGGCTATACCAACTGTGGTGAGAGACGGGGTTATGGGCTATACCAACTGTGGTGAGAGACGGGTTATGGGCTATACCAACTGTGGTGAGAGATGGGGTTATGGGCTATACCAACTGTGGTGAGAGATGGGGTTATGGGCTATACCAACTGTGGTGAGAGACAAGGTTATGGGCTATACAAACTGTGGTGAGAGACGGGGTTATGGGCTATACCAACTGTGGTGAGAGACAGGGGATTGTGGGCACAGGAGGTTGGTGGCACCTTCATTAGGGTGAACTGGCTTGTGGTAATGGCTGGAGCGGAATCAATGGAATGGTATCAAAAATGTATTATGGATCCCCATTAGTTCCTGTCAAGGCAGCAGCTACTCTTCCTGGGGTTTATTATGGATCCCCATTAGTTCCTGTCAAGGCAGCAGCTACTCTTCCTGGGGTTTATTATGGATCCCCATTAGTTCTTGCCAAGGCAGCAGCTACTCTTCCTGGGGTTTATTATGGATCCCCATTAGTTCCTGTCAAGGCAGCAGCTACTCTTCCTGGGGTTAATTATAGATCCCCATTAGTTCCTGCCAAGGCAGCAGCTACTCTTCCTGGGGTTAATTATAGATCCCCATTAGTTCCTGCCAAGGCAGCAGCTACTCTTCCTGGGGTTTATTATGGATCCCCATTAGTTCCTGTCAAGGCAGCAGCTACTCTTCCTGGGGTTTATTATGGATCCCCATTAGTTCCTGCCAAGGCAGCAGCTACTCTTCCTGGGGTTTATTATGGATCCCCATTAGTTCCTGCCAAGGCAGCAGCTACTCTTCCTGGGGTTTATTATGGATCCCCATTAGTTCCTGTCAAGGCAGCAGCTACTCTTCCTGGAGTTTATTATGGATCCCCATTAGTTCCTGCCAAGGCAGCAGCTACTCTTCCTGGGGTTTATTATGGATCCACATTACTTCCTGCCAAGGCAGCAGCTACTCTTCCTGGGGTTTATTATGGATCCCCATTAGTTCCTGCCAAGGCAGCAGCTACTCTTCCTGGGGTTTATTATGGATCCCCGTTAGTTCCTGCCAAGGCAGCAGCTACTCTTCCTGGGGTTTATTATGGATCCCCATTAGTTCCTGCCAAGGCAACAGCTACTCTTCCTGGGGTTTATTATGGATCCCCATTAGTTCCTGTCAAGGCAGCAGCTACTCTTCCTGGGGTTTATTATGGATCCCCATTAGTTCCTGTCAAGGCAGCAGCTACTCTTCCTGGGGTTTATTATGGATCCCCATTAGTTCCTGCCAAGGCAGCAGCTACTCTTCCTGGGGTTTATTATGGATCCCCATTAGTTCCTGCCAAGGCAACAGCTACTCTTCTTGGGGTTTATTATGGATCCCCATTAGTTCCTGCCAAGGCAGCAGCTACTCTTCCTGGGGTTTATTATGGATCCCCATTAGTTCCTGCCAAGGCAGCAGCTACTCTTCCTGGGGTTTATTATGGATCCCCATTAGTTCCTGCCAAGGCAACAGCTACTCTTCCTGGGGTTTATTATGGATCCCCATTAGTTCCTGCCAAGGCAACAGCTACTCTTCTTGGGGTTTATTATGGATCCCCATTAGTTCCTGCCAAGGCAGCAGCTACTCTTCCTGGGGTTTATTATGGGTCCCCATTAGTTCCTGCCAAGGCAGCAGCTACTCTTCCTGGGGTTTATTATAGATTCCCATTAGTTCCTGCCAAGGCAGCAGCTACTCTTCCTGGGTTAATTATGGATCCCCATAAGTTCCTGTCAAGGCAGCAGCTACTCTTCCTGGGGTCCAGCAACATTAAGGAAGTTATAAACAATTTAAAAAACATTATAATACATTTCACAACAGATTTCACAATACATTAAGTGTGCTCCCTCAGACCACTACTCTACTACCACATATCTACAATACAATACTGTTATCGTGTGTGTGTCGGTTACGTGTGTAAGCATGTGTCTGTGCCAACGTTTGTGTTGCTTCACAGTCCCCGCTGTTCCATAAGGTGTATTTGTATCTGTATTTATAAATCTGATTCTCCTGCTGCATCAGTTACCTGATGTGCTTCTTCACCTGCATTGCTTGCTGTTTGGGGTTTTAGGCTGGGTTTCTGTACAGCACTTTGAGATATCAGCTGATGTACGAAGGGCTATATAAAATAAATGTGATTGATTGATTGATGTAGAAGAGAGTTCCATGTAGTCATGGCTCTATGTAGTACTGTGGAATAGAGTTCCATGTAGTCATGGCTCTATGTAGTACTGTGGAATAGAGTTCCATGTAGTCATGGCTCTATGTAGTACTGTGCTCCTCCCATAGTCTGTTCTGGATTTGGGGACTGTGTAGTCATGGCTCTATGTAGTACTGTGCTCCTCCCATAGTCTGTTCTGGATTTGGGGACTGTGTAGTCATGGCTCTATGTAGTACTGTGCTCCTCCCATAGACTGTTCTGGATTTGGGGACTGTGTAGTCATGGCTCTATGTAGTACTGTGCTCCTCCCATAGACTGTTCTGGATTTGGGGACTGTGTAGTCACTCTTATTTACTGACTATTACACCTCCAGAAGCACTTATTTAATATCTAATTAAAATATTGTCTCTTCTGCCTGTTCATTACTGTTAAACTCCTATCCCTCCTCCAGGTAAGACGACTCTGATCAAGGCGTTGACTGGTGACGCTGCGCTGCAGCCTAGAGATCAGCTGTTTGCCACGCTGGACGTCACGGTGCACGCCGGCACGCTGCCTAGTCACATGACTGTGCTTTACGTGGACACCATCGGCTTCCTGTCCCAGCTTCCTCACCGGCTCATAGACTCCTTCTCCGCCACGCTGGATGACGTCACTCACTCTGTATGTTACAACACTTTTCATTTCAAAATGTTTACAATTCATCCCAAAGGTGTTCCATAGCGTTACATTTTCCCTTCACTGGAACTAAGGGGCCTAACCATAACCATGAAAAACAGCCCCAGACCATTATTCCTCCTCCACTATGGGGCAGGTAATGTTCTCCTGGCATCCGCCAAACCCTGATTAATTAACCGGACTGCCAGATGGTGAAGTGATTCATCACTCCAGAGAACACGTTTCCACTGCTCCAGAGTCCAATGGCAGTGAGCGTATCACCACTCCAGCTGACGCTTGGTATTGCACATGTTGATCTTAGGCTTGTGTGCGGCTGCTAGGCCACGGAAACCCATTTCATGAAGCTCCCGAAAGGTTCTTGTGCTGACGTTGCTTCCAGAGGCTGTTTGTAACTCGGTCGTGATGCAACCGAGGACAGACAATTATTACGCTCTACGCGCTTCAGGACTTGCCGGTCCAGTTCTGTGAGCTTGTGTGGCCTACCACTTTGTGGCTGAGACGTTGTTGCTCCTAGACGTTTCTACTTCACATTAACACCACTTGCAGTTGACAGGGCAGCTCTAGCAGGGCAGAAATGTGATTAACTGACTTGTTGGAAAGATGGCATCCTGTGACGATGCCACGTTGAAAGTCACTCAGCTTTCAACGTGGCCATTCTACTGCCAATGTTTGTCTATGGAGATCGCATGGCTGTGTGCTCGATTTTACACACCAGTCAACAACAGGCGTGGCTGAAATAGCAGAATCCACTAATTTGAAGGGGTGTCCACATACTGCTGTATAGATAGTGTTCTTTCTCCTCGTTCTGTCCCCAGGACCTGATAGTTCATGTGAGAGACATCAGCCACCCAGAGACTGTGAACCAGAAGGAGAATGTGTTGAATGTCCTGAGGAACCTTCAGATCCCAGACAGACTGCTGAGCTCCATCGTAGAAGTCCATAATAAGATTGATCTGGTGGACAGGTGAGGAGAATAACATTCACATACAGTCTTGTACAGCTAACCTTGTGGGGACACACAATTCAGTCCCATTCAAAATCCTATTTTCCCTGAACATAACCCTAACCCGTACCCTAATCCTAACCTTAACCTGAAAGTCTAACCTTAAACCCAACCCTAGCTCCTAACCCATACCCTAATCCTAACCTTAACCTGAAAGTCTAACCTTAAACCCAACCCTAGCTCCTAACCCGTACCCTAATCCTAACCTTAACCTGAAAGTCTAACCTTAAACCCAACCCTAGCTCCTAACCCTAAAACTAACCCTAGCGCCTAACCCTAGCTCTTAACCCTAGATCCTAACCCTAAAACTAACCCTAGGTCTTAACCCTAAACCCAACCTTAGCTCCTAACCCTAAACCCAACCCTAGCTCCTAACCCTAAACCCAACCCTAGCTCCTAACCCTAAAACTAACCCTAGCTCCTAACCCTTAAACTAACCCTAGCTCCTAACCCTAAACCCAACCCTAGCTCCTAACCCTAGCTCCTAACCCTAGCTCCTAACCCTAAACCCAACCCTAGCTCCTAACCCTAGCTCCTAACCCTGAACTTAATTCTAATTCTAACCTTGACCCTAAACCCCACTATTCTTGTGGGGACTTTTGGTCCACAAGTAGTTAGAACGGTTAGATCAACACACTCAAACACTTCGGTGAGATGCAAAATAAAGTATGTTGAGGGGAGGAACTAAAGCATGTTGAGGGGAGGAACTAAAGCATGTTGAGGGGAGGAACTAAAGTCTGTTGAGGGGAGGAACTAAAGCATGTTGAGGGGAGGAACTAAAGTCTGTTGAGGGGATGGAACTAAAGCCTGTTAAGGGGAGGAACTAAAGTCTGTTGAGGGGATGGAACTAAAGCCTGTTGAGGGGAGGAACTAAAGTCTGTTGAGGGGAGGAACTAAAGCCTGTTGAGGGGAGGAACTAAAGTCTGTTGAGGGGAGGAACTAAAGCCTGTTGAGGGGAGGAACTAAAGCCTGTTGAGGGGATGGAACTAAAGCCTGTTGAGGGGAGGAACTAAAGCCTGTTGAGGGGAGGAACTAAAGCCTGTTGAGGGGATGGAACTAAAGTCTGTTGAGGGGATGGAACTAACGTCTGTTGAGGGGAGGAACTAAAGCCTGTTGAGGGGAGGAACTAAAGCCTGTTGAGGGGATGGAACTAAAGCCTGTTGAGGGGAGGAACTAAAGTCTGTTGAGGGGATGGAACTAAAGTCTGTTGAGGGGAGGAACTAAAGCCTGTTGAGGGGATGGAACTAAAGCCTGTTGAGGGGAGGAACTAAAGCCTGTTGAGGGGAGGAACTAAAGCCTGTTGAGGGGAGGAACTAAAGCCTGTTGAGGGGAGGAACTAAAGTCTGTTGAGGGGATGGAACTAAAGTCTGTTGAGGGGATGGAACTAAAGTCTGTTGAGGGGATGGAACTAAAGTCTGTTGAGGGGATGGAACTAAAGCCTGTTGAGGGGATGGAACTAAAGTCTGTTGTGGGGAGGAACTAAAGCCTGTTGAGGGGAGAAACTAAAGTCTGCCAGATGTATATGTGACTATGCTGTTTATCCATATATACGTTCTTATCATTCATTACATGGATATGTTGTCCTCCTCAGCTATGAGCCCTCTGAGCCCAACAGCCTGCCTATCTCTGCTCTGAGAGGACAGGGTCTGGAGGAGCTGAAGATAGTCGTAGAAGAAGCTATAATGAGATCTACAGGGAAACAGGCCCTGACTCTCCCTGTGGACCTCAGCAGCTCCCAGTTAAGGTAAGGTTAAAAGTATTGGAATCAAGCCACATACTGTGAGTGACTGCTACAGTACAGTAGCAGTCACTTTGAACAACCTTATTCATATGACATTACATGTCCACTTCTTCTGATTTTTCTTCTTCTGCTTCTTCTGCTTCTTCTTCTTCAGTATATACAGTAAGTACGGTGAATTCAGAAAGTATTCAGACCCCTTGACTTTTTCCACATTGTGGATTTAATATGGATTTTTTAAATTCTCAGCAATCCACACACAGTACCCCATAATGATGAAGTGAAAACAGGTTTTTAGATTTTTTTGCAAATGTATTCAAAACGTAAAACAGAAATACCTTATTTACATAAGTATACATAAGTAGAATGAATTGTCCGTAGAGCTCCGAGACAGGATGTGTAGAGGCACAGATCTGGGGAAGGGTACCAAAACATTTCTGCAGCATTGAAGGTCCCCAAGAACACAGGGGCCTCCATCATTCTTAAATGGAAGAAGTTTGGAACCACCAAGACTCTTCCTAGAGCTGGCCGCCCGGCCAAACGGAGCAATCAGGGGAGAAGGGCCTTGGTCAGGGAGGTGACAGAGCTCCAGAGTTCCTCTGTGGAGATGGGAGAACCTTCCAGAAGGACAGCCATCTCTGCAGCACTCCACCAATCAGGCCTTTATGGTAAAGTGGCCAGTTGGAAGCCACTCCTCAGTAAAATGCACATGACAGCCCACTTGGAGTTTGCCATAAGGCTCCAAAAGACACTCAGTCCATGAGAAACAGGGGATGGGGGGGGCTTTGGATCACTACTGGCTGTAAGCGAACGGGTGATGCGCGTTTGGAGCAAGGCTCAGCCATTCAATCACATAACAACAGAATGCAGCGCAGCACGCGACTGAAGAAACACGAGACAATCAATTTGGTAGTTCCAGTATCAACGCGCTCTGGAAAGAGCGGGAGAGAGGAAAGGCAGTTTGCCAGTTACAGCAGCGCGTCCCCTGAACGGTAACGAAGAGGTAGATGAGAAGCTTGACCATGGAGACCGGGGGTTGAGAATGTGACGAAGCCTACTTCATGAGCTGGTACTGAAAAACAACTGGCATTTGGAAAGTTTGAGGTGAGGAAGAAAGTGGTGGACAAGTATTGTTAGCATTGTTAAGTATCTTGCTAGCTGGATCGAATTCTCTGTTAGCTAGCCAGAAAAATGTTGCGCAACATTAGCCAATTTAACTGATCAAATAATTTAGTTTATGGTGTGAAATTATTATACAGGCTGTCATGGTAACAAGCGTTCTATTATAAATGCTGTTGTGGTAACAAGCGTTCTATTATAAAGGCTGTTGTGGCAACAAGCGTTCTATTATAAAGGCTGTCATGGTAACAAGCGTTCTATTATAAAGGCTGTCATGGTAACAAGCGTTCTATTATAAAGGCTGTCGTGGTAACAAGCGTTCTATTATAAAGGCTGTCATGGTAACAAGCGTTCTATTATAAAGGCTGTCATGGTAACAAGCTTTCTATTATAAAGGCTGTCGTGGTAACAAGCGTTCTATTATAAAGGCTGTCATGGTAACAAGCGTTCTATTATAAAGGCTGTCATGGTAACAAGCGTTCTATTATAAAGGCTGTCATGGTAAAAAGCGTTCTATTATAAAGGCTGTCGTGGTAACAAGCGTTCTATTATAAAGGCTGTCATGGTAACAAGCGTTCCATTATAAAGGCTGTCGTGGTAACAAGCGTTCTATTATAAAGGCTGTCATGGTAACAAGCGTTCTATTATAAAGGCTGTCGTGGTAACAAGCGTTCTATTATAAAGGCTGTCATGGTAACAAGCGTTCTATTATAAAGGCTGTCATGGTAAAAAGCATTCTATTATAAAGGCTGTCATGGTAAAAAGCGTTCTATTATAAAGGCTGTCATGGTAACAAGCATTCTATTATAAAGGCTGTCATGGTAACAAGCATTCTATTATAAAGGCTGTCATGGTAACAAGCGTTCTATTCTAAAGGCTGTCGTGGTAACAAGCGTTCTATTATAAAGGCTGTCATGGTAACAAGCGTTCTATTATAAAGGCTGTCATGGTAAAAAGCGTTCTATTATAAAGGCTGTCATGGTAAAAAGCGTTCTATTATAAATGCTGTCGTGGTAACAAGCATTCTATTATAAAGGCTGTCATGGTAACAAGCATTCTATTATAAAGGCTGTCATGGTAACAAGCGTTCTATTATAAAGGCTGTCATGGTAAAAAGCGTTCTATTATAAAGGCTGTCATGGTAACAAGCGTTCTATTATAAAGGCTGTCATGGTAACAAGCATCCTATTATAAAGGCTGTCATGGTAACAAGCGTTCTATTATAAAGGCTGTCATGGTAACAAGCATTCTATTATAAAGGCTGTCATGGTAACAAGCGTTCTATTATAAAGGCTGTCATGGTAACAAGCATTCTATTATAAAGGCTGTCATGGTAACAAGCGTTCTATTATAAAGGCTGTCATGGTAACAAGCGTTCTATTATAAAGGCTGTCATGGTAACAAGCATTCTATTATAAAGGCTGTCATGGTAACAAGCATTCTATTATAAAGGCTGTCATGGTAACAAGCGTTCTATTATAAAGGCTGTTGTGGTAACAAGCGTTCTATTATAAAGGCTGTCGTGGTAACAAGCGTTCTATTATAAAGGCTGTCATGGTAACAAGCATCCTATTATAAAGGCTGTCGTGGTAACAAGCGTTCTATTATAAAGGCTGTTGTGGTAACAAGCGTTCTATTATAAAGGCTGTCGTGGTAACAAGCGTTCTATTATAAAGGCTGTCATGGTAACAAGCGTTCTATTATAAAGGCTGTCATGGTAACAAGCGTTCTATTATAAAGGCTGTCATGGTAACAAGCGTTCTATTATAAAGGCTGTTGTGGTAACAAGCGTTCTATTATAAAGGCTGTCGTGGTAACAAGCGTTCTATTATAAAGGCTGTCATGGTAAAAAGCGTTCTATTATAAAGGCTGTCGTGGTAACAAGCGTTCTATTATAAAGGCTGTCATGGTAAAAAGCATTCTATTATAAAGGCTGTTGTGGTAACAGGCGTTCTATTATAAAGGCTGTCATGGTTAACTGCAATATTAGTGTATATTTTTTTCTCAAGACTTGAGTGTCATTTGCAGTAAAGTCTAGGCAACAAATAATATTGGATTGCTTTCTTTACATGTTTTAGCTGTGTGTTAGGTTCACATTAACCACTTTTTATTTTACACACAGAGACCTGGCATGAGAGCTCATGTGAGTCCAGTTCAGGTATTGCATGGTCTGGCCAGCTATGGGTGGTAGCTAGTCCAGTTCAGATGAAACATGGTCTGGCCAGCTATGGGTGGTAGCAAAATAGGTACAGATGAGGACAATGCACTCCAGCATTTTACAGATGGCATTTCGGCTGTTGAATGGCCTCCTGTTGAATGGCTTCCTGTTGAATGGCTTCCTGTTGAATGGCCTCCTGTTGAATGGCCTCCTGACACGTGGCAGTGCAGTTCCATGTCTCTGTCATTATTAACTGCCAGAGGGGAGGGCTCATGGTGAAGTGTGCCTATCGAAGATAGTTCTGGGAGATTCAGGATGGCTTTGACATTGAGGAGGTGCAATTCTTATCATATGTGAAGGCCCAGTAAGTTGATGGCATTTCTTGTCAATGAGTGTTGTGTTGGTTGATTGTTATGAACACCTGCCTTATGAGCTTGTTATCATATGTGGTTGCATTCTCCCCATACACCATAATATCACCAAGTTGACATGTACGGCAACTCCAGGGCAGATGTGTAGTCAGAGCATGGGTGGACCGACTGGCAAGTGTTTTCACTGACATCTTCAACCTCTCCCTGACCGAGTCTGTAATAACCTACATGTTTCAAGCGGACCACCATAGTCCCTGTGCCCAAGGAAACCTGCTGCTGCCTTCCATCGCTCAGACTGCTCTATCAAATCATAGACTTAATTATAATATAATAAACACACAGAAATACAAGCCTTAGGTTATATTCTTTCCTTTCATTAGAGCCTCCCAGTTGTAGAGCTAGGGAGAGGGTGTCAGGTTGGTCTATAGAGCCTCCCAGTTGTAGAGCTAGGGAGAAGGTGTCAGGGTTGTCTATAGAGCCTCCCAGTTGTAGAGCTAGGGAGAGGGTGTCAGGGAGAACCTTCCAGGAGGACAACCATCTCTGCAGCACTCGACCAATCAGGCCTTTATGGTAGAGTGGCCAGACAGAAGCCTCTCCTCAGTAAAAGGCACATGACAGCCCGCTTGGAGTTTGCCAAAATTCACCTAAAGGACTCTGACCATGAGAAACAAGATTCTCTGGTCTGATGAAACCAAGATTTAACTCTTTGGCCTGAATGCCAAGCATCACGTCTAGAGGAAATCTGGCACCAACCCGATATAACATCTCTGGAGACCTGAAAATAGCTGTGCTGCAACGCTCTCCATCGAACCTGACAGAGCTTGAGAGGATCTGCAGAGAAGAATAGGAGAACCTCCCCAAATACAGGTGTGCCAAGCTTGTAGCGTCATTCCCGAGAAAACTAAAGGCTGTAATCTCTTCCAAAGGTGCTTCAACAAAGTACTAAGTAAATAGTCTGACTACTTATGTAAATATGATATTTAACTTTATATAATTTTATTACATTTGCAAAAAATTCTAATAACCAGTTTTTGCTTTGTCATTATGGGGTATTGTGTGTCATTTGATGAGGGGGAAAAAACAATTTAATTAATTTTAGAATAAGGCTGTAACGTAATTTTTTATTTTTTATGTCAAGGGGTCTGAATACTTTCCAAATGCACTGTATGACTGGTTTCACATTTGTCTCCAGCTATTGTAAGGTCAAATATATCTACAACAAGTGTAATTTATATTTACAATCCCCTTCTCCAAAGGGATCATTTACCTAGCTCTTATCAATAGCACTTATCAATAGCTCTTATGAAGTTGTAAATAACGGTGCATGGAGAATGGTGTCTCATTTAATGCGGCATATCTGTAGACACACCTCCATTAATACAGTGTATCTGTAGACACGCCTCCATTAATACAGTGTATCTGTAGACACACCTCCTCCACACCTCCATTAATACAGTGTATCAGTAGACACACCTCCTCCACACCTCCATTAATACAGTGTATCTGTAGACACACCTCCTCCACACCTCCATTAATACAGTGTATCTATAGACACACCTCCATTAATACAGTGTATCAGTAGACACACCTCCATTAATACAGTGTATCTGTAGACACACCTCCTCCACACCTCCATTAATACAGTGTATCTATAGACACACCTCCATTAATACAGTGTATCAGTAGACACACCTCCATTAATACAGTGTATCAGTAGACACACCTCCTCCACACCTCCATTAATACAGTGTATATGTAGACACACCTCCATTAATACAGTGTATCAGTAGACACACCTCCATTAATACAGTGTATCAGTAGACACACCTCCATTAATACAGTGTATCTATAGACACGCCTCCATTAATACAGTGTATCAGTAGACACACCTCCATTAATACAGTGTATCAGTAGACACACCTCCATTAATACAGTGTATCAGTAGACACACCTCCATTAATACAGTGTATCTATAGACACACCTCCATTAATACAGTGTATCAGTAGACACACCTCCATTAATACAGTGTATCTATAGACACACCTCCATTAATACAGTGTATCAGTAGACACACCTCCATTAATACAGTGTATCAGTAGACACACCTCCATTAATACAGTGTATCAGTAGACACACCTCCATTAATACATTGTATCAGTAGACACACCTCCATTAATACAGTGTATCTGTAGACACACCTCCATTAATACAGTGTATCAGTAGACACACCTCCATTAATACAGTGTATCTATAGACACACCTCCATTAATACAGTGTATCAGTAGACACACCTCCATTAATACAGTGTATCTGTAGACACACCTCCATTAATACAGTGTATCTGTAGACACACCTCCATTAATACAGTGTATCTGTAGACACACCTCCATTAATACAGTGTATCAGTAGACACACCTCCATTAATACAGTGTATCTGTAGACACACCTCCATTAATACAGTGTATCAGTAGACACACCTCCTCCACACCTCCATTAATACAGTGTATCTGTAGACACACCTCCATTAATACAGTGTATCTGTAGACACACCTCCATTAATACAGTGTATCAGTAGACACACCTCCTCCACACCTCCATTAATACAGTGTATCTGTAGACACACCTCCATTAATACAGTGTATCTGTAGACACACCTCCATTAATACAGTGTATCTGTAGACACACCTCCTCCACACCTCCATTAATACAGTGTATCAGTAGACACACCTCCTCCACACCTCCATTAATACAGTGTATCTATAGACACACCTCCATTAATACAGTGTATCAGTAGACACACCTCCTCCACACCTCCATTAATACAGTGTATCTGTAGACACACCTCCATTAATACAGTGTATCTGTAGACACACCTCCTCCACATCTCCATTAATACAGTGTATCAGTAGACACACCTCCATTAATACAGTGTATCTGTAGACACGCCTCCACCACACGTAATTTATTTGATCTCCACCCCCAAATGATTAGCAGGTGAATAGCGGTTGAGTAGTGGGTGAATAGCAGGTGAATAGCGGGTGAGTAGTGGGTGAATAGCAGGTGAATAGCGGTTGAGTAGTGGGTGAATAGCGGGTGAGTAGTGGGTGAATAGCAGGTAAATAGCGGTTGAGTAGTGGGTGAATAGCAGGTGAATAGCGGGTGAATAGCAGGTGAATAGCGGTTGAGTAGTGGGTGAATAGCGGGTGAGTAGTGGGTGAATAGCAGGTGAATAGCGGTTGAGTAGTGGGTGAATAGCGGGTGAGTAGTGGGTGAATAGCGGGTGAATAGCAGGTGAATAGCAGGTGAATAGCGGGTGAATAGTGGGTGAATAGCGGGTGAGTAGTGGGTGAATAGCAGGTGAATAGCGGGTGAATAGCAGGTGAATAGCGGTTGAGTAGTGGGTGAATAGCGGGTGAGTAGTGGGTGAATAGCAGGTGAATAGCGGTTGAGTAGTGGGTGAATAGCGGGTGAATAGCAGGTGAATAGCGGTTGAGTAGTGGGTGAATAGCGGTTGAGTAGTGGGTGAATAGCAGGTGAATAGCGGGTGAATAGCAGGTGAATAGCGGTTGAGTAGTGGGTGAGTAGTGGGTGAATAGCAGGTGAATAGCGGTTGAGTAGTGGGTGAATAGCGGTTGAGTAGTGGGTGAATAGCAGGTGAATAGCGGGTGAATAGCAGGTGAATAGCGGTTGAGTAGTGGGTGAATAGCGGGTGAGTAGTGGGTGAATAGCAGGTGAATAGCGGTTGAGTAGTGGGTGAATAGCGGGTGAAAAGCAGGTGAATAGCGGTTGAGTAGTGGGTGAATAGCGGGTGAGTAGTGGGTGAATAGCAGGTGAATAGCGGTTGAGTAGTGGGTGAATAGCAGGTGAATAGCGGGTGAATAGCAGGTGAGTAGTGGGTGAATAGCAGGTGAGTAGTGGGTGAATAGCGGGTGAGTAGTGGGTGAATAGCGGTTGAGTAGTGGGTGAATAGCGGTTGAGTAGTGGGTGAATAGCGGTTGAGTAGTGGGTGAATAGCGGTTGAGTAGTGGGTGAATAGCGTTTGAGTAGTGGGTGAATAGCGGTTGAGTAGTGGGTGAATAGCAGGTGAATAGCGGTTGAGTAGTGGGTGAATAGCGTTTGAGTAGTGGGTGAATAGCAGGTGAATAGCGGTTGAGTAGTGGGTGAATAGCAGGTGAATAGCGGTTGAGTAGTGGGTGAATAGCGGTTGAGTAGTGGGTGAATAGCGGTTGAATAGCAGGTGAATAGCGGTTGAGTAGTGGGTGAATAGCAGGTGAATAGCGGTTGAGTAGTGGGTGAATAGCGGTTGAGTAGTAGGTGAATAGCAGGTGAATAGCGGTTGAGTAGTGGGTGAATAGCAGGTGAATAGCGGTTGAGTAGTGGGTGAATAGCGGTTGAGTAGTGGGTGAATAGCGGTTGAATAGCAGGTGAATAGCGGTTGAGTAGTGGGTGAATAGCAGGTGAATAGCGGTTGAGTAGTGGGTGAATAGCAGGTGAATAGCGGTTGAGTAGTGGGTGAATAGCGGTTGAGTAGTGGGTGAATAGCGGTTGAATAGCAGGTGAATAGCGGTTGAGTAGTGGGTGAATAGCAGGTGAATAGCGGTTGAGTAGTGGGTGAATAGCGGTTGAGTAGTAGGTGAATAGCAGGTGAATAGCGGTTGAGTAGTGGGTGAATAGCAGGTGAATAGCGGTTGAGTAGTGGGTGAATAGCGGTTGAGTAGTGGGTGAATAGCAGGTGAATTACATGCTGTTCTCGTGCTTTAGTTCAACTTCAGAATACGCAGAGAGAAAAGTGCATATAAAGGAAATGACGTTCCATTTATGCTTAACTCAGGTCGGAATGAGGGCCTTTCAGAATAGGTTTTACAATGATATTTATCATGTTTAAGGCTTAATTTACCCCCATTCTATATCTCTAACCATTCATCTCCCAACGAGCCAGGACACAGCCTGCCTGAGATCCTCTGGCAGGCCACTGTTGACCATTCATCTCCCTATAAGCCAGGACACAGCCTGCCTGAGATCCTCTGGCAGGCCACTGTTGACCATTCATCTCCCTATGAGCCACTATGATGTCAATCACTTTGTTACTTGTATTGAAAAGCGCAATATAAATAAAGTTATTAACTTCTCCTTCGTGTGTTTCCAGCTGGCTGTACAAGGAGGCAACAGTTCAGGAAGTGGACGTTAACCCAGATGAAGGTTCCGCTGTCGTCAAGGTGATCATCAGTGCTGCTGCGTACGGACGCTACAGGAAGATGTTCTTAGGTAGTTAGAAACACTGCAGGTCTAAACCCTGGATGATTGACAGGAGGCTTTATTGAAGCCACCGCGCAGCAATAGAAATGCATTTATTATATTACAGACACCTTAATGCAGACTTCAAAAATGTTTTATGTTAGCTTAACATACAAATAAAAACATTTTCCTTAATAAAGTATTTATTTTTTGAGTATTGTTACTGTCCCCACTACAGCAACAATAAATACTTGTATAATGGCTATGGTGTCTCAAAATGGACAAACGGTACTACCAGTATAGACAATTTTTTTTCTTGTTTTTCAAGCAAGGGTCTTTTAAGGGAGTATGGAGCACACTTGTTTGGTTCAGTTAGGCGAGTTTGGCCGAACTGAAGCATGCTGAAGCCTATACCAATAATCACTGTTACCGAGAGTTCCTGTTATAACATCCTTTTATTAGGGAACACACAAAAAGCTGTTTCACCAGAAAACCAAACTACTCTTGTTGTATGAATGATAAAATGTATTTAAATGTAAATATGTTAACAGGAAAGTGACATGGTATGACAGTATATTGATTCATTATTAACTGTCTATCATGTTTCACATCTCACCTGGGCTGGATCTGCTTGTTTCAGTGGAGAAACAATGCATGTGATCTCTTAAATTGAATATATCGTCACTGTAAAAAAAGTAGAATATTCCTGTACATATTTGAAAATCCATTGCATAGAAAAGGGAAAAACGGATGTCTGAATAAGAGGTAGCCTATTTAGTGGTTCTATTGGAATGACTTTTTGTGGGCTTTAATGACCCTCTAAAACAAAATATTGACCTGTACTGTAAGATTCATGTAACAGTTTTTCTGTTGAAAAACCCGTAGCATTGAAAGGGGAAAGGGCTTCAGGGAGAATTCATACCCCTCGCCTTACTCCACATGTTGTTGCAGCCTGAATAAAACAGTTATTAATTGTTTTTACCCATCTACACACAATACCCCAGAATGACAAACTGAAAACATGTTGGTTTTACCCATCTACACACAATACCCCAGAATGACAAACTGAAAACATGTTGTTTTTACCCATCTACACACAATACCCCAGAATGACAATCTGAAAACATGTTGTTTTTACTCATCTACACACAATAACCCAGAATGACAAACTGAAAACATGTTGTTTTTACCCATCTACACACAATACCCCAGAATGACAAACTGAAAACATGTTGGTTTTACCCATCTACACACAATACCCCAGAATGACAAACTGAAAACATGTTGTTTTTACCCATCTACACACAATACCCCAGAATGACAAACTGAAAACATGTTTTTTTGCAAATGTATTGAAAATGAAATACAGAAATATCTAATTTACATATGTTTTCACACCCCTGAATACATGTTAGAATCACCTTTGGCGGCGATTACAGCTGTGAGTCTTTCTGGGTTAGTCTCTAAGAGCTTTGCATACCTGGGTTGTACAATATTTGCACATTATTATTATTTTAAATTCTTCAAGCTCTGTCAAGTTGGTTGTTGATCATTGCTAGACAGCCATTTCAGTCTTGCCGTAGATTTTCCAGCTGATTTAAGTCCAAACTGTAACTGGGCCACTCAGGAACATGCAATGTTGTCTTGGTAATCAACTCCAGTCTATATTTGGCCTTGTGTTTTAGGTTATTCTGATGAAATGTGAATTAAATCTCCCAGTGTCTGTTGGAAAGCAGACTGAACCAGGTTTTCCTCTAGGATTTTGCCTGTGCTTAGCTCTATTCCCGTTTCTTTTCATCATAAAAAACTCCCTAGTCCTTGCCGATGGTAAGCACACCAATAACATGATGCAGCCACCACCATGCTTGACAATATGAAGAGTCGTACTCAGTGATGTGTTGGATTGGCCCAAAATATAACACCTTGTAGTCAGGACATAAAGATAATTTCTTTGCCAATTTTTTTTGCAGTTTTACTTTAGTGCCTTCTTTCAAACTGGATGCATGTTTTGGAATATAGTTTATTCTGTAAAGGTTTCCTTCTTTTCACTCTGTCATTTAGGTTAGTATTGTGGAGTAACTACGATGCTGTTGATCCATCCTCAGTTTTCTCCTATCACAGCCATTAAACTCTGTAACTGTTTTAAAGTTACCATTGGCCTCATGGTGAAATCCTTGAGCGGTTTCCTTTCTCTCCGGCAACTGAGTTAGGAAGGACGCCTGTATCTTTGTAGTGACTGGGCTTATTGATACACCATCCAAAGTGTAACTAATAACTTCACCATGATCAAAGGGATATTCAATGTCTGCTTTTTTTTTAACCATCTACCAATAGGTGCTTTTCTTTGCAAGGCATTGTAAAACCGCCCTGGTCTTTGTGGTTGAATCTGTGTGAAATTCACTGCTCGACTGAGGGACCTTACAGATAATTGTATCTGTGGGGTACAGAGATGAGGTAGTCATTCAGAAATCATGTTAAACTATTATTGCACACAGAGTGAGTCCATGACACTAATTGTGTGACTTGTTAAGCACATTTTACTCCTGACATAACAAAAGGGTTGAATACTTATAGACTTAAGACATTTCAGCTTTTCATTTTTAATTAATTTCTAAAAACATAATACCACATCATGTCAAAGTGGAATTATGTGTAGGCCAGTGACACAAAATCTCAATGTAATCCATTTTAAATTCAGGCTGCAACAAAATGTGTAAAAAGTCAAGGGGTGTGAACCATTTCTGAAGTATCTAAGGCTTCTATTGGAATGACTTTCTGTGGTCTGTATGATTCCCAGTGAAACTAAATAATGGCTGGTTGTCCTCGGTCATAACTTTGCTGATGTAGCAGTTTTCTGTTCTCTTTGAATTACTTACTTTTGATGGAATTACTCCCTAAACCAGGTATTTTATTTCTCATCTGTAGGTCGGTCAGTCCTCCTCTCCTCTAAGACTCCTCTCATCTATCCTCTCCTTTAAGATTCCTCTCATCTATCCTCTCCTCTAAGACTCCTCTCATCTATCCTCTCCTCTAAGACTCCTCTCCTCTATCCTCTCCTCTAAGAGTCCTCTCATCCATCCTCTCCTCTAAGATTCCTCTCATCCATCCTCTCCTCTAAGATTCCTCTCATCCATCCTCTCCTCTAAGAGTCCTCTGATCCATCCTCTCCTCTAAGATTCCTCTCATCTATCATCTCCTCTAAGATTCCTCTCATCTATCCTCTCCTCTAAGAGTCCTCTGATCCATCCTCTCCTCTAAGATTCCTCTCATCTATCCTCTCCTCTAAGATTCCTCTCATCTATCCTCTCCTCTAAGAGTCCTCTCATCCATCCTCTCCTCTAAGATTCCTCTCATCCATCCTCTCCTCTAAGAGTCCTCTGATCCATCCTCTCCTCTAAGATTCCTCTCATCTATCCTCTCCTCTAAGATTCCTCTCATCTATCCTCTCCTCTAAGAGTCCTCTCATCTATCCTCTCCTCTAAGATTCCTCTCATCTATCCTCTCCTCTAAGAGTCCTCTCATCCATCCTCTGCTGCCGTAACAGTTTTCTATTGAGGTTGATGACCAGAGGACAGAAGGGGACAGGTCCTATAAAGTCTCCTGCTATGATGTTGAGGTTGTTAGGGTGTGGTCCAGGGACCTGTTCCTCCAGCCACGGCCTCAGCTCCTTCCAGTTAGCCAGAGTTAGGGTCTGCAGGGACTGACGGGGGTGCAGCGCGATGTAGGAGCGGTCAGCCGTCAGGTTCAGACCAGACACAAAGAAACCATCTGAACAAAACAAAACGTGGATTAAAGTTTAAGGGCTCTATTCAATCCGTATCGCGGAAGTTCAGCATTACAGCGTGATTGAAATGTAAAGATTAATGTTGTGTTAGTGGAGAACACACCAGCGACACAGATTGAGCCATACAGGACATCTCTGAACACACTGCCTTCACATCAAATGGATTTTATAAAGCCCTTTTTACAGAGGCAGTTCACAACAGTATCACTAGACATTGTCATGGTCCTCTTGATATGTTGCTATCTGAAGAGTAATAACATACAGTGTCATGTGAAAGTCTACACACCCCTTGCACAGTCGTAAGGCCTAGATTGAATCAGATCAAGCATTAACCGACGGTAGCAGACACACCTTGATCACGAAGCCACACCGTCCTACTCTCCTTAGAAGTTCAAAAGGAGGAAGTGTACGCTATATACAAATAATTAGGCTCATATGTAAAAAATTATTTAAATACGGATTTCTAGAATCCTAATCGAGGTGTAGATTACATCTCCCATTCCAGTGTTCTAACTTGTCAACAAGGCTACATGGAATTTCTCTCCACGAAACTCTGTGCAGCCAATGGCAATGTCCGCTTTAGGTATAATCAAATCGTATTTGTCACACACGCCTTACAACAATGCAGTTTTAAGAAAAAAGAAAAAAAAAGGAATTGGCTTTTGGGGTGACCAGTGAGATATACCTGCTGGAGCGCGTGCTACGAGTGGGTGCTGCTATGGTGACCAGTGAGCTGAGATAAGGGGGGACTTTACCTAGCAGAGACTTGTAGATAACCCGTAGCCAGTGGGTTTGGCGACGAGTATGAAGCGAGGGCCAACCAACGAGAGCGTACAGGTCGCAGTATAGACTGGGTGTTACGGTACAGAGTCAATGTGGAGGCTCTATACAGGGGGTACTGGTACAGCTTGCCGTGCGGTAGCAGAGAGAACAGTCTTTGACTAGGGTGGCTGGAGTCTGACCATTTCTAGGGCCTTCCTCTGACACCGCCTGGAATAGAGGTCCTGGATGGCAGTAATCTTAGCCCCAGTAATGTACTGGGCCGTACGCACTACCCTCTGTAGTGCCTTGCGGTCGGAGGCTGAGCAGTTGCCATACCAGGCAGTGATGCAACCGGTCAGGATTCTCTCGATGGTGCAGCTGTAGAACTTTTTGTGGATCTGAGGACCCAGTACTCTGGCTCCTGAGGGGGGACAGGTGTTGTCGTGCCCGCTTCACGACTGTCATGGTGTGCTTGGACCATGTTAGTTTGTTGGTGATGTGGACACCAAGGAACATGAAACTCTCAACCTGCTCCACTAGAAGAGAAGACTAATTGATCAGATATTAAAATATCTGAAAGTTATATTAGGAAAATTATAACTTTGATCTGAATATTTTCCTTGGTGCCCCGACTTCCTAGTTAATTACATTTACATGATTAAGTTAGTTTAATCACGTAATAATAATTACAGAGAATTTATTTGATAAAAATAAGTCTTCAGTTGAATGATGCCAAAGACACGACATACAGATGCTCCAGTCATATATTGTGCTCCTTCTCTGGTTCAGGCTGTTGAAGAGCTCCAGACTGCTTTTCAGTCACTGCAGGCCTCCCTTTATGGTCTCAAACCAGTCTTGAATGTAGAAAAAATAAATATGACCTTTACCAGAGCTAGAACTCTGCCAGAGAAGGTTTGCATTGTCACATCTGGTGGCTTATCCATTGAAAACGTGTCATCCTACAAATATCGAGGTATATGGTTGGATGCGAAGTTGTCCTTTAAAAGTTTACATGGATAATCTTATGAAGTTTGAATTGAACTCTGTTTATCATCAGCCTCCTCTGTCTTACAGAGACTGGAATCTGTTTACCATGCAGCCTCCTCTGTTTATCATCAGCCTCCTCTGTCTTACAGAGACTGGACACTGTTTATCATGTAGCCTCCTCTGTCTTACATAGACTGGACTCTGTTTATGATGCAGCCTCCTCTGTCTGACAGAGACTGGACTCTGTTTATCATCAGCCTCCTCTGTCTTACAGAGACTGGACTCTGTTTATCATGTAGCCTCCTCTGTCTGACAGAGACTGGACTCTGTTTATCATCAGCCTCCTCTGTCTTACAGAGACTGGACTCTGTTGATCATGCAGCCTCCTCTGTCTAACAGAGACTGGACTCTGTTTATCATCAGCCTCCTCTGTCTTACAGAGTCTGGACTCTGTTTATCATGCAGACTCCTCTGTCTGACAGAGACTGGACTCTGTTTATCATGCAGCCTCCTCTGTCTAACAGAGACTGGACTCTGTTTATCATCAGCCTCCTCTGTCTGACAGATGCTGGACTCTGTTCATCATGCATCCTTGCACTTTATTACAAATGCCAAGTCACTCACCCACCATTGCACATTGTACCAAATGGTAGATTGGACCTCACTTGATATGCGCAGAAAGCTACATGTGTCTACAAAGCCCTTTTGGGTAAACTCCCTCTGTAGTCTGGTCTCCTTCACCACCAGCAGTTACCCCGTCCCCAGGACATTCACAGTATTAGGCAAGACTGCCTTCTTGTCTTGTGCACCAGAGGCATGGAATAGTCTACAATCCATGTTTCATCTGGATGTGTTAGTGCCACTGAATTAATGTAAAATAGAGACTCTGTTACAGAGGAGTGTAAAATGCTTTTTTTTTGGGCCGTATGATGTATGTTTTAATTCTGTAATGTATTGATTGTTGCTGCCTTCTTGGCCAGGTCTCCCTTGAAAAAGAGACTCTGGGTTTCAATGGGCTTTTCTTGGTTAAAAAAAAGGTTAAATAAAATTCAAAAAAACTGGTTACACCTCAACTGTTTTTACCACTACATCATTGGTTACACCTCAACTGTTTTTACCACTACATCACTGGTTACACCTCAACTGCAGAACAATCAGAGGTCAAATCAAATGTTATTGGTCACATACACATGGCTAGCCGATGTTATTGGTCACAATCTCATGGCTAGCCGATGTTATTGGTCACAATCTCATGGCTAGCCGATGTTATTGGTCACATACACATGGCTAGCCGATGTTATTGGTCACATACACATGGCTAGCCGATGTTATTGGTCACATACACATGGCTAGCCGATGTTATTGGTCACATACACATGGCTAGCCGATGTTATTGGTCACATACACATGGCTAGCCGATGTTATTGGTCACATACACATGGCTAGCAGATGTTATTGGTCACATACACATGGCTAGCAGATGTTATTGGTCACATACACATAGCAAGCAGATGTTATTGGTCACATACACATAGCAAGCAGATGTTATTGGTCACATACACATGGCAAGCCGATGTTATTGGTCACATACACATGGCAAGCAGATGTTACTGGTCACATACACATGGCAAGCAGATGTGAGTGTAGTGAAATACTTCTAGATCTTACAGTGCAGCAGTATCTAACAGGTAATATCTAACAAATTCACAACAAAACCTAATATCTAAAAAATTCACAACAAAACCTAATATCTTCCAAATTCCACCATAAACCCTAATACACACAATCTAGTAAAGGAATGGGATGAGAAGTATAAAATATATGGACGAGCAGTGACAGAGCAGCTAAGATGCAATAGATAGTGAAGGATACAGTATATACATATGACATGAGTAATGTGAGCTATGTAAACATTCTTAATGTGGCATTATTACAGTGCCTAGTGTTCCATTTATTAAAGTGGCCAATTATTTCAAGTCTGTAGGTAGGCAGCCGCCTCTCTGTGCTAGTGTTGGCTGTTTAACAATCTGATGGCCTTGAGATAGAAGCTGTTTTTCAATCTCTCTGTCCCAGCTGTGATGCACCTGTACTGACCTCACCTTCTGGATGGAAGCGGGGTGAACAGGCAGTGGCTCAGGTGATTATTGTCCTTGATGATCTTTATGGCCTTCCTGTGACATTGGGTGCTGTAGGTGTCCTGGAGGGCATGTAGTTTGCCCCGGTGATGCGTTGTGCAGACCGCACCAGTGGCAGTGATACAGCCCGACAGGATGCTCTCAATTGTACACTTGTAAAAGTTACTGAAGGTTTTCGGTGACAAGCCAAATTTTTTCAGCCTCCTGAGGTTGAAGAGGCACTGTTGCGCCTTCTTCACCACACTGTGTGCGTGGACCATTTCAGTTTGTCAGTGATGTGTACACCGAGGAACTTAAAACTTTCCACCTTCTCCACTGCTGTCCCGTCGATGTGGATGGGGGAGGGGGGGGGAGAGTCCACAATCATCTCTTTTGTTTCGCTGACTTTGAATGAGAGGTTATTTTCCTGGCACCATACTCGGAGGGCCCTCACCTCCTCCCTGTAGGCTGTCTCGTCATTGTTGGTAATCAAGCCTACCACTGTAGTGTCGTCTGCAAACTTGAATTGAGTTGGAGGCGTGCATGGCCACGCAGTCATGAGTGAACAGGGAGTACAGGAGAGGTCTGAGAACACACCCTTGTGGGGCCCCAGTGTTGAGGATCAGAGGAGTGGAGATGTTGTTTCCTACCTTCACCACCTGGGGGGCGGCCCATCAGGAAGTCCAGGACCCAGTTGCACAGGGCGGGGTCGAGACACAGGGTCTGAAGCTTAATGATGAGTTTGAAGGGTACGATGGTGTTGAATGCTAAGCTGTAGTCAATGAACAGCATTATCACATAGGTATTTCTCTTGTCCAGATGGGATTGTGCAGTGTGATGGCGATTGGGGCCACCAGCAAATGGAATTGGGTCTAGGATATCTGGTAGGGTGGAGATGATATGATCCTTAACATCTCTCTCAAAGCACTTCATGATGTCAGAAGTGAGTGCTACGGGGCAATAGTCATTTCGTTCAGTTACCTTTGCTTTCTTGGGTAGAGGAACAATGGTGGCCATCTTGAAGCATGTGGGGACAGCAGACTGGGATAGGGATTGATTGAATATGTCCGTAAACACACCAGCCATCTGGTCTGCGCATGCTCTGAGGACGCGGCTAGGGATGTCGTCTGGGCCATCAGTCTTGCGAAGGTTAACACGCTTAAATGTCTTACTCACGTCGCCCACGGAGAAGGAGAGCCCACAGTCTTTGGTAGCGGGCCGTGTTGGTGGCACTGTTTTGTCCTTAAGCGCGCAAAGAAGTTTAATTTGTCTGGGAGCAAGACTTCAATGTCCGCGATGGAGCTGGTTTTCTTTTTGTAATCCGTGATTGTCTGTAGACCCTGCCACATACATCTTGTTTCTGAGACGTTGTATTGCGACTCCACTTTGTGTCTATAATGACACTTTGCTTGTTTGATTGCCTTGAGGAGGGAATAACTACACTGTTTGTATTCGGTCATGTTTCCAGTTGCCTTGCCATGATTAAATGCGGTGGTACGTGCTTTCGGTTTTGCGTGAATGCTGCCATCAATCCACGGTTTCTGGTTCGGGAAGGTTTTAATAGTCACAGTGGGTACAACATCTCCTATACACTTCCTTATAAACTCGCTCACGAGTTAGTGTATACGTCAATGTTATTGCCTGAGGCTACCCGGAACATATCCCAGTCCACGTGATCGAAAGCAACCTTGAAGCGTGGAATCTGATTGGTCACACCAGCTTTGGATAGACCTAAGCATGGGCGCTTCCTGTTTTAGTTTATGCAACAGGAGGGGAGCAACAAGATGGAGTCATGGTCAGATTTGCCAAAAGGAGGGCCTTATATGCAGCACGGAAGTTAGAGTAGCAGTGGTCAAGTGCGTTTCTCGCTCGTGTACTGCAAATCCTGCACAGTTTCCTAAGGACTTGAAGCGAAGCTGGCACCTCTATTGGCGCCATCTTGATCTGCTCATAGGTCATGCTGAGAGTTGTGCCTCTGAAATCAAGCAATAGTTAATGTACGTTTCATCTGGTTACTTGACTTTAACATTAATCTGAGGACTGATATTTATCTAATTAACTAAAATATGTTTAATTGTTAAATTCATCATGTAACAATGAACTCATTAGGATCTGGGGCACCACGAGAGCGGTTCTTTAAAGAGTTACCATCTCCCGAATTTACCTATCACATCTATAAACAGTCAATTTAATCATAACCTCGTATCATATTACCATTCTGAACAGTCGTAACATTGCATCTGCAAAAACCCGAGCCTTACTTTATTCAGTACTACAGAAATTGGTTGAATTATTATTTACTAGCTAATTAAATGGGAACACAGGATAAACACACATACTACACCGATATTGACTGGAGACATAATACGCTGAAAAAGGGTCCCTAGCGGAATGACAACATGGATGCTTGTTAAAGAAGAGATGGAGAGAGGGGGACAGAGACACTTAACATTGCCACATTCAGAAACTACTCTACCCTACATTAACCATATACTTTGCACATGAACCACCGCCCGCTTTGAGCAAGAAATCATGTATGTATTTACGTGAAATGCCTGGTTTCGCCGGAGATCTCACGGTGAACGGGGCAGCCTTAGAAAGGGATTTGGGCCTTTTCGCGGCACGCTTGTAAGGTTCCGATTATCCAAAATAGTTCCAACAACTGTTGTCCTTCTTTGTTGTTGTCCGGTATCTGGTGACTTGTCGTGTAGTACTGAACAGAACTACAGAGTCGATTTTCCATTTTCTGGTCCAATGTGTTTTTTTCTAAACCCATCATTTATACCTTTTGCTCGAAAGGGGCGGTTCCGGCAGGCCGACACGCTCCCTGACCTCACTCAGGGCGGTGATTAGTCATTGTGCAAAGTTCTGGAAAACAATTCTCTTAAAACTTCTCAAATCACATCCCTCTCTTAACAAAAACAAAAAATTACAAACAAAAAGGACATTAGTGTTCTATAGATTGCCTCTGACCATTCCCCCCCGTTCTACGTTACAGATGTTCCACTATTTGCTTTTGAGCGTGTTAAGAGTTTCAGCAGGAAAAAGGTCTGTTGAGACAAAGCACATTCCTTTGGTGAATTTGGATAGTACAGGCCTGGATCTTCTCCCCTGATTTACAACAGTATGTGGTTGTTAATCCCAACTAGTTCTTTCCTTCCCCCTCTACGGGTGAGAGGGGGTCTGATTGAAGTTATTCATTGCAAACCTGATCTGACCTATTTGGATTCTCGTGGACAGTCATGACACATGGTAGGTGTTTTTCTAACCTCAAAGTGTGATAACCAGTTCTAACATATGGGTTTGTGCTCTATGGAAGTGCCCGTACTCTATTTGCTATGCAAATGTCAGCTAAAGCATATCTGATTGAATACAGCCCTAAATGTAAAATAAAATCATACTGATCTACACAACCTAAAAAAATGAATGAAGATATGTTGTTTGCGTATGTCTTCCCACCCCAGAGCGAAGATTGATGGAAGCGTCTTTGTCAACCATTACAGATGTTAATCATTTTAAATAAGATTCTACCAATAACTCTTAGGGCAACATATTGTACATCCATTGTTTTTTTTCTCAGTAAATTTGGTCAGGAGTTATTGGTGGACAGCAATATTCAAATCATTCAGAAACACATCTTGAAAATCCATTCTGGTGTCTGTCATACATTTTTTTGTAATTGTCCCACTGAAAAATACAACACTATTGGAGGGTTAGGTTTACAGAAGACTACGGTGGGTTTTCATTTAGGTTTTTACCTGGGCTTTGCTCCTTCTATATTTATTCTAATCGTGACAAACTCCCCAGTCCCCGTCAGTGAAAAGCATACCCATAACATGATGCTGCCACCACAATAAATACCCATAGCATGAAGCTGAAACAACAATAAATACCCATAACATGATGCTGCCAACGCAATAAATACCCATAACATGATGCTGCCACCACAGTAAATACCCATAACATGATGCTGCCACCACAATAAATACCCATAACATGAAGCTGACACCACAATAAATACCCATAACGTGATGCTGCCACCACAATAAATACCCATAACGTGATGCTGCCACCACAATAAATACCCATAACGTGAAGCTGACACCACAATAAATACCCATAACGTGATGCTGACGCCACAATAAATACCCATAACATGAAGCTGACACCACAATAAATACCCATAACATGAAGCTGACACCACAATAAATACCCATAACATGAAGCTGCCACCACAATAAATACCCACAACATGATGCTGCCCCCACAATAAATACCCATAACATGAAGCGGACACCACAATAAATACCCATAACATGAAGCTGACACCACAATAAATACCCATAACACGATGCTGACACCACAATAAATACCCATAACGTGATGCTGACACCACAATAAATACCCATAACATGAAGCTGAAACCACAATAAATACCCATAACATGAAGCTGACACCACAATAAATACCCATAACATGAAGCTGACACCACAATAAATACCCATAACATGAAGCTGACACCACAATAAATACCCATAACATGAAGCGGACACCACAATAAATACCCATAACATGAAGCGGACACCACAATAAATACCCATAACATGAAGCTGACACCACAAATACCCATAACATGAAGCTGACACCACAATAAATACCCATAACATGAAGCGGACACCACAATAAATACCCATAACATGAAGCTGACACCACAAATACCCATAACATGAAGCTGACACCACAATAAATACCCATAACACGATGCTGAAACCACAATAAATACCCATAACATGATGCTGACACCACAATAAATACCCATAACATGAAGCTGACACCACAATAAATACCCATAACATGAAGCTGACACCACAATAAATACCCATAACATGAAGCTGAAACCACAATAAATACCCATAACATGAAGCTGACACCACAAAACTTGAGTTGTGCGAAGTTGGTTGAAGCTTATTCAAACCAGGTTCACAGCTGTAATGGCTGCTAAAGGCTCTTCCACCAAGTATTATCACTTGGGGTGTGAAGACATACCCTAACCCTACACAATTAAGACATCTTCATTTTTGATTAATTTGAAAAATGTTCAAATCAGAAATGTGGAGTAGGTTGTGTAGATCTGTAGGAAAAATATATAATTTAATCCCAAAAAATTATTAAATTAGAAGACGGCAAAATGTGAAGACTGTGCAAGGGGTGTTTAGACTAGGCACTGTAACATGTCTGAACCTCAAAGTCCTTTATTACTTTTAGTCTAGGGCTTTTCACATACCTGGGCGTCCCATGTCTTTCTGCCAGTCCAGATAGCTGACCACCCCGCTGGCCGTGTATTGGTTGGCCCACCAGTACGGTATACCTGGCCACAGAGCCTGGTGTCGTGCTGCTGACTGGTCATCATACGACAGCAGTACCTGGTAACCCAATGCCCACAGACCACGCAGGGTCACCACTGTCTCCTGGAGGGAAAGACAGAAGAACAAGTAGCCTCTGTTATCGGCTGTCCATATGGCACCCAATTCCCTGTATAGTGCACTACTTCAGCCCTGGGCAGAGAAAGGAAAGCATCCTAGTGATTTGTGTAGGTAGCATTGGGCAGCTAGTGATTTGTGTAGGTAGCATTGGGCAGCTAGTGATTTGTGTAGGTAGCATTGGGCAGCTGGTGATTTGTGTAGGTAGCATTGGGCAGCTAGTGATTTGTGTAGGTAGCATTGAGCAGCTAGTGATTTGTGTAGGTAGTATTGGGCAGCTAGTGAAGCCTTCTCTCATGCTGAACATTAAATAAACATCTCATTTCATTTACTGAAGAAATACAGTATTTTCAGTAAAGCAATCCAATTCGATAGAGACCTACTGGTAATGCTTAGAATTTTTTTTGTATATGTATCAATCTTTTCAGCTATTGACATTGACTACAGTTATAGAAATAACAAAGCTTACCTTGCGAGGACAGAGTTTAGACCCAAAGATTTTCTTCAGTGAGAAAATTAAATGTTCATGTAGTTTGTCGTTGAGTCCTTCAAAGTGACTGCATGCTAGGATAACAACCTCCCTGGAGTGAGACTCCAACCACGAGGCTACGGCCCTCAGAGTTTCCTGTACAGCCACCAGTCAGGAAATATTAAATATATGAGAAATGATCCTCCCAATATTGCGTATTCTTTTTAGAGAGCTCTTCTTGGCCATTGTGCTCTCTCTCTCTCTCTCCTGTTTCTACTTGGTCTTTGGGGCTTAGGCTGGGTAACTATAAAGCTCTTTGTAACAACTGACGATGTAGTAAAAAAAATAATTAATAGTTAGGCATAGTATTCCTTCTACTCACCACCACTGTCAGATGAGTGTAAATGACGTGTGTAAAATACAGTTCGTTGGACGGGTCGTACGGTTTGTGGGCGATTCGGAGGTCGAAGTATCGAATCCCCTCTGATAGCTGCTCCACAATACCTTTTTCCTGTTTGAAGGGCAAAAACAAACAAAACATTATTTAAATAAATAACTTTCCTGAATTCAGTTCTCGGTTTTATTTTTATTTGTTTATGATTTGTTTCTGTTTTTTACTCTCAATATTACAATTATTGATATAGAAACACTGAAAATTGGTTTTCAGGGTCCACGTCAATGCTTTCAGGAAAGTTTTCAGACCCCTCGACTTTTTCCACATTTTGTTACATTACAGCCTTATTCTAAAATAGATTACATTTTTTCTTCTTCAGCAATCTACACACAATACCCCATAATGACAAAGTGAAAAAGGTTAAGAAATTGAAGTAAATGTGTATTAAAAAAACAAAATTTACATAAGTATTCAGACTCTTTTCTATGAGACTCAATATTGAGCTCAGGTGCATCCTGTTTCCATTGATCATCCTTGAGATGTTTCTACAACTTGATTGGAGTCCATCTGTGGTAAATTCAACAGATTGGACATGATTTGGGAAGGCACACACCTGAATAAAAGGTCCCACAGTTGACAGTGCATGTCAGAGCAAAAACAAAGCCATGAGGTCGAAGGAATTGTCTGTAGAGCTCCGAGACAGGATGTGTAGAGGCACAGATCTGGGGAAGGGTACCAAAATATTCTGCAGCATTGAAGGTCCCCAAGAACACAGTGGGCTCCATCATTCTTAACTGGAAGTTTGGAACCACCAAGATTCTTCCTAGAGCTGGCTGCCTGGCCAAATTGAGCAATCGGGGGAGAAGGGCCTTGGTCAGGGAAGTGAAGTGACCAAGAACCCGATGGTCACGCTGACAGAACTCTAGAGTTTCTCTGTGGAGATGGGAGAACCTTCCAGAAGGACAACCATCTCTGCAGCACTCCACCAATCAGGCCTTAATGGTAGAGTGGCCAGACAGAAGCCGCCACTCAGTAAAAAGGCACATGACAGCCCGCTTGGAGTTTACCAAAAGGCACCTAAAGACTCTGACCATGAGAAACAAGATTCTCTGATCTAATAAAAACTTGTTGGCCTGAATGCCAAGTGTTACGTACGGAGGAAACCTGGCAACATCCCTACGGTGAAGCATAGTGGTGTCAGCATCATGATGTGGGGATGTTTTTCAGCTGCAGGACTGGGAGATGCGTTAGCCCCCGCAGGGCTGCCGGCCCAGCATCCCTAGCCACAGAGCTGGCTGCAGTGTTTACGGACATATTTAATATTCCGTGTTTACGGACATATACTTATGTAAATGTGATATTTCAGTTTATTTTTAATACATTTGCTACAATTTCTAAAAACAGTTTTTGCTTTATCATTATGAAGTACTGTGTGAAGATTGATGAGGGAAAAAAACAATTGAATCAATTTCAGAATAAGGCTGTAACATAACAAAATGTGGAAGAAGTCAAGGGGTCTTAATACTTTCCAAATGCACTGAACATCACACCAGAAGACAATTATTTAGGTCTGGGGGAAAAATATTTAGATGTTTTTGTGTAATTCCCCTTTAATTGTGCATTTAGCAAGAGAGGAGACTATGTCGGTCTAGCAATGTTTCTGCCGTTAAAGGTCAGACTGTCAAACGTTCGCCAGACTACAGTACTTAGCACCTGTGGGCAGTCAATCTCTTTTGTGTTCACACAGCAAAGACCTCATCAGCCACACAGCCTTGTTAAAATACTCCAAACCAGAAGGTGGCAGTAACGTTGTTTGACAATATCTGTGTCTTTTACTTATGGTCTAGATTCCCAGCTATCTGCACCAATGTTGTTATTTTGTTGATGCAAGCCTAGGGCTGTTGCATGACCGTATTACCGCCAGTCATGACCGTTTAGTCACTGTAATTAGGCTTTTCCAAGCTCTGATGCTACTGATGGTCATTAGTAACCACCAAACTTGCTTACTGCATGGTACTCAGCACTTTATTGTCCCTCTAATCACTCTGACATCAATGCAAATGTTATGGAAAATCTAATCAAACACTTCATGAGAGCCCATGAGCTCATGTTGCTCAACATTTCTATAGGCTATGCATAAGAAAACAGAGTGATGGCCTCTATTAAAAAGAGGAGGATCCTACCAGCTTTCTATAGGCTAGGCCTACTATATTTATTTCTCAACTTTCCTAATATTAAGCACATTGCTTATATTTACAACAAGAGTATAGCCTACTTGGCTGGCATGTAAATAAACCACGGGGAAAAGCATCTTCTCTTCGCTATTTAAGTGCATAGATTATATTTTTTCCGCTACCCGTTTCAATACAGGTGCATGATAATGGTCCATTCTAAATCAAAACAAATTTCACACATATAATATTTAGTGTATGTAAAGACAAGATTAAATCAAGAATAGTCTGATGAGTGACAACATAAGCCTATAACTTGTAGCCTAGCCCGTAGGCCTATATGTTTTAATAAGGTTAGTATCACACCCCATGTAGTCTAGCCCATAGGCCTATATGTTTTAATAAGGTTAGTATCACACCTCATGTAGCCTAGCCCGTAGGCCTATATGTTTTAATAAGGTTAGTATCACACCTCATGTAGCCTAGCCAGTAGGCCTATATGTTTTAATAAGGTTAGTATCACACCTCATGTAGCCAAGCCAGTAGGCCTATATGTTTTAATTAGGGTTGTATCACACCTCATGTAGCCTAGCCAGTAGGCCTATATGTTTTAATAAGGTTTGTATCACACCTCATGTAGTCTAGCCCATAGGCCTTATGTTTTAATAAGGTTAGTATCACACCTCATGTAGACTAGCCCATAAGCCTATATGTTTTAATAAGGTTAGTATCACACCTCATGTAGACTAGCCCATAGGCCTATATGTTTTAATAAGGTTTGTATTACAACTAAAGGCCAAATAACTTTTTTAAATGAAGCACATTAATCCGCTTTACAAGGGGTGTAGAGCCTAACTGGCATACATACGCAGAGCGTGAGGTTCCAGTTTGGGGAAGATCATTGTCACCATAAAAATCCACCTTTATAATAAAAGCATTACATGCATAATTGCATTCGTGGTCATTTTTGATAATGGTGTTTTCCGCTAATTGGTGCTAATAGCCTACTACCATGGGCGCATTATTGCGCTTATAATGTGAAGAAGTAGCATAACAGTTCAACATTTTAAGCTAAATCTTCTGATCTGTTGCGTCAGCCACATTGCATAAAACATGTTTTTTGATGGTAGTGGTTGTATTAATTTGGGATCTATCCCTCAACTGTCCTAGACTATGTTTATTTGATTATGATTTGATTATTTATTTCTCGCACAGAATGTCGACTTTTATACTATGGGGTATAGTAGATTGACATAGGCTAGTGCTTTTGCTGTACGTTAGGCCTACTCATCTTGTTGGCTGACGAAAAGTAATCTATGTGGACAGTTCTTCCAATATCTTCAATATGCACCTCGGAATTGGATAAAGACACGTGCAGTTGCATCCCCGATGTGTCTGTCTTCACTTGTAGCCTGTGAGAAAGACCCGATCACATGATGGAGCGCGCAGCACTCAGGGAGAAGGGCACAACGGCCACTGGCCGACAAACGGCATGGATTTTTTTTAGGGCACATTACGACCACACAAAGGGGATGCTGCAGTGAAATTCTAGGCATTATCAAGTGCTTGTCTCATTGTGAATGAGAGACTGATGAAGTGTGTACAGCCTGCGCAGAAAACAAAGCAGAGCTCATGCCTTTCAAGTGACTTTTTTCAAATCATCATTAGTCTCATCATGCAGCCTTAGAATGTATTAAACATCAAAACGTTTATAGGCCAACATGTGTAGAACAACTAAAGTTACATTAATAACTCTACATGAAGCTTATAGGAGGACCTGTTCCTTTGTTAACCACTCAACACAGAGTGGCTACAGCTGCACACTCCCTCAAATCTTTTGGAGAAAATATCCTTTCTATTTTATTCAGCTTTGTTCAATTGTGTTCTTCATACTATAAAATAATATCAAATAATTCCAAGGAATTCTAAGCAAATCATGTCTGCTAAATGAACAAGTGTAGCCCACAGCCATATGGCATAACCAGATCAGGGCCTAACATGAGGACAACTCAGAGTATGCTATTCTGTTCTTCTGAAATAAACTACATTTTCTTCATATCATGTTTCTTTAGACCTGTCTAAAATAAATAATGGATTTATTGTGATGGTGTAGGTAGACTATATTACATGGATTTATTGTGACGGTGTAGGTAGACCACATTACATGGATTTATTGTGACGGTGTAGGTAGACCACATTACATGGATTTATTGTGACGGTGTAGGTAGACCACATTACATGGATTTATTGTGACGGTGTAGGTAGACCACATTACATGGATTTATTGTGACGGTGTAGGTAGACCACATTACATGGATTTATTGTGACAGTGTAGGTAGACCACATTACATGGATTTATTGTGACGGTGTAGGTAGACCACATTACATGGATTTATTGTGACGGTGTAGGTAGACCACATTACATGGATTTATTGTGACGGTGTAGGTAGACCACATTACATGGATTTATTGTGACGGTGTAGGTAGACCACATTACATGGATTTATTGTGACGGTGTAGGTAGACCACATTACATGGATTTATTGTGACGGTGTAGGTAGACCACATTACATGGATTTATTGTGACGGTGTAGGTAGACCACATTACATGGATTTATTGTGACGGTGTAGGTAGACTACATTACATGGATTTATTGTGACGGTGTAGGTAGACCACATTACATGGATTTATTGTGATGGTGTAGACTATATTACATGGATTTATTGTGATGGTGTAGACTATATTACATGGATTTATTGTGATGGTGTAGACTATATTACATGGATTTATTGTGATGGTGTAGGTAGACTATATTACATGGATTTATTGTGACGGTGTAGGTAGACTATATTACATGGATTTATTGTGATGGTGTAGACTATATTACATGGATTTATTAGACTTTTTAAAATGTGGATGTTCCAAAGGACTGCATCAGTGGCTTGTAGGCCACAGCCCTATACATGTCAGATGGCCACAGCTAGGTAACTACCAAGCAAGATGACGAAGAAACAATTTAATTCACTTATTGCCAATGCCAAATGTTTAAACTAGCTAGCATAACATATCTAACTAGCTAAGTACACTGCACTAACTTGGCAGCTAACACTAGCTAACGTTGTCTGACGGAGATGTGGACAATTTTTTATAGAAAGTTAGCAAAAATAGATAAGATCTTGCTACCACGGAAAGGAAAATACCTGTCTATTGGTGGAAAAATCACCCTGATGAACTCTTTCGTCATATCATAGTTTACCTATTTGCTTATGGTTTTGCCTACACCTTTTGATCTGCTTTTTAAATGATATGAACTAAAAATATTGAAGTTAATTTGGAATGGCAAACCAGACTAAATTAAACGGGCCTATTTATATAATGAATATGAATTCGGAGGGCAGAAATGGTTAAATATTAAAGCATTAGACCTCTCACTAAAGGCATCAGTCATTCAAAAGTTATACATAACTCCAAACTGGTTCTCTAGTAAATTGGTAGCAATGTCTCATCCTATGTTCAAGTATAGCCTTTTTCCCTTTATTCAGATTACAACCTCTCCCTTTACTCAGATTACAAACTCTCCCTTTACTCAGATTACAACCTCTCCCTTTACTCAGATTACAACCTCTCCCTTTACTCAGATTACAACCTCTCCCTTTATTCAGATTACAACCTCTCCCTTTACTCAGATTACAACCTCTCCCTTTACTCAGATTACAACCTCTCCCTTTACTCAGATTACAACCTCTCCCTTTAGTCAGATTACAACCTCTCCCTTTACTCAGATTACAACCTCTCCCTTTACTCAGATTACAACCTCTCCCTTTACTCAGATTACAACCTCTCCCTTTACTCAGATTACAACCTCTCCCTTTACTCAGATTACAACCTCTCCCTTTACTCAGATTACAACCTCTCCCTTTACTCAGATTACAACCTCTCCCTTTACTCAGGTTACAACCTCTCCCTTTATTCAGATTACAACCTCTCCCTTTATTCAGATTACAACCTCTCCCTTTATTCAGATTACAACCTCTCCCTTTATTCAGATTACACGTGCTCACTTTCGGTTGTTTGAAAAGGAAATAATCTCCAAAATATCGTTATTTTTTAAACTAGCCTTAGAAAGCTGGTTGCAATTTCAGTTTAATCCACCTGAAAAGACAGAACAAATAATACAACAAATATTGTGGTTAAACTCAAATATACTAATTGATTTAAAAAAATGAATTTTCTGAAGAAATGTTTAAGAAAGGTATAATTTTTGTGAATGATACAAATAGGACTGGTGGAGTTGTCACACATGCAGCTAACACCGACATGGAAATGTCTGCTCTACCCAAAATTACAACCAACTAATTGCAGCATTACCACAAAAATGGAAGAGGCAAGTAGAAGGGGAAAAAAGTAAGGAACTTGCATGTCGGCCCTGCACTAAATGGTTAAAGAAGGGTGTGAAAAATAAAAACATATACCAATTTCATTTAAGGACAAAAAAAAAACTGACAGCTGTACCATATAAATTGCAAAATAGTTGGGATGAGATTTTCGATGTACCCATTCCATGGCACATGGTTTATGAATTGATACACAAAACACCTGAATCAAAACTTCTAATTTTTAAATTTAAATTACTATACAAAATTCTTGCAACCAATAGAATGTTATATAGCATTTCGCTACACTCGCATTAACATCTGCTAACCATGTGTATGTGACAAATAAAATTTGATTTGATATATATGGGAGATACAATCTTCCCAGCTCTGCAGATTTTGCTGTGAGGAGCCAGAGTCATTTATTTTGGTATTGTCCGTATGTAGCTCGTTTTTGGTCACAGGTCCAGGAATGGCTGAAGAATTGCAACATTTGCCTAGAAATAACACTGCAGACAGCAATACTGGGTGATTTGAAAAGCCATAGTCAATCAATCAATAATATAATTATTTTAGCAAAAAATATATATTTTTAATGTACAATCTGTAGAAGCTATGAGAATAGAAAGGTTCAGTACTTTTGTGAAGCATCACAGCACAGTTGAAAAATGTATGGCAAATAGAAATCCAAAATGGATGGTGTTGAGAGATAGATGGGAGGGGTTGAATGGAGCTGAAGGGTGGGACTGGATGGTGTTGAGAGAGAGATGGGAGGGGTTGGATGGAGCTGAAGGGTGGGACTAGATGGTGTTGAGAGAGAGATGGGAGGGGTTGGATGGAGCTGAAGGGTGGGACTAATAACAAGATAACCAATGTAAAACATATGGGGTCTGTCAAATGTATATAGGTTCAGAACTTTTGTGAAATAGCACAGTTACAAATAGAAATTTAACTGGAGGGACATCAGAAATAGAGGAAGAACTAAAAACAAACAAAATATAACTATTGTAAAATAGATTGTGTCTGTAAAACGTGTATAGTATGTATAAACTGAAGGTAGAAGCCTAAGTGTCATTGTTAATTAGTTTACTCCAATTGGGGGAGGGGTGGTAGGGTTTGGGGAATAATAAAGGTATATTCTAAAAAAATATATGTATATAATGATGTATGCATGGTTTACTGGAATCCTAGTCTTCATAATGATATATGCAGGATTTACTGGAATCCTAGTCTTCATAATGATGTATGTATGGTTTACTGGAATCCTAGTCTTCATAATGATGTATGCATGGTTTACTGGGATCCTAGTCTTCATAATGATGTATGCATGGTTTACTGGGATCCTAGTCTTCATAATGATGTATGCATGGTTTACTGGAATCCTAGTCTTCATAATGATGTATGTATGGTTTACTGGAATCCTAGTCTTCATAATGATGTATGCATGGTTTACTGGAATCCTAGTCTTCATAATGATGTATGCATGGTTTACTGGAATCCTAGTCTTCATAATGATGTATGCATGGTTTACTGGAATCCTAGTCTTCATAATGATGTATGCATGGTTTACTGGAATCCTAGTCTTCATAATGATATATGCAGGATTTACTGGAATCCTAGTCTTCATAATGATATATGCAGGATTTACTGGAATCCTAGTCTTCATAATGATGTATGCATGGTTTACTGGAATCCTAGTCTTCATAATGATGTATGTATGGTTTACTGGAATCCTAGTCTTCATAATGATGTATGCATGGTTTACTGGAATCCTAGTCTTCATAATGATGTATGCATGGTTTACTGGAATCCTAGTCTTCATAATGATGTATGCATGGTTTACTGGAATCCTAGTCTTCATAATGATGTATGCATGGTTTACTGGAATCCTAGTCTTCATAATGATGTATGCATGGTTTACTGGAATCCTAGTCTTCATAATGATGTATGCATGGTTTACTGGAATCCTAGTCTTCATAATGATATATGCATGGTTTACTGGAATCCTAGTCTTCATAATGATGTATGCATGGTTTACTGGAATCCTATGCTTGAGAAGACAGACAGGCAGGCTGTGTCATAGATACTTTAAGTGATGAACCACCATCGCGTGAGAAGTTTGGCTGAGAGAGGAAGTGAGAACACTGCCACCACAACTCTGTGGCAACCTACTGCCTAACAACCTGTCTGTCTCAACCAACCCCATATCTCACACTTGACCTGACCCGCTTATCCTGTGGCACACGGTTCAACTTCCTGTGACTCCAACTCAACCTGTTATTCTAATCTGTACCTAAATTCTATTAGGACCAGAGTCCAGTTGTTGCATGATTCCAAAATTGTTATCCATTTGCATCAGTTTTAATGTAGGCCTTTTATTTTGAAGGCAAACCACCGATTCCACTATTGTTGCTCAAGCTAACGCTATTCACAACACAACCGTCCATTTTGGTCTCCGACAAGAAGAGGCTATAGCGTTCATACTATGCTCACCCTACCTAGCCATTAGTCGTCTATTCAAAGCCTCCGGGCAAACCAGTTTTTTTTACAACAGGTATTAGCAGGCCCTGTACCTGCGTGGTAGACCACCTGTAGATAGCAGGTCTGGTGAGGCAGTAGAAGAGACCATCCAGGAGTCTAAAGGTGTCAGACTCAGAGCGGATCAGAGGAGAGTTGATGTCCAGGGAGTAGCTCATAGCATCATGACTTCCTAAATAGGGATGAATGAAAGATTGTAATTTGTTTACAGAGGTAAAGACAGTTTCAGGTTGGATATTCGATCGATATTCGCGCTTTCAAACCTCAATAGCTTTCAAACCACTTGAGCCAGACTCCAAATAAGTGTCATGATGTTGGGGAAACTGTGCACAACATTGCACAGGTCTTATTTTCACAATTTGGACATTCATTCGCTTTGAAAAAGCTGATAAACATGGAAATGTGAGCAGCCTTTTGTATTCCTAGTTGAATTAGTTAGGGAGTGTAAACAAAGAACAAACTTTTTTTATATTTGAATTTAATTTAGCTCCTTGGTCATGTGACCTATTGATCTCACACAAGGTTCAGAATGTCCAATCACTGGGCCGACACATTGCACACCCTTTAGTTAGTCCATTTTCATCTCATTAGCTCCTTGGTCATGTGACCTACTGACCTCAAACTACTTTCAGAATGTCCGGAGACGGGCGCCGCAAAAGCTTCTAGTGTGGTAACGCGACCGATCTCAGAGAAGCTGGCAGGAGCCCCGGGGAGAGTTCTCTTTTCTTTGTGAAGGGCGCCCTGGAATGGGTTCGCCCCGAGGGACCCAAGCCCTGGAAAGCTTTGCGGTTTCGGCGGTGTCTGGTGAGCTCTCGCTGGCCCTTGAAAATCCTGGGGAGAGGGTGTAAATCTTGTGCCGGGCCGTACCCATATCCGCAGCAGGTCTCCAAGGTGAACAGCCTCTGGCAGGTGGGGAGTTTGACTGGGGTCTTACCTGTCAAACGGTAACGCAGGTGTCCTAAGGCGAGCTCAGGGAGGACAGAAACTTTTCGTGGAGCAGAAGGGCAAAAGCTTGCTTGATCTTGATTTTCAGTATGAATACAGACCGTGAAAGCGGAGCCTCATTATGAACCTTGTTTAAGTCCAGTAGGTCACATGACCAACTAGCTATTGAAATTAGAATGTTTACAAAATTAATGTAAAATTGTGTGAGTTTAATGGGCAAACTAAAGGGTGTGCAATGTAGAATGGTAGTCAGTGGGCATTCTGAACCTTGTTTGACGTCAGTAGGTCACATGACCAAGGAGCTATTGAAATTATAAACATTGAAAAACAGAAAATGAATGTAAAATTGTGAGATGAAAATGGACAAACTAAAGGCTGTGCAATGTAGAAGGGTAGTCAGTGGACATTCTGAACCTTGTTTGAAGTCAGTAGGTCACATGACCAAGGTGCTATTGAAATTAAAAAATTTAAATAAATAATTTAAAATAGTGCGAGATGTGAATCGACAAAAAAAGTGCGTGCAATGTGTGTCTATCCCATCGGGTTAGCTAGAACCCGTTTTGAACGTTTTAGGAGTAATGGTTAAAGAGCTATTGAAATTGGAAGAATTTGACTTGTCACTATGTTGATGGTCCCTAACTGCTGTTGGTGGATTTAAGGAAAATTACAGGCAATATCCAACCTGAATCTGTCTTTACCTCGGTAATTTGTTTTGTAAAGAAATTGTAATTGTAATGATGGTTATATACTTGTAAGAATGGTTATATAATTGTAAATTGTAGGGATGGTTATATAATCATGATTAGGCTACAGAATGAAAATAATGTCTCTTTAGGCAAATTAGTTTGGCTACTGAAGATTAGAGAGCCTATCGCAATTGGCCACCTGTCAACGTGAAGAAGAGAGGATTGTGGACGTTTAATGAATTAATTTAAACATGTACAGTCTGCATGCAGTTGAATAAAGTTACCTGGTATGGCGAGACTTGAAAGAGGCACATCCCACAGCTCCTCTGGCAAACTTGTCATCCAGTCCTCATAATTCTGGTTATCCTCATCAGAATACATTGCAACTTCCGTGGACATTCATTCGTGTCAGTGCTCTGTCTCCCGAAGTTCCCACTGACATGCACAAGTCGAAACCCAGTGGTTTCTACTCATGACACCACTTCATTGCAAATAATTCCCATCGGTTCCTCTATCAGTTCCAGACAGAAACTCTCAAACCGAAATAGTGACACCTCTATAAAAGCGAACAACAATGTGGGAATATCACCCAAGTTTGCATTTCCTGGTTTCGCTATTGTGTTTACGCTCGACCGTTTAAAAAAATGCCTTTACTTATTATGACTGACTCTGGATCAACTGTCGCTAGCATTGCTTTAAAAATGAGCGTTGATCCAAACAACAACTGGCTCTAGATCAGTTACTAAGAGGTCGTCGGTACTCATGTCGCTCCGCCTCTGTCACCCCAGAGAATGTCTAAAAAGTTATTTCCCACAAAATTGCGAAAAAATTGTCATTTCAAATCATCAACACACATAGGGATTGATTTATGCGAGTATTGATAATTTCACTTTTTCATTCAACAGTATTGTGGGTACAAATATTCCTGTAGTAGCTTCCTTTTTATCACACATAATACATTTAGGTCTATAAAATGTGGGATCCATAAATTGGTCTGATACAATCACGCTCAAGTTCAGTTAATGTCATCAGTCATATCTGTTATTTACACAGACAGTAATACTATCCCAAGAGAACAAAATTACCTTAAGAATTAGAATACTGTAGCAATCCTTGCTATGAGTCAAGTTACAATTTCCACCACGCGGGTTAATCTTATTGGCGCAATGTGTAGGATGTTTGCCGTTCACGCCAGCGACCCAGATTCTCATCCGCTCCATTCATAATGTTTGAACATTTCAGAAAAGCTCAAATCAAGTATAAACTTAAGTTGCAATTAGATGCATTATTTGCTTTGAACCTGAGGTGTCCTGAAATTGTTTCGCCTGTTCAGAGGAGGAAAGCAGTCCCAGTAGAAACAATGTTAAGATGTGAAGAATGCAGATGTATACAGTGCCTTCAGAAAGTATTTCGCACCCCTGAACTTCTTCCACATGTTGTTACAGCCTAAATTTAAATTGAGATGTTGTGTCACTGGTCTACACATAATACCCCATAATGTCAAAGTGGACTTATGTTTTTGGACATTTTTACAAATGTATAAAAATAAAAAGCTGTAAGTATTCAATCCCTTTGTTATTTCAAGCCTAAATAAGTTTAGAAGTAAAACTGTGCTTAACAAGTCACATAATAAGTTGCATGGACTGTGTGCAACAGTCTGTACCTCACACATACAATTATCTGTAAGATCCCTAAGTCGAGCAGTGAATTTCAAACACAGATTCAACCACAAAGACCAGGGAGATTTTCCAATGCTTCACAGAGATGGTGGTGGCTGCATCATGTTATGGGTATGCTTGTCATCGGCAAAGACTAGGGAGTTTTTAGGAACGGAATGGAGCTTAAGTACAGGCAAAATCCTAGAGGAAAACCTGGTTCAATCTGATTTCCACCAGACACTGGGAGATGAATTCACCTTTCAGCAGGACAATAACCTAAAACACAAGGACAAATATAGACTGGAGTTGCTTACCAAGATGACATTGAATGCTCCTGAGTGGCCTAATTACAGTTTTAACTTAAAGTCGGCTTGAAAATCTATGGCAAGACTTGAAAATGTCGGCCAAGCATTGATCAACACCCAACTTGACAGAGCTTGGAGAATTAAAAAAATAATAATGTGCAAATATTGTACAACCCAGGTATGCAAAGCTCTTAGAGACCCAAAAAGACACACAGCTGTAATCGCTGCCAAAGGTGATTCTAACATGTATTGACAGAGGGGTGTGAAAACATCTCTAAATGAGATATTTCTGTATTTCATTTTCAATACATTTGCAAAAAACAACATGTTTTCAGTTTGTCATTCTGGGGTATTGTGTGTAGATGGGTAAAAACAACATGTTTTCAGTTTGTCATTATGGGGTATTGTGTGTAGATGGGTAAAACCAACATGTTTTCAGTTTGTCATTCTGGGGTATTGTGTGTAGATGGGTAAAACCAACATGTTTTCAGTTTGTCATTATGGGGTATTGTGTGTAGATGGGTAAAAACAACATGTTTTCAGTTTGTCATTATGGGGTATTGTGTGTAGATGGGTAAAAACAACATGTTTTCAGTTTGTCATTCTGGGGTATTGTGTGTAGATGGGTAAAAACAACATGTTTTCAGTTTGTCATTCTGGGGTATTGTGTGTAGATGGGTAAAACCAACATGTTTTCAGTTTGTCATTATGGGGTATTGTGTGTAGATGGGTAAAACCAACATGTTTTCAGTTTGTCATTATGGGGTATTGTGTGTAGATGGGTAAAAACAACATGTTTTCAGTTTGTCATTCTGGGGTATTGTGTGTAGATGGGTAAAACCAACATGTTTTCAGTTTGTCATTATGGGGTATTGTGTGTAGATGGGTAAAACCAACATGTTTTCAGTTTGTCATTCTGGGGTATTGTGTGTAGATGGGTAAAACCAACATGTTTTCAGTTTGTCATTATGGGGTATTGTGTGTAGATGGGTAAAACCAACATGTTTTCAGTTTGTCATTCTGGGGTATTGTGTGTAGATGGGTAAAACCAACATGTTTTCAGTTTGTCATTATGGGGTATTGTGTGTAGATGGGTAAAACCAACATGTTTTCAGTTTGTCATTCTGGGGTATTGTGTGTAGATGGGTAAAACCAACATGTTTTCAGTTTGTCATTATGGGGTATTGTGTGTAGATGGGTAAAACCAACATGTTTTCAGTTTGTCATTATGGGGTATTGTGTGTAGATGGGTAAAACCAACATGTTTTCAGTTTGTCATTATGGGGTATTGTGTGTAGATGGGTAAAAACAACATGTTTTCAGTTTGTCATTATGGGGTATTGTGTGTAGATGGGTAAAACCAACATGTTTTCAGTTTGTCATTATGTGGTATTGTGTGTAGATGGGTAAAACCAACATGTTTTCAGTTTGTAATTCTGGGGTATTGTGTGGAGATGGGTAAAAACAACATGTTTTCAGTTTGTCATTCTGGGGTATTGTGTGTAGATGGGTAAAACCAACATGTTTTCAGTTTGTCATTATGGGGTATTGTGTGTAGATGGGTAGAACCAACATGTTTTCAGTTTGTCATTCTGGGGTATTGTGTGTAGATGGGTAAAACCAACATGTTTTCAGTTTGTTATTATGGGGTATTGTGTGTAGATGGGTAAAACCAACATGTTTTCAGTTTGTAATTCTGGGGTATTGTGTGTAGATGGGTAAAACCAACATGTTTTCAGTTTGTCATTATGGGGTATTGTGTGTAGATGGGTAAAAACAACATGTTTTCAGTTTGTCATTCTGGGGTATTGTGTGTAGATGGGTAAAACCAACATGTTTTCAGTTTGTCATTCTGGGGTATTGTGTGGAGATGGGTAAAACCAACATGTTTTCAGTTTGTCATTCTGAGGTATTGTGTGTAGATGGGTAAAACCAACATGTTTTCAGTTTGTCATTATGGGGTATTGTGTGTAGATGGGTAAAACCAACATGTTTTCAGTTTGTCATTCTGGGGTATTGTGTGGAGATGGGTAAAACCAACATGTTTTCAGTTTGTCATTCTGGGGTATTGTGTGTAGATGGGTAAAACCAACATGTTTTCAGTTTGTCATTATGGGGTATTGTGTGGAGATGGGTAAAACCAACATGTTTTCAGTTTGTCATTATGGGGTATTGTGTGTAGATGGGTAAAACCAACATGTTTTCAGTTTGTCATTCTGGGGTATTGTGTGTAGATGGGTAAAACCAACATGTTTTCAGTTTGTCATTCTGGGGTATTGTGTGGAGATGGGTAAAACCAACATGTTTTCAGTTTGTCATTCTGGGGTATTGTGTGTAGATGGGTAAAACCAACATGTTTTCAGTTTGTCATTCTGGGGTATTGTGTGTAGATGGGTAAAACCAACATGTTTTCAGTTTGTCATTCTGGGGTATTGTGTGTAGATGGGTAAAACCAACATGTTTTCAGTTTGTCATTCTGGGGTATTGTGTGTAGATGGGTAAAACCAACATGTTTTCAGTTTGTCATTCTGGGGTATTGTGTGTAGATGGGTAAAAACAACATGTTTTCAGTTTGTCATTCTGGGGTATTGTGTGTAGATGGGTAAAACCAACATGTTTTCAGTTTGTCATTATGGGGTATTGTGTGTAGATGGGTAAAAACAACATGTTTTCAGTTTGTCATTATGGGGTATTGTGTGGAGATGGGTAAAACCAACATGTTTTCAGTTTGTCATTATGGGGTATTGTGTGGAGATGGGTAAAAACAATTAATAACTGTTTTATTCAGGCTGCAACAACATGTGGAATAAGGCGAGGGGTATGAATTCTTCCTGAAAATGTTCAACTGTTCTGTTTGAAGTCTGCCTGTGGTGACTGAAACCACACCCTCCTCCAAACTGAAACCACACCCTCCTCCAAAACTGAAACCACACCCTCCTCCAAACTGAAACCACACCCTCCTCCAAACTGACACCACACCCTCCTCCAAACTGAAACCACACCCTCCTCCAAAACTGAAACCACACCCTCCTCCAAACTGAAACCACACCCTCCTCCAAACATTTGGAACCTTGCCAATGAACCATTTTCACCGATCAATATTTGGGATGACGTGTCACTAGTCACAGAGACTTGTTTGAGTGTTAGTAACATGTTGTTTAAAGGTCTGAGTGACTTGACCTGTCATTGACCTATGGTTTCATTGTTCTAATCTATTCTATTGCCAGACCTCTGACTTGCTATATTGAGAACTCCATTCCTCTCCGTGATCTCTAAACTGGAATCAACTTTAGAAGGTTAAGCTGTAATTACTAGAATAGTGTGAACATGCCCAAAAACACAAGCAGAAATCCAAATCATGTTTTAAGTAAAAACATTTTTGAAGTTGAAGCCTATAAGGTAAACCATTCTGTAGATTGATTCTCTATTCAAAATGCTCCTCCTGTTGTATGAACGGGCTCTCATCTTGTCCACAGGCACAGAGGTGTAGGTCTTTTCAGTAATAATGAAGGCATCCACTGTCTCCTATTAAAGGGTACATACAGGGGGGAGAACAAGTATTTGATACACTGCCGATTTTGCAGGTTTTCCTACTTACAAAGCATGTAGAGGTCTGTCATTTTTATCATAGGTACACTTCAACTGTGAGAGACGGAATCTAAAACAAAAATCCAGAAAATCACATTGTATGATTTTTAAGGTATTAATTTGCATTTTATTGCATAACATAAGTATTTGATACATCAGAAAAGCAGAACTTAATATTTGGTACAGAAACCTTTGTTGCAATTACAGAGATCATACGTTTCCTGTAGTTCTTGACCAGGTTTGCACACACTGCAGCAGGGATTTTGGCCCACTCCTCCATACAGACCTTCTCCAGATCCTTCAGGTTTCGGGGCTGTCGCTGGGCAATACGGACTTTCATCTCCCTCCAAAGATTTTCTATTGGGTTCAGGTCTGGAGACTGGCTAGGCCACTCCTGGACCTTGAGATGCTTCTTACGGAGCCACTCCTTAGTTGCCCTGGCTGTGTGTTTCGGGTCGTTGTCATGCTGGAAGACCCAGCCACGACCCATTTTCAATGCTCTTACTGAGGGAAGGAGGTTGTTGGCCAAGATCTCGCGATACATGGCCCCATCCATCCTCCCCTCAGGTGCAGTCGTCCTGTCCCCTTTGCAGAAAAGCATCCCCAAAGAATGATGTTTCCACCTCCATGCTTCACGGTTGGGATGGTGTTCTTGGGGTTGTACTCATCCTTCTTCTTCCTCCAAACACGGCAAGTGGAGTTTAGACCAAAAAGCTTTATTTTTGTCTCATCAGACCACATGACCTTCTCCCATTCCTCCTCTGGATCATCCAGATGGTCATTGGAAAACTTCAGACGGGCCTGGACATGAGCTGGCTTGAGCAGGGGAACTTGCGTGCGCTGCAGGATTTTAATCCATGACGGCGTAGTGTGTTACTAATGGTTTTCTTTGAGACTGTGGTCCCAGCTCTCTTCAGGTCATTAACCAGGTCCTACCGTGTAGTTCTGGGCTGATCCCTCACCTTCCTCATGATCATTGATGCCCCACGAGGTGAGATCTTGCATGGAGCCCCAGACCGAGGGTGATTGACCGTCATCTTGAACTTCTTACATTTTCTAATAATTGCGCCAACAGTTGTTGCCTTCTCACCAAGCTGCTTGCCTATTGTCCTGTAGCCCATCCCAGCCTTGTGCAGGTCTACAATTTTATCCCTGATGTCCTTACAGAGCTCTCTGGTCTTGGCCATTGTGGAGAGGTTGGAGTTTGTATGATTGAGTGTGTGGACAGGTGTCTTTTATACAGGTAACGAGTTCAAACAGGTGCAGTTAATACAGGTAATGAGTGGAGAACAGGAGGGCTTCTTAAAGAAAAACTAACAGGTCTGTGAGAGCTGGAATTCTTACTGGTTGGTAGGTGATGAAATACTTATGTCATGCAATAAAATGCTAATTAATTACTTAAAAATCATACAATGTGATTTTCTTGATTTTTGTTTTAGATTCCGTCTCTCACAGTTGAAGTGTACCTATGATAAAAAATTACAGACCTCTACATGCTTTGTAAGTAGGAAAACCTGCAGTGTATCAAATACTTGTTCTCCCCACTGTAGGTCATACCCAGTCTCGTGAAGGGTAAACACATGGCAAGGCCATTTACTAACCTTTTTTTTATGTTGTGCGTTTAATCTTTTGCAGAAAAATGCAATGAAAGTATAGAGGGTTACTTTACTCATCGTGAACAGCAATCAGCATTTACCCACCTAGGCCTAGATTCATCCAGTTTACCCACCTAGGCCTAGATTCAACCAGTTTACCCACCTAGGCCTAGATTCAACCAGTTTACCCACCTAGGCCTAGATTCATCCAGTTTACCCACCTAGGCCTAGATTCAACCAGTTTACCCACCTAGGCCTAGATTCATCCAGTTTACCCACCTAGGCCTAGATTCATCCAGTTTACCCACCTAGGCCTAGATTCAACCAGTTTACCCACCTAGGCCTAGATTCATCCAGTTTACCCACCTAGGCCTAGATTCATCCAGTTTACCCACCTAGGCCTAGATTCATCCAGTTTACCCACCTAGGCCTAGATTCATCCAGTTTACCCACCTAGGCCTAGCTAGATTCAACCAGTTTACCCACCTAGGCCTAGATTCAACCAGTTTACCCACCTAGGCCTAGATTCATCCAGTTTACCCACCTAGGCCTAGATTCAACCAGTTTACCCACCTAGGCCTAGATTCATCCAGTTTACCCACCTAGGCCTAGATTCATCCAGTTTACCCACCTAGGCCTAGATTCAACCAGTTTACCCACCTAGGCCTAGATTCATCCAGTTTACCCACCTAGGCCTAGATTCATCCAGTTTACCCACCTAGGCCTAGATTCATCCAGTTTACCCACCTAGGCCTAGATTCATCCAGTTTACCCACCTAGGCCTAGATTCATCCAGTTTACCCACCTAGGCCTAGATTCAACCAGTTTACCCACCTAGGCCTAGATTCAACCAGTTTACCCACCTAGGCCTAGATTCATCCAGTTTACCCACCTAGGCCTAGATTCAACCAGTTTACCCAGCTAGGCCTAGATTCAACCAGTTTACCCACCTAGGCCTAGATTCAACCAGTTTACCCAGCTAGGCCTAGATTCAACCAGTTTACCCACCTAGGCCTAGATTCAACCAGTTTACCCACCTAGGCCTAGATTCATCCAGTTTACCCACCTAGGCCTAGATTCATCCAGTTTACCCACCTAGGCCTAGATTCAACCAGTTTACCCACCTAGGCCTAGATTCAACCAGTTTACCCACCTAGGCCTAGATTCATCCAGTTTACCCACCTAGGCCTAGATTCAACCAGTTTACCCACCTAGGCCTAGATTCATCCAGTTTACCCACCTAGGCCTAGATTCAACCAGTTTACCCACCTAGGCCTAGATTCATCCAGTTTACCCACCTAGGCCTAGATTCAACCAGTTTACCCACCTAGGCCTAGATTCATCCAGTTTACCCACCTAGGCCTAGATTCATCCAGTTTACCCACCTAGGCCTAGATTCATCCAGTTTACCCACCTAGGCCTAGATTCATCCAGTTTACCCACCTAGGCCTAGATTCATCCAGTTTACCCACCTAGGCCTAGATTCATCCAGTTTACCCACCTAGGCCTAGATTCAACCAGTTTACCCACCTAGGCCTAGATTCAACCAGTTTACCCACCTAGGCCTAGATTCATCCAGTTTACCCACCTAGGCCTAGATTCAACCAGTTTACCCACCTAGGCCTAGATTCAACCAGTTTACCCACCTAGGCCTAGATTCAACCAGTTTACCCACCTAGGCCTAGATTCAACCAGTTTACCCACCTAGGCCTAGATTCAACCAGTTTACCCACCTAGGCCTAGATTCATCCAGTTTACCCACCTAGGCCTAGATTCATCCAGTTTACCCACCTAGGCCTAGATTCAACCAGTTTACCCACCTAGGCCTAGATTCAACCAGTTTACCCACCTAGGCCTAGATTCATCCAGTTTACCCACCTAGGCCTAGATTCAACCAGTTTACCCACCTAGGCCTAGATTCAACCAGTTTACCCACCTAGGCCTAGATTCAACCAGTTGACCCACCTAGGCCTAGATTCATCCAGTTTACCCACCTAGGCCTAGATTCATCCAGTTTACCCACCTAGGCCTAGATTCAACCAGTTTACCCACCTAGGCCTAGATTCAACCAGTTTACCCACCTAGGCCTAGATTCATCCAGTTTACCCACCTAGGCCTAGATTCAACCAGTTTACCCACCTAGGCCTAGATTCATCCAGTTTACCCACCTAGGCCTAGATTCATCCATTTACCCACCTAGGCCTAGATTCATCCAGTTTACCCACCTAGGCCTAGATTCATCCAGTTTACCCACCTAGGCCTAGATTCAACCAGTTTACCCACCTAGGCCTAGATTCATCCAGTTTACCCACCTAGGCCTAGATTCATCAGATCAAGCATTAACCGGCGATAGCGACACATATGATGTTTGGCGGTGCTGGAGGAGTAGCTTCCTTGGAGCTGTCAAATCTCCCACTCTCGTTAGAAGTTCAGAACAATAACCAGTAGGCTGTATAGAAATTGAAAAATATTCAACTAAATAATAAGGATTTCTTGCATCCTAATCGAGGTGTGGATTACATCTCACATGACAGTGTTGGAACAGTGTAAACAAGGCTGCATGAGATTTCTGTTAATACAACTCCATGCAGCCAATGGCAATGTCCGCTTTAGGTATAATGCCGGGAGCTGCTTGTGGATTTGACAGCTCTAAGGCAGTTCCACCTCCGACACAGTCAGAACAACCACTATGCGGACATCGACTAAAGTGGATCTCATTGAATAGAGACCCTATTTTTTATTTTTTACTATATCACTGGTCATACCTCAACTGTTTTTACCACTACATCACTGGTTATACCTCGACTGTTTTTACCACTACATCACTGGTTATACCTCGACTGTTTTTACCACTACATCACTGGTTATACCTCAACTGTTTTTACCACTACATCACTGGTTATACCTCAGCTGTTTTTACCACTACATCACTGGTTATACCTCAGCTGTTTTTACCACTACATCACTGGTTATACCTCGACTGTTTTTACCACTACATCACTGGTTATACCTCAACTGTTTTTACCACTACATCACTGGTTATACCTCAGCTGTTTTTACCACTACATCACTGGTTATACCTCGACTGTTTTTACCACTACATCACTGGTTATACCTCAACTGTTTTTACCACTACATCACTGGTTATACCTCAGCTGTTTTTACCACTACATCACTGGTTATACCTCGACTGTTTTTACCACTACATCACTGGTCATACCTCAACTGTTTTTACCACTACAGTCATAAGAAGTCATAGGTCGTGCTGAGAGTTGTGCCTCTGATATCAAGCAGTGGTTCATGTACGTTTGATCTAGTGTGTTCCAAATGGCACCCTATTCCCTTTATAGTGTCCTACTTTTGACCAGGGCCCTATTCCCTTTATAGTGTCCTACTTCTGACCAGGGCCCAGCCATGTTCTTCAGTTGGTACAGTGTTATAACTAGAGAAACGTTTTAACCACAGATATGGGATATCTAATGGAAAAACATGGTAGGTGGGGTTTTTTAACCTCAAAGTGTGGTAACCATTGAAGTGCCCATTCTGTATATGCTACTTTAAACCAGTGCTGTGTGAAGTGCTTGTTGTGGTCTAAGACACCTACAGAGGTTTTAGTGAAAACATTAGTCATATCATTATTGCTTAGGTCAAAGGAGCATTTTAAAACATGTGGACACTGCCTGAGATATGAAAATACATACATTGCATTAAGAGAGGACTAAAGATTACAAAAGTTCACGTAAACAGATACATCAATATATCCGTGCAGGTCAGGAAGACAGCAGCTCAACAGACAGGAAGTGGAGAGAGCAGCTCAACAGACAGGAAGTGGAGAAAGCAGCTCAACAGACAGGAAGTGGAGAGAGAAGTTTAACAGACAGGAAGTGGAGAGAGCAGCTCAACAGACAGGAAGTGGAGAGAGCAGCTCAACAGACAGGAAGTGGAGAGAGCAGCTCAACAGACAGGAAGTGGAGAGAGCAGCTCAACAGACAGGAAGTGGAGAGAGCAGCTCAACAGACAGGAAGTGGAGAGAGAAGCTCAACAAACAGGAAGTGGAGAGAGCAGCTCAACAGACAGGAAGTGGAGAGAGCAGCTCAACAGACAGGAAGTGGAGAGAGCAGCTCAGCAGATAGGAAGTGGAGAGAGCAGCTCAACAGACAGGAAGTGGAGAGAGCAGGAAGAAACAGTTCACTGTTGTCAATCATTTTGTGCAAATATATCTTAGCAGATAATGATGTTCAAGTCAATGATATTATTTTGAAAACGAGCCACGTTTTATTTCATCATGCTGCAGTTTCATCCTCTTCTTTAGGTGAGTTCAGAATAAAAAGGGAGACAATGTGGAGATAAGGAATAACAAAATATATTTATTAACTGAAGTAACGTAAATACAATTAACAATGGTGTGTGTAGTCAGTAGAGAGTGAGTGTTTGCACGCATAAATGTGATAATGAGGGGCGTTGAAAGGTGCCAAAGCAAACAAACAAAACCAGCCACAACCAAAATCTATCAGTGTGTCTGCATGGAGAGTCTCCTCAATGAATGGGGAAGAGGTGTATTTATCCCGGGACACACCCGAGCCAAGGGGTTTCCCATGTATCTGAGGACCCTCCAGGCTCCGCCCACCTACATCCTAATAAGGAAAACAAGAGCAAAGAGAAAGAATACGGCAGACAGAGTGGGAGGGTCGTCACAGTATAGTAACGTAATTATACATGGTTGTAGGTTCTGTTACTATAGTAACGTAATTACACATGGTTGTAGGTTCTGTTACTATAGTAACGTAATTACACATGGTTGTAGGTTCTGTTACTATAGTAATGTAATTACACATGGTTGTAGGTTCTGTTACTATAGTAATGTAATTGTACATGGTTGTAGGTTCTGTTACTATAGTAATGTAATTAGTATACACTGACATTCCTGTCTTGTAGGAAATCACGCACAGAACGAGCAGTATGGCTGGTGGCATTGTCATGCTGGAGGGTCATGTCAGGATGAGCCTGCAGGAAGGGTACCACATGAGGGAGGAGGATGTCTTCCCTGTAACGCACAGCGTTGAGATTGCCTGCAATGACAACAAGCTCAGTCTGATGATGCTGTGACATACCGCCCCAGACCATGACGGACCCTCCACCTCCAAATCGATCTCGCTCCAGAGTACAGGCCTCGGTGTAACGCTCATTCCTTCGACGATAAATGCGAATCTGACCAGCATTCTTTGTAAGGCAAAACCACAACTCGTCAGTAAAGAGCACTTTTTGCCAGTTCTGTCTGGTCCAGCGACGGTGGGTTTGTGCCCATAGGCGATGTAGTTGCCGGTGATGTCTGGTGAGGACCTGCCTTACAACAGGCCTACAAGCCCTCAGTCCAGCCTCTCTCAGCCTATTGCAGACAGTCTGAGCACTGATGGAGGGATTGTGCGTTCCTGGTGTAACTCGGGCAGTTGTTGTTGCCATCCCGTACCTGTCCCGCAGGTGTGATGTTCGGATGTACCGATCCTGTGCAGGAGTTGTTACACGTGGTCTGCCACTGTGAGGACGATCAGCTGTCCATCCTGTCTCCCTGTAGCGCTGTCTTAGGCGTCTCACAGTACGGACATTGCAATTTATTGCCCTGGCTAAAACTGCAACCTCCTTGCAGCATGCCTAAGGCAAGTTCACGCAGGGACCCTGGGCATCTTTCTTTTGGTGTTTTTCAGAGTCAGTAGAAAGGCCTCTTTAGTGTCCTAAGTTTTCATAACTGTGACCTTAATTGCCTACCATCTGTAAGCTGTTAGTGTCTTAACGACCGTTCCACAGGTGCATGTTCATTAATTGTTTATGGTTCATTGAACAAGCATTGGAAACAGTGTTTAAACCCTTTACAATGAAGATCTGTAAAGTTATTTTGATTTTTACAAATTATCTTTTAAAGACAGGGTCCTGAAAATGGAACGTTTATTTTTTTTGCTGAGTTTATTGAATCCATTTTAGAATAAGGCTGTAAAGTAACAACATGTGGAAAAAGTCAAGGGGTCTGAATACTTTCTGAATGCACTGGGTGTGTTTATCTTTTAAAAATCAATTTTCCTTCATTATTTTCCCCTAACCCTACCACCCCTCCCCTAATTGGAGTGAACTAATGAAAAACTACTTAGGCTTCTGCTTCCTGCTTCTACATCCTCTATAGTATAGAGTCTATTCACTACCGGTACGTTTCACAACATCAAGGCTTTTCTTTTTCTTTATTCGGACTATTTTCTACATTGTAGAATAATAGTGAAGACATAACGACTATGAAATAACACATATGGAGTCATGTAGTAACCAAAAAAAGTGGTTACTTTTCAAACAAATCAAAATATATTTGAGATTCTTCAAAGAAGCCACCCTTTACCGTGACAGCTTTGCACACTCTTGGCATTCTCTCAACCAGCATCATCTGGAATGCTTTTCCAACAGTCTGAGCATGCTCTGAGGACGCGGCTAGAGATATGACATAACGATATAATGACAAAGTTAACAGTTTTTTGTTGTTGCAAATTTATTAAAAATAGAAAACAAATACCTTATTTACATAAGTATTCAGTCCTGTTGCCATAAGACTCGAAATTGAGCTCAGGTGTACACCACCAACCTCTCAGTGTCACGTTGAGGTTCCCCTGCAGATCCGGTGTCATGTTGAGGTTCCCCTGCAGATCTGGTGTCACGTTGAGGTTCCCCTGCAGATCTGGTGTCACGTTGAGGTTCCCCTGCAGATCTGGTTTCACGTTGAGGTTCCCCTGCAGATCTGGTGTCACATTGAGGTTCCCCTGCAGATCTGGTGTCACGTTGAGGTTCCCCTGCAGATCTGGTGTCACGTTGAGGTTCCCCTGCAGATCTGGTGTCACGTTGAGGTTCCCCTGCAGATCTGGTGTCACGTTGAGGTTCCCCTGCAGATCTGGTGTCACGTTGAGGTTCCCCTGCAGATCTGGTGTCACGTTGAGGTTCCCCTGCAGATCTGGTGTCACGTTGAGGTTCCCCTGCAGATCTGGTGTCATGTTGAGGTTCCCCTGCAGATCTGGTGTCACGTTGAGGTTCCCCTGCAGATCTGGTTCCCCTGCCCATTGGAACCTTGTTTTCGGTGTGATGTCTTTAAATCAATATGTGTTCTCACTCCAAGTGTCAATATACTAACGACTACTTAGAGCCCAATCAATATTTACCACAATACTCGTTTAAGGTAAATTTTATCCCTACACTGAACAAACATACAAACACAACATATAAAGTTTTGATCCGATGTTTCATGAGCTGAAGTAAAAAAATCCCAGAAATGTTCCATATGCAGAACAAGCGTTTTTCTCTCATTCTGTGCACAAGTTTGTTTACATCCCTGTTAGTGAGCATTTCTCCTTTGCCAAGATAATCCATCCACCAGACAGGTGTGGCATATGGAGTATTTCTGTCTGTAATAAAGCCATTTTTGGGGGGGGAAAAACTCATTATGGATTTGCTGGGCATGGCTCCCCAGTGGCTGGGCCTGGCTCCCCAGTGGGTGGGCCTATGCCCCCCAAGGCCCACCCAAGGCTTCACCCCTGCCCAGTTAAATGAAATCCAAAGATTAGGGCCTTCATTTCAATTGACAATATTCCTTCCATGAATTGTAACTCAAGTCAAATATTTGAAATTGTTGCATTTATATGATGATGCGTTCACATTTTAGTTCAGTGTACATAGGGGGTAGAGTAGATTCACAGGTTATGATGAAGAATACTAGATTCACAGGTTATGACGATGAAGATGAGTAGAGCGTACAGAGACCGGTGGAAAGGTATGGATCGCAGTTTTGGGGGTCACGATTCGGTTTTGGTATAGGGGGAAAATGAACAGTTTGGCTTCGGCAGTTAACTTCCGTTAATGAAATAAAATACATGTTGGTAGTTCTGATTCCATATCTGCCATAACAGGCCTGATGAGAGCACCATCTTCTGAAATGAAAACACCACGACTCATCAACACTAGAAGAAAGTGACGTGTGTAATCAATATGGAAACGTGGCTCAGACATGAAAAAGACCTATGCAAACGTTTTCTTACGCAGAGAAAACATACGCGCACTCAAAGGGGGAGTGTCTATGGCACTGTAGTTCTCCTTTCCCAGTCCGGGGTCATGTGATTGGCTGTCACTTAACAGTCCGGGGTCATGTGATGGGCTGTCACTTAACAGTCCGGGGTCATGTGATGGGCTGTCACTTAACAGTCCGGGGTCATGTGATGGGCTGTCACTTAACAGTCCGGGGTCATGTGATGGGCTGTCACTTAACAGTCCGGGGTCATGTGATGGGCTGTCACTGTGAAGTAACTGTGTAACCCTGGAGATCCATCCATCTGTAGGAAGTCCAACACAGGCTGGATTGGCCAATTCATTGTCAACTTCAGCTTTAACTAGCTTATATATGGGTAGCCTGTATTCTGAAATGAGTGAGAGAGTGAAGAGCCTAATGTGGCTAGAACACTTTCACAAAGTGCAGAAACACTCTAACCCCGACATCCTGACCCCCTAACCCCGACACCCTGACCCCCTAACCCCGACATCCTGACCCTTTAACCCCGACATCCTGACCCCCTAACCCCGACATCCTGAACCCGGCATCCTGACCCCCTAACCCCGACACCCTGACCCCCTAACCCCGACATCCTGACCCTTTAACCCCGACATCCTGACCCCCTAACCCCGACATCCTGAACCCGGCATCCTGACCCCCTAACCCCGACATACTGACCCCCTAACCCCGACATCTTGACCCCCTAACCCTCTAACCACTGAGAATGGCCGCACATATCGCTCTTGATTATTTTGGCCTGATCAGAATCAGCTGAGAAGGGTTTAGTTGTGTTATGTACGTGCGTTTCCGTCTTGCTCCCATGGAATACTGAGGTGATGTTGGTGTAAATGTGTCAACATGTCTGAGGTGTTGGCAGATGCAGAGGCTATTCTAGATGAGCGTGGAGACATGCTCTCTGTCCATCACCTCTGTAATCTATTCTAGATGAGCGTGGAGACATGCTCTCTGTCCATCACCACTAATCTATTCTAGATGAGCGTGGAGACATGCTCTCTGTCCATCACCACTAATCTATTCTAGATGAGCGTGGAGACATGCTCTCTGTCCATCACCACTAATCTATTCTAGATGAGCGTGGAGACATGCTCTCTGTCCATCACCACTGTAATCTATTCTAGATGAGCGTTAGGAGGCATACAACACAGCGTAGGTTTAGCCTATAGGTAGTGGTTATATTTGTTTAACTCCGATTAGGAGGCAGACAACACAGCGTAGGTTTAGCCTATAGGTAGTGGTTATATTTGTTTAACTCCGATTAGGAGGCAGACAACACAGCGTAGGTTTAGCCTATAGGTAGTGGTTATATTTGTTTAACTCCGATTAGGAGGCAGACAACACAGCGTAGGTTTAGCCTATAGGTAGTGGTTATATTTGTTTAACTCCGATTAGGAGGCAGACAACACAGCGTAGGTTTAGCCTATAGGTAGTGGTTATATTTGTTTTTGTATTCTTTCAGGCTCACAGTGCGACCGAAACAAGGTTCCGTATGAATATGTATACTGTTAAACCCCTAACAGATACAGAAAAACATTTCTAAGCAAAACAGAGAAGACAGAAATAAACAGACAAGTCGTTTAATCTCAGAAGACAGTACAACACTGCTCCGCTCACAGCGAGCATGGAGAGAGATAGAGGATCCGTAACAGGAGGACACACGTCGGAGACCCATTGAGGTGATGATCTGGGCTAGGACGCCCGCCATGCATCAGTCCTTTGCTCCTGTCTGTATGTGTCTCAGCAGACCAATACATAGATGCCCCAGCCAGTGTAGGGGGCCCTGGTCCCAGTTGACCAATAGATAGATGCCCCAGCCAGTGTAGGGGGCCCTGGTCCCAGTTGACCAATAGATAGATGCCCCAGCCAGTGTAGGGGGCCCTGGTCCCAGTTGACCATTAGATCGATGCTCCAGCCAGTGTAGGGGGGCCTGGTCCCAGTTGACCATTAGATCGATGCCCCAGCCAGTGTAGGGGGCCCTGGTCCCAGTTGACCAATAGTTCGATGCTCCAGCCAGTGTTGGGGGGCCTGGTCCCAGGTGACCAATAGATGCCCCAGTTTACCAATAGATGGCTGCGATTGGCCCCTGCTGCTCTATGGCTGGTCAGGGCTCCAGTGGTCAGAGAGGGAATGACAGAGCGGTGACAGAACTGGGGCCAGTGTCTACAGTAGGTGAGGGGTCAGGGATGTCACCTCTGTGCTGAGGTTCTACTGGACCCCCCCAGGCCCTGCTTCCCTCTGCTGTTCCCCCTGCTGTAGTCTCCTCCTGCCTGGCCCCCCGAGTCACCCCTACCCTGCCTCCACCTCTGACCTTGAGCCTCTGGCTCCGAGTCACTGAGCTCCAGGTCAGGGCAGTATCCATCCGTCTCCTGGTAGGGTGGTGGTCTGGTACCACTGGCTCCTTGGGGGCCTCCAGGAGCTGGTTTGGCCCAGGGTCGGTCCTGGGCTGATCTGGTACCACCGAGTCCCTGGGGGCCTCCAGGAGCTGGTTTGGCCCAGGGCCGGTCCTGGACTGATCTGGAGCCTTTACCCCCCTGGGACACCTTGTCCCCCCGCAGGTCCTCCGTGGTCCGCACCAAACTGACCGTCGCCTCCTTGAATGACCGGCTGAAGTGCTCCATGGTTGACCTCCTGAAGCTTGCTGACTGGCTGCCCTTGCCCCCTGACCCCTCACCAGCATCCTGTTCACTGGGGGTCTGACAAGCGGTGTCCTTCTGGGTCACGCCCACCATCTTCTCCATCACACCGTTGGATTTGGGGATGTGGCCCGCTCGGTCTGGGTCCAGTTTAACATTTCCATTGGAGGAATGGCCGTGGAGCACCAGGGGTTTACCCGTTAAGGTTTTGCCAGTCAGGGGCTTGCCAGTAGATTTGATAGGCAGGGCTGAGCCTCTGTTGGTCAGTGCTGGTCCAGTGGTGGTACTGCTCTCTCTACATGACTGACCTGAGGTAGAGGTTGACAGTAGACTGCCATTGGAGCGCTCCTCTCTCCTGCCTCGCCCATGGAGCTGAGGCTTCCCTCCTCCTTTACCCAACCCTCCCCCCTTACCCTTCCCCAGCCCCCCTCCTTCCTTCCCCAGCCCCCCTCCCTCCTTCCCCAGCGCCCCTCCCTCCTTACCCAGCGCCCCTCCCTCCTTACCCAGCGCCCCTCCCTCCTTACCCAGCGCCCCTCCCTCCTTACCCAGCCCCTTCCCTCCCCCACTACGTTCGTGAACATTCCCGCTGTTATCTGGACAGAGGGGGCCGTTGCCTGACTTGGAGCCGGTCTTCCCATTACCCAGCGACACTTTGGGCATCTTCAGCTTCAGGGTGATTCTGGGAGGAGGCCGGAACAACATGCTGTCCACCGGCAGACCTGGAGAGAAAAGACCATGAGTCCCAACTCCACCCTAGGATAGAACATTAACCTGGAGAGACAAACACCATGAGTCCCAACTCCACCCTAGGATAGAACATTAACCTGGAGAGACAAACATCATGAGTCCCAACTCCACCCTAGGATAGAACATTAACCTGGAGAGACAAACACCATGAGTCCCAACTCCACCCTAGGATAGAACATTAACCTGGAGAGACAAACACCATGAGTCCCAACTCCACCCTAGGATAGAACATTAACCTGGAGAGACAAACACCATGAGTCCCAACTCCACCCTAGGATAGAACATTAACCTGGAGAGACAAACACCATGAGTCCCAACTCCACCCTAGGATAGAACGTTAACCTGTTCCTCTTCTGGACAGAGGACACACAGACACACAACCAGTATCTTACCAGCGGAGATCTCCTGGTTGAGCAGTTTGACGTGGAGGTTGAAGATCTGCTCCTGGGCCTTGCTCTGAGACAGTTTCAGCTTCTCCCTCCGACTCACCATGTAACACAGGTTCCTCACCTGTAGGGGACACAAAACGGCCGTCAAGAGAGCAGACATTGACCCAACACGGTAGAGAAGTTCTAAATCAGGGGTGGGCAAACTTTTTGGCTCAGGGGTCAGTTGGGGATTTTGAAATTCAACGGAGATCCGTAGTTTGCCCACCCCATTTGTAGATAGACATTTAAATACCTGGAAGGTTCCTCAGTAACTAGAATATAATAGACTGGTCCTATAACTGGCACAGAAAATGTGTTCCTGGAGCTAACCTAGAAACAATATGGATGAGCTTCATTACATCATATCTCTCCAACCCTGTACCTGGAGCTAACCTAGAAACCATATGGATGAGCTTCATTACATCATATCTCTCCAACCCTGTACCTGGAACTAACCTAGAAACAATATGGATGAGCTTCATTACATTATATCTCTCCAACCCTGTTCCTGGAGAGCTACCCTCCTGTAGGTTAACACCAAGCCTGTTCCTGGAGAGCTACCCTCCTGTAGGTTAACACCAAGCCTGTTCCTGGAGAGAGACCCTCCTGTAGGTTTTAACTCCAACCCTGTTCCTGGAACAGGGTCGGAGTTAAAACCTACAGGAGGGTTTCTCTCCAGGAACAGGGTTGACGAGCCCTGACATAATATAATCAACCAGTCACACACTAAGTTCTGTCTGAGGTGCATGATCATCCTCATCCGTGTGTAGCCGCTGTCTTCTAATATATCTGTTTTAAATATCCAACTAATAAGTAATACTAACCCTCTCTAAGTCCTGTCTGAGGTGCATGAACATCCTCATCCGTGTGTGGATGCTGTCTTCATGAGGCAACAGCAGCAGGTTACCCTCCTCCTCACTAGGGGGCAGCAGAGCACGGTTGAAGTTGCTCTTCCTCTTCAGTTTCCAGTACTGGTAGATGAAGTCCAGCAGGCTGGGAGGGAGGCCCAGGTTCAGGGCCAGCTCCTCAGGGTGAATCAGAGTAGAAAACTCCTCCTCTAGTTCTAGTAACCTTTGGGCCCTCAGGCCCCCCCTCTCTGGGTCTGCGGGTGGTTTGGGCCGGGCCGGACTGAGACCGGAGCCTGGCTCCCCTGCCTTGGGCTGCTTGTTGTGGGCTGGTTGACAGGGGCTGAGGCCGGGGGCTGTTGGGTCGGAGGAGGCCTGGTTCTTGGGCTTGCTGTGCTTCAGGCAGTAGGACCTGAACTTCACCTCGTCTCCTTCATCCAGGACAGTCTTCATCTCCAGGCTGTACTCGAAGGCACACGTCACATGGAACGGGATGGTGCAGTTCTTCACTGAGCACTGAGAGGGATGAGACCCAACACAACAGAATATACACATCATTAACTAAATCAGAATAATATAAACATATTACAACTCCAAGACACACGTCACATGGAACGGGATGGTGCAGTTCTTCACTCAGCCCTCTGGGGGATGGGGGAGGATAAGGAGAGTTGAACTCTGGGGGATGGGGGAGGATAAGGAGAGTTGAACTCTGGGGGATGGGGGAGGATAAGGAGAGTTGAACTCTGGGGGATGGGGGAGGATAAGGAGAGTTGAACTCTGGGGGATGGGGGAGGATAAGGAGAGTTGAACTCTGGGGGATGGGGGAGGATAAGGAGAGTTGAACTCTGGGGGATGGGGGAGGATAAGGAGAGTTGAACTCTGGGGGATGGGGGAGGATAAGGAGAGTTGAACTCTGGGGGATGGAGGAGGATAAGGAGAGTTGAACTCTGGGGGATGGAGGAGGATAAGGAGAGTTCATTGACTGATCCTGATACACAACTAATAAACATTTTACTAGCTACCCTCCACGTAGACAGCGGGCCCTACCCTCCACGTAGACAGCGGGCCCTACCCTCCACGTAGACAGCGGGCCCTACCCTCCACGTAGACAGCGGGCCCTACCCTCCACGTAGACAGCGGGCCCTACCCTCCACGTAGACAGCGGGCCCTACCCTCCACATAGACAGCATTACTCACCTGTATACAGGCACCAGTCTTCAGTTTACAGAGGCTGCAGATGAGAGACCAGCGGGAAGGGGGGATGTGAGACACTTTGGTGATGGGCTCCATCCTCTCTGGACACGCTATGCTCACCTAGAGACATGAAGAACACACTGTCAACACGCTATGCTCACCTAGAGACATGAGGAACACACTGTCAGCACGCTATGCTCACCTAGAGACATGAAGAACACACTGTCAACGCGCTATGCTCACCTAGAGACATGAAGAACACACGGTCAACACGCTATGCTCACCTAGAGACATGAAGAACACACTGTCAACACGCTATGCTCACCTAGAGACATGAAGAACACACTGTCAACACGCTATGCTCACCTAGAGACATGAAGAACACACTGTCAGCACGCTATGCTCACCTAGATACATGAAGAACACACTGTCAACACGCTATGCTCACCTAGAGACATGAAGAACACACTGTCAACACGCTATGCTCACCTAGAGACATGAAGAACACACTGTCAGCACGCTATGCTCACCTAGAGACATGAAGAACACACTGTCAACATGCTATGCTCACCTAGAGACATGAAGAACACACTGTCAGCACGCTATGCTCACCTAGAGACATGACGAACACACTGTCAACACGCTATGCTCACCTAGAGACATGGAGAACACACTGTCAACACGCTATGCTCACCTAGATACATGAAGAACACACTGTCAACACGCTATGCTCACCTAGAGACATGAAGAACACACTGTCAGCACGCTATGCTCACCTAGAGACATGAAGAACACACTGTCAACACGCTATGCTCACCTAGAGACATGGAGAACACACTGTCAACACGCTATGCTCACCTAGAGACATGAAGAACACACTGTCAACACGCTATGCTCACCTAGAGACATGAAGAACACAGTCAGCACGCTATGCTCACCTAGATACATGAAGAACACACTGTCAGCACGCTATGCTCACCTAGAGACATGAAGAACACACTATGCTCACCTAGAGACATGAAGAACACACTGTCAGATTTACTGTTCTGGCCATTCTTCACCATGTGGTAATACATAAATGTTTGTGTTTTCATGTTTTATTGGAGCTGAAGTAAAATGCAATGTACATTTTGGTGGTTTAGGGTTTTACCTCAAGGACCCTTCATTTGGGCTAACCCTATGGGCTCTGGCAAAACCTCAGGGACCCTTCATTTGGGGTAAAAGTAGTGCTCTATAAAGTATGGGTGTAAACGGTTCAGTACGTATTGTAAACGGCCCACCAAACCCACGGTTCAGTACGTATTGTAAACGGCCCACCAAACCCACGGTTCAGTACGTATTGTAAACGGCCCACCAAACCCACGGTTCAGTACGTATTGTAAACGGCCCACCAAACCCACGGTTCAGTACGTATTGTAAACGGCCCACCAAACCCACGGTTCAGTACGTATTGTAAACGGCCCACCAAACCCACGGTTCAGTACGTATTGTAAACGGCCCACCAAACCCACGGTTCAGTACATATTGTAAACGGCCCACCAAACCCACGGTTCAGTACGTATTGTAAATGGTTCAGTACGTATTGTAAACGGCCCACCAAACTCCCAGTTCAATACGTATTGTAAACGGCCCACCAAACCCCCAGTTCAGTACATATTGTAAACGGCCCACCAAACCCCCGGTTCAGTACGTATTGCAAACGGCCCACCAAACCCACGGTTCAGTACGTATTGTAAACGGCCCACCAAACCCACGGTTCAGTACGTATTGTAAACGGTTCAGTACGTATTGTAAACGGCCCACCAAACCCCCAGTTCAGTACGTATTGTAAACGGCCCACCAAACCCCCAGTTCAGTACGTATTGTAAACGGCCCACCAAACGCCCAGTTCAGTACGTATTGTAAACGGCCCACCAAACCCACGGTTTAGTACGTATTGTAAACGGCCCACCAAACCCCCGGTTCAGTACGTATTGTAAACGGCCCACCAAACCCCCGGTTCAGTACGTACTGTAAACGGTTCACCAAACCCACGGTTCAGTACATATTGTAAACGGCCCACCAAACCCCCGGTTCAGTACGTATTGTAAACGGCCCACCAAACCCCCGGTTCAGTACGTATTGTAAACGGCCCACCAAACCCACGGTTCAGTACGTATTGTAAACGGTTCACCAAACCCACGGTTCAGTACGTATTGTAAACGGTCCACCAAACCCACGGTTCAGTACATATTGTAAACGGCCCACCAAACCCCCGGTTCAGTACGTATTGTAAACGGCCCACCAAACCCCCGGTTCAGTACGTATTGTAAACGGCCCACCAAACCCCCGGTTCAGTACGTATTGTAAACGGTTCACCAAACCCACGGTTCAGTACGTATTGTAAACGGTCCACCAAACCCCCGGTTCAGTACGTATTGTAAACGGCCCACCAAACCCACGGTTCAGTACGTATTGTAAACGGCCCACCAAACCCACGGTTCAGTACGTATTGTAAACGGTTCAGTACATATTGTAAACGGCCTACCAAACCCACGGTTCAGTACGTATTGTAAACGGCCCACCAAACCACGGTTCAGTACGTATTGTAAACAGCCCACCAAACCCACGGTTCAGTACGTATTGTAAACGGCCCACCAAACCCACGGTTCAGTACGTATTGTAAACGGCCCACCAAACCCACGGTTCAGTACGTATTGTAAACGGCCCACCAAACCCACGGTTCAGTACGTATTGTAAACGGCCCACCAAACCCACGGTTCAGTACGTATTGTAAACGGCCCACCAAACCCACGGTTCAGTACGTATTGTAAACGGCCCACCAAACCCACGGTTCAGTACGTATTGTAAACGGCCCACCAAATCCACGGTTCAGTACGTATTGTAAACGGCCCACCAAACCCACGGTTCAGTACGTATTGTAAACGGCCCACCAAACCCACGGTTCAGTACGTATTGTAAACGGTTCAGTACATATTGTAAACGGCCTACCAAACCCACGGTTCAGTACGTATTGTAAACGGCCCACCAAACCACGGTTCAGTACGTATTGTAAACAGCCCACCAAACCCACGGTTCAGTACGTATTGTAAACGGCCCACCAAACCCACGGTTCAGTACGTATTGTAAACGGCCCACCAAACCCACGGTTCAGTACGTATTGTAAACGGCCCACCAAACCCACGGTTCAGTACGTATTGTAAACGGCCCACCAAACCCACGGTTCAGTACGTATTGTAAACGGCCCACCAAACCCACGGTTCAGTACGTATTGTAAACGGCCCACCAAACCCACGGTTCAGTACGTATTGTAAACGGCCCACCAAATCCACGGTTCAGTACGTATTGTAAACGTCCCACCAAACCCCCGGTTCAGTACTTATTGTAAACGGCCCACCAAACCCACGGTTCAGTACGTACTGCAGGTTCGGGGTCACGGTTCGGCTTTGTTGCAGTGGGAAAATGAAATCCTATTCACAATGTTCAGCATTGTCTGTTGCGACAGGGTTGTTTCATTGGGCCTCTAGTTTCCACTCGGATGCTGCGTTTGTAACCATGTGGATGGTGGGAATTTACCAGCTGTCAAAAATACCAGTTGGATACATTCATGTGATTTGAAGCCGCGTCAACCATAAACTAAAAGTACAGCTATCATGATTGTAACCTAATTATAGAGTTAAAAAACACATTAATTCATTGATTTTTGTTGTGTTCAACTGCCGAAAATGCTGTTATCGAGGTCATTTCCTTAGATGAGGTCAGAGGTCACCATGTGGGAGAGGTGTGAGCTCAGGATGACAGTTTCCCCACTAGTAATTACCAGTTGGAGGGGCGTCAGCGGATTTTTCAGTCGTATGTGGTATTTTCCCACTTCCATCTTGGTTACGAACGCAGCATGACACTGCCTCCTGTGCCAGCTGCCCACTTGTGACTCTCTTAAAGGGGGCGTATCTGTAGCGCATTACATCCCCCACTCAAATAAAATCTCATTCTATTGGTCACATACACAAATTTAGCAGATGTTATTGCGGGTGTAGCGAAATGCTTGTGTTCCTAGCTCCAACAGTGCAGTAATATTTAACTAAATGCTTGTGTTCCCAGCTCCATCAGTGCAGTAATATCTAACTAAATGCTTGTGTTTCTAGCTCCAACAGTGCAGTAATATCTAACTAAATGCTTGTTCCTAGCTCCAACAGTGCAGTAATATCTAACTAAATGCTTGTGTTTCTAGCTCCAACAGTACAGTAGTATCTAACTAAATGCTTGTGTTCCCAGCTCCATCAGTGCAGTAATATCTAACTAAATGCTTGTGTTCCCAGCTCCAACAGTGCAGTAATATCTAACTAAATGCTTGTGTTTCTAGCTACAACAGTGCTGTAATATCTAACTAAATGCTTGTGTTTCTAGCTACAACAGTGCAGTAATATTTAACTAAATGCTTGTGTTTCTAGCTCCAACAGTGCAGTAATATCTAACTAAATGCTTGTGTTTCTAGCTCCAACAGTGCAGTAGTATCTAACTAAATGCTTGTGTTTCTAGCTCCAACAGTGCAGTAGTATCTAACTAAATGCTTGTGTTTCTAGCTACAACAGTGCAGTAATATTTAACTAAATGCTTGTGTTTCTAGCTCCAACAGTGCAGTAGTATCTAACTAAATGCTTGTGTTTCTAGCTCCAACAGTGCAGTAGTATCTAACTAAATGCTTGTGTTTCTAGCTACAACAGTGCAGTAGTATCTAACTAAATGCTTGTGTTTCTAGCTCCAACAGTGCAGTAATATTTAACTAAATGCTTGTGTTTCTAGCTACAACAGTGCAGTAGTATCTAACTAAATGCTTGTGTTTCTAGCTACAACAGTGCAGTAATATTTAACTAAATGCTTGTGTTTCTAGCTCCAACAGTGCTGTAATATCTAACTAAATGCTTGTGTTTCTAGCTACAACAGTGCAGTAATATTTAACTAAATGCTTGTGTTTCTAGCTCCAACAGTGCAGTAATATCTAACTAAATGCTTGTGTTTCTAGCTTCAACAGTGCAGTAGTATCTAACTAAATGCTTGTGTTTCTAGCTCCAACAGTGCAGTAGTATCTAACTAAATGCTTGTGTTTCTAGCTCCAACAGTGCAGTAGTATCTAACTAAATGCTTGTGTTTCTAGCTACAACAGTGCAGTAGTATCTAACTAAATGCTTGTGTTTCTAGCTCCAACAGTGCAGTAATATTTAACTAAATGCTTGTGTTTCTAGCTACAACAGTGCAGTAGTATCTAACTAAATGCTTGTGTTTCTAGCTACAACAGTGCAGTAATATTTAACTAAATGCTTGTGTTTCTAGCTCCAACAGTGCAGTAATATCTAACTAAATGCTTGTGTTTCTAGCTCCAACAGTGCAGTAGTATCTAACTAAATGCTTGTGTTTCTAGCTCCAACAGTGCAGTAGTATCTAACTAAATGCTTGTGTTTCTAGCTCCAACAGTGCAGTAGTATCTAACTAAATGCTTGTGTTTCTAGCTACAACAGTGCAGTAGTATCTAACTAAATGCTTGTGTTTCTAGCTCCAACAGTGCAGTAATATTTAACTAAATGCTTGTGTTTCTAGCTCCAACAGTGCAGTAGTATCTAACTAAATGCTTGTGTTTCTAGCTACAACAGTGCAGTAATATTTAACTAAATGCTTGTGTTTCTAGCTCCAACAGTGCAGTAGTATCTAACTAAATGCTTGTGTTTCTAGCTCCAACAGTGCAGTAGTATCTAACTAAATGCTTGTGTTTCTAGCTACAACAGTGCAGTAGTATCTAACTAAATGCTTGTGTTTCTAGCTCCAACAGTGCAGTAATATTTAACTAAATGCTTGTGTTTCTAGCTACAACAGTGCAGTAGTATCTAACTAAATGCTTGTGTTTCTAGCTACAACAGTGCAGTAATATTTAACTAAATGCTTGTGTTTCTAGCTCCAACAGTGCAGTAGTATCTAACTAAATGCTTGTGTTTCTAGCTACAACAGTGCAGTAATATCTAACTAAATGCTTGTGTTTCTAGCTCCAACAGTGCAGTAGTATCTAACTAAATGCTTGTGTTCCTAGCTCCAACAGTGCAGTAGTATCTAACTAAATGCTTGTGTTTCTAGCTCCAACAGTGCAGTAGTATCTAACTAAATGCTTGTGTTTCTAGCTACAACAGTGCAGTAGTATCTAACTAAATGCTTGTGTTTCTAGCTACAACAGTGCAGTAATATCTAACTAAATGCTTGTGTTTCTAGCTACAACAGTGCAGTAGTATCTAACTAAATGCTTGTGTTTCTAGCTACAACAGTGCAGTAGTATCTAACTAAATGCTTGTGTTTCTAGCTCCAACAGTGCAGTAGTATCTAACTAAATGCTTGTGTTTATAGCTACAACAGTGCAGTAATATTTAACTAAATGCTTGTGTTCCTAGCTCCAACAGTACAGTAGTATCTAACTAAATGCTTGTGTTTCTAGCTCCAACAGTGCAGTAATATCTAACTAAATGCTTGTGTTCCTAGCCCCAACAGTACAGTAGTATCTAACTAAATGCTTGTGTTCCTAGCTCCAACAGTGCAGTAATATCTAACTAAATGCTTGTGTTCCTAGCTACAACAGTGCAGTAGTATCTAACTAAATGCTTGTGTTCCTAGCTCCAACAGTGCAGTAGTATCTAACTAAATGCTTGTGTTTCTAGCTACAACAGTACAGTAGTATCTAACTAAATGCTTGTGTTCCTAGCTCCAACAGTGCAGTAATATCTAACAATACACACATTTGAAAGTAAAATAACGGAATTAAGAAATATATAAATATTAAGACGAGCAAAGTAGGAGTGGGATTGACTAAAATAAACTAGAATACAGTACATACGAGATGAGTAAAGCAGTATGTCAACATTATTAAAGTGGCCAGTGATTCCATGTCTATGTATATGGGGCAGCAGAGACTAATATGCAGGTTTGATTGAGTAACCAGTGTAGCTGGCTGGTGATGGCTATTTAACAATCTGATGAACTTGAGATAGAAGCTGTTTTTCAGTCTCTCGGGCCCTGCTTTGATGCAGCTGTACTGACCTCGCCTTCTGGATGATAGCAGGTGGAACAGGCAGTGGCTCGGGTGGTTGTCCTTGAACTTTTTGCCTTTCTGTGACAACGGGTGCTGTCCTGTAGGACTGTAGGTGTCCTGTAGGGCAGGCAGTGATACAGCCTGACAGGAAGTCCTCAATTGTGCATCTGTAAAAGTTTGTGAGTGTTTTGGTGACAAGCCAATTTCTCCTGAGGTTGAAGAAGCACTGTTGCGCCTTCTTCACCACACGGTCTGTGTGGGTGGACCAATTCAGTGTGTCAGTGATGTGTACGCCGAGGAACTTTCCACCTACTCCACTGCTGTCCCGTCGATGTGGATAGGGGGCTGCTCCCTCTGCTGTCTCCTGAAGTTCACGATCTTCCTCTTTGTTTTGTTGACGTTGAGTGTGAGGTTACGCCCAATTTTTCAGTTTTTGATTTGTTAAAAAAGTTTGAAATATCCAATAAATGTCGTTCCACTTCATGATTGTGTCCCAGTTGTTGTTGATTCTTCACAAAAAAATTAAGTTTTATATCTTTATGTTTGAAGCCTGAAATGTGGCAAAAGGTCGCAAAGTTCAAGGGGGCGAATACTTTTGCAAGGCACTGTAGAGAGGATACTACACCGGTTTGGCATGTTTACATAGAGAGGATACCACACCGGTTTGGCTTGTTTATATAGAGAGGATACCACACCGGTTTGGCTTGTTTACATAAAGAGGATACTACACCGGTTTGCTGAAATGGGTGCAAGAGGGAAGTGTATAATGTGGCTTGAGCACTTTATCAGGGTGCTGAAACCCCTTATTCTCAACCACTGAGAATTGGTTTATAGCTGCGCCCAAAGACTAAACATGTAAACATAGCCTACCTATCACTCTTGTAATGTATTTGTCCCAGTCAGGGACAGCTTGAATGCTGAGGGGAGATGGTGTTGTTCCCTCCCAAATTGTACTGGGAGACAGGACGGACAGCAGATCGTCTTCGCAGTGGCAGACCACATATAACAACACCTGCACAGGATCGGTACATCCGAACATCACACCAGCGGGACAGGTACAGTACAGCAACAACTGCCCGAGTTACACCAGGAACGCACAATCCCTCCATCAGTGCTCAGACTCTCCGCAATAGGCTGAGAGAGGCTGGACTGAGGGCTTGTAGGCCTGTTGTAAGGCAGGTTCTCACCAGACATCACTGGCAACAACGTTGCCTATGGGCACAAACCCACCATCGCTGGACCAGACAGGACTGGCAAAAAGTGCTCTTCACTGACGAGCAGCGGTTTTGTCTCACCAGGGGTGATGGTCGGATTTGTGTTTATCGTTGAAGGAATGAGCGTTACAGCGTTACACTGGAGTGGGATCGATTTGGAGGTGGAGGGTCCGTCATGGTCTGGGGCGGTGTCACAGCATCATCAGACTGAGCTTGTTGTCATTGCAGGCAATCTTAACGCTGTGCGTTACAGGGAAGACATCCTCCTCCCTCATGTGGTACCCTTACTGCAGGCTCATCCTGACATGACCCTTCAGCATGACAATGCCACCAGCCATACTGCTCGTTCTGTGCGTCATTTCCTGCAAGACAGGAATGTCAGTGTTCTGCCATGGCTAGCGTTGAGCCTGGATCTCAATCCCATTGAGCACGTCTAGGACCTGTTGGATCGGAGGGTGAGGGCTAGGGCCATTCCCCCCAGAAATGTCCGGGTATTTGCAGTTGCCTTGGTAGAAGAGTGAGGTTTATTTTTTTAACATCTCACAGCAAGAACTAGCAAATCTGGTGCAGTCCATGAGGAGGAGATGCACTGCAGTACTTAATGCAGCTGGTGGCCACATCAGATACTGACTGTTACTTTTGATTTTGACCTCCCCTTTGTTCAGGGACACATTATTCCCTGTGGAACTTGTTCAGTTCATGTCTCAGTTGTTTAATCTTGTTGTGTTCATACAAATATTTACACATGTTAAGTCTTCTGAAAATAAACGCAGTTGAAAGTGAGGACGTTTCTTGTTTTGCTGAGTTTATAAAGGCAATTGGTTGTAATTAGGAAGTCATCCTTTACCTCAGGGATCCACAGGGCACAGCTGACATGTGCCCACTTGGTGCCCGCCCTCGTAGCCTTCATCGCCCCTCCCTTGATGGGGCACAGCTGACACTGGGGGTCGATGCCCAGGACACACGTCCTGCACAGCCAGTTACCATCTGGTACCTTCACTATACCATAACACGCCTGGGCAGGGGGGGCAGGGGGAGAGAGAGAGAGAGAGAGAGAGGATTACACATGGTATCTTCACTATACCATAACACACCTGGGCAGGAGAGAGAGAGACAGATGGCCCCTTCAACAGCCATACTAAACGAGGAGATGTTCCATACGCACAAAAAGCTTCTCGCTCTCATTTTCTGCACAATGTGTGCAAAGATAATCCATCCACCAAGTTGTGTCTCACAACACAATGCCACACGTAAACACAGTTCACTTTCATAGCAGCCACGTTGTATTCCTTCTCAACCTCTACGCGCTCTCCTCCTCTCACCGTTTCCCTTCACTTGTAGACTTCAATGTACAACACAACAGCTGTCTGTGACCAGGCAAAAAATCCTTACCAAAAACTTTCCTATCATAACCGCTACACACAGCCTACATCGTTGTCACCATATTTGCTAAAGTAACATCATAGTCAACATAGCTAATAGAACTAATGTGTTAAAAACCCGCTAAAATCATGCAGTACAGTGTACAGTCAGTTTAGTAGTTACACCGGCAGGCCCCGGAGGCAATACATTTGTAAAAACAGAAGCTTTTTGAAGCAATGTATTTGTTCAAAACGGTTCAACTATTGTCTTCCTCTCTCTTTGAGTCAACTACTCACCACATTTCATGCACTGCAGTGCTAGCTAGCTGTAGCTTATGCTTTCAGTACTAGATTCATTCTCTGATCCTTTGATTGGGTGGACAACATGTCAGTTCATGCTGCAAGAGCTCTGATAGGTTGGAGGACTTCCTCTGGAAGTTGTCATAATTACTGTGTAAGTCTATGGAGGGGGGTGAGAACCATGAGCCTCCTAGGTTTTGTATATAAGTCAATGTACCCAGAGGACGGAAGCTAGCTGTCCTCCGGCTACACCATGGTGCTACCATACAGAGTGCTGTGGAAGATACTGTAGACTATTGCAAAACAGTGTGTTTTAAATCAATTATGTGGTGACGTGAATATATTTGGTATAGTTATATCTAAAAATGACTTACGAAATTCACTAAGGAGGATAGTCCTCCCCGTCCTCTGCTGAGGAGCCTCCACTGCTCAGTGTATATTTAAGCAATAAGGCCCAATGAGGTGTGGTATATGCCCAATATACCACGGCAATATACCACAAACCTCCAAGGTGCCTTATTGCTATTATAAACTGGTTACCAACATAATTAGAGCTGTAAAAATAAATGTTTTGTCATACCTGTGGTATACGGTCTGATATACCATGGCTGTCAGCCAATCAGCATTCAGGGACCACCCAGTTTATCATTAGTATTACATTTCTATAGTCATCAGGTGGTCAGGTTCCTACCTGATGAACACAGATGTTACATTTGTCACAGAAGACCATGTCGTTGCCCTCCTCGCTGTCGGGGGAGCGACACACGTCACAGATGACATCCTCGTCGTACTCGATGCCCAGCCCTTCTACCGTGTCGATGGCGTGGTTCATGTTGTCATGGCAATGACGCTCCAACGCCTCCATGGTGCGCTCCATTGTCAGCTCGTCTACAGGCCCCTCCCCTGGGGAATGACGTAACAGTTAGACAAACAGTTAGACACAGAGACACAATAACAGCTGGCTTGTCCCCGGGACCCTCCCCTGAGAGACACAATAACAGCTGGCTCGTCTCCGGGACCCTCCCCTGAGAGACACAATAACAGTTGGCTCGTCTCCGGGACCCTCCCGTGAGAGACAGAATAACAGCTGACTCGTCTCAGGGACCCTCCCGTGAGAGACAGAATAACAGTTGGCTCGTCCCCGGGACCCTCCCCTGAGAGACACAATAACATGTGTGAAGCCTGTCCCCTGGAAGGCGGAGGTGTGAAGCCCGTCCCCTGGAAGGCGGAGGTGTGAAGCCCGTCCCCTGGAAGGCGGAGGTATGAAGCCCGTCCCCCTGCCCCTTGTCTGTGATTGGTCAACAGTACTACTCCTAGTAGGTGTGGGCACTATGGATGGGTTTTCTTTAATTCATTGTTTGTCGTCATTCAAAAAGCAAATAGTAGTTTTCACTTGAAAAATACTTGACCAAATCTTTAATGTAAAATATAATGAATATGACCTCCTACGCAGAAAAGTCCAAATTCATTACAGATGTATTCATCGTAGATTAATTTGGACTATTGAGGAAGTAGTATATTGTCTGTGTTGCTGCTACGGCATCTCAAGAGGGACAAACAGTAAAATTGTATCTTGTTATTCAAGTGAAGGTCTTTTAAGGGAGTATACGAACACAGACATTCACGTCGCCTAGCAGAGTTCTGCTGGGAGAAAACCGAACCTACGCAAGTATGTGGATGTGTTCCTAACACGTGTCCTAGCTCAGCAATGTGTTCCTTACCCATGTGTCCTAGCTCAGCAATGTGTTCCTTACCCATGTGTCCTAGCTCAGCAATGTGTTCCTTACCCATGTGTCCTAGCTCAGCAATGTGTTCCTTACCCATGTGTCCTAGCTCAGCAATGTGTTCCTAACACATGTGTCCTAGCTCAGCAATGTGTTCCTAACACATGTGTCCCAGCTCAGCAATGTGTTCCTAACACATGTGTCCTAGCTCAGCAATGTGTTCCTAACACATGTGTCCTAGCTCAGCAATGTGTTCCTAACACATGTGTCCTAGCTCAGCAATGTGTTCCTAACCCATGTGTCCGAGCTCAGCAATGTGTTCCTAACACATGTGTCCTAGCTCAGCAATGTGTTCCTAACACATGTGTCCTAGCTCAGCAATGTGTTCCTTACCCATGTGTCCTAGCTCAGCAATGTGTTCCTAACCCATGTGTCCTAGCTCAGCAATGTGTTCCTTACCCATGTGTTCCAGCTCAGCGTTGAGTCCTTACCCATGTGTTCCAGCTCAGCGTTGTGTTCCTTACCCATGTGTCCCAGCTCAGCGTTGTGTTCCTTACCCATGTGTTCCAGCTCAGCGTTGTGTTCCTTACCCATGTGTTCCAGCTCAGCGTTGTGTTCCTTACCCATGTGTTCCAGCTCAGCGTTGTGTTCCTTACCCATGTGTTCCAACTCAGCGTTGTGTTCCTTACCCATGTGTTCCAGCTCAGCAATGTGTTCCTTACCCATGTGTTCCAGCTCAGCGTTGTGTTCCTTACCCATGTGTCCTAGCTCAGCAATGTGTTCCTTACCCATGTGTCCTAGCTCAGCAATGTGTTCCTTACCCATGTGTCCTAGCTCAGCAATGTGTTCCTAACACGTGTCCTAGCTCAGCAATGTGTTCCTAACACATGTGTCCTAGCTCAGGAATGTGTTCCTAACACATGTGTCCTAGCTCAGCAATGTGTTCCTTACCCATGTGTCCTAGCTCAGGAATGTGTTCCTAACACATGTGTCCTAGCTCAGCAATGTGTTCCTTACCCATGTGTCCTAGCTCAGCGTTGTGTTCCTTACCCATGTGTCCTAGCTCTTACCCATGTGTCCCAGTTCAGCGTTGTGTTCCTTACCCATGTGTTCCAGCTCAGCGTTGTGTTCCTTACCCATGTGTCCCAGCTCAGCGTTGAGTGCCTGCAGCCAGTAGAGGTCCATGTTATCCAGGTCATAAGAGCACATCGCCTCAGCCAGCTCCTTGATGTTAACGTAACCCGTCTCTGTAGAGGCCTGGCTCCAACACTGGATATACCTCTTCTGTAGGGTGAACACCGTCTCCTTAGGCTTCTCCGCTATGTTCCTACAGACACAAACGCAAACAATTGTCAGGAATCACTGGCAGTTTGGGAAGTTTATTATTTTTAATTTTACCTTTATTTAACGAGGCAAGTCAGTTAAGAACAAATTCTTATTTTCAATGACGGCCTAGTACTACTCTTAGTAGGTGTGGGCACTATGGATGGGTTAACTGCCTGTTCAGGGGCAGAACGACAGATTTGTACCTTGTCAGCTCGGGGGTTTGAACTTGCAACCTTCCGGTTACTAGTCCAATGCTCTAACCACTAGGCTACCCTGCTCTAACCACTAGGCTACCCTGCCGCCCCCAAGTTGTCCAGTACCCAGACAAACAGAGAACCAGTAACACTCTACAGTCATACCCATACACAGGTTGATAATGGCAGACCTGGACACTGAGAAGCACCGAAATTGGAACGCAGTGGCTGTACGGTAACATGCTCAGGCTCTGTGCTTCACAGCGCTGTATGGGTTTTGACTGACAGCTGTTCTGAACTAGAGCACAAGAAGTTCCCCCATCCGTCCCGCTAATTGGGCAACTTTTGCACACTTTGAGTGAGGGAATTGCTGTAAATTACGAGGACTCTACGTATTTTGAAAAGATGAGACGTTTATAATGAATATCGCATCAGATGAGATGTTTATAATGAATATCGCTTTGATGTCATACAAGCAATCCAAACACACGTCCAAATGTGCACGTCACATTTCCATATAATAAAACTCATGTCATACACAGTGTCAACGTTTATGATCAATTTGTTTGATGTACAGTTACAGGATGACACGGCGTTGTACCCTGGCCTGTCCTGAACAGGATGACACGGTGTCGTACTCTGGCCTGTAATGACACAACGTCGTACCCTGGCCTGTCCTGACACAGCGTCGTACCCTGGCCTGTCCTGAACAGGATGACACGGCGTCGTACCCTGGCCTGTCCTGACACAGCGTCGTACCCTGGCCTGTCCTGACACAGCGTCGTACCCTGGCCTGTCCTGACACAGCGTCGTACCCTGGCCTGTCCTGACACAGCGTCGTACCCTGGCCTGTCCTGAACAGGATGACACGGTGTCGTACCCTGGCCTGTCCTGAACAGGATGACACGGCGTCGTACCGTGGCCTGTCCTGAATAGCATGACACGGCGTCGTACCCTGGCCTGGCCTGAACAGGATGACACGGCGTCGTACCCTGGCCTGGCCTGAACAGGATGACACGGTGTCGTACCCTGGCCTGACACGGTGTCGTACCCTGGCCTGTCCTGACACAGCGTCGTACCCTGGCCTGTCCTGAACAGGATGACACGGCGTCGTACCCTGGCCTGGCCTGAACAGGATGACACGGCGTCGTACCCTGGCCTGTCCTGACACGGTGTCGTACCCTGGCCTGTCCTGACACAGCGTCGTACCCTGGCCTGTCCTGAACAGGATGACACGGCGTCGTACCCTGGCCTGGCCTGAACAGGATGACACGGTGTCGTACCCTGGCCTGTCCTGACACGGCGTCGTACCCTGGCCTGTCCTGACACGGCGTCGTACCCTGGCCTGTCCTGACACGGCGTCGTACCCTGGCCTGTCCTGAACAGGATGACACGGCGTCATACCCTGGCCTGTCCTGAACAGGATGACACGGCGTCGTACCCTGGCCTGTCCTGAACAGGATGATGACACGGCGTCGTACCCTGGCCTGTCCTGAACAGGATGACACGGCGTCGTACCCTGGCCTGTCCTGAACAGGATGACACGGCGTCGTACCCTGGCCTGTCCTGAACAGGATGACACGGCGTCGTACCCTGGCCTGTCCTGAACAGGATGACACGGCGTCGTACCCTGGCCTGTCCTGAACAGGATGACACGGAGTCGTACCCTGGGCTGTCCTGACACGGCGTCGTACCCTGGCTTGTCCTGACACGGCGTCGTACCCTGGCCTGTCCTGAACAGGATGACACGGCGTCATACCCTGGGCAGTCCTGAACAGGATGACACGGTGTCGTACCCTGGCCTGTCCTGACACAGCGTCGTACCCTGGCCTGTCCTGAACAGGATGACACGGCGTCGTACCCTGGCCTGTCCTGAACAGGATGACACGGCGTCGTACCCTGGCCTGTCCTGAACAGGATGACACAGCGTCGTACCCTGGCATGTCCTGACACAGCGTCGTACCCTGGCCTGTCCTAAACAGGATGACACGGCGTCATACCCTGGGCTGTCCTGACACGGCGTCGTACCCTGGCCTGTCCTGACACGGCGTCGTACCCTGGCCTGTCCTGAACAGGATGACACGGCGTCGTACCCTAGCCTGTCCTGACACGGCGTCGTACCCTGGCCTGTCCTGACACAGCGTCGTACCCTGGCCTGTCCTGACACAGCGTCGTACCCTGGCCTGTCCTGAACAGGATGACACGGTGTCGTACCCTGGCCTGTCCTGAACAGGATGACACGGCGTCGTACCGTGGCCTGTCCTGAATAGGATGACACGGCGTCGTACCCTGGCCTGGCCTGAACAGGATGACACGGCGTCGTACCCTGGCCTGGCCTGAACAGGATGACACGGTGTCGTACCCTGGCCTGACACGGTGTCGTACCCTGGCCTGTCCTGACACAGCGTCGTACCCTGGCCTGTCCTGAACAGGATGACACGGCGTCGTACCCTGGCCTGGCCTGAACAGGATGACACGGTGTCGTACCCTGGCCTGTCCTGAACAGGATGACACGGCGTCGTACCCTGGCCTGTCCTGAACAGGATGACACGGCGTCGTACCCTGGCCTGTCCTGAACAGGATGACACGGAGTCGTACCCTGGGCTGTCCTGACACGGCGTCGTACCCTGGCTTGTCCTGACACGGCGTCGTACCCTGGCCTGTCCTGAACAGGATGACACGGCGTCATACCCTGGGCTGTCCTGAACACGATGACACGGTGTCGTACCCTGGCCTGTCCTGACACAGCGTCGTACCCTGGCCTGTCCTGAACAGGATGACACGGCGTCGTACCCTGGCCTGTCCTGAACAGGATGACACGGCGTCGTACCCTGGCCTGTCCTGAACAGGATGACACGGCGTCGTACCCTGGCCTGTCCTGAACAGGATGACACGGCGTCGTACCCTGGCCTGTCCTGAACAGGATGACACGACGTCGTACCCTGGGCTGTCCTGACACGGCGTCGTACCCTGGCCTGTCCTGACACGGCGTCGTACCCTGGCCTGTCCTGACACGGCGTCGTACCCTGGCCTGTCCTGACACGGCGTCGTACCCTGGCCTGTCCTGACACGGCGTCGTACCCTGGCCTGTCCTGACACGGCGTCGTACCCTGGCCTGTCCTGACACGGCGTCGTACCCTGGCCTGTCCTGACACGGCGTCGTACCCTGGCCTGTCCTGACACGGTGTCGTACCCTGGCCTGTCCTGAACAGGATGACACGGAGTCGTACCCTGGGCTGTCCTGACACGGCGTCGTACCCTGGCCTGTCCTGACACGGCGTCGTACCCTGGCCTGTCCTGACACGGCGTCGTACCCTGGCCTGTCCTGAACAGGATGACATGGCGTCGTACCCTGGCCTGTCCTGAACAGGATGACACGGCGTCGTACCCTGGGCTGTCCTGACATGGCGTCGTACCCTGGCCTGTCCTGAACAGGATGACACGGTGTCGTACCCTGGCCTGTCCTGAACAGGATGACACGGTGTCGTACCCTGGCCTGTCCTGAACAGGATGACACGGCGTCGTACCCTGGCCTGTCCTGAACAGGATGACACGGCGTCGTACCCTGGCCTGTCCTGAATAGGATGACACGGCGTCGTACCCTGGCCTGTCCTGAACAGGATGACACGGTGTCGTACCCTGGCCTGTCCTGACACGGTGTCGTACCCTGGCCTGTCCTGAACAGGATGACACGGTGTCGTACCCTGGCCTGTCCTGAACAGGATGACACGGTGTCGTACCCTGGCCTGTCCTGAACAGGATGACACGGCGTCGTACCCTGGCCTGTCCTGAACAGGATGACACGGCGTCGTACCCTGGCCTGTCCTGAACAGGATGACACGGCGTCGTACCCTGGCCTGTCCTGAACAGGATGACACGGCGTCGTACCCTGGCCTGTCCTGAACAGGATGACACGGTGTCGTACCCTGGCCTGTTCTGACACGGCGTCGCACCCTGGCCTGTCCTGACACGGCGTCGTACCCTGGCCTGTCCTGACACGGCGTCGTACCCTGGCCTGTCCTGAACAGGATGACACGGCGTCGTACCCTGGGCTGTCCTGAACAGGATGACATGGTGTCGTACCCTGGCCTGTCCTGACACGGAGTCGTACCCTGGCCTGTCCTGACACGGCGTCGTACCCTGGCCTGTCCTGACACGGCGTCGTACCCTGGCCTGTCCTGACACGGCGTCGTACCCTGGCCTGTCCTGACACGGCGTCGTACCCTGGCCTGACCTGAACAGGATGACATGGTGTCGTACTCTGGCCTGTCCTGAACAGGGTGAGCCTGTGTGTGTATTGTGAAGAACATTTGGCGCTGACCACACATCGCATAGGAATGCACGCATGACTCCATTCCGCACCAAAATTACAACCTGCTTCTCTGAATTGCCTTGTGAATGCCTAAAACTGTAAGATAAATGATAAAATACTATCTCGTCATGTTGGCAATAGAACAAGCTTTCAAATTATGCCCACATGACCCAGATTGCGATCTATAAGTAGACAATTTGTGGATTGTGTAAACAACAGTAGTTGTGTGTTTGCGGGGCTGTGTTCCAAACCAAACAGGCAGGGATGCAGGGCTGTGTTCCAAACCAAACAGGCAGGGATGCAGGGCTGTGTTCCAAACCAAACAGGCAGGGATGCAGGGCTGTGTTCCAAACCAAACAGGCAGGGATGCAGGGCTGTGTTCCAAACCAAACAGGCAGGGATGCAGGGCTGTGTTCCAAACCACTACAAGTGTGCTTACTCTAGTTCCTCAACTGCACAGCAAAAAAAATACTTTATAGCTGAAGACAATTTATTTTTTCCATAAAAGTATATTGAAATTACTTAGGAGCTGTGCACAGTCTGGAGAGGTGTGGCTACTTGGAGACACCAGTCTGTCCTCTCACGTGGGAGGATTACCTGATAGAGGCGTGTGGGAGGGTTACCCGATAGAGGCGGTGGGAGGATTACCTGATAGAGGCGTGTGGGATGGTTTCAGGGAAGGCGGGCACCTGCACCCCCTTCTCCCACTCCTGTCTCCAGGTGTCCCCCAGCAGGTAATAGTCTTCAGGGGAGACATGGTGAGAGTCTGGCAGCTTCATGGCACTGATCAGGTCTTTCCTGAACACCTAGAGAGGAGGAGAGGGGGTATCAACAGGCTGACAGACATTCTACCCTAGGGAGGGAGAAGAGGGGGTATCAACAGGCTGACAGACATTCTACCCTAAGGAGGAAGGAGAGGGGTATCAACAGGCTGACAGAGTATTCTACCCTAGGGAGAGAGGAGAGGGGTATCAACAGACTGACAGACATTCTACCCTAGGGAGAGAGGAGAGGGGGTATCAACAGGCTGACAGAGGCATTCTACCCTAGGGAGGGAGGAGAGGGGGTATCAACAGGCTGACAGACATTCTACCCTAGGGAGGGAGGAGAGGGGGTATCAACAGGCTGACAGACATTCTACCCTAGGGAGGAAGGAGAGGGGTATCAACAGGCTGACAGACATTCTACCCTGCATGTAACGAATACTCAGGAAGCTGCAGCTTTCTGACCATGTGTCCAAAATGGCCCCCTATTACCTAAACAGTGCAGTACTATTGACCAGAGCCCTATGGAGTTGTCATCAGGGAACAACCTGAGAACCAGCCTATAGACAGGAAACAGTGTCCTTCTCTTACTGTACCTCTGCTGGTTTCTTGGGCATGGGAGCTGGGGTTCCAGGTTTGCTTCCATACTTGTTGGAGGAGCAGAATGAGGTGGAAGGACCTGAAGGAAAAGGGAGTTTGAGAGAGGAACAGGGCGTACATGCCAGGGTTGGGCTCAATTCTAATTGGAGGCAGTCAATTCTGTAAGTAAACTAAAATGACAATTCAATCGAAAAAAAATGTCCTTTATTTTCAATGGCTTTTCAATAAGCTGAAATGTAGTAGCTATTTATTTCAAACATTTTAAATCTTCCTGAATTGACTGGCTTCATATCAAATTGAGCCAACCCTGGTACATGTTTTAAATCTTCCTGAATTGACTGGCTTCGTTTCAAATTGAACCAACCCTGGTACATGTTTTAAATCTTCCTGAATTGACTGGCTTCGTTTCAAATTGAACCAACCCTGGTACATGTTTTAAATCTTCCTGAATTGACTGGCTTCGTTTCAAATTGAGCCAACCCTGGTACAGGTTTTAAATCTTCCTGAAATGACTGGCTTCATTTCAAATTGAGCCAACCCTGGTACAGGTTTTAAATCTTCCTGAATTGACTGGCTTCGTTTCAAATTGAGCCAACCCTGGTACATGTTTTAAATCTTCCTGAATTGACTGGCTTCGTTTCAAATTGAACCAACCCTGGTACATGTTTTAAATCTTCCTGAATTGACTGGCTTCGTTTCAAATTGAACCAACCCTGGTACATGTTTTAAATCTTCCTGAATTGACTGGCTTCGTTTCAAATTGAGCCAACCCTGGTACAGGTTTTAAATCTTCCTGAAATGACTGGCTTCATTTCAAATTGAGCCAACCCTGGTACAGGTTTTAAATCTTCCTGAATTGACTGGCTTCAAATTAAGCCAACCCTGGTACATGTTTTAAATCTTCCTGAATTGACTGGCTTCATTTCAAATTGAGCCAACCCTGGTACAGGTTTTAAATCTTCCTGAATTGACTGGCTTCATTTCAAATTGAGCCAACCCTGGTACATGTTTTAAATCTTCCTGAATTGACTGGCTTCATTTCAAATTGAGCCAACCCTGGTACAGGTTTTAAATCTTCCTGAAATGACTGGCTTCATTTCAAATTGAGCCAACCCTGGTACAGGTTTTAAATCTTCCTGAATTGACTGGCTTCATTTCAAATTGAGCCAACCCTGGTACATGTTTTAAATCTTCCTGAATTGACTGGCTTCATTTCAAATTGAGCCAACCCTGGTACAGGTTTTAAATCTTCCTGAATTGACTGGCTTCATTTCAAATTGAGCCAACCCTGGTACAGGTTTTAAATCTTCCTGAATTGACTGGCTTCGTTTCAAATTGAGCCAACCCTGGTACATGTTTTAAATCTTCCTGAATTGACTGGCTTCGTTTCAAATTGAGCCAACCCTGGTACATGTTTTAAATCTTCCTGAATTGACTGGCTTCATTTCAAATTGAGCCAACCCTGGTACATGTTTTAAATCTTCCTGAATTGACTGGCTTCATTTCAAATTGAGCCAACCCTGGTACAGGTTTTAAATCTTCCTGAATTGACTGGCTTCATTTCAAATTGAGCCAACCCTGGTACATGTTTTAAATCTTCCTGAATTGACTGGCTTCATTTCAAATTGAGCCAACCCTGGTACATGTTTTAAATCTTCCTGAATTGACTGGCTTCATTTCAAATTGAGCCAACCCTGGTACATGTTTTAAATCTTCCTGAATTGACTGGCTTCATTTCAAATTGAGCCAACCCTGGTACATGTTTTAAATCTTCCTGAATTGACTGGCTTCGTTTCAAATTGAGCCAACCCTGGTACATGTTTTAAATCTTCCTGAATTGACTGGCTTCGTTTCAAATTGAGCCAACCCTGGTACATGTTTTAAATCTTCCTGAATTGACTGGCTTCGTTTCAAATTGAGCCAACCCTGGTACAGGTTTTAAATCTTCCTGAATTGACTGGCTTCATTTCAAATTGAGCCAACCCTGGTACATGTTTTAAATCTTCCTGAATTGACTGGCTTCATTTCAAATTGAGCCAACCCTGGTACATGTTTTAAATCTTCCTGAATTGACTGGCTTCATTTCAAATTGAGCCAACCCTGGTACATGTTTTAAATCTTCCTGAATTGACTGGCTTCATTTCAAATTGAGCCAACCCTGGTACATGTTTTAAATCTTCCTGAATTGACTGGCTTCGTTTCAAATTGAGCCAACCCTGGTACATGTTTTAAATCTTCCTGAATTGACTGGCTTCATTTCAAATTGAGCCAACCCTGGTACATGTTTTAAATCTTCCTGAATTGACTGGCTTCGTTTCAAATTGAGCCAACCCTGGTACAGGTTTTAAATCTTCCTGAATTGACTGGCTTCATTTCAAATTGAGCCAACCCTGGTACGTTTGACCTGTTTTTCTTTGTCAAGATGAAAATGCAAAACATGCAACAAACACTTCGGAAAGTATTCAGACCCCTTGACTTTTTTTCCAGATTTTGTTACATTACAGCCATTTTCTAAAATTAATATGTAACCCCTCCCCCCTCAATCTACACACAATACCCCATAATGTCAAAACAAAAACAGGTTTTTAGAAATTGTTGCTAATTTATCAAATAAAATAAATGGAAATATCATATTTCCATAAGTATTCAGACCCTTTACTCAGCACTTTGTTGAAGCACCTTTAGCAGCGATAACAGCCTGGAGTCTTCTTGGGTATGAAGATAACTTGGCACATCTGTATTTGGGGAGTTTCTCCCATTCTTCTCTGCAGATCCTCTCAAGCTCTGTCAGGTTGGATGGGGAAAGTTGCTGCACAGCTATTTTCAGGTCTCTCCAGAGTTGTTCGATCGGGTTCAAGTTCGGGCTCTGGATGGGCCACTCAAGGACATTCAGATACTTGTCCCGAAGCCCCTCCTGCGTTGTCTTTGATGTGTGCTTAGGGTCGTTGTCCTGTTAGAAGGTGAACCTTCGTCCCCAGTCTCAGGTCTTAAGCGCTCTTGAGCAAGTTTTCATCAAGGATCTCTGTATAAGGGATCTTTGCTCCGTTCATCTTTCCCTTGATCCTGACTAGTCTCCCAGTCCCTGAAAAGCATCCCCACAGCATGCTGCTGCCACCACCATGCTTCACTGTAGGGGTTGTGCCAGGTTTCCTCCAGACATGACACTTGGCATTCTGGCCAAAGATTTCAATCTTGGTTTCATTACACCAGAGAATCTTGTTTCTCATGGTCTGAGAGTCTTTAGGTGCCTTTTGGTAAACTCCAAGCAGGCGGTCGTGCCTTTTACTGAGGAGTGGCTTCCAACTGGCCACTCTACCATAAAAGGCCTGATTGGTGGAGTGCTGCAGAGATGGGAGAACCTTCCAGAAGGACAACCATCTGCACAGAGGAACTCTGACAGCGCTCCAGAGTGACCATCGGGTTCTTGGTCACCTCCCTGACCACGGTCCTTCTCCCGATCGCTCAGTTTGGCCGGGCGGCCAGCTCTAGGAAGTATCTTGGTGGTTCCAAACTACTTCCATTTGGAGGCCACTGTGTTCTTGGGGACCTTCAATGCTGCAGAAATGTTTTGGTACCCTTGCCCAGATCTGTGCCTCGATCGACACAATCCTCTCTGAGCACTACGGACAATTCTTTCGACCTCATGGCTTGGTTCTTGCTCTGACATGCACTGTCAACTGTGGGACCTTATATAGACAGGTGTGTGCCTTTCCAAACCATGTTCAATCAATTGAATTTACCACAGGTGGAGTCCAATCAAAATGTCAAAAAAGCTTTTTTATTATAGGGTAGTGTGTGTAGATTGTATTAAATAACATTTGCTCAGCATTTTTGAATAAGGCTGTAACGTAACAAAATGTGGAAAAAGTCCAGGGGTCTTAATGCTTTCCGAAGGCTCTGTGTACTAGGTATAAAAAAAATATAAAAACAATCACATGTCGTTTTAGGTCATGAAGTTTATGCAGAAAGTGAACTCACTCTCATTGTCAGAACTGTCACTGCTGCTTGAAGACCTGAGCCGTTTCATCCTGACGTATCCTACAGGGGGAGAGGCATGAGAAGAGGCATGAGAAGAGGCACGGGAAGAGGCACGAGAAGAGGCACGGGAAGAGGCACGGGAAGAGGCACGGGAAGAGGCACGGGAAGAGGCACGGGAAGAGGCACGGGCAGAGGCACGGGAAGAGGCACGGGAAGAGGCACGAGAAGAGGCACGAGAAGCTGAGCAATGAGACGTAGAATAACTATATATGAGCCCAACGGGAGACTAAAGAACTTCCATCCTATCCAATAACATCGTTCATACCATCTTCTTTATATCTGGAAGTTGTAAGGGGTACACATCAAGATGCAGGGGTGATAAATTTGACCTCTTTTTCTGAAAGCCCAGAAAAACAAAGTGCTCTGTCAAAAGGCTGTAAACTATGTCAGAACGAGGTTTTTGTCAGAACCTAGAGAGAGATTTTCAATGCCCTCCGTTTGTGATGAACATGAATTAGTGGGTTTTAATTGGATGTTCAGTCAAATGCTCCTCTGTTCATTTTGTCAAAATAAACATGTTAATTTCAGAAAGAAGGTATCTTGTGTTTATTTAGATAGCTGCAGCACTCACCCTTAAATTACATCCTGTATACTTGAATCACTTTACCAATATGTTATTGAGCTCATTTCTGGGTGTGGAAATTATATTTTAGATGGGTTTTTTGTTTTATTTTAAAAAAAGGTCACCAGAACCAAGCTTTTCAAAACGTAAACATGTTTTTTTGTGGGGGGGTCCTCGGAAACACCCAAAAACAGGGGGACCCCCCCCAACGGCTAACACATTTTCCAGAGGACACACTGGGGCCAGTTATCTACAAAATTCTATATTTTGGGAGAGGGCAGAAAACAGTTTTCAACCAGCGATTGAGTTGTGTGAGTCTGCTGTAGAGCTCACCACTCCCCCTAACTGGGATGGGGACAGAGACAAGTACTTGATACTGACACATCAGCAAGCAGCACGGAGACAACTCACCATAAATGTCACGTCACAAAGTCTTCCTCTGGTGCACTCCAACCAACCTCCTCTCATCCCTGTAGACAGATTACAACAGCTCATGTCATTATGAGTCCATAGATGGAATAGCTGTTGGTAGGAGAACCCTATCAATAGCTGCGGGTAGGAGAACCCTATCAATAGCTGTGGGTAGGAGAACCCTGTCAATAGCTGTGGGTAGGAGAACCCTGTCAATAGCTGTGGGTAGGAGAACCCTGTCAATAGCTGTGGGTAGGAGAACCCTGTCAATAGCTGTGGGTAGGAGAACCCAGTCAATAGCTGTGGGTAGGATAACCCTGTCAATACCTGTGGGTAGGAGAACCCTGTCAATAGCTGTGGGTAAGGGGCTGGAACCACTAGACAATATGATCCATCTGGAACCACTAGACAATATGATCCTGCTGGTAGGGGGCTGGAACCACTAGACAATATGATCCTACTGGTAGGGGGCTGGACCCACTAGACAATATGATCCTGCTGGTAGGGGGCTGGAACCACTAGACAATATGATCCTACTGGTAGGGGGCTGGACCCACTAGACAATATGATCCTACTGGTAGGGGGCTGGACCCACTAGACAATATGATCCTGCTGGTAGGGGGCTGAAACCACTAGACAATATGATCCTGCTGGTAAGGGGCTGGAACCACTAGACAATATGATCCATCTGGAGCCACTAGAAAATATGATCCTGCTGGTAGGGGGCTGGACCCACTAGACAATATGATCCTGCTGGTAGGGGGCTGGACCCACTAGACAATATGATCCATCTGGTAGGGGGCTGGAACCACTAGACAATATGATCCTGCTGGTAGGGGGCTGGACCCACTAGACAATATGATCCTGCTGGTAGGGGGCTGGACCCACTAGACAATATGATCCTGCTGGTAGGGGGCTGGAACCACTAGACAATATGATCATGCTGGTAAGGGGTTGGAACCACTAGACAATATGATCCATCTGGAGCCACTAGAAAATATGATCCTGCTGGTAGGGGGCTGGAACCACTAGACAATATGATCCTGCTGGTAGGGGCTGGAACCACTAGAAAATATGATCCATCTGGAACCACTAGACAATATGATCCATCTGGAACCACTAGACAATATGATCCTGCTGGAACCACTAGACAATATGATCCTGCTGGTAGGAGGCTGGAACCACTAGACAATATGATCCATCTGGAACCACTAGACAATATGATCCATCTGGTAGGGGGCTGGAACCACTAGACAATATGATCCATCTGGAACCACTAGACAATATGATCCATCTGGAACCACTAGACAATATGATCCATCTGGAACCACTAGACAATATGATCCATCTGGAACCACTAGACAATATGATCCATCTGGAACCACTAGACAATATGATCCATCTGGAACCACTAGACAATATGATCCATCTGGAACAACTAGACAATATGATCCATCTGGAACCACTAGACAATATGATCCATCTGGTATTGTACATCAAGCACTATTGTACTGTAACACTATCTATTGCCAAAGACATTGCAGTTCATTGAAAAAGACATTGCAGTTCATTGCCAAAGACATTGCTCAAACTGTTAGTTGAGTGTTCATACTATAGTTATTTCATGAAACTGAATAACACAGGACTCACCATTGGTGAAAGTGCAACTTGCAGTCACTGACTAGTCTACTGTAACACCCTTGATACCCCACTGACTAACGAACCCCTGTAATATGGTCTACTGTAACACACCTAGTCCCCCTGACCATGTTACTAACCCTAGTCCCCCTGACCATGTTACTAACCCCTGTAATATGGTCTACTGTAACACCCCTAGTCCCCCTGACCATGTTACTAACCCCCGTAATATGGTCTACTGTAACACCCCTAGTCCCCCTGACCATGTTACTAACCCCCGTAATATGGTCTACTGTAACACCCCTAGTCCCCCTGACCATGTTACTAACACACACACATCCAGACTGGGACAAACCACACACATCCAGACTGGGACAAACCACACACACATCCAGACTGGGACAAACCACACACATCCAGACTGGGACAAACCACACACATCCAGACTGGGACAAACCACACACATCCAGACTGGGACAAACCACACACATCCAGACTGGGACAAACCACACATCCAGACTGGGACAAACCACACACATCCAGACTGGGACAAACCATACACATCCAGACTGGGACAAACCATACACATCCAGACTGGGACAAACCACACACATCCAGACTGGGACAAACCACACATCCAGACTGGGACAAACCACACATCCAGACTGGGACAAATCACACACATCCAGACTGGGACAAACCACACACATCCAGACTGGGACAAACCACACACATCCAGACTGGGACAAACCACACATCCAGACCGGGACAAAACACTGGCGGCCCTGGCGCCAAGCTCAGGCCTCGCTTCATGACGTGGACTACAGCACCGCGGTGGCTGAAATCAAACGGCGCCGCCACCAACACCACTCCGGCTACTTGCGATGCCTAAAATATCACTCCATTTTAGCTCCCAACGGCATTTCTCAATGTCTCAATTAATTCAGACGTTAATCCATTAGAGTATCGACGTGACCGCGTATCACATTAATAATTTGTGCCATACGAGGGTGAAATATCTACATGAGAGAGGAGGAAGTTATCTAGTTAGCAGGCCATAGAGCCTGGCTGAACCATATGGCAAGCAGGCTCGGCACACAACGACAAGATTGTTCAGCGACCTTACCTTGGGGCAGCGGTAAATTCTGCAGCTTATTGAGACTCGTGATTTCTATCACCCAATTCCTCACATATAAAACACCGCAGACTCTTAGTAAAACGGTATTTTTGGGGGGACAGTATTTCCCAGAGTTAGCAGCAAGCTCTCCGCATTACGGCATAACAGGGCTATTGTACCACCCTGTCCGCTGGGTCATAGACTCCGCCTGGCTTGGGGCTGTATGGTCAACACTGTACTTCGGTTTAAAATCTATTGAATTTATATTTACGGTCTCTGGTTAAAGCATTGGCCTGCGCTACTGTACTGAACTAAACTGGTGATATTCTGTCAATTATATTGAACTGTATATCTGAGTTATTTTTTTTGATAACATACAACACTTGGAATACACTGAGTATACAAAACATTAAGAAAATCAGGTCTTTACATAGACTGACCAGGTGAAAAATAAGATCCCTTATTGACATCACTTGTTAAATCCACTTCAATCAGTGTAGATGAAGGGGAGGAGACAGGTTAAAGAAGGATTGTTAAGCCTTGAGACATGGATTGTGTATGTGTGCCATTCAGAAGGTGAATGGGTAAGACAAAATATTTAAGTGCCTTTGGACAGGGTACAGTAGTAGGTGCCAGGCACCCCATTTTGAGTGTTTCAAGAATTGCAATGCTGCTGGGTTTTTCACACTCAACCGTTTTCCCCGTGTGTATCAAGAATGATGCACCACCCAAATGACATCCAGACAACTTGACACAACTGTGAGACGGATTGGAGTCAACATCCATCCTTTCAACACCTTGTAGAGTCTATGCCCCGATGAATTGAGGAGGTGCAACTCAACAGTAGGAAGGTGTTCCTAACATGTGAGTGTTTGTCAAATGCAGAGAAATGTCAACAAACTAAGTTTAATCAAGATGTGAAGGATGAAAGTCTTAAGTGGATTATATATTGTAAATCTGTTTACTATATCTGGATATGGCCAGTCAGCCACAAACATATAAATTCAGCAAAAAAAGAAATGTCCTCTCACTGTTCTCATTTATTTTCAGCAAACTTAACTAAACTTAAACTTAAACTTAAACTTAAATATTTGTATGAACATAACAAGATTAAACAACTGAGATATAAATTGAACAAGTTCTACAGACATGTAACTAACAGAAATTGAATAATGTGTCCCTGAACAAAGGGGGGTTCAAAATCAAAAGTAACAGTCAGTATCTGGTGTGGCCACCAGCTGCATTAAGTACTGCAGTGCATCTCCTCCACATGGACTGCACCAGATTTGCTAGTTCTTGCTGTGAGATGTTAAAAAAATAAACCTCACTCTTCCACCAAGGTACCTGCAAGTTCCCTTTTTTTTGTTGCTGAGTTTATTTCTGTTTACTATACCTGATTATGGCCATTATCAGCCAACAACTATTTTTTTTAACCTTCATTTAAATAGGCAAGCCAGTTAAGAACACATTCTTATTTACAATGAAGGCCTAGCCCGGCCAATGCTAGGTCAATTGTGCGCCACCCTATGGGACTCCGAATCACAGCCGGTTGTGATTCAGCCTGGAATCGAACCAGGGTCTGTAGTGACGCCTCTAGCACTGAGATGCAGTGCCTTAGACCGCTGCACCACTTGGGAGCCCAGTTATTATCCTGAGACAGGATATCCTGTATATCTGTTTACTATACCTGGTTACGGCTATTGCCAGCCAACTACCATGTACAGTTGAAGTCGGAAGTTTACATACACTTAGGTTGGAGTCAGTAAAACTAGTTTTTCAACCACTCCACAAATTTCTTTTTAACAAACTATAGTTTTGGCAAGTCGGTTAGGACATCTTCTTTGTGCATGACACAAGTCAATTTTCCAACAATTGTTTACAGACAGATTATTTAACTTATAATTCACTGTATCACAATTCCAGTGGGTCAGAAGTTTACATACACTAAGTTGACTGCCTTTAAACAGCTTAGAAAATTCCAGAAAATGATGTCATTGCTTTAGAAGCTTCGGGTTGGCTAATTGACATCATTTGAGTCAATTGGAGGTGTACCTGTGGATGTATTTCAAGACCTACCTTCAAACTCAGTGCGTCTTTGCTTGACATCATGGGAAAATCAAAAGAAATCAGCCAAGACCTCAGAAAATAAATTCTAGACCTCCACAAGTCTGGTTCATCCTTGGGAGCAATTTCCAAATGCCTGAAGCTACCACATTCATCTGTACAAACAATAGTACGCAAGTATAAACACCATGGAACCACGCAGCCGTCATATCGCTCAGGAAGGAGACGCGTTCTGTCTCCTAGAGATGAATGTACTTTAGTGCGAAAAGTACAAATCAATCGCAGAACAGCAAAGGACCTTGTGAAGATGCTGGATGAAACAGGTACAAAAGTATCTATATCCACAGTAAAACGAGTTCTATATCGACATAACCTGAAAGGCCGCTCAGCAAGGAAGAAGCTATTGCTCCAAAACCGCCATAAAAAAGCCAGACTACGGTTTGCAACTGCACATGGGGACAAAGATCATACTTTTTGGAGAAATGTCTTCTAGTCTGATGAAACAAAATTAGAACTGTTTGGCCATAATGACCATCGTTATGTTTGGAGGAAAAAGGGGAAGTCTTGCAAGCCGAAGAACACCATCCCAACCATGAAGCACGGGGGTGGCAGCATCATGTTGTGGGGGTGCTTTGCTGTAGGAGGGACTGGTGCACTTCACAAAATAGATGGCATCATGAGGTAGGAAAATGATGTGGATGTATTGAAGCAACATCTCAAGACATCAGTCAGGAAGTTAAAAAGCTTGGTCGCAAATGGGTCATCCAAATGGACAATGACCCCAAGCATACATCCAAAGCTGTGGCAAAATGGCATAAGGACACAAAAGTCAAGGTACTGAAGTGGCCATCACAAAGCCCTGACCTCAAACCTATAGAAAAGTTGTGAACAGAATTGAAAAAGTGTGTGCGAGCAAGGAGGCCTACAAACCTGACTCAGTTACACCAGCTCTGTCAGGAGGAATGGGCCAAAATTCACGCAACTTATTGTGGGAAGCTTGTGGAAGGCTACCCAAAACGTTTGGCCAAAGTTAAACAATTTAAAGGCAATGCTACCAAATACTAATTGAGTGTATGTAAACTTCTTACCCACTGGGAATGTGATGAAAGAAATAAAAGCTGAAATAAATCAATCATTCTCTCTACTATTATTCTGACATTTCACATTCTTAAAATAAAGTGGTGATCCTAACTGACCTAAGACAGGGAATTTTTACTAGGAATAAATGTCAGGAATTGTGAAAAACTGAGTTTAAATGTATTTGGTTAAAGTCTGTACGGTATAACAAGAAAATCTCCCACAATGACGCCACACTAAAATCTAAAATAAACACACCACAGAACATAAAACTGATCTTTTGACAAATATATTAAACATGTTGATTCTACAAAAGAAGCAGATACAAAAAGGAATTATTTTTACAAAGTCCAATCATATCATTCCTTCAACAAATATTACAGTATATTGTCTATCCCAAATGGCACCCTAGTCCTTTTATAGTGCACTACCCTGGTCAAAAGTAGTGTACTATAAAGGGAACATGGTGCCATTTAGGAAGTACACAGTGCCTTTGGAATGTATTCAGACCCCTTGACTTTTTCCACATTTTGTTATGTTACAGCCTTATTCAAAAATTGATTAAATAAATACAAATCCTCAGCAATCTACACACAATACCCCATAATGACAAAGCAAAAACTGTTTTTTTTTTATTTAATTTTGGGCAAATGTAAAAACAAATACAAAACAGAAATACCTTATTTATATTTACATATTAGAGTTCACCAAAATGCACCGAAAGGACTCTGACCATGAGAAACAAGATTCTCTGGTCTGATGAAACCAAGATTGAACTCTTTAGCCAGAATGCCAAGTGTCACGTCTGGAGGAAATCTGGCACCAACCCGATTTAACATCTCTGGAGACCTGAAAATAGCTGTGCAGCGACGCTCCCCATCAAACCTGACAGAGCTTGGATCTGCAGAGAAGAATGGGAGAAACTCCCCAAATACAGGTGTGCCAAGTTATCTTCATACCCATGAAGACTGGAGGCTGTTATCGCTGCTCAAGGTGCTTCAACAAAGTGCTGAGTAAAGGGTCTGAATACTTATGTAAATATGATATTTCAGTTTATTTTGAATAAATTAGCAAAAATGTCTAAAAACCAGTTTTTTCTTTGTCATTATGAGGTATTGTGATTGAGGAAACAATTGTTTAAAATCAATTTTAGAATAAGGTTGTTACGTAACAAAATGTGGAAAAAGTCAAGGGGTCTGAATACTTTCCGAAGGCACTTTACATTTCATCACAGAAGAAAACAACATTACCACCTACATCACTTCCTGTCTGGTCCCATAGAAAACAACATTACCATCTCCATCTCTTCCTGTCAGGGCCCATAGAAAACAACATTACCACCTAGATCTCTTCCTGTCTGGGCCCATAGAAAACAACATTACCACCTACATCTCTTCCTGTCTGGTCCCAAAGAAAACAACATTACCATCTCTTCCTGTCTGGTCCCATAGAAAACAACATTACCACCTACATCTCTTCCTGTCTGGGCCCATAGAAAACAACATTACCACCTCCATCTCTTCCTGTCTGGTCCCATAGAAAACAACATTACCATCTCTTCCTGTCTGGTCCCATAGAAAACAACATTACCATCTCTTCCTGTCTGGGCCCATAGAAAACAACATTACCATCTACATCTCTTCCTGTCTGGTCCCAAAGAAAACAACATTACCATCTCTTCCTGTCTGGGCCCATAGAAAACAACATTACCACCTACATCTCTTCCTGTCTGGTCCCAAAGAAAACAACATTACCATCTCTTCCTGTCTGGTCCCAAAGAAAACAACATTACCATCTCTTCCTGTCTGGTCCCATAGAAAACAACATTACCACCTACATCTCTTCCTGTCTGGGCCCATAGAAAACAACATTACCACCTCCATCTCTTACTGTCTGGTCCCATAGAAAACAACATTACCATCTCTTCCTGTCTGGTCCCATAGAAAACAACATTACCATCTCTTCCTGTCTGGGCCCATAGAAAACAACATTACCATCTACATCTCTTCCTGTCTGGTCCCATAGAAAACAACATTACCACCTACATCTCTTCCTGTCTGGTCCCATAGAAAACAACATTACCATCTCTTCCTGTCTGGTCCCATAGAAAACAACATTACCATCTCTTCCTGTCTGGTCCCATAGAAAACAACATTACCATCTCTTCCTGTCTGGTCCCATAGAAAACAACATTACCATCTCTTCCAGTCTGGGCCCATAGAAAACAACATTACCATCTCTTCCTGTCTGGTCCCATAGAAAACAACATTACCATCTCTTCCTGTCTGGTCCCAAAGAAAACAACATTACCATCTCTTCCTGTCTGGTCCCATAGAAAACAACATTACCACCTACATCTCTTCCTGTCTGGGCCCATAGAAAACAACATTACCACCTCCATCTCTTACTGTCTGGTCCCATAGAAAACAACATTACCATCTCTTCCTGTCTGGTCCCATAGAAAACAACATTACCATCTCTTCCTGTCTGGGCCCATAGAAAACAACATTACCATCTACATCTCTTCCTGTCTGGTCCCATAGAAAACAACATTACCACCTACATCTCTTCCTGTCTGGTCCCATAGAAAACAACATTACCATCTCTTCCTGTCTGGTCCCATAGAAAACAACATTACCATCTCTTCCTGTCTGGTCCCATAGAAAACAACATTACCATCTCTTCCTGTCTGGTCCCATAGAAAACAACATTACCATCTCTTCCAGTCTGGGCCCATAGAAAACAACATTACCATCTCTTCCTGTCTGGTCCCATAGAAAACAACATTACCATCTCTTCCTGTCTGGTCCCATAGAAAACAACATTACCATCTCTTCCTGTCTGGTCCCATAGAAAACAACATTACCATCTCTTCCTGTCTGGTCCCATAGAAAACAACATTACCATCTCTTCCTGTCTGGTCCCATAGAAAACAACATTACCACCTCCATCTCTTCCTGTCTGGGCCCATAGAAAACAACATTACCATCTCTTCCTGTCTGGTCCCATAGAAAACAACATTACCATCTCTTCCTGTCTGGTCCCATAGAAAACAACATTACCATCTCTTCCTGTCTGGTCCCATAGAAAACAACATTACCATCTCTTCCTGTCTGGTCCCATAGAAAACAACATTACCATCTCTTCCTGTCTGGGCCCATAGAAAACAACATTACCACCTCCATCTCTTCCTGTCTGGGCCCATAGAAAACAACATTACCATCTCTTCCTCTCTGCAATACATTCCAAATCCTTAGATCTATTTAGTTAACATTGTGTGTAGTCTTGAAAGCTGATTTGTGCACATTCTAGTTGGCTTTCAATAAAAAATATTCACAACTTGAGAGCAGAAAACAAAAATACAAAATAAGAATCGAGACTTATAAAAAGCCTCAGCCTTTCCCCAAACTCATTTCAGTGTTGTAACCAAAGTGTTACCTGAATCATGTGGCATGGGATGTATTCATTTGTGCAAACGTATTACAGTGGTGTAACCAGGGTTACAGATACAACCTGAATCATGTGGCATGGGGTATATTCATTAGTGCAAATTCATTTCTATTTGACATATTCAGGTGGATACAACCCTGTTTTGCCCTGTTTGCTTCAGTTTATTTCCTAGTGAATACACTCTCGTACTCATTAATCAGATCAATGTCCAGTCAGCTATTTACACCTGTATCACCTTGACAACGTGTCTGGAAACAACCCAGGTAACCCAGGTAACCACTAAGGAAGTCCAGCTGACTTGCTGCTCTACTAAACACCCTAATAAATATGTGAAGAGAAAACACATGAAACATACCAAACAATGTCACATAGCTGGATGAACCAACTCCCCCCCCCTTCTAAAATGTACAACAATGATGATTACTACCATAAATAAACTGTAGCAAGCCTGTGTTTATAAGTGTGGACATATCGTCTTTACAACTTCAGCATTCTTTTATGACACAGCTGATGCCACGCAGGGCCAACAGGCCAGAAGGTTGAGGGTTTACTGACCACCATAGACGAGACTCTCCCTGCCTGACCACCATGGACGAGACTCTCCCTGCCTGTCCACCATGGACGAGACTCTCCCTGCCTGACCACCATGGACGAGACTCTCCCTGCCTGTCCACCATGGACGAGACTCTCCCTGCCTGTCCACCATGGACGAGACTCTCCCTGCCTGACAACCATGGACGAGACTCTCCCTGCCTGACCACCATGGACAAGACTCTCCCTGCCTGACTCTCCCTGCCTGTCCACCATGGACGAGACTCTCCCTGCCTGACCACCATGGACGAGACTCTCCCTGCCTGACCACCATGGACGAGACTCTCCCTGCCTGACCACCATGGATGAGACTCTCCCTGCCTGTCCCCCATGGACGAGACTCTCCCTGCCTGACTCTCCCTGCCTGTCCCCCATGGACGACTCTCCCTGCCTGTCCACCATGGACAAGACTCTCCCTGCCTGTCCACCATGGACGAGACTCTCCCTGCCTGACCACCATGGACGAGACACTCCCTGCCTGACTCTCCCTGCCTGTCCCCCATGGACGACTCTCCCTGCCTGTCCCCCATGGACGACTCTCCCTACCTGTCCACCATGTACATGACTCTCCCTGCCTGTCCCCCATGGACGACTCTCCCTGCCTGACCACCCTCCCTGCCTGACCACCATGGACGAGACTCTCCCTGCCTGTCCCCCATGGACGAGACTCTCCCTGCCTGACCACCATGGACAAGACTCTCCCTGCCTGTCCCCCATGGCCGACTCTCCCTGCCTGTCCCCCATGGACGACTCTCCCTGCCTGTCCCCCATGGACGAGACTCTCCCTGCCTGTCCCCCATGGACGAGACTCTCCCTACCTGTCCCCCATGGACGAGACTCTCCCTGCCTGTCCACCATGGACGAGACTCTCCCTGCCTGTCCACCATGGACGAGACTCTCCCTGCCTGTCCACCATGGACGAGACTCTCCCTGCCTGACCACCATGGACGAGACTCTCCCTGCCTGACCACCATGGACGAGACTCTCCCTGCCTGTCCACCATGGACGAGACTCTCCCTGCCTGTCCACCATGGACGAGACTCTCCCTGCCTGACTCTCCCTGCCTGTCCACCATGGACGAGACTCTCCCTGCCTGACCACCATGGACGAGACTCTCCCTGCCTGTCCACCATGGACGAGACTCTCCCTGCCTGTCCACCATGGACGAGACTCTCCCTGCCTGACTCTCCCTGCCTGTCCACCATGGACGAGACTCTCCCTGCCTGACCACCATGGACGAGACTCTCCCTGCCTGACCACCATGGATGAGACTCTCCCTGCCTGTCCACCATGGACGAGACTCTCCCTGCCTGACTCTCCCTGCCTGTCCACCATGGACGAGACTCTCCCTGCCTGTCCACCATGGACGAGACTCTCCCTGCCTGTCCCCCATGGACGAGACTCTCCCTGCCTGTCCCCCATGGATGAGACTCTCCCTGCCGGTCCACCATGGACGAGACTCTCCCTGCCTGTCCACCATGGACGAGACTCTCCCTGCCTGTCCACCATGGACGAGACTCTCCCTGCCTGACCACCATGGACGAGACTCTCCCTGCCTGACCACCATGGACGAGACTCTCCCTGCCTGTCCACCATGGACGAGACTCTCCCTGCCTGTCCACCATGGACGAGACTCTCCCTGCCTGACTCTCCCTGCCTGTCCACCATGGACGAGACTCTCCCTGCCTGACTCTCCCTGCCTGTCCCCCATGGACGAGACTCTCCCTGCCTGTCCCCCATGGACGAGACTCTCCCTGCCTGTCCACCATGGACGAGACTCTCCCTGCCTGTCCACCATGGACGAGACTCTCCCTGCCTGTCCACCATGGACGAGACTCTCCCTGCCTGACCACCATGGACGAGACTCTCCCTGCCTGACCACCATGGACGAGACTCTCCCTGCCTGTCCACCATGGACGAGACTCTCCCTGCCTGTCCACCATGGACGAGACTCTCCCTGCCTGACTCTCCCTGCCTGTCCACCATGGACGAGACTCTCCCTGCCTGACCACCATGGACGAGACTCTCCCTGCCTGTCCACCATGGACGAGACTCTCCCTGCCTGTCCACCATGGACGAGACTCTCCCTGCCTGACTCTCCCTGCCTGTCCACCATGGACGAGACTCTCCCTGCCTGACCACCATGGACGAGACTCTCCCTGCCTGACCACCATGGATGAGACTCTCCCTGCCTGTCCACCATGGACGAGACTCTCCCTGCCTGACTACCTGCCTGTCCACCATGGACGAGACTCTCCCTGCCTGACCACCATGGACGAGACTCTCCCTGCCTGACCACCATGGACGAGACTCTCCCTGCCTGACCCACTATTGATCCTTATAAACTGTAGAAAGTAGACCCACTACTGATCCTTATAAACTGTAGAGAGTAGACCCACTACTGATCCTTATAAACTGTCCAGAGTAGACCCACTACTGATCCTTATAAACTGTCCAGAGTAGACCCACTACTGATCCTTATAAACTGTAGAGAGTAGACCCACTACTGATCCTTATAAACTGTCCAGAGTAGACCCACTACTGATCCTTATAAACTGTGGAGAGTAGACCCACTACTGATCCAAATGGAACGAAACATTCAAATAACAGGGCTTTTGCGCCATTATTCAAATGACATTTTCACTGCAGTTTACAGCCTAGAGTAGAATTGTTCTCACTTGAAGAAATGAATGTAAATATTAATTGAATTGTGGTGTTGTTGGCTAGTCTTGGTAGAATAATATTATTGTCCCTAAACAAGATCAATAGGGGAGCTTTGTGAGCTGCATGTCTCATGTCTTCACTGTTCTTTCATGCCCCTGACCTCTCCACTGCCTATCAGCTGACCTCTCCGCTGCCCATCAGCTGACCTCTCCGCTGCCCATCAGCTGACCTCTCCACTGCCCATCAGCTGACCTCTCCGCTGCCCATCAGCTGACCTCTCCGCTGCCCATCACCTGACCTCTCCGCTGCCTATCAGCTGACCTCTCCACTGCCCATCACCTGACCTCTCCGCTGCCCATCAGCTGACCTCTCCGCTGCCCATCACCTGACCTCTCCACTGCCTATCAGCTGACCTCTCCACTGCCCATCAGCTGACCTCTCCACTGCCCATCAGCTGACCTCTCCACTGCCCATCAGCTGACCTCTCCGCTGCCTATCAGCTGTACTCTCCGCTGCCCATCACCTGACCTCTCCGCTGCCCATCACCTGACCTCTCCACTGCCTATCAGCTGACCTCTCCGCTGCCCATCAGCTGACCTCTCCGCTGCCCATCAGCTGACCTCTCCACTGCCCATCAGCTGACCTCTCCACTGCCCATCAGCTGACCTCTCCGCTGCCTATCAGCTGACCTCTCCGCTGCCCATCACCTGACCTCTCCACTGCCTATCAGCTGACCTCTCCGCTGCCCATCAGCTGCCTATCAGCCTACCAGCTGACCTCTCCACTGCTAGGTATAGATAGAGGGCAGGATAGACAGACTGGTAGACTATATTGTTACTATGAATAGTGGATAGAGGCCAGGATAGACAGACTGGTAGTCTATATTGTTACTCTGAATGGTGGATAGACAGACTGGTAGTCTATATTGTCACTATGAATGGTGGATAGACAGACTGGTAGACTATATTGTTACTATGAATAGTGGATAGACAGACTGGTAGTCTATATTGTCACTATGAATGGTGGATAGACAGACTGGTAGTCTATATTGTTACTATGAATGGTGGATAGACAGACTGGTAGACTATATTGTCACTATGAATGGTGGACAGACAGACTGGTAGACTATATTGTTACTATGAATAGTGGATAGAGGCCAGGATAGACAGACTGGTAGTCTATATTGTCACTATGAATGGTGGATAGACAGACTGGTAGTCTATATTGTTACTATGAATAGTGGATAGAGGACAGACTGGTAGTCTATATTGTCACTATGAATAGTGGATAGAGGACAGACTGGTAGTCTATCTATATTGTCACTATGAATAGTGGATAGAGGACAGACTGGTAGTCTATATTGTCACTATGAATAGTGGATAGAGGGTAGGATAGACGGACTGGTAGTCTATATTGTCACTATGAATGGTGGATAGACAGACTGGTAGTCTATATTGTCACTATGAATGGTGGATAGACAGACTGGTAGTCTATATTGTCACTATGAATGGTGGATAGACAGACTGGTAGTCTATATTGTTACTATGAATAGTGGATAGAGGACAGACTGGTAGTCTATATTGTCACTATGAATGGTGGATAGACAGACTGGTAGACTATATTGTTACTATGAATAGTGGATAGAGGCCAGGATAGACAGACTGGTAGTCTATATTGTCACTATGAATGGTGGATAGACAGACTGGTAGTCTATATTGTCACTATGAATGGTGGATAGACAGACTGGTAGACTATATTGTTACTATGAATAGTGGATAGACAGACTGGTAGTCTATATTGTTACTATGAATGGTGGATAGACATACTGGTAGACTATATTGTTACTATGAATAGTGGATAGAGGGTAGGATAGACGGACTGGTAGTCTATATTGTTACTATGAATAGTGGATAGACAGACTGGTAGTCTATATTGTCACTATGAATGGTGGATAGACAGACTGGTAGTCTATATTGTTACTATGAATGGTGGACAGAGGGTAGGATAGACGGACTGGTAGTCTATATTGTTACTATGAATAGTGGATAGACAGACTGGTAGTCTATATTGTCACTATGAATAGTGGATAGACAGACTGGTAGTCTATATTGTTACTATGAATAGTGGATAGACAGACTGGTAGTCTATATTGTCACTATGAATAGTGGATAGAGGACAGACTGGTAGACTATATTGTCACTATGAATAGTGGATAGAGGACAGACTGGTAGTCTATATTGTCACTATGAATAGTGGATAGAGGACAGACTGGTAGTCTATATTGTCACTATGAATAGTGGATAGAGGACAGACTGGTAGTCTATATTGTTACTATGAATGGTGGATAGACAGACTGGTAGTCTATATTGTTACTATGAATGGTGGATAGACAGACTGGTAGACGTCATTGTCACTATGTTGATCAACCTGTCCTCTCTCCTACCTACATTCACTATGTTGATCAACCTGTCCTCTCTGCTACCTACATTCACTATGTTGATCAACCTGTCCTCTCTGCTACCTACATTCACTATGTTGATCAACCTGTCCTCTCTGCTACCTACATTCACTATGTTGATCAACCTGTCCTCTCTGCTACCTACATTCACTATGTTTATCAACCTGTCCTCTCTGCTACCTACATTCACTATGTTGATCAACCTGTCCTCTCTCCTACCTACATTCACTATGTTGATTAACCTGTCCTCTCTGCTACCTACATTCACTATGTTGATCAACCTGTCCTCTCTCCTACCTACCGGTATATCCAGTGTTAATACTACCAATAAAAAATGTCAACATACAAAAGTGTATCAGTGGTGTAGTTTTGATTGTCATACAGTGACTCAATCACAAGCCCATCTGCATGTCAGCAAAGTTGAAGAAGTTGTCCACATCTCGAGAGGAAGTATTTCTGTTGTCTGAAACAAACACCTGCAGGGAATAGGACAGAGTTACTTCACATACAGGTACTATGTTATTAGCTAGTACAGTTCTGACTAACACTTTCAGTACAATTGATTCAATCTTGAGATATTTTTGTACCGAGATGTCAGGAATGCTGTTACCTTGGTTCCACTGAACATGTCACTGGCCATGCTCTTGCAGGCCTCCACTACCCCGTCCCCATTCAACTCCAGAGCTGTCACTGGGCCTGTGGCAACAAGAGATGCCGTTCAGAAATGCATGCCTAATCATCATAAGCACTAAACCAACTCATTAACACAATTATTTCCTTCAGCTATGAGGATTTTATCCACCCTTTCTCTTGGTTCAAAGGTCATCATACCTCACAGAGAACCAGAAACAGCAAACTAATGTCACACCTTCCTTATTATTGAATTATTAACCCAGACGATGTCACACCTTCCTAATTATTGAATTATTAACCCAGACGATGTCACACCTTCCTAATTATTGAATTATTAACCCAGACGATGTCACACCTTCCTAATTATTGAATTATTAACCCAGACGATGTCACACCTTCCTAATTATTGAATTATTAACCCAGACGATGTCACACCTTCCTAATTATTGAATTATTAACCCAGACGATGTCACACCTTCCTAATTATTGAATTATTAACCCAGACGATGTCACACCTTCCTTATTATTGAATTATTAACCCAGACGATGTCACACCTTCCTTCCTTATTATTCTGGCCTTTCTAGGGAGTTTTTTCTAGCCACCGTGCTTCTACACCTGCATTGCTTGCTGTTTGGGGTTTTAGGATGGGTTTCTGTACAACACTTTGAGATATCAGCTGATGTAAGAAGGGCTTTATAAATACATTTGATTTGATTTAACCCAGATGATGTCACACCTTCCTTATTATTGAATTATTAACCCAGATGATAAAAGTTCCAAATGGCACCCTATTCTCTTCCTGGGGTTTATTATGGATCCCCATTAGTTCCTGTCAAGGCAGCAGCTACTCTTCCTGGGGTTTATTATGGATCCCCATTAGTTCCTGCCAAGGCAGCAGCTACTCTTCCTGGGGTTTATTATGTATCCCCATTAGTTCCTGCCAAGGCAGCAGCTACTCTTCCTGGGGTTTATTATGGATCCCCATTAGTTCCTGCCAAGGCAGCAGCTACTCTTCCTAGGGTTTATTAAAGATTGAAAAAAGTAACGGGCCTAGACAGCTGCCCTGGGGAATTCCTGATTCTACCTGGATTATGTTTTTTATTTTAATTTTATTTTACCTTTATTTAACTAGGCAAGTCAGTTCAGAACAAATTATTATTTTCAATGACGGCCTAGGAACACTGGGTTAACTGCCTTGTTCAGGGGCAGAATGACAGATTTTTATTCCATCTTACAACCATTTGGTTACAAGTCCAACGCTCTAACCACTGGGATACCTGCCGCCCCATGTTGGAGAGGCTTCCACTAAAGAACACCCTCTGTGTTCTGTTAGACAGGTAACTCTTTAACCACAATATAGCAGGAGGTGTAAAGCCATAACACATACGTTTTCCAGCAGCAGACTGATCAATAATGTCAATAGCCACACTGAAGTCTAACAAAACAGTCGCCCCAATCTTTTTATCATCAATTTCTCTCAGCCAATCATCAGTCATTAGTGTAAGTGCTGTGCTTGTTGAATATCCTTCTCTGTAAGCATGCTGAAAATCTGTTGTCAATTATTTGTTTACTGTGAAATAGTATTGTATCTGGTCAAATACAATTTTTTCCAAAACTTTACTAAGGGTTGGAAACAGGCTGATTGGTCGTCTATTTGAGCCAGTAAAAGGGGCTTCACTATTCTTGGGTAGCGAAATGACTTTCATAATTTGGTCAGACATTACTTGGATGTGTAATGTCAGCATTTGTTGCTGGCATGTCATGCCTACGTTTGCTAATCTTGCCAATGAAAAAATAATTAAAATAGTTGGCAATATCAGTCGGTTTTGTAATGAATGAGCCATCTGAGTTTGCCTTTTTTCCCTGAATTTAATTGAAGGTGCTCCACAGATTTTTACAATCATTCTTTGTAATTTATCTTTGTTTCATAGTGTAGTGTCTTCTTCTTTTCATTCAGTTCACTAACATTAATTCTCAGTTTGCGGTATGTTTGCCAATCGGTTGTGCAGCCAGACTTATTTGCCATTCCTTTGGCCTCATCCCTCTCAACCAGACCATTTTTCAATCCCTCATCAATCCACTGGTGTCACACCCGGACCGTAGTTTGCTTTGTCTGTTTCTATGTTTTGTTTGGTCAGGGTGTGATCTGAGTGGGCATTCTATGTTGTGTGTCTAGTTTGTTTGTTTCTGTGTTTGGGCCTGATATGGTTCTCAATCAGAGGCAGGTGTTAGTCATTGTCTCTGATTGGGAACCATATTTAGGTAGTCTGTTTGGTGTTGGGTTTTGTGGGTGGTTGTCTCCTGTGTCAGTATTTGTGCCACACGGGACTGTTTCGGGTTTTCACGTTTCTTGTTTTTGTAATTTATTCATGTATAGTTTCTTTATTAAAGAATCATGAATTATAACCACGCTGCATTTTGGTCCGCCTCCCCTTCCCAGGAAGAACCCCGTTACAACTGGGATTTAACAGTTTTTGGTTGTTTCTTAATGGGTGCATGTTTATTAGTAACTGGAATAAGCAATTTCATAAATGTGTCAAGTGCCGCGTCTATTTGTTCCTCATTACACACCACAGACCAGCAGCGTCTGGTTGCTCCTCATTACACACCACAGACCAGCAGCGTCTGGTTGCTCCTCATTACACACCACAGACCAGCAGCGTCTGGTTGCTCCTCATTACACACCACAGACCAGCAGCGTCTGGTTGCTCCTCATTACACACCACAGACCAGCAGCGTCTGGTTGCTCCTCATTACACACCACAGACCAGCAGCGTCTGGTTGCTCCTCATTACACACCACAGACCAGCAGCGTCTGGTTGCTCCTCATTACACACCACAGACCAGCAGCGTCTGGTTGCTCCTCATTACACACCACAGACCAGCAGCGTCTGGTTGCTCCTCATTACACACCACAGACCAGCAGCGTCTGGTTGCTCCTCATTACACACCACAGACCAGCAGCGTCTGGTTGCTCCTCATTACACACCACAGACCAGCAGCGTCTGGTTGCTCCTCATTACACACCACAGACCAGCAGCGTCTGGTTGCTCCTCATTACACACCACAGACCAGCAGTGTCTGGTTGCTCCTCATTACACACCACAGACCAGCAGCGTCTGGTTGCTCCTCGTTACACACCACAGACCAGCAAATATTCTTTACATAAACAACATAAGAATCACTACAAAACTTATTGTATGACCTCTGAAAATTTTAAAGCTGCGGAGAATGGATATGCAAGATGCTCTTTGAATAAGGAAGTAGTCTATGGCACAGTACAGTCATAGGTCTAATAGGTCTGTATGACCTATTAGGCCCAGCCTTTGGAACTGTGGTTTTCCTAGATATGGCTACTATATTGCGATCACTACATCCTATGGATCTGGATGCTGCTTTCAAGCACATTTCTGCAGCATCAGTAAAGATGTGATCAATACTTATTGATGATTTTATTCCTGTGCTGTTTGTAACTACCCTGGTAGGTTGACTGACAACCTGAACCAGGTTGCAGGCACTGGTTACAGTTTGAAGGTTTTTCTTGAGTGGGCAGCTTGATGAAAGCCAGTCAATATTTAAAATCACCCGGAAAAAATACCTCTCTGTTGATATCACATACATTATCAAGCATTTCACGTTATCCCTATTCCCTATATAGTACCCTACTTTTGACAAGATTGTATGCATCCCAAATGGCACCCTATTCCCAATATAGAGCACTACTTTTGGGCACTGGTCCATATAGGGAATAGGGTGCCATTTGGGACACAGTCTTCGTGTTGCTTACCGTTGGTGATCCACTCCAGGAGTCCCTCTGCATTGTTCTGGAACACTCTGCTGACATCCTCTGGGCGCATGGACACTTCCTTAGTCTGGATCAGCACAAACCCTTTCCCAGAGGCCTGGAGTTAATACAGACAAGAAGCAATGACACCGTTAAACCCTTTCCATCATTAACTAACCGACATCTGTACACGAAGTTGGTGTTATTGTTGACTAGTTAAAGGGACAATATGGCATACTGCTGTATATATAGTATATCTTGTAGTTAAAGAGACAGTATGGCATACTGCTGTATATATAGTATATCTTGTAGTTAAAGAGACAGTATGGCATACTGCTGTATATATAGTATATCTTGTAGTTAAAGAGACAGTATGGAATACTGCTGTATATTTAGTATATCTTGTTGTTAAAGAGACAGTATGGCATACTGCTGTATATATAGTATATCTTGTAGTTAAAGGGACAATATGGCATACTGCTGTATATATAGTGTATATTGTTGTTAAAGGGACAGTAGTGTATATATAGTGTATATTGTTGTTAAAGGGACAGTAGTGTATATATAGTATATATTGTTGTTAAAGAGACAGTACTGTATATATAGTATATTTTGTTGTTAAAGAGACAGTATTGTATATATAGTATATTTTGTTGTTAAAGAGACAGTAGTGCATTTTTAGGAAGTGAAGAAAACATAAGTGGAATCTTTTCAGACAAAGTGAGTCATTTCACAAACCCCATGGAATCCTGGGTCATTACAATCAGTTCAATCGGCAGCAGGTAGCCTAGTGGTTAGAGCATTGGACTAGTAACTGAAAGGTTGCAAGATCGAATCCCCGAGCTGACAAGGTAAAAATCTGTCGTTCTGCTCCTGAACAAGACAGTTAACCCACTGTTCCCCGGTAGACCGTCATTGAAAATAAGAATGTTCTTAACTGACTTGCCTAGTTAAATAAAGGTTAAATAAAATAAAATCCACATAACACAATCAACCACTCCTTGTCCTTATTTGACACGTGGGCACAGTAACAGAATTAGACTCAGATTGTTCACTTTAAAGCGTACCAAACCATACAACTCTATGCACAAGGACTATTTTACACTGAAGATTTCCCAAAAACACATTTCCTGGAAGAGCTGTGCTGATGCAAAGTCTGGTAGCAGAATGACAGTAACATTTTATTTTTTATGTCCATGTTTTCTCAAACCTGTCAGCTATGGAATGACACCTTGATAAAAAACATGTTTTGGTTATTCAACGACAGAAAGTGAAGTGTATTTACACCTTGTAACAGAATTAAGGTAATTAAATGCTGGGTCCATAATCTGTACAGAAAGGCATAATTCTAAATGTCATTGTCTTCATGGTGATGTATCCTAAATAGGTACACAAAAAAGGTACAAATATGTAATATCCTCCTTTGCATATTTGGCTATTATTCTAATGAGCTCCATCCCCAAGCAAGACCAAATCTGGTTCGACCGGACCAAATCTGAACTTCTATGTTTCACAAGTTTGGACATCATAGCACAGCACAACACAGTGTTTATTGTTTTACTAATGTTAGAGCAATGACATGCTAGCTGTTCCCATAGACTTCCAGTCATTAAGCCTATGATAATTCATTTAAAAGTGTGTCTGATGCAGACAAATCCATTGATAGAAGCCATCATCATGGAGGGCCACTCGGTTCGATAAGGTGGTGGGCCACTCGGTTCGATAAGGTGGTGGGCCACTCGGTTCGATGCAGTGGTGGGCCACTCGGTTCGATAAGGTGGTGGGCCACTCGGTTCGATAAGGTGGTGGGCCACTCGGTTCGATAAGGTGGTGGGCCACTCGGTTCGATAAGGTGGAGGGCCACTCGGTTCGATAAGGTGGTGGGCCACTCGGTTCGATAAGGTGGTGGGCCACTCGGTTCGATAAGGTGGTGGGCCACTCGGTTCGATAAGGTGGAGGGCCACTCGGTTCGATAAGGTGGTGGGCCACTCGGTTCGATAAGGTGGTGGGCCACTCGGTTCGATAAGGTGGTGGGCCACTCGGTTCGATAAGGTGGTGGGCCACTCGGTTCGATAAGGTGGTGGGCCACTCGGTTCGATAAGGTGGTGGGCCAATCGGTTCGATAAGGTGGTGGGCCACTCGGTTCGATAAGGTGGTGGGCCACTCGGTTCGATAAGGTGGTGGGCCACTCGGTTCGATAAGGTGGTGGGCCACTCGGTTCGATGCAGTGGTGGGCCACTCGGTTCGATAAGGTTGTGGGCCACTCGGTTCGATAAGGTGGTGGGCCACTCGGTTCGATAAGGTGGTGGGCCACTCGGTTCGATAAGGTGGTGGGCCACTCGGTTCGATAAGGTGGAGGGCCACTCGGTTCGATAAGGTGGTGGGCCACTCGGTTCGATAAGGTGGTGGGCCACTCGGTTCGATAAGGTGGTGGGCCACTCGGTTCGATAAGGTGGAGGGCCACTCGGTTCGATAAGGTGGTGGGCCACTCGGTTCGATAAGGTGGTGGGCCACTCGGTTCGATGCAGCGGAGGGCCACTCGGTTCGATAAGGTGGAGGGCCACTCGGTTCGATAAGGTGGTGGGCCACTCGGTTCGATAAGGTGGTGGGCCACTCGGTTCGATAAGGTGGTGGGCCACTCGGTTCGATAAGGTGGAGGGCCACTCGGTTCGATAAGGTGGTGGGCCAATCGGTTCGATAAGGTGGTGGGCCACTCGGTTCGATAAGGTGGTGGGCCACTCGGTTCGATGCAGCGGAGGGCCACTCGGTTCGATGCAGCGGAGGGCCACTCGGTTCGATAAGGTGGTGGGCCACTCGGTTCGATAAGGTGGTGGGCCACTCGGTTCGATAAGGTGGTGGGCCACTCGGTTCGATAAGGTGGTGGGCCACTCGGTTCGATGCAGCGGAGGGCCACTCGGTTCGATAAGGTGGTGGGCCACTCGGTTCGATAAGGTGGTGGGCCACTCGGTTCGATAAGGTGGTGGGCCACTCGGTTCGATAAGGTGGTGGGCCACTCGGTTCGATGCAGCGGAGGGCCACTCGGTTCGATAAGGTGGTGGGCCACTCGGTTCGATGCAGCGGAGGGCCACTCGGTTCGATAAGATGGTGGGCCACTCGGTTCGATAAGGTGGTGGGCCACTCGGTTCGATAAGGTGGTGGGCCACTCGGTTCGATAAGGTGGAGGGCCACTCGGTTCGATAAGGTGGTGGGCCACTCGGTTCGATGCAGCGGAGGGCCACTCGGTTCGATAAGGCGGTGGGCCACTCGGTTCGATAAGGTGGTGGGCCACTCGGTTCGATAAGGTGGTGGGCCACTCGGTTCGATGCAGCGGAGGGCCACTCGGTTCGATAAGGTGGTGGGCCACTCGGTTCGATGCAGCGGAGGGCCACTCGGTTCGATGCAGCGGTGGGCCACTCGTTTCAATGTACCAACATTTGTTTCATAAACACATGAATTTGGAAATGTAACCCCCTAGAGTCGATACATAAAGGAGAGCAGGAAAGAAAGAGGTGTGGGGCTGCAGCCAGCAACCACCTTCCTTGTCGTTTCATCCCCCAAAAAAGTAAGAGATAAGAATAACAAATAATGAATCAAGAGCAGCAGTAAATAACAATAGCGGGGCTATATACAGGGTATTACGGTACAGAGTCAATGTGGAGGCTATATACAGGGGGTACCAGTACAGAGTCAATGTGGAGGCTATATACAGGGGGTACCAGTACAGAGTCAATGTGGAGGCTATATACAGGGGGTACCGGTACAGAGTCAATGTGGAGGCTATATACAGGGGGTACCAGTACAGAGTCAATGTGGAGGCTATATACAGGGGGTACCGATACAGAGTCAATGTGGAGGCTATATACAGGGGGTACCGGTACAGAGTCAATGTGGAGGCTATATACAGGGGGTACCAGTACAGAGTCAATGTGGAGGCTATATACAGGGGGTATCGGTACAGAGTCGATGTGTGGGGGCACCAAGGTAATTGAGGTAATATGTACATGTAAGTAGAGTTATTAAAGTGGCTATGCATAGATAATAACAAAGAGTAGCAGCAGCGTGGGGGAGGGGGGGCAATGCAAATAGTCTGGGTAGCCATTTGATTAGCTGTTCAGGAGTCTTATGGCTCCTGGGGTAGAAGCTGTTTAGAAGCCTCTTGGACCTAAACTTGGCACTCCGGTACCGCTTGCCGTGCGGTAGCAGAGAGAACAGAGACACTAGGGTGAATGGAGTCTGACATTTTTTAGGGCCTTCCTCTGACACCGCCTGGTGTAGAGGTCCTAGATGGCAGGAAGCTTGGCCATGGTGATGTACTGGGCCGTACGCACTACCCTCTGCAGTGCCTTGTGATCGGAGGCCGAGCAGTTGCCATACCAGGCAGCGATGCAACCCGTCTGGATGCTCTCGATGGTGCAGCTGTAAAACCTTTTGAGGATCTGAGGACCCATGCCAAATCTTTTCAATCTCCTGAGGGGGGAATAGATTTTGTCGTGCCCTCTTCACAACTGTCTTGGTGTGCTTGGACCATTTTAGTTTGTTGGTGATGTGGACGCCAAGGAACTTGAAGCTCTCAACCTGCTCCACTACAGCCCAGTCGATGAGAATGGGGGAGTGCTCCTCCTTTTCCTGTAGTCCACAATCATCTCCTTTGTCTTGATCACGTTGAGGGATCGATTGTTGTCCTTGCACCACATGGTCAGGTCTCTGACCTCCTCCCTATAGGCTGTCTTATCGTTGTCGGTGATCAGGCCTACCACTGTTATGTCATTGGCAAACTTAATGATGGTGTTGGAGTCATGCCTGGCCGTGCAGTCATGAGTGAACAGGAAGTACAGGAGGGGACTGAGCACGCACCCCTGAGGGGCCCCTGTGTTGAGGATCAGCGTGGCGGATGTGGTGTTACCTACCCTTACCACCTGGGGGCGACCGGTCAGGAAGTCCAGGATCCAGTTGCAGAGGGAGGTGTTTATTCCCAGGATCCTTAGCTTAGTGATGAGCTTTGACGGCACTATGGTGTTGAACGCTGAGCTGTAGTCAATGAATAGCATTCTCACGTAGGTGTTCCTTTTGTCCAGGTGGGAAAGGGCAGTGTGGGGTGCAATAGAGATTGCAACATCTGTGGATCTGTTGGGGAAGTATGCAAATTGGAGTGGGTCTAGGGTTTCTGGGATAGTGGTGTTGATGTGAGCCATGAACAGCCTTTCAGAGCATTTCATGGCTACAGAAGAGAGTGCTATGGATCGTTAGTCATTTAGGCAAGTTACCTTAGTGCTCTTGGGCACAGGGTCTATGGTGGTCTGCTTGAAACATGTTGGTATTACAGACTCCGACAGGGAAAGGTTGAAAATGTCAGTGAAGACACTTGCCAGTTGGTCAGGGCATGCTCGGAGTATACGTCCCGGTAATCCGTCTGGCCCTGCGGCCTTGTGAATGTTGACCTGTTTAAAGGTCTTACTCACATCGACTACGGCGAGCGTGATCACACAGTCAACCCGGAACAGTTGGTGCTATAATGCATGTTTCAGTGTTGCCTCTAAGCGAGCATAGAGGTAGTTTAGCTCGTCTGGTAGGCTCGTGTCACAGGGTAGCTCTCAGCTGTGCTTATCTTTGTAATCTGTAATAGTTTGCAAGCCCTGCCACATCCAACAAGTGTCAGAACCGGGGTAGTACGACTCGAACTTAGTCCTGTATTGATGCTTTGCCTGTTTGATGGTTCGTCGGGGGGTATAGCGGGATTTCTTATAAGCTTCCGGGTTAGAGTCCCGCTCCTTTAAAGCCTCAGCTCTACCCTTTAGATCAGTGTGGATGTCGTGTGTAATCCATGGCTTCTGGTTGGGGTATGTACGTACAGTCACTGTGGGGACGACGTCCTCGTTGCCAGTGACTGATGTGTACTCCTCAATGCCATCGGAAGAATCCCAGAACATACTCCAGTCTGTGCGGGCAAAACAGTCCTGTCGTTTAGCATCTTCTTCATCTGACCACTTCTTTATAGACTGAGTCACTGGTGCTTTCAGCTTTAATTTTTGCTTGTAAGCAGGAATCGGTAGGATAGAGTTATATTCAGATTTACCAAATGGGGGGCGAGGAAGAGCTTTGTATGCTTCTCTGTGTGTGGAGTAAAGGTGGTCTCATTTTCCCCTCTGGTTGCACATTTAACATGCTGATAGAAATTAGGTAAAAATGATTTACGTTTCCCTGCATTAAAGTCCCCGGCCACTAGGAGCGCCGCCTCTGGGTGAGCCTTTTCCTGTTTGCTTATGGCAGAATACAGCTAATCGAGAGCAGGTTTTAGTACCAGCCTCAGTCTGTGGTGGTCTGCACACCACTGTTTTACTGCACCGTTATTTGTCTGTCTGTGGCCCGCCTATTAGCTTGCACATTTCTTGCCATTCTCCTTTGACCTCTCTCATCAACGAGCTGTTTTCACCCACAGGACTGCCGCTGACTGGAGGGATTTTGTTTGTCTCACCATTCCTCAGTAAACCCTAGACACTGTCGTGCGTGAAAACCCCCAGGAGGCCGTTTCTGAGATACTGGAACTGGCACGCCTGGCACCGACGATCAACCCAAGCTCAAAGTCTCTTAGGTCACTGGTTTTGTCCATTCTAACATTCAATAGAGAAGTAACTGAATGTCTTGACGCCAGTCTGCCTGTTTTATATAGCAAGACACGTGACTCACTGTCTGTAGGAGGGAACCATTTTGTGAACGTGGTGGTGTACCTAATAAACTGGCTACTGAGGGTATATAGAGCCAATCTGGGAGAAATAACGACAGTTCCTTGGACTTCATGATATAGTTTCTACTCTGTGCTCTGTCAACTGTGGGACATGATTTACACAGGTGTGTTTCTTTCTAAATCATGTCCAAACAATTGAAATGGCCTCAGGTGGACTCCAATGAAGTTGTAGTGACATCTCAAGGATGATCAAAAGGGATTGGCTGCAACGGACCTTCTTATGGAGTGTCATAGCAAAGGGGTGTGAACTTCTGTAAATCAGATTGTGATGAAGCTGACGCAGTAGCGCTCATCACAAACACATATTATTTAATTCCCCTTTTTAATTGTTTAGCGCGTTCATGTTTACCCATATACAGTGGGGAGAACAAGTATTTGATACACTGCCGATTCTTCAGGTTTTCCTACTTATAAAGCATGTAGAGGTCTGTAATTTTTTTATCATAGGTACACTTCAACTGTGAGAGACGGAATCTAAAACAAAAATCCAGAAAATCACATTGTATGATTTTTAAGTAATTAATTTGCAGGTAGCTGGTAGTATAGATGTAGCTGATAGTAGAGTGGTAGTATATATGTAGCTGGTAGTAGAGTGGTAGTAGAGTGGTAGTATAGAGGTAGCTGGTAGTAGAGTGGTAGTATATATGTAGCTGGTAGTTGAGTGGTAGTAGAGTGGTAGTATAGAGGGGTAGTAGAGTGGTAGTATAGAGGGGTAGTAGAGTGGTAGTATAGATGTAGCTGGTAGTAGAGTGGTAGTATAGAGGTAGCTGGTAGTAGAGTGGTAGTATAGAGGTAACTGGTCATAGAGTGGTAGTATAGAGGTAGCTGGTAGTAGAGTGGTAGTATAGAGGTAGCTGGTAGTAGAGTGGTAGTATAGAGGTAGCTGGTAGTAGAGTGGTAGTATAGAGGTAGCTGGTCGTAGAGTGGTAGTATAGAGGTAACTGGTCGTAGAGTGGTAGTATAGAGGTAGCTGGTCGTAGAGTGGTAGTATAGAGGTAACTGGTCGTAGAGTGGTAGTATAGAGGTAGCTGGTCGTAGAGTGGTAGTATAGAGGTAGCTGTCGTAGAGTGGTAGTATAGATGTAGCTGGTAGTAGAGTGGTAGTATAGATGTAGCTGGTAGTAGAGTGGTAGTATAGAGGTAGCTGGTAGTAGAGTGGTAGTATAGAGGTAGCTGGTAGTAGAGTGGTAGTATAGAAGTAGCTGGTCGTAGAGTGGTAGTATAGAGGTAGCTGGTCGTAGAGTGGTAGTATAGAGGTAGCTGGTAGTAGAGGGGTAGTAGAGTGGTAGTATAGAGGTAGCTGGTAGTAGAGTGGTAGTATAGAAATAGCTGGTCGTAGAGTGGTAGTATAGAGGTAGCTGGTCGTAGAGTGGTAGTATAGAGGTAGCTGGTAGTAGAGGGGTAGTAGAGTGGTAGTATAGAGGTATCTGGTAGTAGAGTGGTAGTATATAAGTAGCTGGTAGTAGAGTGGTAGTATAGAGGTAGCTAGTAGTAGAGTGGTAGTATAGAGGTAGCTGGTAGTAGAGACAGAGTGATGGTTGCTGATAATGGGCCTCTGTACGCTTATGTAGATATTCCATTACTAAGTCATCTACAACATGAACAATGTCTACACTGTATTTCTGATCAATTTAATGTTATTTTAATGGACAAAAATGTGCTTTTCTTTCAAAAACAAGGACATTTCTAAGTGACGCCAAACTTTTGAACTGTAGTGTATATGCCCTCTTTATTTATCCTACTGTTCTGACTTGGTGTACAGGGAGAATACTGTAGAAAGCGGACCATGTTCTGAATTCTGTCGTTGTTCATTTCAAAAGTGCTGAACAAATAGTTATATTGACTAAGTCCGTCCTAGCTCGCTCATTAATGTCTTAATCTAAATTACAGATTGCCCCTTTTACGCTCATCGTTCCCTTATGCCATAGTTTGTACATCTCAATTGTCAGTAGAAACCACAATTGTTTAAGCAAGTCAGCCACGTCAGGTATGTTTATTAAAAGGCATTAAAGGAGGTTGAATTAACTGTTTCGCTGCCAGACAAGGCTCCGCTGACAGCCAGGTGTAGCAGTGGTAAAATAATGGGACAGCTTTATGTAGGCCCTAACAGTTTGTAGGCACCGTTGGTCACCGTTATAGTGCAATTTATGTATTGTTTAGTGTTGTGGCTTTAATGGCATGCAGATTTCCATGTTAATCCAGTGTGACTTCCTCATCTGTTCTCTTGCTCAACTTCCTCAGTGTTCTCTTGCTCAACAGAGCAGTCATTGGGGTATTCTCAGAGATCTTTTTGTTTCTGGAGGCTTAGCAATCCATGTCTTTGCACCAGCATGTAGACTACCAGCTGCCTGATGTCCGGCCTTGCCACAGTGGAAGCATGTCCCTTGATTTCCCTGTTTCTGATGTTCAGTTGCAACTCTGTGCACTTTTCCGAAAGAACTCAACTGCTGAGTCTCTTTAGCAGCTAGTTTCATGGACACACTAACTTCAATGGCCGTGGTCAAGGTCAGATTACTTTCAAATCAACAGTCTATTTGTGTAGCTTCACTCCGTAGCCCACAACCTAGTCTGTCTCTAATGACGTCATTTAGAACATCATTCAACACAGTTTTTTTAACGCAGCAGCAAACATTGTCACTGATTCTCCTTCTTTCCAGATTTCTTCGGTGGAACCTTTCAGCAATAACTAGTGGTTTTGTTGAAAAGTGTCCTTTCAGTATTCCCACAGTATCCCCATACGTCTGGGCTGTCTGGCTGTCCAAGGCTGCGTAGTAAATGTTTCCAACAAGTTATCAGCAGCCATCATCAACACAGTCCTCAACCAAAGCAATATTTTCCTCATTCATGTGATCTTCATTCGCTTCACTCACTGACGTTTCATCTTCAAGTTCGCTCATTTAACGTTGTTTTTTATTCCATAGTTGGCCTTATTTATTTATACAAATATATTTTTTAAATGTTCTTTCCTTTACTCACTTTTCAAATCACGTTGTTTTCCCGCTCCGACGACCATCTCAACTCCTTTTCTGCCGTCCATGACGATGATAACTCTCTCTCTTAACTAGCTCGACTATGTACTTGCCTTTGCTAACAATACACTGTGCTAACATTAACCTAGGCTGTACCGCGGAAAATAACCGTTTTAAACATATAAAAACGGACTTCTTCAGGATTTAACCTTTATTTAACTAGGCAAATCATTTAAGAACAAATTCTTATTTACAATGACGGCCTACCAAAAGGCCTCCTGCGGGGACGGGGGCTGAGATGAAAAATAATAATAAATTAAATAAAAATATAGGACAAAACACACATCACAACAAGAGAGACAACACAACACTACATAAAGAGAGACCTAAGACAACAACATAGCAAGGCAGCAACACAACATGGTAGCAGCACAACATGGTAGCAACACAACATGGTAGCAACACAACATGGTAGCAACACAACATGGTAGCAACATAGCATGGTAGCAGCAAAAAACAGGGTACAAACATTATTGGGCACAGACAACAGCACAAAGGGCAAGAAGGTAGAGACAACAATACATCACACAAAGCAGTCACAACTGTCAGTAAAAGTGTCCATGATTGAGTCTTTGAATGAAGAGATTGAGAACTGTCCAGTTTGAGTGTTTGTTGCAGCTCGTTCCAGTCACTCGCTGCAGCGAACTGAAAGACAAGCGGCCCAGGGATGTGTTTATTGCAGCTTGTTCCAGTCACTAGCTGCAGCGAACTGAAAGACAAGCGACTCAGGGATGTGTGCGCTTTGGGGACCTTTAACAGAATGTGACTGGCAGAACAGGTGTTGTATGCGTAGGATGAGGGCTGCAGTAGATATCTCAGATAAGGGGGAGTGAGGCCTAAGACGGTTTTATAAATAAGCATCAACCAGTTGGTCTTGCGACGAGGTGATCAGTTTACAGCATTGGTGGCAAATCTAATGGCCGAATGGTAAAGAACATCTAGCCGCTCGAGAGTACCCTTAACTGCCGATCTATAAATTACGTCTCTGTAATCTAGCATGGATAGGATGGTCATCTGAATCAGGGTTAGTTTGGCAGCTGGGGTGAAAGAGGAGTGATTATGATAGAGGAAACCAAGTCTAGATTTAACTTTAGCCTGCAGGTTTGATATGTGCTGAGAGAAGGACAGTGTACCATCTAGCCATACTCCCAAGTACTTGTATGAGGTGACTACCTCAAGCTCTAAACCCTCAGAGGTAGTAATCACACCTGTGGGGAGAGGGGCATCTGAGAGAGAGGCAACATCTGAGAACCCACATTTTCAATTGGTCCATTTTAGGTAATAAGCTTCAAGTGTTAACGTGCAGAAAACCCAGGCTTTTACGAGAGCAGAAATCAGTGAAGCAGATATCAGAGCTCAAATCAGAATTGGAGCTAGCAACAGTGCATGCACATTTCCAGATATCATCAACAGTATTACAATCAGGGCACGGCAGCGGACAGGGAGAGCTCTGCAGTGCTGATTTATGACATCTGAATGTGCATTAGAAGGCAACAAGATCATATTATACAGCAATTTCATCAGGTAACATGAAAGCTCAGTTGTCCTGAGTCTGCACAACTCGGCCAGGACCTAGGATCAAGGGAGACAGGTTTTTTAGTACTAAATCTCTTGACACATTGATTAAAATAATCATGGCCTCGAAACCTTCAAGCTGCATACTGGACCCTATTCCAACTAAACTACTGAAAGAGCTCCTGTGCTTGGCCCTCCTATGTTGAACATAATACATGTCTCTCTATCCACCAAACTCACTAAAAGTGGCAGTAATAAAGCCTCTCTTGAAAAAGCCAAACATTGACCCAGAAAAATATAAAAAACGAATCGGCCTATACTGAATCTCTCATTCCTCTCAAAAAAAATGTAAAAGCTTTTGCACAGCAACTCACTGCCTTCCTGATGACAAACAATGTATACAAAACGCTTCAGTCTGGTTTTAGAACCCATCATAGCACTGAAACTGCATATGCATCTGTCCTCGTGCTCCTAGACCTTAGTGCAGCTTTTGATACCATCGATCACCACATTCTTTTGGAGAGATTGGAAACCCAAATTGGTCTACACGGACAAGTTCTGGCCTTGTTTAGATCTTATCTGTCGGAAAGATATCAGTTTGTCCTCTGACAAAGCAACTGTAAATTTCGGTGTGCCTCAAGGTTCCGTTTTAGGACCACTATTGTTTCACTATATATTTTACCTCTCGGTGATGTCATTCGGAAACATAATGTTAACTTTTACTGCTATGCGGATGACACACAGAGCTGTACATTTCGATGAAACATGGTGAAGCCCCGAAATTGCCCTCCCTGGAAGCCTGTGTTTCAGACATAAGGAAGTGGATGGCTGCCAAACTTTCTACTTTTAAACTCGGACAAAACAGAGATGCTTGTTCTCGGTCCCAAGAAACAAAGAGATCTTCTGTTGAATCTGACAATTAATGTTGATGGTTGTACAGTCGTCTCAAATAAAACTGTGAAGAACCTCGGCGTTACTCTGGACCCTGATCTCTCTTTTGAAGAACATATCAAGACTGTTTCAAGGACAGCTCTTTTCCATCTACGTAACATTGCAAAAATCTGAAACGTTCTGTCCAAAAATGATGCAGAAAGATTTATCCATGCTTTTGCCACTTCTAGGTTAGACTACTGCAATGCTCTACTTTTCGGCTACCTGGATAAAGCACTAAATAAACTTCAGTTAGTGCTAAACACGGCTGCTAGAATCTTGACTAGAACCCCAAAATTTGATCATATTACTCCAGTGCTAGCCTCTCTACACTGGCTTCCTGTTAAGGCAAGGGCTGATTTCAATGTTTTACTGCTAACCTACCTAGGTTTTACTGCTAACCTACCAAGCATTACATGGGCTTGCTCCTACCTATCTTTCCGATTTGGTCCTGCCGTACATAACTACACATACGCTACGGTCGCAAGACGCAGGCCTCCTTACTGTCCCTAGAATTTCTAAGCAAAGAGCTGGAGGCAGGGCTTTCTACTATAGAGCTCCATTTTTATGGAATGGTCTGCCTACCCATGTGAGAGACGCAGACTCGGTCTCAAACTTTAAGTCTTTATTGAAGACTCATCTCTTCAGTAGGTCCTATGATTGAGTGTAGTCTGGCCTAGGAGTGTGAAGGTGAACGGAAAGGCACTGGAGCAACGAACCACCCTTGCTGTCTCTGCCTGGCCTGTTCCTCTCTCTCCACTTGGATTCTCTGCCTCTAACCCTATTACGGGGGCTGAGTCACTGGCTTACTGGTGCTCTTCCATGCCGTCCCTAGGAGGGGTGCATCACTTGAGTGGGTTGAGTCACTGACGTGATCTTCCTGTCCGGGTTGCGCCCCCCCTTGGGTTGTGCTGTGAAGGAGATCTTTGTCGGCTATACTCGGCCTCGGCTCAGGATGGTAAGTTTGTCGTTGAAGATATCCCTCTAGTGGTGTGGGGGTTATATCCTTTCTGTTTGGCCCTGTCTGGGGGTGTCATCGGATGGGGCCACAGTGTCTCCTGACCACTCCTTTCTCAGCCTCCAGTATTTATGCGTTGGGGGGCTGTGTGAATTTAAGTATTATTATTTTTTCTTCCTCTCTCTCTCTCACTCTCTCTCTCCCTCTCACACACACACCCCCCTCCTCCCTCCCTGAGCCCTAGGACCATGCCTCAGGACTACCTGGGCTGATGACTCCTTGCTGTCCCCAGTCCACCTGGCCGTGCTGCTGCTCCAGTTTCAACTGTTCTGCCTGCGGCTATGGAACCCTGATCTGTTCACCGGACGTGCTACCTGTCCCAGACCTGCTGTTTTCAACTCTCTAGAGACAGCAGGAGCAGTAGAGATACTCTGAATGATCGGCTATGAAAAGCCAACTGACATCTACTCCTGAGGTGCTGACCTGTTGCACCCTCGACAACCACTGTGATTATTATTATTTGACCATGCTGGTCATTTATGAACATTTGAACATCTTGGCCATGTTCTGTTATAATCTCCATCCGGCACAGCCAGAAGAGGACTGGCCACCCCTCATAGCCTGATTCCTCTCTAGGTTTCTTCCTAGATTTTGGCCTTTCTAGGGAGTTTTTCCAAGCCACTGTGCTTCTTCACCTGCATTGCTTGCGGTTTGGGGTTTTAGGCTGGGTTTCTGTACAGCACTTTGAGATATCAGCTGATGTAAGAAGGGCTTCATAAATACATTTGATTGATTGATTGATTGAATACAAAGCCGATGAGGGGTGGTTAGAATAGGATGGGGGACAAAAGTCCATGTAACCAATAGTCAGAGTCCCGAGTGTGGGAACAAACAGACTGTCCCACGGTTGGGTAAACAAGAAAGTTCATAGTCAACAAAGCATGCAAGAGTCTTGAGGCAAATAGCAAAATGGTAAAATGCACAAGAAAAATACAACGATTTGAGGCTAGCCATTGTAAGACAGTCGTGAAGCGGGCACGACAAAATCTATTCCCCTCAGGAGACTGAAAAGATTTGGCATTTGTCCCCAGATCCTCAAAAGGTTCAACAGCTACACCATCGAGAGCATGGTAACTGGTTGCATCACTGCCTGGTATGGCAACTGCTCATCCTCTGACCTCAAGGCACTACAGAGGGTAGTACGTACAGCCCAGTACATCACCGGGGCCAAGCTTCCTGCCATCCAGGACCTCCAGGAGGTGTCAGAGGAGGGCCCTAAAAATTGTCAAAGACTCCAGTCAACCTGGTCCCAGACTGTTCACTCTGCTACCGCACGGCAAGCGGTACCAGAGCGCCAAGTCTAGGTCCAAGAGGCTTCTAAACAGCTTCTGCCCCCAAGCCATAAGACTCCTGAACATCTAGTCAAATGTCTACCCAGACTATTTGCATTGCGCCCCCCCCTTTTTTTACACTGCTGCTACTCACTGTTATCATCTATGCATAGTCACTTTAATAACTCTATCTACATGTACATTTAACCTCAATTACCTTGACAAATCGGTGCCCCCGCACATTGACTCTGTACCAGTAACCCCTGTTTAGACTCCACATTGACTCTGTACCGTAATACCCTGTATATAGCCTCCACATTGACTCTGTACCGGTACCCCCTGTATATAGCCTCCACATTGACTCTGTACCGTAATACCCTGTATATAGCCTCCACATTGACTCTGTACCGTAATACCCTGTATATAACCTCCACATTGACTCTGTACCGTAATACCCTGTATATAGCCTCCACATTGACTCTGTACCGTAATACCCTGTATATAGCCTCCACATTGACTCTGTACCGGTACCCCCTGTATGTTGCCTCCACATTGACTCTGTACCGTAATACCCTGTATATAGCCTCCACATTGACTCTGTACCGGTACCCCCTGTATATAGCCTCCACATTGACTCTGTACCGTAATACCCTGTATATAGCCTCCACATTGACTCTGTACCGTAATACCCTGTATATAGCCTCCACATTGACTCTGTACCGTAATACCCTGTATATAGCCTCCACATTGACTCTGTACCGGTACCCCCTGTATGTTGCCTCCACATTGACTCTGTACCGGTACCCCCTGTATGTTGCCTCCACATTGACTCTGTACCGTAATACCCTGTATATAACCTCCACATTGACTCTGTACCGTAATACCCTGTATATAGCCTCCACATTGACTCTGTACCGTAATACCCTGTATATAGCCTCCACATTGACTCTGTACCGGTACCCCCTGTATGTTGCCTCCACATTGACTCTGTACCGTAATACCCTGTATATAGCCTCCACATTGACTCTGTACCGTAATACCCTGTATATAGCCTCCACATTGACTCTGTACCGTAATACCCTGTATATAGCCTCCACATTGACTCTGTACCGGTACCCCCTGTATGTTGCCTCCACATTGACTCTGTACCGTAATACCCTGTATATAGCCTCCACATTGACTCTGTACCGTAATACCCTGTATATAGCCTCCACATTGACTCTGTACCGTAATACCCTGTATATAGCCTCCACATTGACTCTGTACCGTAATAACCTGTATATAGCCTCCACATTGACTCTGTACCGTAATAATCTGTATATAGCCTCCACATTGACTCTGTACCGTAATACCCTGTATATAGCCTCCACATTGACTCTGTACCGTAATACCCTGTATATAGCCTCCACATTGACTCTGTACCGTAATACCCTGTATAAAGCCTCCACATTGACTCTGTACCGTAACACCCTGTATATAACCTCCACATTGACTCTGTACCGTAATACCCTGTATATAGCCTCCACATTGACTCTGTACCGTAATACCCTGTATATAGCCTCCACATTGACTCTGTACCGTAATACCCTGTATATAGCCTCCACATTGACTCTGTACCGTAATACCCTGTATATAGTCTCGCTACTGTTATTTTACTGCTGCTCTTTATTTACTTGTTACTTTAATTTCTTATTCTTATTTGTACTGCATTGTTGGTTAGGGGCTCGTAAGTAAGCATTTCACTGTTGCATTCGGCGCATGTGACTAATACAATTTGATTTGATAGAGCACTACAACAACAATAGATCACTACTACTACAATAGATCCCTACTACTACAATAAATCACTACTACTACAATAGATCACTACTACTACAATAGATCACTACTACTACAATAGATCACTACTACTACTACAATAGATCACTACTACTACTACAATAGATCACTACTACTACTACAATAGATCACTACTACTACTACAATAGATCACTACTACTACTACAATAGATCACTACTACTACTACAATAGATCACTACTACTACAATAGATCACTACTACTACAATAGATCACTACTACTACAATAGATCACTACTACTACTACAATAGATCACTACTACTACAATAGATCACTACTACTACAATAGATCACTACTACTACTACAATAGATCACTACTACTACAATAGATCACTACTACTACAATAGATCACTACTACTACAATAGATCACTACTACTACTACAATAGATCACTACTACTACTACAATAGATCACTACTACTACAATAGATCACTACTACTACAATAGATCCCTACTACTACAATAGATCCCTACTACTACAATAGATCCCTACTACTACAATAGATCACTACTACTACTACTACAATAGATCACTACTACTACTACTACAATAGATCACTACTACTACAATAGATCACTACTACTACTACTACTACTACAATAGATCACTACTACTACAATAGATCACTACTACAACTACAATAGATCACTACTACTACAATAGATCACTACTACTACTACAATAGATCACTACTACTACAATAGATCACTACTACTACAATAGATCACTACTACTACAATAGATCACTACTACAACTACAATAGATCACTACTACTACAATAGATCACTACTACTACAATAGATCACCACTACTACTACTACTACTACTACTACAATAGATCACTACTACTACAATAGATCACTACTACAACTACAATAGATCACTACTACTACAATAGATCACTACTACTACTACAATAGATCACTACTACTACTACTACAATAGATCACTACTACTACAATAGATCACTACTACTACTACTACAATAGATCACTACTACTACAATAGATCACTACTACTACTACTACTACTACTACAACAATAGATCACTACTACTACAATAGATCACTACTACTACAATAGATCACTACTACTACTACTACAATAGATCACTACTACTACTACTACTACAATAGATCACTACTACTACAATAGATCACTACTACTACTACAATAGATCACTACTACTACAATAGATCACTACTACTACTACTACTACTACAATAGATCACTACTACTACAATAGATCACTACGACTACTACTACTACTACTACTACAATAGATCACTACTACTACTACTACTACTACTACTACAACAATAGATCACTACTACTACTACTACTACTACTACTACTACTACTACTACAATAGATCACTACTACTACTACTACTACAATAGATCACTACTACTACAATAGATCACTACTACTACTACTACTACTACAATAGATCACTACTACTACTACAATAGATCACTACTACTACTACAATAGATCACTACTACTACAATAGATCATTTGGGATGCACAATCTGTGTTTCTACTGAGCAGAAAGTAGCCTAATCAGACCTCTGGAAGTTGCGTCAGCAAACTGATAGTTCTGGTGTTGTGTCTCTAATAATAATAATAATGTATTCAACATTATCTCACAGTCTCAATGTCGTTCACTCAAGGACTGTCATTGATTGCATGGCCTCATATGACCGTAACAACTTAAATTGTTCTGCATTTCTAAATAACTGTCTGGGTAGAGGAGGGAGGAAGGGGACACCATGACACATGTCCTCTTCTGGTGGATGGCCAGTAGTTTCACTTCCTCTTCTGGAGGATGGCCAGTAGTTTCACTTCCTCTTCTGGAGGATGGACAGTAGTTTCACTTCCTCATCTGGAGGATGGCCAGTAGTTTCACTTCCTCTTCTGGAGGATGGCCAGTAGTTTCACTTCCTCTTCTGGAGGATGGCCAGTAGTTTCACTTCCTCTTCTGGAGGATGGCCAGTAGTTTCACTTCCTCATCTGGAGGATGGCCAGTAGTTTCACTTCCTCTTCTGGAGGATGGCCAGTAGTTTCACTTCCTCTTCTGGAGGATGGCCAGTAGTTTCACTTCCTCTTCTGGAGGATGGCCAGTAGTTTCACTTCCTCTTCTGGAGGATGGCCAGTAGTTTCACTTCCTCTTCTGGAGGATGGCCAGTAGTTTCACTTCCTCTTCTGGAGGATGGCCAGTAGTTTCACTTCCTCATCTGGAGGATGGCCAGTAGTTTCACTTCCTCTTCTGGAGGATGGCCAGTAGTTTCACTTCCTCTTCTGGAGGATGGCCAGTAGTTTCACTTCCTCTTCTGGAGGATGGCCAGTAGTTTCACTTCCTCTTCTGGAGGATGGCCAGTAGTTTCACTTCCTCTTCTGGAGGATGGCCAGTAGTTTCACTTCCTCTTCTGGAGGATGTCCAGTAGTTTCACTTCCTCTTCTGGAGGATGGCCAGTAGTTTCACTTCCTCTTCTGGAGGATGGCCAGTAGTTTCACTTCCTCTTCTGGAGGATGGCCAGTAGTTTCACTTCCTCTTCTGGAGGATGGCCAGTAGTTTCCTCTTCTGGAGGATGGCCAGTAGTTTCACTTCCTCATCTGGAGGATGGCCAGTAGTTTCACTTCCTCTTCTGGAGGATGGCCAGTAGTTTCACTTCCTCTTCTCGAGGATGGCCAGTAGTTTCACTTCCTCATATGGAGGGTGGCCAGTAGTTTCACTTCCTCATCTGGAGGATGGCCAGTAGTTTCACTTCCTCATCTGGAGGATGGCCAGTAGTTTCACTTCCTCATATGGAGGATGGCCAGTAGTTTCACTTCCTCATATGGAGGATGGCCAGTAGTTTAGATCAGAAGGACCTCAATGGATAAAATAAATAATTACAAATCACCTGGTAGTTGGAAATCTGGCCAGTGGCCAAAGCACAAAAATCTTGTCCTATTGCAGCAAGCGACTGAAACCTAACAAGCGACTGAAACCTAACAAGCGACTGAAACCTAACAAGCGACTGAAACCTAACAAGCGACTGAAACCTAACAAGCGACTGAAACCTAACAAGCGTTTGAAACCTAACAGGCGACTGAAACCTAACAGGCGACTGAAACCTAACAAGCGATTGAAACCTAACAAGCGAGGGGTCCAACAAGTGGGGGGGGGTCCATGTGTCGGGCGTGGGGGGGTCCGTGTGTCGGGGCGTGGGGGGGGTCCGTGTGTCGGGCGTGGGGGGGTCCATGTGTCGGGCGTGGGGGGGGGGGGTCCATGTGTCGGGCGTGGGGGGGGGGGTCCATGTGTCGGGCGTGGGGGGGGTCCATGTGTCGGGCGTGGGGGGGGTCCATGTGTCGGGCGTGGGGGGGGTCCATGTGTCGGGGCGTGGGGGGGGTCCGTGTGTCGGGGCGTGGGGGGGTCCGTGTGTCGGGGCGTGGGGAGGGGTCCATGTGTCGGGGCGTGGGGGGTCCATGTGTCGGGGCGTGGGGGGTCCATGTGTCGGGGCGTGGGGGGTCCATGTGTCGGGCGTGGGGGGTCCATGTGTCGGGCGTGGGGGGTCCATGTGTCGGAGCGTGGGGGGGGTCCGTGTGTCGGGGCGTGGGGGGGTTCACGTGTCGGGGCCAGACACATGTACCCCCACGCACCGACACATATCCTGTAATATATGTACTGTAGCCTGTAATATATGTGCTGTAGCCTGTAATATATGTGCTGTATCCTGTAATGTATGTGCTGTATCCTGTAATATATGTGCTGTAGCCTGTAATGTATGTGCTGTATCCTGTAATGTATGTGCTGTATCACCTGTATGTTTGGAATCACTAAAGAATATTCAAACTACTTTGTTGAGGAAGGAGCAGACATTTTTATAAGAACCCCCTCAAACAGATGGTTAATATAATTCATATAACTGAAGGGCCACACATTAGGATTCCTAATGGATTCCTAATGTCTAACCCCTGTCTAAAACAGTGTCTAACACCGTGTCTGACCCCGTGTCTAACCCATGTCTAAAACTGTATCTGACCCCGTGTCTGACCTCCCTTGTCTGACCCGGTCTAACCCCCGTCTAAAACAGTGTCTAACCCCCTGTCTGACCCTGTGTCTAACCCTGTGTCTAACCCCATGTCTGACCCCGTGTCTGACCCCCTGTCCGACCCCCTGTCTAACCCTGTGTCTGACCCTGTGTCTAACCCCCTGTCTGACCCCCTGTCTAACCCTGTGTCTGACCCCGTGTATAACCCCCTGTCTGACCCCCTGTCTAACCCTGTGTCTGACCCTGTGTCTAACCCCCTGTGTCTAACCCCCTGTCTAACCCCGTGTCTGACCCTGTGTCTAACCCCCTGTCTAACCCCCTGTCTGACCCCCTGTCTGACCCCCTGTCTAACCCCCTGTCTGACCCCCTGTCCGACCCCGTGTCTAACCCCCTGTCTGACCCCGTGTCTTACCCCCTGTCTGACCCCGTGTCTGACCCTGTGTCTAACCCCCTGTCTGACCCCGTGTCTGACCCCGTGTCTGACCCCGTGTCTGACCCCCTGTCTGACCCCGTGTTTGACCCCCTGTCTGACCCCGTGTCTGACCCCCTGTCTGACCCCGTGTCTGACCCTGTGTCTGACCCTGTGTCTAACCCCCTGTCTGACCCCGTGTCTGACCCTGTGTCTAACCCCCTGTCTGACCCCCTGTCTGACCCCGTGTCTGACCCCCTGTCCGACCCCGTGTCTGACCCCGTGTCTAACCCCCTGTCTGACCCCGTGTCTGACCCCGTGTCTGACCCCCTGTCTGACCCCGTGTCTGACCCCGTGTCTGACCCCCTGTCTGACCCCCTGTCTGACCCCGTGTCTGACCCTGTGTCTAACCCCCTGTCTGACCCCGTGTCTGACCCCCTGTCTAACCCCCTGTCTGACCCCCTGTCTGACCCCCTGTCTGACCCCGTGTCTAACCCTGTGTCTAACCCCGTGTCTGACCCCGTGTCTGACCCCGTGCCTGACCCCGTGTCTGACCCCGTGTCTAACCCCCTGTCTGACCCCGTGTCTGACCCCCTGTCTGACCCCGTGTCTGACCCCCTGTCTGACCCCGTGTCTAACCCTGTGTCTAACCCCCTGTCTGACCCCGTGTCTGACCCCCTGTCTGACCCCGTGTCTAACTCATTGTTGGGAAAACATGTTGGTCCAAATCAGATGTTAGGTACTAAATGTATTAAATATTATATGAATCTTATCAATAAAAAAATGGCTAATTTGGGTGCAATCAATTATCTTAATTTCTCAGAGATCAAATTATATTTCACCTAAATAATATTGCAGGAACAGTGATCTTATTTCTAACAGAAATGATTCCAGAAAATCTGAGACGGTGGGATTCAACGGGATTCTGGTGCTTTTTGGAGGTGGAACGACCCTGTACTGACTTCCTCCCCTCCTCCTCACCTCATCAATGAGTTTCCGGGCGTTAGCAGTGGTGTAGTCCCCAGAGAAGAACACAAACAGACAGGACTCGTCACTCTCCTTGCGTCTGCCTCCTTTGGTCATGGGTACGATGCTGCAGGATGCCTCAGCTGAGATCCGGACTGATTTAAACTCTGACTCCGGGTCAGGGACTGGAACATGGTCCAACACCACAGTGTCCTCAGGCAGCAGGCTCCAGTTGGTCTCCCCTGAGACGGGCGTGAAGTCATGGACGTTGCTCCAGTTGTTGTTGAAGATGCTGAGGCCTGCGTCCTTGAAGTGGAAGGCCAGCTCGGGGTAGTAGTACTGGAAGCAGCTGAACTTCATCCCTGTGGACGCCTCGATGATGGGCTGAGTGGCGCAACACAGGAACACCTCCATCTTCTGACAGTCCCTGGTCCTGAACTGCTGGCAGGCCACCACACACTTGATGTCCTTACAGTCCCTGAAGAACACACTGCCCTTCACTGGCCCCATAACGATACAGCAGTTAGTGCAGTCGTCGATGGTGATGGTGGCGGAGTGGTCCAACACGAAGATCTTACAGTTGTCACAGTCCTGGATGACAAACTGCTGTCCGTTCAGCTTGCCTGGCAGACGGCCCACCGTGGCATCCTTCAGCCCCGTTAGCATGAAGTCCTTCGGGTCAACCTGCAGGGGGACAGGACAAGAATCAAATCAAAGCCATTTTTATTGGTCACATACACCTGGTTAGCAGATGTTATTGTGAGTGTAGCGAAATGCTTGTGCTTCTTGTTCCGACCATGCAGTAATATCTAACAAGTAATCTAACCTAACAATTTCACAACAACTACCTTATAGGGTCGTCTAGTGGTTAGAGCATTGGACTAGTAACCGAAAGGTTGCAAGTTCAAATCCCAGAGCTGACAAGGTACAAATCTGTCGTTCTGCCCCTGAACAGGCAATTAACCCACTGTTCCCAGGCCGTCATTGAAAATAAGAATTTGTTCTTAACTGACTTGCCTGGTTAAATAAAGGTAAACAAATATAAAAATACACACAGTGTAAAGGAATGAATAAGAATATGTACATAAAGATATATGGATGAGTGATGGTACAGAACGGCATAGGCAAGATGCAGTAGATGGTATAGAGTACAGTATATACATATGAGATGAGTAGGGTATGTAAACATTATATAAAGTGGCTAGTGATACATTTATTACATAAAGATGCAGTAGATGGTAGAGTACAGTATATACATATGAGATGAGTATTGTAGGGTATGTAAACATTATATAAAGTGGCTAGTGATACATTACATAAAGATGGCAAGATGCAGTAGATGGTATAGAGTACAGTATATACATATGAGATGAGTAGGGTATGTAAACATTATATAAAGTGGCTAGTGATACATTTATTACATAAAGATGCAGTAGATGGTAGAGTACAGTATATACATATGAGATGAGTAGGGTATGTAAACATTATATAAAGTGGCATTGAACTTCCAACGGTGGCAAGAGGACGACGGAGCGACTGCTTCCCCAGCCGCGGCTCGAGCCCCACTTCGCACCCCAGCCCGACCGAACCAGCCCTTAGTGCCAATCCTTATCCCGAAGTTACAGGATTTGACTTGCCAACTTCCCTTATCTACATTGTTATAACTTGCCAGAGGCTGTTCACCTTGTAGACCTGCTGCGGATATGGGTACCCCCAGGATTTTCAAGGGCCAGCGAGAGCTCACCGGACGCCACCGAAACTGCAAAGCTTTCCAGGGCTTGGGCCCCTCGGGGCGAACCCATTCCAGGGCTTGGGCCCCTCGGGGCGAACCCATTCCAGGGCTTGGGCCCCTCGGGGCGAACCCATTCCAGGGCTTGGGCCCCTCTCTCGGGGCGAACCCATTCCAGGGCGCCCTTCACAAAGAAAAGAGAACTCTCCCCGGGGCTCCCGCCAGCTTCTCCAGGATCGGTCACGTTATCGCGCTGGACTCCTCGCGGCGCCCGTCTCCGCCAGTCCGTGGAGTAGTTGGAGGTCAGTAGGTCACATGACCAAGGAGCTATTAAAATTCTCAAGATTACAAAATGAATGTAAAATCGTGTGAGATGAAAATGGACAAACTAAAGGGTGTGCAACGTGTAGGGCCACTGAGTGGACATTCTGAACCTTGTTTGAAGTCAGTAGGTCACATGACCAAGGAGCTTCTGAAATTCGAATGTAAAAAAAAGTTTGTACTTTGTTTACGCTCCCTAAATAATTCAACTAGGAATACAAAATGCTGCTCACATTTCCATGTTTATCAGCTTTGGAAAGAAAATGAATGTCCAAATCTTGAAAATAAGACCTATGCGTTGTTGTGCACAATATTTCCAATATCATGACACTTATTTGGAGTTTGTAGCTCAAGTAGTTTCACAGATATTGAGGTTTGTAAGCGCGAATATCGGTTGTAACTGTTTATATGCAAATCCGGTGTATTCAGGTACATGACCAACTAGCTGCCAAACAAAATTGTTACGTGTCTTGGACTGACTTTAAGCCGATAATGAGCTCTATCTATCGAGCTACCAGGCTAGCTAGGTAGACAAAATATATCCGTGTATCACCCTAACCTTGTTTGCTACAATCTGTTTTCAAGGCAGTCTGTTAGCAACAATAATGTATATAAACCCAGATAATTGGTTCACAAGCACTTGAGAAAATCCCTGACTTGAAAAGTCTTTGACATGTTAACTACAGTTACAACCATGTCGCTAGTTAGTCTATCTGGCCATGCATGCATCTCCTTCAAACCTTTTCACGTTTGTCCCAGCTGTATTGTTTAGGTGGATCCTCAGTTGCATTGCTGCTGAGGGCAATGTTGTTGCTGGTCGTGTTCTCTTCTACCGTCGTCGTAGGTTCTTTTTCGGGTGATTTTCTTTTAGATTTTTTGGAAAACCAGCAACCCATTTTGTCCTATTAACGACCAACCACCAAAGGTGAATAGTAATATATGACTAGAGTCTGTCCCGAGAAGTTATCTTGCCTACTTTGTAAGAAATATACAGGTATTTCTGTCTTCGAGACACCTCAGTTTCGGGCTTATCACGCACGAAACCTGCATTTGAGCTTCCCGTTTCCTTACCCAGTCAACAACCAATCGATACTTTGCAATCCGTTACTTAGTAACAGCGAATCACAGAAGAGAAAAGGTTTGCGAGGGCGTAACCTAACAGGCAGGCGTGGATGGGGCAACGTGGTCAATAGCAGCCAATCAAATCAGTGCTGTGCTCGTTTTGGTGCTCGACACTAGTTAGCACAGTCACAAAGTCACAAAATCGTCTTTTACCCGGACTCTTCTGAACACTTGTAATTGTCATTTTTCACTTGCTTTTTTCAAGTGTCAAATGTCATTTTTGTACACGTGATTTTTTCACATGTCCAGTGTGTTAACGTGATTAGAACGCTTGTTAGGGCACATTTTTACACACGTTCATTAAACCTGTTCAGCCTGTTGGGGAAGGAATGGCGTTTTGGAGTTGTTTTTTGATCATTGCCGAAAACAACTTATTTGGTAGCAAACGTAACATTTAGCCAGTCAGGCAGTCAGCCAGCCAGGCAGTCAGTCAGCCAGGCAGTCAGTCAGCCAGGCAGTCAGTCAGCCAGTCAGTCAGCCAGGCAGTCAGTCAGTTGGACCCTTTTCTGATATCAATGACAACAGAATTTGGTTTTATTTCTCACAATAAAAAAAACAATAATACATTCTGAATTAACATAATAAAAATAGCATAAAAAACACATTAAGAGCCAAATATGGATTACACAATGATTAAAGACACAGTATGCATCCCACATGAGTCCATGGCCCAGAGGGACACATTTCACACATTTTCCCACTCTGGTGTGGCAAAGTCTAATGACAATTTACATTAAGGTCCATGTCTGTGGGTTATGTTTTGGTATGATAACCACCTATAGGAGGGAGCTCAATGTGGTTATCACTGGCATAACCACCTATATGAGGAGGCTCAATGTGGTTATCACTGGCATAACCACCTATAGGAGGGAGCTCAATGTGGTTATCACTGGCATAACCATCTATAGGAAGAAGCTCAATGTGGTTATCACTGGCATAACCACCTATAGGAGGGAGCTCAATGTGGTTAACTTGAGGTATGAAATAATGTATAAAATAATTGGAACGTTAATGACATCTCCATGGGTCCACCTTGGGGGGTCAAAGGTCATACCTGCATGCATTTTGGGGTATATTGATGAGACAGAATGGGCAGCTCTGGGATGTGCATTATTATCACATGGTACCCTAGATGAGAACTACCCCAAACTTCCCACAGAACAAGGAGACCCATTGGAAACATTTCATAGTCATCATGGATTCAGTGTCAAATCAGTCACAGCAGCGTATTTTCACGTTGGCCGCCATTCATTTCCATGTGGAGGAACTGAGTACATTTTTTCTCAAGGATCGGACCCTTTTTTGCAATTTTTGCCTGAAGTGACCCAAATCTAACTTCCTGCAGCTTAGGACCTGAAGCAAGGATATGCATATTCTTGATACCATTTGAAAGGAAACACTTTGAGGTTTGTGGAAATGTGAAAGGAATGTGGGAGAATATAACACATTAGATCTGGTAAAAGATAATACAAAGAAAAAACATGCGTTTTTTTCCCTGTTTTTTTTCTCCATCATATTATGTCAGTCCAGGCGCAATATAGATTTTGGCCATTAGATGGCAGCAGTGTATGTGCAAAGTTTTAGACTGATTTAATGAACCATTAAATATACAGTATACAGAATGGTATCGTCTGCGTAGAGGTGGATCAGAGAATCACCAGCAGCAAGAACGACATCATTGATGTATACAGAGAAGCGAGTCGGCCCGAGATTTTAACCCTGTGTTACCCCCATAGAGACTGCCAGAGGTCCGAACAACAGACCCTCCGATTTGACACACTGAACTCGGTCTGAGAACTAGTTGGTGAACCAGGCGAGGCAGTCATTTGAGAAACCAAGGCTGTCGAGTCTGCCGATAAGAATGTGGTGATTGACAGAGTCGACAGCCTTGGCCAGGTCTATGAATACAGCTGCACAATATTGTCTCTTATCAATGGAGGTTATGATTAGAGGTCGACCGATTATGATTTTTCAACACCGATACCGATACCGATTATTGGAGGACCAAAAAAAGGCGATACCGATTAATCGGCCAATTTTTAAAATGTATTTGTAATAATGACAATTACAACAATACTGAATGAAAACTTATTTTAACTTAATATAATACATCAATAAAATCAATTTAGCCTCAAATAAATAATGAAACATGTTCAATTTGGTTTAAATAATGCAAAAACAAAGTGTTGGAGAAGAAAGTAAAAGTGCAATATGTGCCATGTAAGAAAGCTAAAGTTTAAGTTCCTTGCTCAGAACATGAGAACATATGAAAGCTGGTGGTTCCTTTTAACATGAGTCTTCAATATTCCCACGTAAGAAGTTTTAGGTTGTAGTTATTATAGGACTATTTCTCTCTATACCATTTGTATTTCATATACCTTTGACTATTGGATGTTCTTATAGACACTTTAGTATTGCCAGTGTAACAGTATAGCTTCCGTCCCTCTCCTCGCCCCTACCTGGGCTCGAACCAGGAACACATCGACAATAGCCACCCTCGAAGCAGCGTTACCCATCGCTCCACAAAAGCCACGGCACTTGCAGAGCAAGGGGAACAACTACTTCAAGGTCTCAGAGCGAGTGACGTCACCGATTGAAACGCTATTAGCGCGCACCCCGCTAACTAGCTAGCCATTTCATATCGGTTACACCAGTCTAATCTTTGGAGTTGATAGGCTTGAAGTCATAAACAGCTCAATGCTTGAAGCACAGCGAAGAGCTGCTGGCAAAACGCACGAAAGTGCTGTTTGAATGAATGCTTACGAGCCTGCTGCTGCCTACCACCGCTCAGTCAGACTGCTCTATCAAATCATAGACTTAGTTATAACATAATAACACATAGAAATACGATCCTTTGGTCATTATTAAAATGGTCGAATCTGGAAACTATCATTTCGAAAACAAAACGTCTATTCTTTCAGTGAAATACAGAACCGTTCCGTATTTTATCTAATGGGTGGCATCCCTAAGTCTAAATATTGCTGTTACATTGTACAACCTTCAATGTTATGTCATAGTTATGTACAATTCTGTCATGCCCTGAACTTAGATACCTCTGTTTTCTTTATATTTTGGTTAGGTCAGGGTGTGACTAGGGTGGGTACGCTAGTTTTTGTATTTTCTAGGGTTTTTGTATGTCTAGGGTTGTTGTAGGTCTAGGGGTTCTCAATCAAAGACAGCTGTTTATCGTTGCCTCTGATTGGGGATCATATTTAGGCAGCCATTTTCCCTTTGGTGTTTGTGGGATCTTGTCTATATTTAGTTGCTTGTCAGAACTAGTTGTATAGCTTCACGTTTCGTTTGTTCGTTTTGTAGTTTTTGTTCGGTGTTCATTCATTAAAAGTATAATGTACGCCTACCATGCTGCACCTTGGTCTCATCCTTATAACGAACGTGACAGAAGATCCCTCAGCTCCCAGCTGTGCCCTGGACACCATTTGTGAATTGATCGCCCCCCATCTAGCTTCAGAGTTTGTTCTGTTAGGTGACCTAAACTGGGATATGCACCCCGGCAGTCCTACAATTTAAGCTCAATCCCACACAAATCATCAAGGAACCCACCAGGTACAACCCTAAATCTGTAAACAAGGGCACCCTCATAGACGTCATCCTGACCAACTGGCCCTCCAAATACACCTCTGCTGTCTTCAAACAGGATCTCAGCGATCACTGCCTCATTGCCTGTATCCGCTACGGATCCGCAGTCAAACGACCACCCCTCATCACTGTCAAACGCTCCCTAAAACACTTCTGCGAGCAGGCCTTTCTAATCACTCCAGACCTGACTGCCCTCGACCAGCACAAAAACAGCCTGTGGCGGACTGCAATAGCATCTAATAGTCTCCGTGATATGCAACTGTTCAGGGAAATCAGGAACCAATACACACAGTCAGTCAGGAAAGTAAAGGCCAGCTTCTTCAGGCAGAAATTTGCATCCTGTAGCTCTAACTCCAAAAAGTTCTGGGACACTGTAAAGTCCATAGAGAACAAGAGCACCTCCTCCCAGCTGCCCACTGCAGTGAGGCTAGGTAACACGGTCACCACCGATAAATCCATGATTATCGAAAACTTCTACAAGCATTTCTCAACGGCTGGCCATGCCTTCCTCCTGGCTACTCCAACCTCGGCCAACAGCTCCGCCCCCCCCGCAGCTACTCGCCCAAGCCTCTCCAGGTTCTCCTTTACCCAAATCCAGATAGCAGATGTTCTGAAAGAGCTGCAAAACCTGGACCCGTACAAATCAGCTGGGCTTGACAATCTGGACCCTCTATTTCTGAAACTATCCACCGCCATTGTCGCAACTCCTATTACCAGCCTGTTCAACCTCTCTTTCATATCGTCTGAGATCCCCAAGGATTGGAAAGCTGCCGCAAAGGGGGAGACACCCTGGACCCAAACTGTTACAGACCTATATCCATCCTGCCCTGCCTATCTAAGGTCTTCGAAAGCCAAGTCAACAAACAGGTCACTGACCATCTCGAATCCCACCGTACCTTCTCCGCTGTGCAATCTGGTTTCCGAGCCGGTCACGGGTGCACCTCAGCCACGCTCAAGGTACGAAACGATATCATAACCGCCATCGATAAAAGACAGTACTGTGCAGCCGTCTTCATCGACCTTGCCAAGGCTTTCGACTCTGTCAATCACCATATTCTTATCGGCAGACCCAGTAGCCTCGGTTTTTCTAATGACTGCCTTGCCTGGTTCACCAACTACTTTGCAGACAGAGTTCTGTGTGTCAAATCGGAGGGCATGTTGTCCGGTCCTCTGGCAGTCTCTATGGGGGTGCCACAGGGTTCAATTCTCGGGCCGACTCTTTTCTCTGTATATATCAATGATGTTGCTCTTGCTGCGGGCGATTCCCTGATCCACCTCTACGCAGACGACACCATTCTGTATACTTCCGACCGTTCCTTGGACATTGTGCTATCTAACCTCCAAACGAGCTTCAATGCCATACAACACTCCTTCCGTGGCCTCCAACTGCTCTTAAACGCTAGTAAAACCAAATGCATGCTTTTCAACCGTTCGCTGCCTGCACCCGCACGCCTGACTAGCATCACCACCCTGGATGGTTCCGACCTATAATATGTGGACATCTATAAGTACCTAGGAGTCTGGCTAGACTGTAAACTCTCCTTCCAGACTCATATCAAACATCTCCAATCTAAAATCAAATCTAGAGTCGGCTTTCTATTCCGCAATAAAGCCTCCTTCACTCACGCCGCCAAACTTACCCTAGTAAAACTGACTATCCTACCGATCCTCGACTTCGGCGATGTCATCTACAAAATAGCTTCCAATACTCTACTCAGCAAACTGGATGCAGTTTATCACAGTGCCATCCGTTTTGTTACTAAAGCACCTTATACCACCCACCACTGCGACCTGTATGCTCTAGTCGGCTTGCCCTCGCTACAGATTCATCGCCAGACCCACTGGCTCCAGGTCATCTACAAGTCCATGCTAGGTAAAGCTCCGCCTTATCTCAGTTCACTGGTCACGATGGCAACACCCACCCGTAGCACGCGCTCCAGCAGGTGTATCTCACTGATCATCCCTAAAGCCAACACCTCATTTGGCTGCCTTTCGTTCCAGTTCTCTGCTGCCTGTGACTGGAACGAATTGCAAAAATCGCTGAAGTTGGAGACTTTTATCTCCCTCACCAACTTCAAACATCTGCTATCTGAGCAGCTAACCGATCGCTGCAGCTGTACATAGTCTATCGGTAAATAGCCCACCCAATTTTACCTACCTCATCCCCATACTGTTTATATTTATTTACTTTTCTGCTCTTTTGCACACCAGTATCTCTACCTGTACATGACCATCTGATCATTTATCACTCCAGTGTTAATCTGCAAAATTGTAATTATTCGCCTACCTCCTCATGCCTTTTGCACACAATGTATATAGACTACTGTGTTATTGACTTGTTAATTGTTTACTCCATGTGTAACTCTGTTGTTGTCTGTTCACACTGCTATGCTTTATCTTGGCCGGGTCGCAGTTGTAAATGAGAACTTGTTCTCAACTAGCCTACCTGGTTAAATAAAGGTGAAATAAAAAAATAAAAAAACTTGCCGGGCTCAAGTGAGCATCCAGCCAGGACGCATTGTGCCAGCGCTACGCTCCAGATCTCCAGTGAGCCTCCACAGTCCAGTACGTCCTGTGCCTGCTCCCTGCACTCGCCCTGAGGTGTGTGTCACCAGGCCGGTACCACCAGTGCCGGCACCACGCACCAGACCTCCAGTGAGCCTCCAGAGTCCAGTACGTCCTGTGCCTCCTCCCCGCACTCGCCCTGATGTGCGTGTCTTCAGCCCAGTGCCACCTGTACCGGTCCCAAGTACCAGGCCTCCAGTGCGCCTCCAGAGTCCAGTACGTCTTGTGCCTCCTCCCCGCACTCGCCCTGAGATGCGTCTCTTCAGCCCGGTACCACTAGTGCCGGCACCATGCATCAGGTCTCCAGTGCGCCTCCACAGTCCAGAGCTTCCGGCGACAGTTCCCAGTCCAGAGCTTCCGGCGACAGTTCCCAGTCCAGAGCTTCCGGCGACAGTTCCCAGTCCGTAGCTTCCGGCGACAGTTCACAGTTTCACAGTCCGGAACCTCCAACAACGGGCCACAGTCCGGAACCTCCAACGACGGGCCACAGTCCGGAACCTCCAACGATGGGCCACAGTCCGGAACCTCCAACAACGGGCCACAGTCCGGAACCTCCAACGACGGTCCACAGTCTGGAACCACCAATGAGGGTCCACAGTCCAGAACCTCCAACGACGGTCCACAGTCCTGAACCTCCACCGACGGTCCACAGTCCAGAACTTCCACCGACAGTCCACAATCCGGAACTTTCACCGACGCTCCACAGTCCAGAACCTCCACCAACGGTCCACAGTCGGGAACCTCCACCGACGATCCACTGTCCGGAACCTTCACCGACGGTCCACAGTCCGGAACCTCCAGCGACCGTCCCCAGTCCGGGGTCTCCAGCGACGGTCCCCAGTCCGGGGTCTCCAGCGACGGTCCCCAGTCAGGGGCCTCCGGCGATGATCCACGGTCCAGTTCTTCAAAGGTGGAGGGATCAGCGTAAAGAGGGGGGCCGGCGTCCAGAACCGGAGCCGCCACCGAGGGTAGATGCCCAACCGGACCCTCCTCTATAGGTTCAGGTTTGCGGCCGGGAGTCGGAAAATCGGTGTCCAAAAATACTGATTGTTATGAAAACTTGAAATCGGACCTAATTAATCGGCCATTCAGATTAATCGGTCAACCTCCAGTTATGATATCGTTTAGGACCTTGAGCGTGGCTGAGGTGCATACATGACCAGCTCGGAAACCAGATTGCATAGCGGAGAAGGTACGGTGGGATTCGAAATGGTTGGTGATCTATTTGTTAACTTGGCTTTCGAAGACCTTAGAAAGGCAGGGTAGAATAGATATAGGTCTGTAGCAGTTTGGGTCAAAAGTGTCTCCCCCTTTGCAACAATTTCGCCTGATATTTTTAGAAAGAGAGGGTCCAGATTGTCTAGTCCTTCTGATTTGTAGGGGTCCAGATTTTGCAGCTCTTTCAGAACATCAGCTATCTGGATTTGGGTGAAGGAGAAATGGGGGAGGCTTGGGCAAGTTGCTGTGTGGGGTGCAGGGCTGTTGACCAGGGTAGGGTTGGCCAGGTGGAAAGCATGGCCAGCCGTAGAAAAATGCTTCTTGACATTCTTAATTATTGTGGATTTATCAGTGATGACAGTAGTACTGTGTAATGTGTATATCAAACTGTATTCCTATCATGTAGTACTGTGTATATCAAACTGTATTCCTATCATGTAGTACTGTGGAATGTGTATATCAAACTGTATTCCTATCATGTAGTACTGTGTACTGTGTACTGTATATCAAACTGTATTCCTATCATGTAGTACTGTGTATATCAAACTGTATTCCTATCATGTAGTACTGTGGAATGTGTATATCAAACTGTATTCCTATCATGCAGTACTGTGTACTGTGTACTGTATATCAAACTGTATTCCTATCATGTAGTACTGTGTATATCAAACTGTATTCCTATCATGTAGTACTGTGGAATGTGTATATCAAACTGTATTCCTATCATGTAGTACTGTGTACTGTGTACTGTATATCAAACTGTATTCCTATCATGTAGTACTGTGTATATCAAACTGTATTCCTATCATGTAGTACTTTGGAATGTGTACTGTATATCAAACTGTATTCCTATCATGTAGTACTGTGTACTGTGTACTGTATATCAAACTGTATTCCTATCATGTAGTACTGTGTATATCAAACAGTATTCCTATCATGTAGTACTGTGTATAAACGTATCATGTTTAAATCAGAAGTTTACATACATTTAGGTTGGAGTCATTAAAACTCGTTTTTCAACCACTCCACACATTTCTATAGTCAAAACTATTGTTTTGACAAGTCAGTTAGGACATCTACTTTCCGCATCATTTTTCCAACAATTGTTTACAGACAGATTATTTCACGTATAATTCACTGTATCACAATTACAGTGGGTCAGAAGTTTACATACACTAAGTTGACTGCCTTTAAACAGTTTGGAAAATTCCAGACAATTATGCAATGGCTTTAGAAGCTTCTGATAAGCTATTAGACATAATTTGAGTCAATTGGAGCTGTACCTGTGGATGTATTTCAAGACCTACCTTCAAACTCAGTGCCTCTTTGCTTGACATCATGGGAAAATCTAAAGAAATCAGCCAAGACCTCAGAAAATAAATTGTAGACCTCCACAAGTCTGGTTCATTCTTGGGAGCAATTTCCAAATGCCTGAAGGTACCATGTTCATCTGTACAAACAACAGTACGCAAGTATAAACACCATGGGACCACGCAGCCGTCATACTGCTCAGGAAGGAGACGCGTTCTGTCTCCTAGAGATGAGCGTACTTTGGTGTGGAAAGTGCAAATCAATCGCACCTTTTTTAATTACTAAATGATTCCATGTGTTATATCATAGTTTAATGTCTTCACTATTATTCTACAATGTAGAAAACAGTAGAAATAAAGAAGAACCGTGGAATGAGTCGGTGTCCAAACTGGTGACTGGTATTGTACAGGATGGAACAAAATATTTGTAAAAGAAACGAAAATGTAAAACAAAATGTCCTCCGAAGAGGGGGGAGGATGGGCCACCAAAATATATACTGATAAAGAGTATGTAAGTGGGGTTAGGGTGGTGAGTTACCCCTGTATCGAGTAGGGTTAGGGTGGTGAGTTACCCCTGTATAGAGTGGAGTTAGGGTGGTGAGTTACCCCTGTATAGAGAAGGGTTAGGGTGGTGAGATACCCCTGTATAGATTGGGGTGGTGAGTTACCCCTGTATCGAGTGGAGTGGTGAGTTACCTCTGTATAGAGTGGAGTTAGGGTGGTGAGTTACCCCTGTATAGAGTGGGGTTAGGGTGGTGAGTTACCCCTGTATAGAGTAGGGTTAGGGTGGTGAGTTACCCCTGTATAGAGAAGGGTTAGGGTGGTGAGTTACCCCTGTATAGAGTAGGGTTAGGGTGGTGAGTTACCCCTGTATAGAGTAGGATTAGGGTGGTGAGTTATCCCTGTATAGAGTAGGGTTACGGTGGTGAGTTACCCCTGTATAGAGTGGAGTTAGGGTGGTGAGTTACCCCTGTATAGAGTAGGGTTAGGGTGGTGAGTTACCCCTGTATAGAGTGGAGTTAGGGTGGTGAGTTACCCCTGTATCGAGTAGGGTTAGGGTGGTGAGTTACCCCTGTATAGAGTGGAGTTAGGGTGGTGAGTTACCCCTGTATAGAGAAGGGTTAGGGTGGTGAGATACCCCTGTATAGATTGGGGTGGTGAGTTACCCCTGTATCGAGTGGAGTGGTGAGTTACCTCTGTATAGAGTGGAGTTAGGGTGGTGAGTTACCCCTGTATAGAGTGGGGTTAGGGTGGTGAGTTACCCCTGTATAGAGTAGGGTTAGGGTGGTGAGTTACCCCTGTATAGAGAAGGGTTAGGGTGGTGAGTTACCCCTGTATAGAGTAGGGTTAGGGTGGTGAGTTACCCCTGTATAGAGTAGGGTTAGGGTGGTGAGTTATCCCTGTATAGAGTAGGGTTACGGTGGTGAGTTACCCCTGTATAGAGTGGAATTAGGGTGGTGAGTTACCCCTGTATAGAGTAGGGTTAGGGTGGTGAGTTACCCCTGTATAGAGTGGAGTTAGGGTGGTGAGTTACCCCTGTATCGAGTAGGGTTAGGGTGGTGAGTTACCCCTGTATAGAGTGGAGTTAGGGTGGTGAGTTACCCCTGTATAGAGAAGGGTTAGGGTGGTGAGATACCCCTGTATAGATTGGGGTGGTGAGTTACCCCTGTATCGAGTGGAGTGGTGAGTTACCTCTGTATAGAGTGGAGTTAGGGTGGTGAGTTACCCCTGTATAGAGTGGGGTTAGGGTGGTGAGTTACCCCTGTATAGAGTAGGGTTAGGGTGGTGAGTTACCCCTGTATAGAGAAGGGTTAGGGTGGTGAGTTACCCCTGTATAGAGTAGGGTTAGGGTGGTGAGTTACCCCTGTATAGAGTAGGGTTAGGGTGGTGAGTTATCCCTGTATAGAGTAGGGTTACGGTGGTGAGTTACCCCTGTATAGAGTGGAGTTAGGGTGGTGAGTTACCCCTGTATAGAGTAGGGTTAGGGTGGTGAGTTACCCCTGTATAGAGTGGAGTTAGGGTGGTGAGTTACCCCTATATCGAGTGGGGTTAGGGTGGTGAGTTACCCCTGTATAGAGTGCAGTTAGGGTGGTGAGTTACCCCTGTATCGAGTGGAGTAACGGGTGGTGAGTTACCCCTGTATCGAGTGGAGTTAGGGTGGTGAGTTACCCCTGTATAGAGTAGGGTGGTGAGTTACCCCTGCATAGAGTAGGGTGGTGAGTTACCCCTGTATAGATTGGAGTTAGGGTGGTGAGATACCCCTGTATAGAGTGGAGTTAGGGTGGTGAGATACCCCTGTATAGAGTAGGGTTAGGGTGGTGAGTTACCCCTGTATAGTGTAGGGTTAGGGTGGTGAGTTACCCCTGTATAGAGTGGAGTTAGGGTGGTGAGTTACCCCTGTATCGAGTGGAGTTAGGGTGGTGAGTTACCCCTGTATAGAGTGGAGTTAGGGTGGTGAGTTACCCCTGCATAGAGTAGGGTGGTGAGTTACCCCTGTATAGAGTGGAGTTAGGGTGGTGAGTTACCCCTGTATAGAGTAGGGTTAGGGTGGTGAGTTACCCCTGTATAGAGTAGGGTTAGGGTGGTGAGTTATCCCTGTATAGAGTAGGGTTACGGTGGTGAGTTACCCCTGTATAGAGTGGAGTTAGGGTGGTGAGTTACCCCTGTATAGAGTAGGGTTAGGGTGGTGAGTTACCCCTGTATAGAGTGGAGTTAGGGTGGTGAGTTACCCCTATATCGAGTGGGGTTAGGGTGGTGAGTTACCCCTGTATAGAGTAGGGTTAGGGTGGTGAGTTAGCCCTGTATAGAGTGGAGTTAGGGTGGTGAGTTACCCCTGTATAGAGTAGGGTGGTGAGTTACCCCTGTATTGAGTGGAGTTAGGGTGGTGAGTTACCCCTGTATCGAGTGGAGTTAGGGTGGTGAGTTACCCCTGTATAGAGTAGGATGGTGAGTTACCCCTGCATAGAGTAGGGTGGTGAGCTACCCCTGTATAGAGTGGAGTTAGGGTGGTGAGATACCCCTGTATAGAGTGGAGTTAGGGTGGTGAGATACCCCTGTATAGAGTAGGGTTAGGGTGGTGAGTTACCCCTGTATAGAGTGGAGTTAGGGTGGTGAGTTACCCCTGTATCGATTGGAGTTAGGGTGGTGAGTTACCCCTGTATAGAGTAGGGTTAGGTGGTGAGTTACCCCTGTATAGAGTGGAGTTAGGGTGGTGGGTTACCCCTGTATCGAGTGGAGTTAGGGTGGTGAGTTACCCCTGCATAGAGTAGGGTGGTGAGTTACCCCTGTATAGAGTGGAGTTAGGGTGGTGAGATACCCCTGTATAGAGTGGAGTTAGGGTGGTGAGTTACCCCTGTATAGTGTAGGGTTAAGGTGGTGAGTTACCCCTGTATAGAGTGGAGTTAGGGTGGTGAGTTACCCCTGTATCGATTGGAGTTAGGGTGGTGAGTTACCCCTGTATAGAGTAGGGTTAGGGTGGTGAGTTACCCCTGTATAGAGTGGAGTTAGGGTGGTGAGTTACCCCTGTATCGAGTGGAGTTAGGGTGGTGAGTTACCCCTGCATAGAGTAGGGTGGTGAGTTACCCCTGTATAGAGTGGAGTTAGGGTGGTGAGATACCCCTGTATAGAGTAGGGTTAGGGTGGTGAGTTACCCCTGTATAGTGTAGGGTTAGGGTGGTGAGTTACCCCTGTATAGAGTGGAGTTAGGGTGGTGAGTTACCCCTGTATAGAGTAGGGTTAGGGTGGTGAGATACCCCTGTATAGAGTAGGGTTAGGGTGGTGAGTTACCCCTGTATAGTGTAGGGTTAGGGTGGTGAGTTACCCCTGTATAGAGTGGAGTTAGGGTGGTGAGTTACCCCTGTATAGAATAGGGTGGTGAGTTACCCCTGTATAGAGTGGAGTTAGGGTGGTGAGTTACCCCTGTATCGATTGGAGTTAGGGTGGTGAGTTACCCCTGTATAGAGTAGGGTTAGGGTGGTGAGTTACCCCTGTATAGAGTAGGTTAGGGTGGTGAGTTACCCCTGTATCGAGTGGAGTTAGGGTGGTGAGTTACCCCTGCATAGAGTAGGGTGGTGAGTTACCCCTGTATAGAGTGGAGTTAGGGTGGTGAGTTACCCCTGTATCGAGTGGAGTTAGGGTGGTGAGTTACCCCTGCATAGAGTAGGGTGGTGAGTTACCCCTGTATAGAGTAGGGTTAGGGTGGTGAGATACCCCTGTATAGAGTAGGGTTAGGGTGGTGAGTTACCCCTGTATAGTGTAGGGTTAGGGTGGTGAGTTACCCCTGTATAGAGTGGAGTTAGGGTGGTGAGTTACCCCTGCATAGAGTAGGGTGGTGAGTTACCCCTGTATCGAGTGGAGTTAGGGTGGTGAGTTACCCCTGTATCGAGTGGAGTTAGGGTGGTGAGTTACCCCTGCATAGAGTAGGGTGGTGAGTTACCCCTGTATAGAGTGGAGTTAGGGTGGTGAGATACCCCTGTATAGAGTAGGGTTAGGGTGGTGAGTTACCCCTGCATAGAGTAGGGTGGTGAGTTACCCCTGTATCGAGTGGAGTTAGGGTGGTGAGTTACCCCTGCATAGAGTAGGGTGGTGAGTTACCCCTGTATCGAGTGGAGTTAGGGTGGTGAGTTACCCCTGTATAGAGTGGAGTTAGGGTGGTGAGTTACCCCTGCATAGAGTAGGGTGGTGAGTTACCCCTGTATCGAGTGGAGTTAGGGTGGTGAGTTACCCCTGCATAGAGTAGGGTGGTGAGTTACCCCTGTATAGAGTGGAGTTAGGGTGGTGAGATACCCCTGTATAGAGTAGGGTTAGGGTGGTGAGTTACCCCTGTATAGTGTAGGGTTAGGGTGGTGAGTTACCCCTGTATAGAGTGGAGTTAGGGTGGTGAGTTACCCCTGTATAGAGTAGGGTTAGGGTGGTGAGATACCCCTGTATAGAGTAGGGTTAGGGTGGTGAGTTACCCCTGTATAGTGTAGGGTTAGGGTGGTGAGTTACCCCTGTATAGAGTGGAGTTAGGGTGGTGAGTTACCCCTGTATAGATTAGGGTGGTGAGTTACCCCTGTATAGAGTGGAGTTAGGGTGGTGAGTTACCCCTGTATCGATTGGAGTTAGGGTGGTGAGTTACCCCTGTATAGAGTAGGGTTAGGGTGGTGAGTTACCCCTGTATAGAGTAGGTTAGGGTGGTGAGTTACCCCTGTATCGAGTGGAGTTAGGGTGGTGAGTTACCCCTGCATAGAGTAGGGTGGTGAGTTACCCCTGTATAGAGTGGAGTTAGGGTGGTGAGTTACCCCTGTATCGAGTGGAGTTAGGGTGGTGAGTTACCCCTGCATAGAGTAGGGTGGTGAGTTACCCCTGTATAGAGTAGGGTTAGGGTGGTGAGATACCCCTGTATAGAGTAGGGTTAGGGTGGTGAGTTACCCCTGTATAGTGTAGGGTTAGGGTGGTGAGTTACCCCTGTATAGAGTGGAGTTAGGGTGGTGAGTTACCCCTGCATAGAGTAGGGTGGTGAGTTACCCCTGTATCGAGTGGAGTTAGGGTGGTGAGTTACCCCTGTATCGAGTGGAGTTAGGGTGGTGAGTTACCCCTGCATAGAGTAGGGTGGTGAGTTACCCCTGTATAGAGTGGAGTTAGGGTGGTGAGATACCCCTGTATAGAGTAGGGTTAGGGTGGTGAGTTACCCCTGCATAGAGTAGGGTGGTGAGTTACCCCTGTATCGAGTGGAGTTAGGGTGGTGAGTTACCCCTGCATAGAGTAGGGTGGTGAGTTACCCCTGTATCGAGTGGAGTTAGGGTGGTGAGTTACCCCTGTATAGAGTGGAGTTAGGGTGGTGAGTTACCCCTGCATAGAGTAGGGTGGTGAGTTACCCCTGTATCGAGTGGAGTTAGGGTGGTGAGTTACCCCTGCATAGAGTAGGGTGGTGAGTTACCCCTGTATCGAGTGGAGTTAGGGTGGTGAGTTACCCCTGTATAGAGTAGGGTTAGGGTGGTGATTTACCCCTGCATAGAGTAGGGTGGTGAGTTACCCCTGTATCGAGTGGAGTTAGGGTGGTGAGTTACCCCTGTATCGAGTGGAGTTAGGGTGGTGAGTTACCCCTGTATAGTGTAGGGTTAAGGTGGTGAGTTACCCCTGTATAGAGTGGAGTTAGGGTGGTGAGTTACCCCTGTATCGATTGGAGTTAGGGTGGTGAGTTACCCCTGTATAGAGTAGGGTTAGGGTGGTGAGTTACCCCTGTATAGAGTGGAGTTAGGGTGGTGAGTTACCCCTGTATCGAGTGGAGTTAGGGTGGTGAGATACCCCTGTATAGAGTAGGGTTAGGGTGGTGAGTTACCCCTGTATAGTGTAGGGTTAGGGTGGTGAGTTACCCCTGCATAGAGTAGGGTGGTGAGTTACCCCTGTATAGAGTGGAGTTAGGGTGGTGAGATACCCCTGTATAGAGTAGGGTTAGGGTGGTGAGTTACCCCTGTATAGTGTAGGGTTAGGGTGGTGAGTTACCCCTGTATAGAGTGGAGTTAGGGTGGTGAGTTACCCCTGTATAGAGTAGGGTTAGGGTGGTGAGATACCCCTGTATAGAGTAGGGTTAGGGTGGTGAGTTACCCCTGTATAGTGTAGGGTTAGGGTGGTGAGTTACCCCTGTATAGAGTGGAGTTAGGGTGGTGAGTTACCCCTGTATAGAATAGGGTGGTGAGTTACCCCTGTATAGAGTGGAGTTAGGGTGGTGAGTTACCCCTGTATCGATTGGAGTTAGGGTGGTGAGTTACCCCTGTATAGAGTAGGGTTAGGGTGGTGAGTTACCCCTGTATAGAGTAGGGTTAGGGTGGTGAGTTACCCCTGTATAGAGTGGAGTTAGGGTGGTGAGTTACCCCTGCATAGAGTAGGGTGGTGAGTTACCCCTGTATAGAGTGGAGTTAGGGTGGTGAGTTACCCCTGTATCGAGTGGAGTTAGGGTGGTGAGTTACCCCTGCATAGAGTAGGGTGGTGAGTTACCCCTGTATAGAGTAGGGTTAGGGTGGTGAGATACCCCTGTATAGAGTAGGGTTAGGGTGGTGAGTTACCCCTGTATAGTGTAGGGTTAGGGTGGTGAGTTACCCCTGTATAGAGTGGAGTTAGGGTGGTGAGTTACCCCTGCATAGAGTAGGGTGGTGAGTTACCCCTGTATCGAGTGGAGTTAGGGTGGTGAGTTACCCCTGTATCGAGTGGAGTTAGGGTGGTGAGTTACCCCTGTATCGAGTGGAGTTAGGGTGGTGAGTTACCCCTGTATCGAGTGGAGTTAGGGTGGTGAGTTACCCCTGTATCGAGTGGAGTTAGGGTGGTGAGTTACCCTGTATAGAGTGGAGTTAGGGTGGTGAGTTACCCCTGTATCGAGTGGAGTTAGGGTGGTGAGTTACCCCTGTATAGAGTGGAGTTAGGGTGGTGAGTTACCCCTGTATAGAGTGGAGTTAGGGTGGTGAGTTACCCCTGTATAGAGTGGAGTTAGGGTGGTGAGTTACCCCTGTATAGAGTGGGGTGGTGAGTTACCCCTGTATAGAGTGGAGTTAGGGTGGTGAGTTACCCCTGTATAGAGTGGAGTTAGGGTGGTGAGTTACCCCTGTATAGAGTGGGGTGGTGAGTTACCCCTGTATAGAGTGGAGTTAGGGTGGTGAGTTACCCCTGTATAGAGTGGAGTTAGGGTGGTGAGTTACCCCTGTATAGAGTGGAGTTAGAGTGGTGAGTTACCCCTGTATAGAGTGGAGTTAGGGTGGTGAGTTACCCCTGTATCGAGTGGAGTTAGGGTGGTGAGTTACCCCTGTATCGAGTGGAGTTAGGGTGGTGAGTTACCCCTGTATCGAGTGGAGTTAGGGTGGTGAGTTACCCCTGTATCGAGTGGAGTTAGGGTGGTGAGTTACCCCTGTATAGAGTGGAGTTAGGGTGGTGAGTTACCCCTGCATAGAGTAGGGTGGTGAGATACCCTGTATCGAGTGGAGTTAGGGTGGTGAGTTACCCCTGTATAGAGTGGAGTTAGGGTGGTGAGTTACCCTGTATAGAGTGGAGTTAGGGTGGTGAGTTACCCCTGTATAGAGTGGAGTTAGGGTGGTGAGTTACCCTGTATAGAGTGGAGTTAGGGTGGTGAGTTACCCCTGTATAGAGTGGAGTGGTGAGTTACCCTGTATAGAGTGGTTTTAGGGTGGTGAGTTACCCTGTATAGAGTGGAGTTAGGGTGGCGAGTTACCCTGTATAGAGTGGAGTTAGGGTGGTGAGTTACCCCTGTATAGAGTGGAGTTAGGGTGGTGAGTTACCCTGTATAGAGTGGAGTTAGGGTGGTGAGTTACCCTGTATAGAGTGGAGTTAGGGTGGTGAGTTACCCTGTATAGAGTGGAGTTAGGGTGGTGAGCTACCCCTGCATAGAGTGGAGTTAGGGTGGTGAGTTACCCCTGTATCGAGTGGAGTTAGGGTGGTGAGTTACCCCTGTATAGAGTGGAGTTAGGGTGGTGAGTTACCCCTGTATCGAGTGGAGTTAGGGTGGTGAGTTACCCCTGTATCGAGTGGAGTTAGGGTGGTGAGTTACCCCTGTATAGAGTGGAGTTAGGGTGGACTACAAGGCTATGTTAAGTTCAATAAATAAATTACTATAGTAAGTGCATAGGTGCCAAATAAAGTTATATTTTATCAGCCAAAAATCTGCCAATTTCAAAGATGTATCTTTCTGTGAAACAAAAAAAAAGGCATGTATCTCGGCGTTCGCGTCATCACACTCCCTCATCTGATTGGTGGAGTAGGCTGACTCTGTGGTTATGGTAAGTAGTGAGGAGCCCTTTCCTGTGAGGTCGTTCCCCACACCGTCCCTAGCGGATAAAATCTGCACCGCAGTGGAGGGGTTTCCTGTTCCATTTCCCCGCTTCAGTGGGACAGGAACTCCCTGTTCTCGACTCCCCGCCTGCCTGACGCGATAACCTCAAACAGGGAAGAAGATTGCACCAGACTAAAAAAAACGGTGCTATTTATGCTTTTTCACCGCCATTGCTTTCCAGGGGCGTCAAGCTTATTAATATTAGTGTTGAATGGATTTCTAAGTCGTTGAAGTGGACCAAATTCCCAGGAAAACAACTCCGGGTGAGTATCTAATCAGTTCGGGAAGTTTTAGCTGTGTAACCAACGCCTACGAAAACTTTCTGTGATGTTTCTCTGGATGGGTGTTGCCTTTTGTGGCTTCGCGTTGTTTTACTCCTTATGGGTTTTCTATTCAAGAGAATTACCGTTTGTATCGAATTTAGACGATAAAAAAATTGCTTATGCGCTTATTATTTTGATTTAATTAATGAAAAGTTAACTCTATAAACTGCATATTTTCCTTCAACGCCCTAGGCCTCAAACAGTGCGACTAATCAGACTATAGGATAAGATAGGATCTTGACACGCAGGAATCTGACACAGATCCGCCCGTCGAGAGTAACTCTTATACAGGCGAGTCACAGGTTGCAAGAATTATTTGTACCAATCATGGTGGATGTTGACTGACACATCAATGAGAAAATACTAAAAGTGATCCAAATAATTGCCTGTTGGGGAAGTTACTGTGAAAGCTACTGGTTGATAATGACTCTCTTACAGGGCATTTGGAAAGTATTCAGACACCTTGACTTTTTCCACATTTTTTTATTTTACAGCCTCATTCTAAAATGGATTAAATGTTTTACTCATCAATTTACACACTATCATATTATGACAAAGTGAATGACATCTGGGGAGAGCTCTGAGACAGGATTGTGTCGAGGCACAGATCTGGGGAAGGGTATCAAAACATTTTCTGCAGCATTGAAGGTCTCCAAGAACACAGGGGCCTCCATCATTATTAAATGGAAGGAGTTTGGAACCACCAAGACTCTTCCTAGAGCTGGCTGCCCTGCCAAACGGAGCAATCGGGAGGAGGGCCTTGGTCAGGGAGGTGACCAAGAACCCGATGGTCACTCTGACAGAAATCTAGAGTTCCTCTGTGGAGATGGAAGAGCCTTCCAGAAGGACAGCCATCTCTGCAGCACTCCACCAATCAGGCCTTTATGGTAAAGTGGTCAGACGGAATTCACTTAAAGGATGCTCAGAACATGAGTAACAAGATTCTCTGGTCTGATGAAACTAAGATTGAACTCTTTGGCCTGAATGCCAAGCGTCACATCTGGAGGAAACCTGGCACCATCCCTACGGTGAAGCATGGTGGTGTCAGCGTCCCATCTGGAGGAAACCTGGCACCATCCCTACGGTGAAGCATGGTGGTGGCAGCGTCACATCTGGAGGAAACCTGGCACCATCCCTACGGTGAAGCATGGTGGTGGCAGCGTCACATCTGGAGGAAACCTGGCACCATCCCTACGGTGAAGCATGGTGATGGCAGCGTCACATCTGGAGGAAACCTGGCACCATCCCTATGGTGAAGCATGGTGATGGCAGAATTAAGGGAAAGATGAACAGAGCGAAGTACAGCGAGATTCTTGACGAAAACCTGCTCCAGAGCCCTCAGGACCTCAGACTGGGGGTGAAGGTTCCCCTTCCAACTGAACAACGATCCTGTGTTGTCTTGGCACACAGCCAAGACAACACAGGAGTGGCTTCTGGACAAGTCTTTGAATGTCTGGACAAGTCTCTGAATGTCCTTGAGTGGACCGGACTTGAACCCAATCTAACATCTCTGTAGAGACCTGATAATAGATGTGCAGCGGCGCTCCCCATCCAACCTGACAGAGATTGAGAGGATCTGCAGAGAGGAATGGGGAAACTCCCCAAATACAGGTGTGCCAAGCTTGTAGCGTCATACCCAAGAAGACTTGATGCTGTATGTGCTGCCAAATGTGCCTCAACAAAGAACTGAGTAAAGCGTCTGAATACTTATGTAAATGTGATATTTAAAAAAAAAAAAAAAAAATTGCTAAAATCTCAACTTGTTTTTGCTTTGTCATTATGGGTAATTGTATGTAGCTTGAGGGGGGGAAACACAATTTAATCCACTTTAGAATAAAGGCTGTAATGTAACAAAGGTGGAAAACGTCAAGGGGTCTGAATACTTGTCCGAATGCACACGCGCTCATTGGACGAAGACGTCTTCTGCAGGGGGGAGTTTTGCTAACAGCCGAACATTAACAGGCATCACTCGTTATTTTGGATGTATAAGGACTACGGCGATATGGACTAAAAATCATATCTAAGCTCAGCAGAAAAAGAAACGTCCTCTCACTGTCTTCTGCGTTTATTTTCAGCAAACTTAACATGTGTAAATATTTGTATGAACATAACAAGATTCAACAACTGAGACATAAACTGAACAAGTTCCACAGACATGTGACTAACAGAAATGTATTAATATGTCCCTGAACAAAGGGGGGGTCAAAATCAAAAGTAACAGTCAGTAGCTGGTGTGGCCACCAGCTGCATTAAGTACTGCAGTGCATCTCCTCCTCATGGACTGCACCAGATTTGCCAGTTCTTGCAGTGAGATGTTACCCCACTCTTCCACCAAGGCACCTGCAAGTTCCCGGACATTTCTGGGGGCAATGGCCCTAGCCCTCACCCTCCGATCCAACAGGTCCCAGACGTGCTCAATGGGATTAAGATCATTCCTTGCAGGAAATCACACACAGAACGAGCAGTATGGCTGGAGGGTCATGGAGGGTCAGGATGAGCCTGCAGGAAGGGTACCACGTGAGGGAGGAGGATGTCTTCCCTGTAATGCACAGCATTGAAATTGCCTGCAATGACAACAAGCTCAGTCCGATGATGCTGTGACACTCTACCCCAGACCATGACGGACCCTCCACCTCCAAATCGATCCCGCTCCAGAGTACAGGCCTCGGTGTAACGCTCATTCCTTCGACAATAAATGCGAATCCGACCATCATCCCATGTGAGGCAAAACCACAACTCGTCAGTGAAGAGCACTTTTTCCCAGTCCTGTCTGTTCCAGCAGCGGTGGGTTTGTGCCCATAGGCGATGTAGTTGCCGGTGATGTCTGGTGAGGACCTGCCTTACAACAGGCCTACAAGCCCTCAGTCCAGCCTCTCTCAGCCTATTGCAGACAGTCTGAGCACTGATGGAGGGATTGTGTGTTCCTGGTGTAACTTGGGCAGTTGTTGTTGCCATCCTGTACATAACCCGCAGGTGTGATGTTCGGATGTACCGATCCTGTGCAGGTGTTGTTACACGTGGTCTGCCACTGCGTGGACGATCAGCTGTCCGTCCTGTCTCCCTGTAGTGCTGTCTTAGGCGTCTCACAGTATGGACATTTCAATTTATTGCCCTGGCCACATCTGCAGTCCTCATGCCTCCTTGCAACATGCCTAAGGCACGTTCATGCAGATGAGCAGGGACACTCTTTTTCAGAGTCAGTAGAAAGGCCTCTTTAGTGTCCTAAACGTTCATAACTGTGACCTTAATTGCCTACCGTCTGTAAACTGTTAGTGTTTTAATGACCGTTCCACAGGTGCTTGTTCATTATTTGTTTATGGTTCATTGAACAAGCATGGGAAACAGTGTTTAAACCCTTTACAATGAAGGTCTGTGAAGTGTTTTAGATTTTTACGAATTATCTTTGAAAGACAGGGTCCTGGTTTACACCATAGCTATATACATACATACATACATACATACATACATACATACATACATATGATTAGTCCGTTCAACGCGTTTCCACTGCTCCAGAGTCCAATGGCGGTGAGCTTATCACCACTCCAGCTGACGCTTGGCATTGTGCATGGTGATCTTAGGCTTGTGTGCGGCTGCTAGGCCATGGAAACCCATTTCATGAAGCTCCCTGATGAATTAACCGGACTGCCAGATGGTGAAGTGATTCATCACTCCAGAGAAGGTGTTTCTACTGCTCCAGAGTCCAATGGCGGTGAGCTTATCACCACTCCAGCTGACGCTTGGCATTGTGCATGGTGATTTCATGCTTATGTACGGCTGCTAGGCCATGAACACTTCTTATGCTGACGTTGCTTCCAGGGGTAGTTTGGAACACGGTAGTGAGTGTCGCCACCGAGGACAGACGATTTTTACACGTTTCATCACTCAGTGGTCCTGTTCTGTGAGCTTGTGTGGCCTACCACGTCACAGCTGAGCCGTTGTTGCTCCTAGAAGTTTCCGCTTCACAATAACAGCACTTACACTGGGCCAGTTCTAGCAGGGCAGACATTTGACAAACAGATTTGTTGGAAAGGTGGCATCCTATGACGGTGCCACGTTGAAAGTCAATCAAATTTCAATTAAATGTATTTGTAAAGGCCTTTTTACATCAGCAGTTGTCCCAAAGTTCTATACAGAAACCCAAGGTAGCACGTCTGGTGAACAAGTCTGGGTTCCATAGCCGCAGGCAGAACAGTTGAAACTGGAGCAGAAGCACGACCAGGTGGACTGGGGACAGCAAGGAGTCATCAGGCCAGGTAGTTCTGAGGCATGGTCCCAGGGCTCAGGTCCTCTGGGAGGGGAGGGAGAGAATTAGAGTGAGCATACTTAAATTCACACAGGACACCAGATAAGACAGGAGAATTTCACCAGATATAACAGACTGACCCTAGCCCCCCGACACACAAATTATTGCAACATAGATACTGGAGGCTGAGACAGGGGTGGGTTGGGGGACACTGTGGCCCCGTCTGACGATACCCCCAGACAGGGTCAACCAGGCAGAGTATAACCCCACCCACTTATCAAATCAAAAATCAAATCAAATTTATTTATATAGCCCTTCGTACATCAGCTGATATCTCAAAGTGCTGTACAGAAACTCAGCCTAAAACCCCAAACAGCAAGCAATGCAGGTGTAGAAGCACGGTGGCTAGGAAAAACTCCCTAGAAAGGCCAAAACCTAGGAAGAAACCTAGAGAGGAACCAGGCTATGTGGGGTGGCCAGTTCTCTTCTGGCTGTGCCGGGTGGAGATTATAACAAAACATGGTCAAGATGTTCAAATGTTCATAAATGACCAGCATGGTCGAATAATAATAAGGCAGAATAGTTGAAACTGGAGCAGCAGCACAGTCAGGTGGACTGGGGACAGCAAGGAGTCATCATGTCAGGTATTCCTGGGGCATGGTCCTATGGCTCAGGTCCTCCGAGAGAGAGAAAGAAAGAGAGAATTAGAGAGAGCATATGTGGGATGGCCAGTCCTCTTCTGGCTGTGCCGGGTGGAGATTATAACAGAACATGGCCAAGATGTTCAAATGTTCATAAATGACCAGCATGGTCGAATAATAATAAGGCAGAACAGTTGAAACTGGAGCAGCAGCACAGCCAGGTGGACTGGGGACAGCAAGGAGTCATCATGTCAGGTAGTCCTGGGGCATGGTCCTAGGGCTCAGGTCCTCCGAGAGAGAGAAAGAGAGAAGGAGAGAATTAGAGAACGCACACTTAGATTCACACAGGACACCGAATAGGACAGGAGAAGTACTCCAGATATAACAAACTGACCCTAGCCCCCCGACACATAAACTACTGCAGCATAAATACTGGAGGCTGAGACAGGAGGGGTCAGGAGACACTGTGGCCCCATCCGAGGACACCCCCGGACAGGGCCAAACAGGAAGGATATAACCCCACCCACTTTGCCAAAGCACAGCCCCCACAACACTAGAGGGATATCTTCAACCACCAACTTACCATCCTGAGACAAGGCTGAGTATAGCCCACAAAGACCTCCGCCACGGCACAACCCAAGGGGGGGGGGGGCGCCAACCCAGACAGGATGACCACATCAGTGACTCAACCCACTCAGGTGACGCACCCCCTCCAGGGACGGCATGAGAGAGCCCCAGTAAAGCCAGTGACTCAGCCCCTGTAATAGGGTTAGAGGCAGAGAATCCCAGTGGAAAGAGGGGAACCGGCCAGGCAGAGACAGCAAGGGCGGTTCGTTGCTCCAGAGCCTTTCCGTTCACCCTCCCACTCCTGGGCCAGACTACACTCAATCATATGACCCACTGAAGAGATGAGTCTTCAGTAGAGACTTAAAGGTTGAGACCGAGTTTGCGTCTCTGACATGGGTAGGCAGACCGTTCCATAAAAATGGAGCTCTATAGGAGAAAGCCCTGCCTCCAGCTGTTTGCTTAAAAATTCTAGGGACAATTAGGAGGCCTGCGTCTTGTGACCGTAGCGTACGTGTAGGTATGTACGGCAGGACCAAATCAGAGAGATAGGTAGGAGCAAGCCCATGTAATGCTTTGTAGGTTAGCAGTAAAACCTTGAAATCAGCCCTTGCTTTGACAGGAAGCCAGTGTAGAGAGGCTAGCACTGGAGTAATATGATCAAATTTTTTGGTTCTAGTCAGGATTCTAGCAGCCGAATTTAGCACTAACTGAAGTTTATTTAGTGCTTTATCCGGGTAGCCGGAAAGTAGAGCATTGCAGTAGTCTAACCTGGAAGTGACAAAAGCATGGATTAATTTTTCTGCATCATTTTTGGACAGAAAGTTTCTGATTTTTGCAATGTTACGTAGATGGAAAAAAGCTGTCCTTGAAATGGTCTTGATATGTTCTTCAAAAGAGAGATCAGGGTCCAGAGTAACGCCGAGGTCCTTCACAGTTTTATTTGAGACGACTGTACAACCATTAAGATTAATTGTCAGATTCAACAGAAGATCTCTTTGTTTCTTGGGACTTAGAACAAGCATCTCTGTTTTGTCCGAGTTTAAAAGTAGAAAGTTTGCAGCCATCCACTTCCTTATGTCTGAAACACATTCTTCTAGCAAGGGCAATTTTGGGGCTTCACCATGTTTAATTGAAATGTACAGCTGTGTGTCATCCGCATAGCAGTGAAAGTTAACATTATGTTTTTGAATGACATCCCCAAGAGGTAAAATATATAGTGAAAACAATAGTGGTCCTAAAACGGAACCTTGAGGAACACCGAAATTTACAGTTGATTTGTCAGAGGACAAACCATTCACAGAGACAAACTGATATCTTTCCGACAGATAAGATCTAAACCAGGCCAGAACTTGTCCGTGTAGACCAATTTGGGTTTCCAATCTCTCCAAAAGAATGTGGTGATCGATGGTATCAAAAGCAGCACTAAGGTCTAGGAGCACGAGGACAGATGCAGAGCCTCGGTCCGATGCCATTAAAATGTCATTTACCACCTTCACAAGTGCCGTCTCAGTGCTATGATGGGGTCTAAAACCAGACTGAAGCATTTCGTATACATTGTTTGTCTTCAGGAAGGCAGTGAGTTGTTGCACAACAGCCTTTTCTAAAATTTTTGAGAGGAATGGAAGATTCGATATAGGCCGATAGTTTTTTATATTTTCTGGGTCAAGGTTTGGCTTTTTCAAGAGAGGCTTTATTACTGCCACTTTTAGTGAGTTTGGTACACATCCGGTGGATAGAGAGCCGTTTATTATGTTCAACATAGGAGGGCCAAGCACAGGAAGCAGCTCTTTCAGTAGTTTAGTTGGAATAGGGTCCAGTATGCAGCTTGAAGGTTTAGAGGCCATGATTATTTTCATCATTGTGTCAAGAGATATAGTACTAAAACACTTGAGCGTCTCTCTTGATCCTAGGTCCTGGCAGAGTTGTGCAGACTCAGGACAACTGAGCTTTGAAGGAATACGCAGATTTAAGGAGGAGTCCGTAATTTGCTTTCTAATAATCATAATCTTTTCCTCAAAGAAGTTCATGAATTTATCACTGCTAAAGTGAGTCATCCTCTCTTGGGGAATGCTGCTTTTTAGTTAGCTTTGCGACAGTATCAAAAAGGAATTTCGGATTGTTCTTATTTTCCTCAATTAAGTTAGAAAAATAGGATGATCGAGCAGCAGTAAGGGCTCTTCGGTACTGCACAGTACTGTCTTTCCAAGCTAGTCGGAAGACTTCCAGTTTGGTGTGGCGCCATTTCCGTTCCAATTTTCTGGAAGCTTGCTTCAGAGCTCGGGTATTTTCTGAGTACCAGGGAGCTAGTTTCTTATGAGAAATGTTTTTAATTTTTAGGGGTGCAACTGCATCTAGGGTATTGCGCAAGGTTAAATTGAGTTCCTCAGTTAGGTGGTTAACTGATTTTTGTCCTCTGGCGTCCTTGGGTAGACAGAGGGAATCTGGAAGGACATCAAGGAATCTTTGTGTTGTCTGTGAATTTATAGCACGACTTTTGATGATCCTTAGTTGGGGTCTGAGCAGATTATTTGTTGCAATTGCAAACGTAATAAAATGGTGGTCCGATAGTCCAGGATTATGAGGAAAAACATTAAGATCCACAACATTTATTCCATGGGACAAAACTAGGTCCAGCGTATGACTGTGACAGTGAGTGGGTCCAGAGACATGTTGGACAAAACCCACTGAGTCGATGATGGCTCCGAAAGCCTTTTGGAGTGGGTCTGTGGACTTTTCCATGTGAATATTAAAGTCACCAAAGATTAGAATATTATCCGCTATGACTACAAGGTCCGATAGGAATTCAGGGAACTCAGTGAGGAACGCTGTATATGGCCCAGGAGGCCTGTAAACAGTAGCTATAAAAAGTGATTGAGTAGGCTGCATAGATTTCATGACTAGAAGCTCAAAAGACGAAAACGTCATTTTTTTTTTTTGTAAATTGAAATTTGCTATCGTAAATGTTAGCAACACCTCCGCCTTTGCGGGATGCACGGGGGATATGGTCACTAGTGTAGCCAGGAGGTGAGGCCTCATTTAACACAGTAAATTCATCAGGCTTAAGCCATGTTTCAGTCAGGCCAATCACATCAAGATTATGATCAGTGATTAGTTCATTGACTATAATTGCCTTTGAAGTAAGGGATCTAACATTAAGTAGCCCTATTTTGAGATGTGAGGTATCATGATCTCTTTCAATAATGACAGGAATGGAGGTGGTCTTTATCCTAGTGAGATTGCTAAGGCGAACACCGCCATGTTTAGTTTTGCCCAACCCAGGTCGAGGCACAGACACGGTCTCAATGGTGATAGCTGAGCTGACTACACTGACTGTGCTAGTGGCAGACTCCACTATGCTGGCAGGCTGGCTAACAGCCTGCTGCCTGGCCTGCACCCTATTTCATTGTGGAGCTAGAGGAGTTCTATGTCTATGTTGGTAGATAAAATGAGAGCACCCCTCCAGCTAGGATGGAGTCCGTCACTCCTCAGCAGGTCAGGCTTGGTCCTGTTTGTGGGTGAGTCCCAGAAAGAGGGCCAATTATCTACAAATTCTATCTTTTGGGAGGGGCAGAAAACAGTTTTCAACCAGCGATTGAGTTGTGAGACTCTGCTGTAGAGCTCATCACTCCCCCTAACTGGGAGGGGGCCAGAGACAATTACTCGATGCCGACACATCTTTCTAGCTGATTTACACGCAGAAGCTATGTTGCGCTTGGTGATCTCTGACTGTTTCATCCTAACATCGTTGGTGCCGACGTGGATAACAATATCTCTATACTCTCTACACTCGCCAGTTTTAGCTTTAGCCAGCACCATCTTCAGATTAGCCTTAACGTCGGTAGCCCTGCCCCCCGGTAAACAGTGTATGATCGCTGGATGATTCGTTTTAAGTCTAATACTGCGGGTAATGGAGTCGCCAATGACTAGAGTTTTCAATTTGTCAGAGCTAATGGTGGGAAGCTTCGGCGTCTCAGACCCCGTAACGGGAGGAGTAGAGACCAGAGAAGACTCGGCCTCTGACTCCGACCCGCTGCTTAATGGGGAAAACTTAGCCAATGCACAGCCCCAACACCACGAGAGGCATATCAACAGACCACCAACTTACGACCCTGAGGCAAGGCTGAGTATAGCCACGAAGGTATCATCCACTGCACCAGCCTGAGGGGCTGCGAAACCTGACAGGAAGATCACGTCAGTGACTCACCCCTTCTAGGACTGTCATGCAAGAGCGCTACTAAGCCAGTGACTCAGCCCCCGTAATAGGGTCAGAGGCAGAGAATCCCAGTAGAGAGAAGGGAGCCAGCCAGTCAGAGACAGCAAGAGTGGTTTGTTGCTCCTCCTCCTCTCCAATCCTTACATCTTATGGTTCCACAGGAAAAGGGTAGTAAAACCTTGAAATACTCCCTTCAGATCTGTCCTCACCTCCTGACCTCAACCCCTCCTTCCCCTAGTCCACAGATGTCCATCTGTCTCCCCTGTATCAACACGTTGCTCTGCTCCCGTCCCCCAACACATTCCACAGCCACTCTGTCTTTCTACAGATCTCTCTCCTTAATATGCATCTGATCTATCATGTCTTATCTCAATGTTCAAAATGTCAAATCCAACAATACTGAACAAAAATATAAATGCAACAATTTCAACGATTTTACTGAGTTACAGTTCATGGAAGGAAATCAGTCAATTGAAATAAATTCACAAAGCTCTTATCTATGGATTTCACTTGCCTGGGCAGGGGAGCAGGGGTACAGTGGGCGCAGTGGGCGCAGTGGGCGCAGGGGTGCAGCGGTGCAGTGGGTGCAGTGGGCGCAGGGGTGCAGCGGGCGCAGTGGGCGCAGGGGCGCAGGGGTGCAGCGGGCGCAGGGGTGCAGTGGGCGCAGTGGGCGCAGGGGTGCAGCGGGCGCAGGGGTGCAGTGGGTGCAGCGGGTGCAGTGGGTGCAGGGGTGCAGCTATGGGTGGGGAGTTTTTGCAGGTATGGAACGTTTCTGGGATTTTTGTAATTTCAGCTCATGAAACATGGGACCAACACTTTACATGTTGCGTTTCTTCTATTTGTGTTCAGTGTAGTTCAGCTACCACCTGCAAAATGTCTAGTAGTTGAACTACTAGTTGAACTACGTGTCGGTCACTGCTGTTGGGTTGTTATTGAGGAACAGAGATTTCAAAGTTGACATTTAATTCTTTCTGAACTGAAGTCATATCCATTGCTCTGCAAAAATCAAGGTTTAAATTGTATTTGGTGTCAGTGCATACGAACCAGATGTCTGTAGTGACTTACATTGTTGATTTATAAATGTGGTTTCTATGTACTCGTATCATATCTGTTGGGTGTGGGCTGGGTGGCATGGCCCAGGTTCCTGCAAAACCACAATGTAACCATTCACCGGTTGGTTGGATCCTTGCTTTGTAATACACCCACTATCCTGTAGTCATTCTGCCACCACTAACCAATTCTGCAATTAGATAAGGAGAAGTTTCTCTTAAAGCTCAACACGTCTCTATTGAGACCAGATAGGCCTAGATCTAGTTTGCTGTAGGCCTAGGCCCTCCAGCAGTCTGGTATAGGCCCTCCAGCAGTCTGGTATAGGCCCTCCAGCAGTCTGGTATAGGCCCTCCAGCAGTCTGGTATAGGCCCTCCAGCAGTCTAGTATAGGCCCTCCAGCAGTCTGGTATAGGCCCTCCAGCAGTCTGGTATAGGCCCTCCAGCAGTCTGGTATAGGCCCTCCAGCAGTCTGGTATAGGCCCTCCAGCAGTCTGGTATAGGCCCTCCAGCAGTCTGGTATAGGCCCTCCAGCAGTCTGGTATAGGCCCTCCAGCAGTCTGGTATAGGCCCTCCAGCAGTCTGGTATAGGCCCTCCAGCAGTCTGGTATAGGCCCTCCAGCAGTCTGGTATAGGCCCTCCAGCAGTCTGGTATAGGCCCTCCAGCAGTCTATAGGCCCTCCAGCAGTCTAGTATAGGCCCTCCAGCAGTCTATAGGCCCTCCAGCAGTCTGGTATAGGCCCAAGGAACTCTGTGTGTTTTGTATTTGCTCTGTGTCTTCCTTCCTTGTGTGATCTGGTGAAGCACAGTTGAGAGAGGGGGCAGGGTAGAGGGAGTTGCAGCTGATGTTTAGGAGAAGTGAGAGTTGCTGCTGATGTTTAGGAGAAGTGAGAGTTGCTGCTGAGGTTTAGAAGCGAAAGAGAGAAACTGTAGATGGGGGAGGGTGACAGCTGGACCCTAGTATATCTGGATCTTGGTATTGCAGGTTTGGTTTGTGGTGGGGACGTCATTTATCTCTGCAGGGTTTCTACCTCTGTAGTTGTTTTTCTTGTGGCAAAGTGAGGCTTCGAGCGAAGTGGTTTCCTTGGAAGCTGACGTTTTCATGTGATTTCACACCTCTTGTATATTTGCAACGTGACAACTTGTTGCAACTGCACAGCTACTGTTGGAGGTGTGACTCTGTCAATCTCCTGTTCAGAGGTGCCATTGGCTACATCTTTTGCTGCTGGTCTCGACAACAGGGCCACAAAACATAACTTGACTTGAACGGAGTTTCTACCACGCCAGGCTTCATCCAGACGAGAGTCTGTGAGAGGAGACTTATTTCCAACAGCGCTGGACTCCTGGGCTGGGTTCACTACATTTATACCTTCAATTGAATTGAAACGGTGCTGTATTGAATGACCAGTTGTGGGGGAAAACGGGTTGGGTTGTGGGTTAAAAATGCACCGTTTCCCTTTAAAATACGCCGCTCTTTGCTTCAAGCCACACCCACCTAAATGGAGAAAACTTATCTTTCTGTTTAAGAACTTACAAAAAATGTTTTGGAAAATGTGGCATTCAGGTACAAACCATTCCACAACGTAGCAAACGTCTGAGTGAACTGAACGCCCCCCTAGATATTAGGGCTGGGAATTACCAGGGACCTCACGATCCGATATTATCACGACGCTTCTATGATGTGTATTGTAATTGCATACTGTGATTTTTATTGTGATTCGATGTTGCGAACATATTGCTCACCATGTCTGCTGCAGAGAGACGAGTCATGAGAAAACATCAAGTTTCAATCCGTCATGGAAAGAGAAGTGCTGAAAACAAATTGGCCTCCTAAATTACAAAAAGGACATATTGGTTTCCTTCCCCTGTAAGCAGTCTGTGGCCCTTTGATAAAGGGTGTAGCAAATGACATAAGACTGTAAGCAGTCTGTGGATAAGGTATGACAGCAGACCATGTTTTGGTTTTGTTGGACCCTGTTTCAGATGCTAACTTTTTAGCATTTGTGGCACAAATCCAATGCAAGTCAATGGTACCAATATTAGCATTTTCACGCTTCATATCCAACTCATAATAAAGTATCTAAAAATGTTGTAGCTCAATTATGTTGCTTATAGAGTTGGATATGATGCGTGAAAATGCTAATACTGGTACCATTGACATGCATTGGATTTGTGGGTGGCTCTTGGTTTGGGAGGGGGGGAGGTCCGTGGGTGGCTCTTGGTTTGGGAGGGGGGGGTCCGTGGGTGGCTCTTGGTTTGGGAGGGGGGGGTCCGTGGGTGGCTCTTGATTTGGGAGCGGGAGGTCCGTGGGTGGCTCTTGGTTTGGGAGGGGGGGGTCCGTGGGTGGCTCCTTGGTTTGGGAGGGGGGGGTCCGTGTTTGGCTCTTGGTTTGGGAGGGGGGGTCCGTGGGTGGCTCTTGGTTTGGGAGGGGGGGTCCGTGGGTGGCTCTTGGTTTGGGATTGGGGGTCCGTGGGAGGCTCTTGGCCATTGATTTGGAATCCTGTACATTGACATGAATCCTGTACATTGAAATTACCAATTTGGGTGCAATCAATTACACTACAGACAGGGATCAGGGACACCTCCTGAGTCTCTTAGTTTGCTGTGGTTCAGTCCTACTTGTCTCTCTACTCTGCTGCTGCCCACCTCCCTAGGGCCCGGACCTCCCTAGGGCCCGGACCTCCCTAGGGCCCGGACCTCCCTAGGGCCCGGAACTCCCTATGGCCCGGAACTCCCTAGGGCTTAGACCTAATCCTGGGACAAGGCATTTAACCCTATTTATAAGGGAAGGAGAAGACGACCGGAGACTTTGCAGCTTCAAGAGGAACTGAACCAGAAGTCACTGAGTCTTCCTGCTTTTCTACAGTGAAAGTACACCTATTCTATTTAGCTTCTGGGTTTGCGTCTTTGCTGTTTTTGGGTCTTTTACATAGGGGTTTTGTACACCAGCTTCAAACAGCTGAAAATAGAGTATTCCTGGTTATGGATAATAAATGTCACAGTGGTTGAGAGGGAACGGTGATTCTCTACACTACACTTGCTTGTTTTGTAGTCAAACTACTAGTTTTATCAACCAGGAAATGGCAGAGTGATATCTGCATAGTGAATCTGTTAAGTCATTTGTAGAAACGTAAGCATAACATACCATGTGTAGTTCTCTCCAGTTACTACCCTGCTCTGCCAGACTGTATTCCACAGGTCTGCCAGACTGTATTCCACAGGTCTGCCAGACTGTATTCCACAGGTCTGCCAGTGAGTCAGTGTTGAAGAGCTTCACAACTATAATACGTATTCGGTCTACTTCCATCTTTTAGATTGAGTGTTTCAACCAAGAAATGTGATTGTTGTATCCCATACCAGTGTTTATTCTAAGCCAATCGGATGTCTTATTGATCAGTTATGTGTAAGTTCCTGTCAGGGGTTTGCTGACATGGCTATACTCATAATCATATCCGTAAATTGACAGTTGGATCGGATGATACTTGTGATTGTAAAACACAACAGGGAAGTGTTTTAATGTGAATAGATGTTGGCTAAATATGTCACTGCAAAAAAAGCTTCAGATTAGCACTCTGAGTGTCTGTGGTCAAGTTGCAGCAGGCAGCCAAGTTTACTGTCACTCAGTCAGAATGTGCATTAGCATTTCATAGTGTCTTCTCTACTCTTACCCCGCCTGTTAGATAGTATACACATTGATAGCCTCCAGCCTGTTAGATAGTATACACATTGATAGCCTGATGCCTGTTAGATAGTATACACATTGATAGCCTCCAGCCTGTTAGATAGTATACACATTGATAGCCTCCAGCCTGTTAGATAGTATACACATTGATAGCCTCCAGCCTGTTAGATAGTATACACATTGATAGCCTCCAGCCTGTTAGATAGTATACACATTGATAGCCTCCAGCCTGTTAGATAGTATACACATTGATAGCCTCCAGCCTGTTAGATAGTATACACATTGATAGCCTCCAGCCTGTTAGATAGTATACACATTGATAGCCTCCAGCCTGTTAGATAGTATACACATTGATAGCCTCCAGCCTGTTAGATAGTATACACATTGATAGCCTCCAGCCTGTTAGATAGTATACACATTGATAGCCTGGTGCACTTACCCCGCCCTCTTTTCCTTTGATAGGTGCACTTACCCTAACCCCGCCCTCTTTTCCTTTGATAGGTGCACTTACCCTAACCCCGCTCTCTTTCTGCTCTACATGCAGTTGGAGTCGCAACATTAAGATGTTTTGTACCACAAATGGAATGAGCATAGACAATGCAGCTGCTCTATGGGTCTGGACTTAAGCCATACAGCTGTGGGTGCCGTTATTTTGGGTGCCGTTATTTTGGGTGCCGTTATTTTGGGTGCCGTTATTTTGGGTGCCGGTATTTTGGGTGCCGGTATTTTGGGTTCTGGTGTTTGGGTTCTGGTGTTTGGGTTCTGGTGTTTGGGTTCTGGTATTGCAGTGGTGGGAAAAAGTACCCAATTGTCAAAGTTGAGTAAAAATATAGATTCTTTGATAAAGTTACTCAAGTAAAAGTCAGCCAGTAAAATAGTACTTGAGTAAAAGTCTAAAACTATTTGATTTTAAATATATGTAAGTATCAAAAGTAAATGTAATTGCTAAAGTATACTTAATTATCAAAAGTAGAAGTAAAAGTATAAATAATTTCAAATTCCTTATATTAAGCAAACCAGACATGGCCATTTATTTACTAAAGATGCGTTTGTGTTTATCGAGTCCTCCAGACCAAAGGCAGTAGGGATGACCACGTGTTCTCTGGTGCGTCAATTTCAAAAAATGTTCTGTCCTGCTAAGCATTCAAAATGGAACGAATACTTTGGGTTGTCAGGGAAAATGGAACGAATACTTTGGGTTGTCAGGGAAAATGGAACGAATACTTTGGGTTGTCAGGGAAAATGGAACGAATACTTTGGGTTGTCAGGGAAAATGGAACGAATACTTTGGGTTGTCAGGGAAAATGGAACGAATACTTTGGGTTGTCAGGGAAAATGGAACGAATACTTTGGGTTGTCAGGGAAAATGGAACGAATACTTTGGGTTGTCAGGGAAAATGGAACGAATACTTTGGGTTGTCAGGGAAAATGGAACGAATACTTTGGGTTGTCAGGGAAAATGGAACGAATACTTTGGGTTGTCAGGGAAAATGGAACGAATACTTTGGGTTGTCAGGGAAAATGGAACGAATACTTTGGGTTGTCAGGGAAAATGGAACGAATACTTTGGGTTGTCAGGGAAAATGGAACGAATACCTTGGGCTGTCTTACAAAATCACTATTTTGTAGTTCTTCAAAGTAAAATAAGGCATACTTTCATGACTGCTGAATACCAACTATCAATCAGTGTTTCCCAAACTCGGTCCTGGGGCCCCCCTGAGTGCATTTTTTTTGTTTTTTTTTGCCCGAGTACTACACAGCTGATTCAAATAACGAACTCATCATCAATCTTTGATTATTTGAATCAGCTGTGTCGTGCTAGGGCAAAAAACGAAACTTGCACCCAAGTGGGGCACCAGGACCGAGTTTGGGAACCCCCGACTTAGTGCATGTATTTTCAGGTAGCGATACCTCGAGATGCAACAAATTTAAATACCTGGACATCTGAGATCATGTATTTTCAGGTAGAGATACCTCGAGATGCAACAGATTTATAAACCTGGAGATCTGAGATCATGTATTTTCAGGTAGAGATACCTTGCGATGCAACAGATTTATAAACCTGGAGATCTGAGATCATGTATTTTCAGGTAGAGATACCTCGAGATGCAACAGATTTATAAACCTGGAGATCTGAGATCATGTATTTTCAGGTAGAGATACCTCGCGATGCAACAGATTTATAAACCTGGAGATCTGAGATCATGTATTTTCAGGTAGAGATACCTCGCGATGCAACAGATTTATAAACCTGGAGATCTGAGATCATGTATTTTCAGGTAGAGATACCTCGAGATGCAACAGATTTATAAACCTGGAGATCTGAGATCATGTATTTTCAGGTAGAGATACCTCGCGATGCAACAGATTTATAAACCTGGAGATCTGAGATCATGTATTTTCAGGTAGAGATACCTCGCGATGCAACAGATTTATAAACCTGGAGATCTGAGATCATGTATTTTCAGGTAGAGATACCTCGAGATGCAACAGATTTATAAACCTGGAGATCTGAGATCATGTATTTTCAGGTAGAGATACCTCGAGATGCAACAGATTTATAAACCTGGAGATCTGAGATCATGTAGAGATACCCCACGAGACATTCTTCTCACTACTGTCCGTGTCTGCCCAACACTACTAACCTAACGTAGCCGTCGTAAAAGAAACACACCTGCGAGCAATGGATGATATGGTCATTGTAGTTAATTACCACGGTTTCTGAGCTAAAATATGTAGAGTTTTGTCCTGTTGGAAACTACAACTCCCATCGCACAGTTCAGCTGGTCTGATTTACTGTATCTCTAGAGCAGTGGTTCATCCCGGTGCTGGGGACCCACAGGGTGCACATTGTAGTTTTTTCCCTAGCACTACACAGCTGATTCAAATGATCAACTCATCATCTTTGATGATTTCAATCAGGTGTGTAGTGCGAATGCAACAACTACAATGTGCGCCCTGTGGGTCCCCAGGACCAGGATGATGCACCGCTGCTCAAGGAAAACTAGGAAATGTGTGCATTAAGCTCTCAGAAAAAAACCCAGAAGGAAATGGAATTCATATTATTGAACCGATGTCGGTCAATTAGTTGTTTAAAATCGAAAAATAGCCAACATTTCAGTTCATTTCTCAGCACTAGTGTCTGTTAGTGGAGCGTCCCCTGAACCGGTCTGCCGCCTGTCTGGCCGGTATCCCTCTCACACCCTGTCCATGGGTGATTGTGTGTCCCCACAGTCCTTTGTAATACCGATCTGACGGTCTGTTTTGATTGCAGTGAGTCTTTATTGTTCCATGGCAATAAATCTCCATCAGCAGTTGAGATAAAGAGAAGAGAAGCATGTGACTGTATTATCAAGACTGCAACGAAGCTAATTAGAATGTGTTTAACCTACAGCTGGAGGCCTTTAATCATGATTTAACCTACAGCCGGAGGCCTTTAGTCATTATTTAACCTACAGCCGGAGGCCTTTAATCATGATTTAACCTACAGCCGGAGGTATTTAATCATTATTTAACCTACAGCCGGAGGCCTTTAGTCATTATTTAACCTACAGCCGGAGGCCTTTAGTCATTATTTAACCTACAGCCGGAGGCCTTTAATCATGATTTAACCTACAGCCGGAGGTATTTAATCATTATTTAACCTACAGCCGGAGGCGTTTAATCATTATTTAACCTACAGCCGGAGGTGTTTAATCATTATTTAACCTACAGCCGGAGGTATTTAATCATTATTTAACCTACAGCCGGAGGTGTTTAATCATTATTTAACCTACAGCCGGAGGCCTTTAATCATGATTTAACCTACAGCCGGAGGTATTTAATCATTATTTAACCTACAGCCGGAGGCATTTAATCATTATTTAACCTATAGCCGGAGGCCTTTAATCATGATTTAACCTACAGCCGGAGGTGTTTAATCATTATTTAACCTACAGCCGGAGGCGTTTAATCATTATTTAACCTACAGCCGGATGTATTTAATCATTATTTAACCTACAGCCGGAGGCCTTTAATCATTATTTAACCTACAGCCGGAGGTGTTTAATCATTATTTAACCTACAGCCGGAGGTGTTTAATCATTATTTAACCTACAGCCGGAGGCCTTTAATCATGATTTAACCTACAGCCGGAGGTGTTTAATCATTATTTAACCTACAGCCGGAGGCGTTTAATCATTATTTAACCTACAGCCGGAGGTGTTTAATCATTATTTAACCTACAGCCGGAGGTGTTTAATCATTATTTAACCTACAGCCGGAGGTGTTTAATCATTATTTAACCTACAGCCGGATGTATTTAATCATTATTTAACCTACAGCCGGAGGTGTTTAATCATTATTTAACCTACAGCCGGAGGTGTTTAATCATTATTTAACCTACAGCCGGAGGTGTTTAATCATTATTTAACCTACAGCCGGAGGTATTTAATCATTATTTAACCTACAGCCGGAGGCCTTTAATCATTATTTAACCTACAGCCGGAGGCGTATTTAACCTACAGCCGGAGGTGTTTTAATCATTTATACTAGGCTATTATGTTATACCTGGACCTGTCCTGTACTTTACACTGTCTATATAAAAGTATGTGGACACGCCTTCAAATTCAGCTATTTCAGCGCAACCCATTGCTGACCGGTGTGTAACATCGAGCACACAGCTATGCAATCTCCATAAACAAACTGGCCGAGCAGCCGCACACAAGACTCTGGACTCTGGAGCAGTGGAAACACGTTCTCTGGAGGGATGAATCGAGCTACACTATCTGGGTTTGGTGGATGCTAGGACAACGCTACCTGGCCCCAATGCATAGTGCCAACTGAAACGTTTGGTGAAGGAGGAATAATGGTCTGGGGCTGTTTTTCATGGTTCAGACTAGGCCTCTTAGTTCCAGTGAAGGGAAGTCTTAAAATTACATTCTAGACTAGGGATGCACATTTTGGGGAATATTCAGACGTGGAAACTTTCTATGGGAATTAACAGGAATATATGGGAATTCATATTGATACTGTTTATATGTAGATGTCTTTTTGCATTGGATATATTTACCAGGATGAGGGCTGCAGTAGATATCTCAGATAAGGGGGAGTGAGGCCTAAGACGGTTTTATAAATAAGCATATAACTAGTGGGTCTTGCGACGGGTATACAGAGATGACCAGTTTACAGAGGAGTATAGAGTGCAGTGATGTGTCCTGTAAGGAGCATTGGTGGCAAATCTGATGTTGGATGGACAAGGAGGCATGGCTGAGTCAAATAGGAGTCCTGACCTATATCTGTGTGTTGTTGCAGCATCATATCTCTAACTCTTATATCTGTGTGTTGTTGCAGCATCATATCTCTAACTCATATCTGTGTTGTTGTTGCAGCATCATATCTCTAACTCCTATATCTGTGTGTTCCAGCAGCATCATATCTCTAACTCATATCTGTGTGTTGTTGCAGCATCATATCTCTAACTCATATCTGTGTTGTTGTTGCAGCATCATATCTCTAACTCCTATATCTGTGTGTTCCAGCAGCATCATATCTCTAACTCTTATATCTGTGTGTTGTTGCAGCATCATATCTCTAACTCATATCTGTGTTGTTGTTGCAGCATCATATCTCTAACTCCTATATCTGTGTGTTCCAGCAGCATCATATCTCTAACTCATATCTGTGTTGTTGTTGCAGCATCATATCTCTAACTCCTATATCTGTGTGTTCCAGCAGCATCATATCTCTAACTCTTATATCTGTGTGTTGTTGCAGCATCATATCTCTAACTCATATCTGTGTGTTGTTGCAGCATCATATCTCTAACTCATATCTGTGTTGTTGTTGCAGCATCATGTCTCTAACTCCTATATCTGTGTTGTTGTTGCAGCATCATGTCTCTAACTCCTATATCTGTGTGTTCCAGCAGCATCATGTCTCTAACTCCTATATCTGTGTTGTTGCAGCAGCATGGCGTCCACGGTGACCCTGGAGGATGCTCTGTCCAATGTGGACCTTCTGGAGGAGCTGCCTCTCCCAGACCAGCAGCCCTGCATCGAGCCCCTGCCCTGCTCCCTCATGTACCAGGTAAGAAGTGTTCTCAGATCTCCTGTCAAGCTCAGCAGGTAAACACCTGAATGTAGATTTAATTTGATTAAAACATCCTCTCTCTCTCCAAAGCCCAACTTCAACACCAACTTTGAGGACCGTAATGCCTTTGTGACGGGGATCGCCAGATATATCGAGCAGGCCACCGTCCACTCTAGCATGGTAAGTACCAGGTTCCAGACACATCGAGCAGGCCACCGTCCACTCTAGCATGGTAAGTACCAGGTTCCAGACACATCGAGCAGGCCACCGTCCACTCTAGCATGGTAAGTACCAGGTTCCAGACACATCGAGCAGGCCACCGTCCACTCTAGCATGGTAAGTACCAGGTTCCAGACACATCGAGCAGGCCACCGTCCACTCTAGCATGGTAAGTACCAGGTTCCAGACACATCGAGCAGGCCACCGTCCACTCTAGCATGGTAAGTACCAGGTTCCAGACACATCGAGCAGGCCACCGTCCACTCTAGCATGGTAAGTACCAGGTTCCAGACTTCCTTACCATGTGAACATAGCCACTACCCCAGCCTGTGTCAGGGTTGTTCCCTACCATGTGAACATAGCCACTACCCCAGCCTGTGTCAGGGTTGTTCCTTACCATGTGAACATAGCCACTACCCCAGCCTGTGTCAGGGTTGTTCCCTACCATGTGAACATAGCCACTACCCCAGCCTGTGTCAGGGTTGTTCCTTACCATGTGAACATAGCCACTACCCCAGCCTGTGTCAGGGTTGTTCCCTACCATGTGAACATAGCCACTACCCCAGCCTGTGTCAGGGTTGTTCCCTACCATGTGAACATAGCCAGGGATATGGTGCAGCATTCACAGAGAGCCAGGGATATGGCGCAGCATTCACAGAGAGCCAGGGATATGGCGCAGCATTCACAGAGAGCCAGGGATATGGCGCAGCAAAAATATGATTTATTTTCCTTTAAATCTAAAAAAGTATTCTCCGATCAACTAAAAGCCCAGACTATTTGAAATGAAAAGGCATGATATGGTCAAGACTTTACAGCTCCTGCGTCTAGCTAGGACTCCTCCCACAGAAGGCCCAACTTCCTCCATTTACCTGCACACTTGCCAAAGTGCAGCAAAAAATAATTTATATTCCTTTTAATCGAACAAATCCTATCAACTTAAAGCATAGACAACAAGACAGGAAAATACATCATCTGATCTCCTCTGTGTATGGTCAACAGACCAAGCACTTCCCCCACCGAAGGCCCGACTTCCTGTCTTTATCCTTCTACTTCCACACTTGCCACAGTACAATGAATGGCCAAGAGGGGGAGCCATATACAGTTGCAGTCAGAGTTTACATACAGTACACCTTAGCCAAATACATTTCAACTCAGTTTTTCACAATTCCTGAATCAAGGGCGATGGTGATGTCATTGAGGACCTTTAAGGTTGCAGTGACACATCCATAACCTGAGTGGAAACCAGATTGCATACCAGATATAACTATAGACATTAAGAAAACCAGTCAGTTGATTATTGACAACACTTTTGATAAACAGGGCTAAATAGAAATAGGCCTATAACAGTTATGATCAGCTTGATCTCCCCCTTTAAATAAAGGATGCACCGTGGCTGCCTTCCAAGCAATGGGAACCTCCCCAGAAAGGAGAGAGAGGTTAGAAAGGCTTGGCGATGATAGGGGCAGCAACCTTAAAGAAGAAAGGGTCTAAACCATCTGACCCAGATGTTTTTTGGGTCAAGTTTAAGGAGCCCCTTTAGCACCTTGGAGTAAGGGACGCCCTGCAGGGAGAAACTTTGTAGCAGGGCTAGGGAGGAGCATCGGGGCTAGACGCATTAGAAGGCGTGGGAGATGAGGAAATGTTGGACGGGCAAGGAGGCGTGGCTTAGTCAAATAGGAATCCTGACTTAATGAAGTGGTGATTAAAGAGCTCAGCCATGTGCTGCTTGTCAGTAACAACCACATCAACCAGGATCCCCATTAGTTCCTGCCAAGGCAGCAGATACTCTTCCTGGGGTTTATTATGGATCCCCATTAGTTCCTGCCAAGGCAGCAGCTACTCTTCCTGGGGTTTATTATGGATCCCCATTAGTTCCTGCCAAGGCAGCAGCTACTTTTCCTGGGGTTTATTATGGATCCCCATTAGTTCCTGCCAAGGAAGCAGCTACTCTTCCTGGGGTTTATTATGGATCCCCATTAGTTCCTGCCAAGGCAGCAGCTACTCTTCCTGGGGTTTATTATGGATCCCCATTAGTTCCTGCCAAGGAAGCAGCTACTCTTCCTGGGGTTTATTATGGATCCCCATTAGTTCCTGCCAAGGCAGCAGCTACTCTTCCTGGGGTTTATTATGGATCCCCATTAGTTCCTGTCAAGGCAGCAGCTACTCTTCCTGGGGTTTATTATGGATCCCCATTAGTTCCTGTCAAGGCAGCAGCTACTCTTCCTGGGGTCCAGCAACATTAAGGCAGTTATATACAGTTTAAAATATGACATGACATTACATTTCATAACCCTTTTCACAACACATTTAGTGTGTTCCCTCTGACCACTTCTCCACTATCACATATTTACAATATAACATCCATGTTCACGTGTGTCTTATCATGTGTGTCCGTGCCTGTGTGTCTCTTCACCGTCCCCTCCATTCCATAAGGTGTTTTAATCTGATTCTACTGCTGCATCAGTTACCTGATGTGGAATAGAGTTCCATGTAGTCATGGCTCTATGTAGTACTGTGGAATAGAGTTCCATGTAGTCATGGCTCTATGTAGTACTGTGGAATAGAGTTCCATGTAGTCATGGCTCTATGTAGTACTGTGGAATAGAGTTCCATGTAGTCATGGCTCTATGTAGTACAGTGGAATAGAGTTCCATGTAGTCATGGCTCTATGTAGTACTGTGGAATAGAGTTCCATGTAGTCATGGCTCTATGTAGTACTGTGGAATAGAGTTCCATGTAGTCATGGCTCTGTGTAGTACTGTGGAATAGAGTTCCATGTAGTCATGGCTCTATGTAGTACTGTGGAATAGAGTTCCATGTAGTCATGGCTCTATGTAGTACTGTGGAATAGAGTTCCATGTAGTCATGGCTCTGTGTAGTACTGTGGAATAGAGTTCCATGTAGTCATGGCTCTATGTAGTACTGTGGAATAGAGTTCCATGTAGTCATGGTTCTATGTAGTACTGTGGAATAGAGTTCCATGTAGTCACGGCTCTGTGTAGTACTGTGGAATAGAGTTCCATGTAGTCATGGCTCTGTGTAGTACTGTGGAATAGAGTTCCATGTAGTCATGGTTCTATGTAGTACTGTGGAATAGAGTTCCATGTAGTCATGGTTCTATGTAGTACTGTGGAATAGAGTTCCATGTAGTCACGGCTCTGTGTAGTACTGTGGAATAGAGTTCCATGTAGTCATGGCTCTGTGTAGTACTGTGGAATAGAGTTCCATGTAGTCATGGCTCTGTGTAGTACTGTGGAATAGAGTTCCATGTAGTCATGGCTCTATGTAGTACTGTGGAATAGAGTTCCATGTAGTCATGGCTCTGTGTAGTACTGTGGAATAGAGTTCCATGTAGTCATGGCTCTATGTAGTACTGTGGAATAGAGTTCCATGTAGTCATGGCTCTATGTAGTACTGTGGAATAGAGTTCCATGTAGTAATAGAATCCAATATGGATGGTGTAAAGAGATAGATGGGAGGGGTTGAATGGAGCTGAAGGTTGGGAATAATAACAAGATAACTAATGTTAAACATACTGTGACGTACAACAAAGGTTCAGAACGTTTGGGAAACAGCACAGTTAAAAATACAAGGCAAATAGAAATCAAACTGGATGGACATCAGTAATAGATGGGAAGGGTTGAGGGTAGAGGAAGGACAGTACTAAAAACAAACCAAATATAACTATTGTAGATAGACTGTATCCATAAAATGTGTATAGTATGTATAAACTGGGAGAGGGGTGGTGGGGTTTTTCCACATTATAAGATTCCGTTGAGGTTTACAGTTTTAGTGAATGATTTGTCCCAAATGCAGTGCTCTTAGTTTAAATATGTGGGACTAATTTATTTCTGGCCACCCATTCTGAAACTAACTGCAGCTCTTTAAGTGTTGCAGTGGCATGTCATTAGTAAAGATTGAAAAAGTAAGGGGCCTAGACAGCTGCCCTGGGGAATTCCTGATTTTACCTGGATAATGATTCTGAGGGGAACATCAATTAACTCTTTATCCACATTATAGCAGGGGGGGGGGGGGGGGTGTAAAGCCATAACACAAGTTTTTCCAGCAGCAGACTATGACCGATAATGTCAAAAGCTGCGTTGAAGTCTTAACAAAACAGCCCCACAATCTTTTTGTCAACAATTTCTGTCAGCAAATCATCATTCATTTGTGTAAGTGCTGTGCTTGTTGAATGTCCTTCCTTATAAGCATGCTGAAAGTCTGTTGTCAATTTGTTTACCATAAAATAGCATTGTATCTGGTGAAACACAATTTTTCGTAAAAATATACTACGGGTTGGTAACAGACTGATTGGTCGTCTATTTGAGCCAGTAAAGGGTGCTCTACTATTCTTAGGTGGTGGAATTACTTTTGCTCCCTTCAGGCCCGAGGACACGCCCTTTATAGTAGGTTTAGATTGAAGATGTGGCAATATCGTCCATTATTATCCTCAGTAATTTTCCATCCAAGATGTCAGACCCCAGTGGCTTGTCATTGTAGATAGACGACAACAAAAAATGTCACTTCTTCCACACTCACTTTACAAATTCAAAATGATTAATGTTAATAAGTGTGGTAATTGGTGTTTTAGAGCGACCGCCAGGTCACCATGAAACAGCACTGTTAGCCAACCAGCCAGCCAGCCAGTCAGCCAGCCAGCCAGCCAGCCAGTCAGCCAACCAACCACCGAGACCAAGCCTGCTCTGAATGCACTGATGCACAACCTCAGAGGCTAGTAGCTGTATTGTACCTCAGGAACCTCAGAGAGAGAGAGAGAGAGGCTAGTAGCTGTATTATACCTCAGAAACCTCAGAGAGAGAGAGAGAGAGGCTAGTAGCTGTATTGTACCTCAGGAACCTCAGAGAGAGAGAGAGAGAGAGGCTAGTAGCTGTATTGTACCTCACCAACCTCAGAGAGAGAGGCTAGTAGCTGTATTGTACCTCAGAACCTCAGCGAGAGAGAGAGGCTAGTAGCTGTATTGTACCTCACCAACCTCCGTGAGAGAGGCTAGTAGCTGTATTGTACCTCACCAACCTCAGAGAGAGAGAGGCTAGTAGCTGTATTGTACCTCAGGAACCTCAGAGAGTGAGGCTAGTAGCTGTATTGTACCTCACCAACCTCAAAGAGAGAGGCTAGTAGCTGTATTGTGTTTGAGAGCATTGTAACTGTCTTCCTTTTAGAATGAGATGCTGGAGGAGGGCCAGGAGTATGCTGTGATGCTGTACACGTGGAGGAGCTGCTCTCGCGCTATCCCACAGGTAACCTCCATATAACTCACCTGACAAACCGTCTATACTGTGGGGTTCTAGTTGCAACCTGTTGTGCACTGGACCTCTATGTAAATATGTTACCGATCATCTCCCCTTCATCAGGTGAAGTGTAATGAGCAGCCCAACAGAGTGGAGATCTATGAGAAGACAGTGGAGGTGCTGGAGCCTGAGGTCACCAAGCTCATGAACTTTATGTACTTCCAGGTAACACCAACCAGCCGGAGGCACCCTCACCTCTCTCGCTCACACACCCTCGCCTCTCTCTCTCACACACACACCCCCTCGCCTCTCTCACACACACACACACCCCCTCGCCTCTCTCACACACACACACACCCCCTCGCCTCTCTCACACACACACACACCCCCTCGCCTCTCTCACACACACACACACCCCCTCGCCTCTCTCACACACACACACCCCCTCGCCTCTCAAACACACACCCCCTCACCTCTCTCACACACACACCCCCTCACCTCTCTCACACACACACCCCCTCACCTCTCTCGCACACACACCCCCTCACCTCTCTCGCACACACACCCCCTCACCTCTCTCGCACACACACCCCCTCACCTCTCTCGCACACACACCCCCTCACCTCTCTCGCACACACACCCCCTCACCTCTCTCGCACACACACCCCCTCATCTCTCTCGCACACACACCCCCCCACCTCTCTCGCACACACACCCCCTCACCTCTCTCTGTCACACCAACCAACCAGAGGCTCCCTCACTCCCTCACTCACTCACTCACTCACTCACTCACTCACTCACTCACTCACTCACTCACTCACTCACTCACACACCTCTCTCTGTAGATAATATTCTCATATGTTCTGTGAAATATTGTATACACATTTAGTTAAAATAATTTGTTCAAATTAAATTAATATAAAGATGTGTTCTTGAAATGTAACTGTTAAACCTTCTATCCATGTCGAACCCCCCCCCCCCCCCTCTTTCTCCTCATCAGCGATTGGCTATAGACCGGTTCTGTGGGGAGGTGCGTCGTCTCTGCCACGCTGAGAGGAGGAAGGACTTTGTCTCCGAGGCCTACCTCCTGACCTTGGGGAAGTTCATCAACATGTTCGCTGTGCTGGATGAACTCAAGAACATGAAGTGTAGCGTCAAAAACGACCACTCTGCATACAAACGGTACAGAAAGGTCCTACATGGGATTCTATTCCCTTTATAGTGCACTGTTGTGGAACTGGGCCCAAAGGTCTCTGGTCAACAGTGGTGGAACTGGGCCCATAGGTCTCTGGTCAACAGTGGTGGAACTGGGCCCATGGGTCTCTGGTCAACAGTGGTGGAACTGGACCCATGGGTCTCTGGTCAACAGTGGTGGAACTGGGCCCATGGGTCTCTGGTCAACAGTGGTGGAACTGGGCCCATGGGTCTCTGGTCAACAGTGGTGGAACTGGGCCCATAGGTCTCTGGTCAACAGTGGTGGAACTGGGCCCATGGGTCTCTGGTCAACAGTGGTGGAACTGGGCCCATAGGTCTCTGGTCAACAGTGGTGGAACTGGGCCCATAGGTCTCTGGTCAACAGTGGTGGAACTGGGCCCATGGGTCTCTGGTCAACAGTGGTGGAACTGGGCCCATAGGTCTCTGGTCAACAGTGGTGGAACTGGGCCCATAGGTCTCTGGTCAACAGTGGTGGAACTGGGCCCATGGGTCTCTGGTCAACAGTGGTGGAACTGGGCCCATAGGTCTCTGGTCAACAGTGGTGGAACTGGGCCCAAAGGTCTCTGGTCAACAGTGGTGGAACTGGGCCCATAGGTCTCTGGTCAACAGTGGTGGAACTGGGCCCATAGGTCTCTGGTCAACAGTGGTGGAACTGGGCCCATAGGTCTCTGGTCAACAGTGGTGGAACTGGGCCCAAAGGTCTCTGGTCAACAGTGGTGGAACTGGGCCCATAGGTCTCTGGTCAACAGTGGTGGAACTGGGCCCATAGGTCTCTGGTCAACAGTGGTGGAACTGGGCCCAAAGGTCTCTGGTCAACAGTGGTGGAACTGGGCCCAAAGGTCTCTGGTCAACAGTGGTGGAACTGGGCCCAAAGGTCTCTGGTCAACAGTGGTGGAACTGGGCCCATGGGTCTCTGGTCAACAGTGGTGGAACTGGGCCCAAAGGTCTCTGGTCAACAGTGGTGGAACTGGGCCCATGGGTCTCTGGTCAACAGTGGTGGAACTGGGCCCATGGGTCTCTGGTCAACAGTGGTGGAACTGGGCCCATGGGTCTCTGGTCAACAGTGGTGGAACTGGGCCCATGGGTCTCTGGTCAACAGTGGTGGAACTGGGCCCAAAGGTCTCTGGTCAACAGTGGTGGAACTGGGCCCATGGGTCTCTGGTCAACAGTGGTGGAACTGGGCCCATGGGTCTCTGGTCAACAGTGGTGGAACTGGGCCCAAAGGTCTCTGGTCAACAGTGGTGGAACTGGGCCCAAAGGTCTCTGGTCAACAGTGGTGGAACTGGGCCCATGGGTCTCTGGTCAAGTGGTGGAACTGGGCCCAAAGGTCTCTGGTCAACAGTGGTGGAACTGGGCCCAAAGGTCTCTGGTCAACAGTGGTGGAACTGGGCCCATAGGTCTCTGGTCAACAGTGGTGGAACTGGGCCCAAAGGTCTCTGGTCAACAGTGGTGGAACTGGGCCCATGGGTCTCTGGTCAACAGTGGTGGAACTGGGCCCAAAGGTCTCTGGTCAAGTGGTGGAACTGGGCCCAAAGGTCTCTGGTCAACAGTGGTGGAACTGGGCCCAAAGGTCTCTGGTCAAGTGGTGGAACTGGGCCCAAAGGTCTCTGGTCAAGTGGTGGAACTGGGCCCAAAGGTCTCTGGTCAACAGTGGTGGAACTGGGCCCAAAGGTCTCTGGTCAAGTGGTGGAACTGGGCCCAAAGGTCTCTGGTCAACAGTGGTGGAACTGGGCCCATAGGTCTCTGGTCAACAGTGGTGGAACTGGGCCCATAGGTCTCTGGTCAACAGTGGTGGAACTGGGCCCAAAGGTCTCTGGTCAACAGTGGTGGAACTGGGCCCATGGGTCTCTGGTCAACAGTGGTGGAACTGGGCCCATGGGTCTCTGGTCAACAGTGGTGGAACTGGGCCCAAAGGTCTCTGGTCAACAGTGGTGGAACTGGGCCCATAGGTCTCTGGTCAACAGTGGTGGAACTGGGCCCAAAGGTCTCTGGTCAACAGTGGTGGAACTGGGCCCATAGGTCTCTGGTCAACAGTGGTGGAACTGGGCCCATGGGTCTCTGGTCAACAGTGGTGGAACTGGGCCCAAAGGTCTCTGGTCAACAGTGGTGGAACTGGGCCCAAAGGTCTCTGGTCAACAGTGGTGGAACTGGGCCCATGGGTCTCTGGTCAACAGTGGTGGAACTGGGCCCAAAGGTCTCTGGTCAAGTGGTGGAACTGGGCCCAAAGGTCTCTGGTCAACAGTGGTGGAACTGGGCCCAAAGGTCTCTGGTCAAGTGGTGGAACTGGGCCCAAAGGTCTCTGGTCAACAGTGGTGGAACTGGGCCCATAGGTCTCTGGTCAACAGTGGTGGAACTGGGCCCATAGGTCTCTGGTCAACAGTGGTGGAACTGGGCCCAAAGGTCTCTGGTCAACAGTGGTGGAACTGGGCCCATGGGTCTCTGGTCAACAGTGGTGGAACTGGGCCCATGGGTCTCTGGTCAACAGTGGTGGAACTGGGCCCAAAGGTCTCTGGTCAACAGTGGTGGAACTGGGCCCATAGGTCTCTGGTCAACAGTGGTGGAACTGGGCCCATAGGTCTCTGGTCAACAGTGGTGGAACTGGGCCCATGGGTCTCTGGTCAACAGTGGTGGAACTGGGCCCATGGGTCTCTGGTCAACAGTGGTGGAACTGGGCCCATAGGTCTCTGGTCAACAGTGGTGGAACTGGGCCCATAGGTCTCTGGTCAACAGTGGTGGAACTGGGCCCATGGGTCTCTGGTCAACAGTGGTGGAACTGGGCCCATAGGTCTCTGGTCAACAGTGGTGGAACTGGGCCCATAGGTCTCTGGTCAACAGTGGTGGAACTGGGCCCATAGGTCTCTGGTCAAGTGGTGGAACTGGGCCCATAGGTCTCTTGTCAAGTGGTGGAACTGGGCCCATAGGTCTCTGGTCAACAGTGGTGGAACTGGGCCCAAAGGTCTCTGGTCAACAGTGGTGGAACTGGGCCCAAAGGTCTCTGGTCAACAGTGGTGGAACTGGGCCCATAGGTCTCTGGTCAACAGTGGTGGAACTGGGCCCATAGGTCTCTGGTCAAGTGGTGGAACTGGGCCCATAGGTCTCTGGTCAAGTGGTGGAACTGGGCCCATAGGTCTCTGGTCAACAGTGGTGGAACTGGGCCCAAAGGTCTCTGGTCAACAGTGGTGGAACTGGGCCCAAAGGTCTCTGGTCAACAGTGGTGGAACTGGGCCCATAGGTCTCTGGTCAACAGTGGTGGAACTGGGCCCATAGGTCTCTGGTCAACAGTGGTGGAACTGGGCCCATAGGTCTCTGGTCAACAGTGGTGGAACTGGGCCCATAGGTCTCTGGTCAACAGTGGTGGAACTGGGCCCAAAGGTCTCTGGTCAACAGTGGTGGAACTGGGCCCATGGGTCTCTGGTCAACAGTGGTGGAACTGGGCCCAAAGGTCTCTGGTCAACAGTGGTGGAACTGGGCCCATAGGTCTCTGGTCAACAGTGGTGGAACTGGGCCCATAGGTCTCTGGTCAAGTGGTGGAACTGGGCCCATAGGTCTCTTGTCAAGTGGTGGAACTGGGCCCATAGGTCTCTGGTCAACAGTGGTGGAACTGGGCCCAAAGGTCTCTGGTCAACAGTGGTGGAACTGGGCCCAAAGGTCTCTGGTCAACAGTGGTGGAACTGGGCCCATAGGTCTCTGGTCAACAGTGGTGGAACTGGGCCCATAGGTCTCTGGTCAAGTGGTGGAACTGGGCCCATAGGTCTCTGGTCAAGTGGTGGAACTGGGCCCATAGGTCTCTGGTCAACAGTGGTGGAACTGGGCCCAAAGGTCTCTGGTCAACAGTGGTGGAACTGGGCCCAAAGGTCTCTGGTCAACAGTGGTGGAACTGGGCCCATAGGTCTCTGGTCAACAGTGGTGGAACTGGGCCCATAGGTCTCTGGTCAACAGTGGTGGAACTGGGCCCATAGGTCTCTGGTCAACAGTGGTGGAACTGGGCCCAAAGGTCTCTGGTCAACAGTGGTGGAACTGGGCCCATGGGTCTCTGGTCAACAGTGGTGGAACTGGGCCCAAAGGTCTCTGGTCAAGTGGTGGAACTGGGCCCAAAGATCTCTGGTCAACAGTGGTGGAACTGGGCCCATGGGTCTCTGGTAAACAGTGGTGGAACTGGGCCCAAAGGTCTCTGGTCAAGTGGTGGAACTGGGCCCAAAGATCTCTGGTCAACAGTGGTGGAACTGGGCCCATGGGTCTCTGGTCAACAGTGGTGGAACTGGGCCCATAGGTCTCTGGTCAACAGTGGTGGAACTGGGCCCATGGGTCTCTGGTCAACAGTGGTGGAACTGGGCCCATGGGTCTCTGGTCAACAGTGGTGGAACTGGGCCCAAAGATCTCTGGTCAACAGTGGTGGAACTGGGCCCATGGGTCTCTGGTCAACAGTGGTGGAACTGGGCCCATGGGTCTCTGGTCAACAGTGGTGGAACTGGGCCCATGGGTCTCTGGTCAACAGTGGTGGAACTGGGCCCATGGGTCTCTGGTCAACAGTGGTGGAACTGGGCCCATGGGTCTCTGGTCAACAGTGGTGGAGCTGGGCCCAAAGATCTCTGGTCAACAGTGGTGGAACTGGGCCCAAAGATCTCTGGTCAACAGTGGTGGAACTGGGCCCATGGGTCTCTGGTCAACAGTGGTGGAACTGGGCCCATGGGTCTCTGGTCAACAGTGGTGGAACTGGGCCCAAAGATCTCTGGTCAACAGTGGTGGAACTGGGCCCATGGGTCTCTGGGCAACAGTGGTGGAACTGGGCCCATGGGTCTCTGGTCAACAGTGGTGGAACTGGGCCCATAGGTCTCTGGTCAACAGTGGTGGAACTGGGCCCAAAGATCTCTGGTCAACAGTGGTGGAACTGGGCCCATGGGTCTCTGGTCAACAGTGGTGGAACTGGGCCCATGGGTCTCTGGTCAACAGTGGTGGAACTGGGCCCATGGGTCTCTGGTCAACAGTGGTGGAACTGGGCCCATGGGTCTCTGGTCAACAGTGGTGGAACTGGGCCCAAAGATCTCTGGTCAACAGTGGTGGAACTGGGCCCAAAGATCTCTGGTCAACAGTGGTGGAACTGGGCCCATGGGTCTCTGGTCAACAGTGGTGGAACTGGGCCCATGGGTCTCTGGTCAACAGTGGTGGAACTGGGCCCAAAGATCTCTGGTCAACAGTGGTGGAACTGGGCCCATGGGTCTCTGGGCAACAGTGGTGGAACTGGGCCCATGGGTCTCTGGTCAACAGTGGTGGAACTGGGCCCATAGGTCTCTGGTCAACAGTGGTGGAACTGGGCCCAAAGATCTCTGGTCAACAGTGGTGGAACTGGGCCCATGGGTCTCTGGTCAACAGTGGTGGAACTGGGCCCATGGGTCTCTGGTCAACAGTGGTGGAACTGGGCCCATGGGTCTCTGGTCAACAGTGGTGGAACTGGGCCCAAAGATCTCTGGTCAACAGTGGTGGAACTGGGCCCATGGGTCTCTGGTCAACAGTGGTGGAACTGGGCCCATGGGTCTCTGGTCAACAGTGGTGGAACTGGGCCCAAAGATCTCTGGTCAACAGTGGTGGAACTGGGCCCATGGGTCTCTGGTCAACAGTGGTGGAACTGGGCCCATGGGTCTCTGGTCAACAGTGGTGGAACTGGGCCCATAGGTCTCTGGTCAACAGTGGTGGAACTGGGCCCATGGGTCTCTGGTCAACAGTGGTGGAACTGGGCCCATGGGTCTCTGGTCAACAGTGGTGGAACTGGGCCCATAGGTCTCTGGTCAACAGTGGTGGAACTGGGCCCATGGGTCTCTGGTCAACAGTGGTGGAACTGGGCCCATGGGTCTCTGGTCAACAGTGATATCCTATCAGGAGCAGTGATATGAGCAGTGATATCCTACCAGGAGCAGTGTCATCCTATCATGAGCAGTGGGAGATGCAGTATATTCTGGAACACATTTGCTATCATAGACACTAGATGGTATCATCACTCAGCGTCCCCTCCCTGCTATCATAGACACTAGATGGTATCATCACTCAGCGTACCCTCCCTGCTATCATAGACACTAGATGGTATCGTCACTCAGCGTCCCCTCCCTGCTATCATAGACACTAGATGGTATCATCACTCAGCGTCCCCTCCCTGCTATCATAGACACTAGATGGTATCATCACTCAGCGTCCCCTCCCTGCTATCATAGACACTAGATGGTATCATCACTCAGCGTCCCCTCCCTGCTATCATAGACACTAGATGGTATCATCACTCAGCGTCCCCTCCCTGCTATCATAGACACTAGATGGTATCATCACTCAGCGTCCCCTCCCTGCTATCATAGACACTAGATGGTATCATCACTCAGCGTCCCCTCCCTGCTATCATAGACACTAGATGGTATCATCACTCACCGTCCCCTCCCTGCTATCATAGAGACTAGATGGTATCATCACTCAGCGTCCCCTCCCTGCTATCATAGACACTAGATGGTATCATCACTCAGCGTCCCCTCCCTGCTATCATAGACACTAGATGGTATCATCACTCAGCGTCCCCTCCCTGCTATCATAGAGACTAGATGGTATCATCACTCAGCGTCCCCTCCCTGCTATCATAGACACTAGATGGTATCATCACTCAGCGTCCCCTCCCTGCTACCATAGACACTAGATGGTATCATCACTCGGCGTCCCCTCCCTGCTATCATAGACACTAGATGGTATCATCACTCAGCGTCCCCTCCCTGCTACCATAGACACTAGATGGTATCATCACTCAGCGTCCCCTCCCTGCTATCATAGACACTAGATGGTATCATCACTCAGCGTCCCCTCCCTGCTACCATAGACACTAGATGGTATCATCACTCAGCGTCCCCTCGCCGCCTTGATCTCTCACGTACTGTTCTTCCTCCGTCTCTCCCTCCCGCCTTCTATCTCCTTCCCTCTCTCCCTCCCGCCTTCTTCTTCCCTCTGTCTCTCTCCCTCCATCTCCTCCCCCCTTCCTCTCCTCTCTGTAGAGCTGCCCAGTTCCTCAGGAAGATGTCAGAACCCTCGTCCATCCAGGAGTCTCAGAACCTCTCCATGTTTCTGGCCAACCACAACAAGATCACTCAGGTAACACACACACCTGGCCAACCACAACAAGATCAGTCAGGTAACACACACACCTGGCCAACCACAACAAGATCAGTCAGGTAACACACACACACCTGGCCAACCACAACAAGATCAGTCAGGTAACACACACACACCTGGCCAACCACAACAAGATCACTCAGGTAACACACACACCTGGCCAACCACAACAAGATCAGTCAGGTAACACACACACCTGGCCAACCACAACAAGATCAGTCAGGTAACACACACACACCTGGCCAACCACAACAAGATCAGTCAGGTAACACACACACACCTGGCCAACCACAACAAGATCAGTCAGGTAACACACACACACCTGGCCAACCACAACAAGATCAGTCAGGTAACACACACACACCTGGCCAACCACAACAAGATCAGTCAGGTAACACACACACACCTGGCCAACCACAACAAGATCAGTCAGGTAACACACACACACCTGGCCAACCACAACAAGATCAGTCAGGTAACACACACACACCTGGCCAACCACAACAAGATCAGTCAGGTAACACACACACACCTGGCCAACCACAACAAGATCACTCAGGTAACACACACACCTGGCCAACCACAACAAGATCACTCAGGTAACACACACACCTGGCCAACCACAACAAGATCACTCAGGTAACACACCGTGCCGACGAACATACTACTGTCCATCATTCTCTGTTAATCTCCAACGATTCTATTTGTTGAATCGCCACCCAGCAGGTTTCAGCTGTTGGTCTTTCCTCTCTAAAACAACACTTGTCAGTTAAACATCTCTCTCTGTCTCCAGTCTCTGCAGCAGCAGTTGGAGGTGATTAACGGCCACGATGAGCTGCTGGCTGACATAGTCAACCTGTGTGTTGATTACTATGAGAACAGGATGTACCTGACCCCCAACGAGAAACACATGCTGCTCAAGGTACGCTACCGTCTGGCTGGCCGGCTCCGAACATGGCCTCCTATTCCCTTCGACCATGGGGTTAGGACTGTACCTGTCTGTTACCTCTAGGTGATGGGGTTAGGTCTGTACCTGTCTGTTACCTCTAGGTGATGGGGTTTGGTCTGTACCTGTCTGTTACCTCTAGGTGATGGGGTTTGGTCTGTACCTGTCTGTTACCTCTAGGTGATGGGATTTGGTCTGTACCTGTCTGTTACCTCTAGGTGATGGGGTTTGGTCTGTACCTGTCTGTTACCTCTAGGTGATGGGGTTTGGTCTGTACCTGTCTGTTACCTCTAGGTGATGGGGTTTGGTCTGTACCTGTCTGTTACCTCTAGGTGATGGGGTTTGGTCTGTACCTGTCTGTTACCTCTAGGTGATGGGGTTTGGTCTGTACCTGTCTGTTACCTCTAGGTGATGGGATTTGGTCTGTACCTGTCTGTTATCTCTAGGTGATGGGGTTTGGTCTGTACCTGTCTGTTACCTCTAGGTGATGGGGTTTGGTCTGTACCTGTCTGTTACCTCTAGGTGATGGGGTTAGGTCTGTACCTGTCTGTTACCTCTAGGTGATGGGGTTTGGTCTGTACCTGTCTGTTACCTCTAGGTGATGGGATTTGGTCTGTACCTGTCTTATCTCTTGGTGATGGGGTTTGGTCTGTACCTGTCTGTTACCTCTAGGTGATGGGGTTTGGTCTGTACCTGTCTGTTACCTCTAGGTGATGGGGTTTGGTCTGTACCTGTCTGTTACCTCTAGGTGATGGGATTTGGTCTGTACCTGTCTGTTATCTCTAGGTGATGGGGTTTGGTCTGTACCTGTCTGTTACCTCTAGGTGATGGGGTTTGGTCTGTACCTGTCTGTTACCTCTAGGTGATGGGGTTAGGTCTGTACCTGTCTGTTACCTCTAGGTGATGGGGTTTGGTCTGTACCTGTCTGTTATCTCTAGGTGATGGGGTTTGGTCTGTACCTGTCTGTTACCTCTAGGTGATGGGGTTTGGTCTGTACCTGTCTGTTACCTCTAGGTGATGGGATTAGGTCTGTACCTGTCTGTTACCTCTAGGTGATGGGGTTAGGTCTGTACCTGTCTGTTACCTCTAGGTGATGGGGTTAGGTCTGTACCTGTCTGTTACCTCTAGGTGATGGGGTTAGGTCTGTACCTGTCTGTTACCTCTAGGTGATGGGGTTAGGTCTGTACCTGTCTGTTACCTCTAGGTGATGGGGTTTGGTCTGTACCTGTCTGTTACCTCTAGGTGATGGGGTTAGGTCTGTACCTGTCTGTTACCTCTAGGTGATGGGGTTTGGTCTGTACCTGTCTGTTACCTCTAGGTGATGGGGTTTAGTCTGTACCTGTCTGTTACCTCTAGGTGATGGGGTTTAGTCTGTACCTGTCTGTTATCTCTAGGTGATGGGGTTTGGTCTGTACCTGTCTGTTACCTCTAGGTGATGGGGTTTGGTCTGTACCTGTCTGTTACCTCTAGGTGATGGGGTTTGGTCTGTACCTGTCTGTTATCTCTAGGTGATGGGGTTTGGTCTGTACCTGTCTGTTATCTCTAGGTGATGGGGTTTGGTCTGTACCTGATGGATGGCAGTAACAGCAACATCTACAAAATGGACGCCAAGAAGAGGATCAACCTGACAAAGATTGACAAGTTCTTCAAGGTGAGCAGTAGGAGAGACATGTTGCTGTGGGTGTTATCAGTATGTGTCTAAACCAAGGATGTGTCGCTGACCTTTCACCCTCAATCAACATTGAAAATCTAATCGTTTTTATGTCTGTGTGTGTTCATAAACTGTCTGTGTAGTGAATTAGGGGTACATGGGCCTTACTGTCTGTGTAGTGAATTAGGGGTACATGGGCCTTATTGTCTGTGTAGTGAATTAGGGGTACATGGGCCTTACTGTCTGTGTAGTGAATTAGGGGTACATGGGCCTTACTGTCTGTGTAGTGAATTAGGGGTACATGGGCCTTACTGTCTGTGTAGTGAATTAGGGGTACATGGGCCTTACTGTCTGTGTAGTGAATTAGGGGTACATGGGCCTTACTGTCTGTGTAGTGAATTAGGGGTACATGGGCCTTACTGTCTGTGTAGTGAATTAGGGGTACATGGGCCTTACTGTCTGTGTAGTGAATTAGGGGTACATGGGCCTGACTGGTCTTCATGTATCTGAAATGGCTCTGACTAACTGACTGGTCTTCATGTATCTGAAATGGCTCTGACTAACTGACTGGTCTTCATGTATCTGGAATGGCTCTGACTAACTGACTGGTCTTCATGTATCTGAAATGGCTCTGACTAACTGACTGGTCTTCATGTATCTGAAATGGCTCTGACTAACTGACTGGTCTTCATGTATCTGAAATGCCTCTGACTAACTGACTGGTCTTCATGTATCTGAAATGCCTCTGACTAACTGACTGGTCTTCATGTATCTGAAATGGCTCTGACTAACTGACTGGTCTTCATGTATCTGAAATGGCTCTGACTAACTGACTGGTCTTCATGTATCTGGAATGGCTCTGACTAACTGACTGGTCTTCATGTATCTGAAATGGCTCTGACTAACTGACTGGTCTTCATGTATCTGAAATGGCTCTGACTAACTGACTGGTCTTCATGTATCTGAAATGGCTCTGACTAACTGACTGGTCTTCATGTATCTGAAATGGCTCTGACTAACTGACTGGTCTTCATGTATCTGGAATGGCTCTGACTAACTGACTGGTCTTCATGTATCTGGAATGGCTCTGACTAACTGACTGGTCTTCATGTATCTGGAATGGCTCTGACTAACTGACTGGTCTTCATGTATCTGAAATGGCTCTGACTAACTGACTGGTCTTCATGTATCTGGAATGGCTCTGACTAACTGACTGGTCTTCATGTATCTGAAATGGCTCTGACTAACTGACTGGTCTTCATGTATCTGTCCCCAACAGCAACTGCAGGTGGTGCCTCTGTTTGGTGACATGCAGATTGAGCTGTCCAGGTACATCAAGACAAGCGCACACTTTGAAGAGAACAAGAACAGGTGAGGTTTTCTCTTCTCTCTCTTTCTCTCTCTCTTCTCTCTCTTTCTCTCTCCTCCATCCACCTCTTCTCACCTCTCTCTCCTCCCTGTTCCCAGGTGGTCATGTACCTCAACAGGCAGCAGTCCTCAGTATAATATCTGTGAGCAGATGGTTCAGATCAGGGAAGACCACATGAGGTTCATCTCTGAGCTGGCTCGCTACAGCAACAGTGAGGTGAGCACCTAGCAACACACCTTTCCCTGTCTGGGTCTGTTAACCTGTTATGTCCTAATAAAGATGTCTTTCTCTAGGTGGAGACCAGGGTCTGTTATGTCCTAATAAAGATGTCTCTCTAGGTGGAGACCAGGGTCTGTTATGTCCTAATAAAGATGTCTCTCTCTAGGTGGAGACCAGGGTCTGTTATGTCCTAATAAAGATGTCTCTCTCTAGGTGGAGACCAGGGTCTGTTATGTCCTATTAAAGATGTCTCTCTAGGTGGAGACCAGGGTCTGTTATGTCCTAATAAAGATGTCTCTCTAGGTGGAGACCAGGGTCTGTTATGTCCTAATAAAGATGTCTCTCTCTAGGTGGAAACCAGGGTCTGTTATGTCCTAATAAAGATGTCTCTCTCTAGGTGGAGACCAGGGTCTGTTATGTCCTAATAAAGATGTCTCTCTCTAGGTGGAGACCAGGGTCTGTTATGTCCTATTAAAGATGTCTCTCTAGGTGGAGACCAGGGTCTGTTATGTCCTAATAAAGATGTCTCTCTAGGTGGAGACCAGGGTCTGTTATGTCCTAATAAAGATGTCTCTCTCTAGGTGGAGACCAGGGTATGTTATGTCCTAATAAAGATGTCTCTCTCTAGGTGGAGACCAGGGTCTGTTGACCTGTTATGTCCTAATAAAGATGTCTCTCTCTAGGTGGAGACCAGGGTCTGTTATGTCCTAATAAAGATGTCTCTCTCTAGGTGGAGACCAGGGTCTGTTATGTCCTAATGAAGATGTCTCTCTCTAGGTGGAGACCAGGGTCTGTTAACCTGTTATGTCCTAATAAAGATGTGTCTCTCTAGGTGGAGACCAGGGTCTGTTATGTCCTATTAAAGATGTCTCTCTAGGTGGAGACCAGGGTCTGTTATGTCCTAATAAAGATGTCTCTCTAGGTGGAGACCAGGGTCTGTTATGTCCTAATAAAGATGTCTCTCTCTAGGTGGAGACCAGGGTCTGTTATGTCCTAATGAAGATGTCTCTCTCTAGGTGGAGACCAGGGTCTGTTATGTCCTAATAAAGATGTCTCTCTCTAGGTGGAGACTAGGGTCTGTTATGTCCTAATAAAGATGTCTCTCTCTAGGTGGAGACCAGGGTCTGTTATGTCCTAATAAAGATGTCTCTCTAGGTGGAGACCAGGGTCTGTTAACCTGTTTTGTCCTAATAAAGGTGTCTCTCTCTAGGTGGTGACCAGAGTCTGTTATGTCCTAACAAAGATGTCTCTCTCTAGGTGGAGACCAGGGTCTGTTATGTCCTAATAAAGATGTCTCTCTAGGTGGAGACCAGGGTCTGTTATGTCCTAATAAAGATGTCTCTCTCTAGGTGGTGACGGGGTCCGGTCGTCAGGAGGCCCACAAGACAGACCATGAGTACAGGAAGCTGTTTGACCTGTCTCTGCAGGGGATGCAGCTACTGTCCCAGTGGAGCGCACACGTCATGGAAGTGGTGAGTGACCCCTGACCTCGGACCCATCCAGGGTTAAGGTTGGCACTAAAACAACACGACAGGACAGAATAAATGAACTGGGTTCATGCCGATTGATCTCACTAAAGCTATAATATAAAGCAGTGTCCTTGTAGTAAGCTGAAGATGTTTAAATACTTCATGTTATAAAAGCAGGTTTTCTAACACGGTGGTGATGATGATGATGACTCTTCTTCTTGCAGTACTCGTGGAAGCTGGTTCATCCAACAGATAAGTACTCGAACAAGGAGTGTCCTGACAACGCGGAGGAGTATGAACGAGCTACACGATACAACTACACAAGCGAGGAGAAGTTCTCCCTGGTAGAGGTCAGTCAGCCTAACCCCTCTTTAGCGAGGAGAAGTTCTCCCTGGTAGAGGTCAGTCAGCCTAACCCCTCTTTAGTGAGGAGAAGTTCTCCCTGGTAGAGGTCAGTCAGCCTAACCCCTCTTTAGTGAGGAGAAGTTCTCCCTGGTAGAGGTCAGTCAGCCTAACCCCTCTTTAGCGAGGAGAAGTTCTCCCTGGTAGAGGTCAGTCAGCCTAACCCCTCTTTAGTGAGGAGAAGTTCTCCCTGGTAGAGGTCAGTCAGCCTAACCCCTCTTTAGCGAGGAGAAGTTCTCCCTGGTAGAGGTCAGTCAGCCTAACCCCTCTTTAGTGAGGAGAAGTTCTCCCTGGTAGAGGTCAGTCAGCCTAACCCCTCTTTAGTGAGGAGAAGTTCTCCCTGGTAGAGGTCAGTCAGCCTAACCCCTCTTTAGCGAGGAGAAGTTCTCCCTGGTAGAGGTCAGTCAGCCTAACCCCTCTTTAGTGAGGAGAAGTTCTCCCTGGTAGAGGTCAGTCAGCCTAACCCCTCTTTAGTGAGGAGAAGTTCTCCCTGGTAGAGGTCAGTCAGCCTAACCCCTCTTTAGCGAGGAGAAGTTCTGTCTTTAGGCGTGTCTCTAACTAACCTGTGTGAGGTGTGTCTCTAACTAACCTGTCTCTAACTAACCTGTGTGAGGTGTGTCTCTAACTAACCTGTCTCTAGGTGTGTCTCTAACTAACCTGTGTGAGGCGTGTCTCTAACTAACCTGTGTGAGGTGTGTCTCTAACTAACCTGTCTCTAATTAACCTGTGTGAGGTGTCTCTAACTAACCTGTCTCTGACTAACCTGTCTCTAATGAACCTGTCTCTAACTAACCTGTCTCTAATTAACCTGTGTGAGGTGTGTCTCTAACTAACCTGTCTCTAACAAACCTGTCTCTAATTAACCTGTGTGAGGTGTGTCTCTGACTAACCTGTCTCTGACTAACCTGTCTCTAATTAACTTGTGTGAGGTGTCTCTGCCTAACCTGTCTCTAATTAACCTGTGTGATGTGTGTCTCTAACTAACCTGTCTCTGACTAACCTGTCTCTAATGAACCTGTCTCTAATGAACCTGTCTCTAACTTAACTGTCTCTAATTAACCTGTCTCTGGGTGTGTCTCTAATTAACCTGTCTCTGACTAACCTGTCTCTAATTAACCTGTCTCTAGGCGTGTCTCTAATTAACCTGTGTGAGGTGTCTCTAACTAACCCGTCTCTGACTAACCTGTCTCTAATGAACCTGTCTCTAGGTGTGTCTCTAATTAACCTGTCTCTAATTTACCTGTCTCTAATTTACCTGTGTGAGGTGTGTCTCTAACTAACCTGTCTCTAATTAACCTGTCTCTAATTAACCTGTGTGAGGTGTGTCTCTAACTAACCTGTGTGAGGTGTGTCTCTAACTAACCTGTGTGAGGTGTGTCTCTAACTAACCTGTGTGAGGTGTGTCTCTAACTAACCTGTGTGAGGTGTGTCTCTAATTAACCTGTGTGAGGTGTGTCTCTAATTAACCTGTGTGAGGTGTGTCTCTAACTAACCTGTGTGAGGTGTGTCTCTAATTAACCTGTGTGAGGTGTGTCTCTAACTAACCTGTGTGAGGTGTGTCTCTAATTAACCTGTGTGAGGTGTGTCTCTAATTAACCTGTCTCTAATTAACCTGTCTCTAATTTACCTGTGTGAGGTGTGTCTCTAACTAACCTGTCTCTAACTAACCTGTCTCTAATTAACCTGTGTGAGGTGTGTCTCTGACTAACCTGTCTCTGACTAACCTGTCTCTAATGAACCTGTCTCTAACAAACCTGTCTCTAATTAACCTGTGTGAGGTGTGTCTCTGACTAACCTGTCTCTGACTAACCTGTCTCTAATGAACCTGTGTGAGGTGTGTCTCTAACTAACCTGTCTCTAACTAACCTGTCTCTAATTAACCTGTGTGAGGTGTGTCTCTAACTAACCTGTCTCTGACTAACCTGTCTCTAATGAACCTGTCTCTAACAAACCTGTCTCTAATTAACCTGTGTGAGGTGTGTCTCTGACTAACCTGTCTCTGACTAACCTGTCTCTAATGAACCTGTGTGAGGTGTGTCTCTAACTAACCTGTCTCTAACTAACCTGTCTCTAATTAACCTGTGTGAGGTGTGTCTCTAACTAACCTGTCTCTAACAAACCTGTCTCTAATTAACCTGTGTGAGGTGTGTCTCTGACTAACCTGTCTCTAACAAACCTGTCTCTAATTAACCTGTGTGAGGTGTGTCTCTAACAAACCTGTCTCTAATTAACCTGTGTGAGGTGTGTCTCTGACTAACCTGTCTCTGACTATCCTGTCTCTAATTAACCTGTGTGAGGTGTGTCTCTGACTAACCTGTCTCTAATTAACATGTGTGAGGTGTGTCTCTAACTAACCTGTCTCTAACTTACCTGTCTCTAATTAACCTGTCTCTGGGTGTGTCTCTAATTAACCTGTCTCTAGGCGTGTCTCTAATTAACCTGTGTGAGGTGTGTCTCTAACTAACCCGTCTCTGACTAACCTGTCTCTAATTAACCTGTCTCTTGGCGTGTCTCTAATTAACCTGTGTGAGGTGTCTCTAATTAACCTGTCTCTAGGTGTGTCTCTAATTAAACATGTCTCTAATTTACTTGTTCGAGGTGTCTCTAATTAACCTGTCTCTAATTTACCTGTGTGAGGTGTCTCTAACTTACCTGTCTCTAATTAACCTGTCTCTGAGGTGTCTCTAACTAACCTGTCTCTAATTAACCTGTCTTTAGGTGTGTCTCTAATTAACCTGTCTCTAGGTGTGTCTCTAACTAACCTGTCTCTAGGTGTGTCTCTAACTAACCTGTCTCTAGCTAACCTGTCTCTAATTAACCTGTTTCTAATTAACCTGTCTCTAGGTCTGTCTCTAATGAACCTGTGTGAGGTGTGTCTCTAACTAACCTGTCTCTAATTAACCTGTCTTTAGGTGTGTCTCTAATTAACCTGTCTCTAGGTGTGTCTCTAATTAACCTGTCTCTAGGTGTGTCTCTAATTAACCTGTCTTTAGGTGTGTCTCTAATTAACCTGTCTCTAGGTGTGTCTCTAATTAACCTGTCTCTAGGTGTGTCTCTAATTAACCTGTCTTTAGGTGTGTCTCTAATTAACCTGTTTCTAATTAACCTGTCTCTAGGTCTGTCTCTAACTAACCTGTCTCTAGGTGTATTAGAGACTAACTAACCTGTCTCTAGGTGTGTTAGACCAACTAACCTGTCTCTAGGTGTGTCTCTAACTAACCTGTCTCTAATTAACCTGTCTTTAGGTGTGTCTCTAACTAACCTGTCTCTAATTAACCTGTCTCTAGGTGTGTCTCTAACTAACCTGTCTCTAATTAACCTGTCTCTAGGTGTGTCTCTAACTAACCTGTCTCTAATTAACCTGTCTCTAGGTGTGTCTCTAACTAACCTGTCTCTAATTAACCTGTCTCTAGGTGTGTCTCTAACTAACCTGTCTCTAATTAACCTGTCTCTAGGTGTGTCTCTAACTAACCTGTCTCTAATTAACCTGTCTCTAGGTGTGTCTCTAACTAACCTGTCTCTAATTAACCTGTCTCTAGGTGTGTCTCTAACTAACCTGTCTCTAATTAACCTGTCTCTAGGTGTGTCTCTAACTAACCTGTCTCTAATTAACCTGTCTCTAGGTGTGTCTCTAACTAACCTGTCTCTAATTAACCTGTCTCTAGGTGTGTCTCTAACTAACCTGTCTCTAATTAACCTGTCTCTAGGTGTGTCTCTAACTAACCTGTCTCTAATTAACCTGTCTTTAGGTGTGTCTCTAACTAACCTGTCTCTAATTAACCTGTTTCTAATTAACCTGTCTCTAGGTGTGTCTCTAACTAACCTGTCTCTAGGTGTATTAGAGACTAACTAACCTGTCTCTAGGTATGTTAGAGACTAACTAACCGTGAGGTGGTCCTTCCCTCCAGGTGATGGCCATGATAAAGGGTTTACAGGTCCTGATGGGTCGTATGGAGTCGGTGTTTAACCACGCTATCCGCCACACCATCTACTCGGCCCTGCAGGACTTCGCCCAGCTCACCCTGAGAGACCCGCTACGGCAGGCCATCAAGAAGAAGAAGAACGTGGTGCAGAGGTACTACGGAGCGCAACACACACACACACACACACGCTCAGTCACTCTGATGTACTGATCAACATGTTTCTCTCCCCAGTGTCCTGCAGGCCATCAGGAAGACCATCTGTGATTGGGAGGCAGGACATGAGCCCCACAATGACCCTGCCCTGCGAGGAGAGAAAGACCCCAAGGGAGGCTTTGACATCAAGGTTCCTCGCCGCGCCGTCGGCCCTTCCAGCACACAGGTCTGTCTGAGCCCTCTCTCTCAGCACCCTCGGTCTCTCCCCCTCTCTCTCAGCACCCTCGGTCTCTCCCCCTCTCTCTCAGCACCCTCGGTCTCTCCCCCTCTCTCTCAGCACCCTCGGTCTCTCCCCCTCTCTCTCAGCACCCTCGGTCTCTCTCTCTCAGCACCCTCGGTCTCTCTCTCTCAGCACCATCGGTCTCTCTCTCTCAGCACCCTCGGTCTCTCTCTCTCACAGCACCCTCGGTGTCTCTCTCTCGGCACCCCCGGTCTCTCTCTCAGCACCCTCGGTCTCTCTCCCTCTCTCTCAGCACCCTCGGTCTCTCTCCCTCTCTCTCAGCACCATCGGTCTCTCTCTCTCAGCACCATCGGTCTCTCTCTCTCAGCACCCTCGGTCTCTCTCTCTCACAGCACCCTCGGTGTCTCTCTCACAGCACCCTCGGTGTCTCTCTCTCAGCACCCTCGGTGTCTCTCTCTCTCAGCACCCTCGGTGTCTCTCTCTCTCAGCACCCTCGGTGTCTCTCTCTCTCAGCACCCTTGGTGTCTCTCTCTCTCAGCACCCTTGGTGTCTCTCTCTCTCAGCACCCTCGGTCTCTCTCTCAGCACCCTCGGTCTCTCTCTCAGCACCCTCGGTCTCTCTTTCTCTCTCTCAGCACCCTCGGTCTCTCTTTCTCTCTCTCAGCACCCTCGGTCTCTCTTTCTCTCTCTCAGCACCCTCGGTCTCTCTCTCAGCACCCTCGGTCTCTCTCTCTCTCTCAGCACCCTCGGTCTCTCTCTCTCTCTCAGCACCCTCGGTGTCTCTCTCTCTCTCTCAGCACCCTCGGTGTCTCTCTCTCTCTCAGCACCCTCGGTGTCTCTCTCTCTCTCTCAGCACCCTCGGTGTCTCTCTCTCTCTCTCAGCACCCTCGGTGTCTCTCTCTCTCTCTCAGCACCCTCGGTGTCTCTCTCTCTCTCAGCACCCTCGGTGTCTCTCTCTCTCTCAGCACCCTCGGTGTCTCTCTCTCTCTCTCAGCACCCTCGGTGTCTCGCTCTCTCTCTCAGCACCCTCGGTGTCTCTCTCTCTCTCAGCACCCTCGGTGTCTCTCTCTCTCTCAGCACCCTCGGTGTCTCTCTCTCTCTCAGCACCCTCGGTGTGTCTCTCTCTCTCTCAGCACCCTCGGTGTGTCTCTCTCTCTCTCTCAGCACCCTCGGTGTGTCTCTCTCTCTCTCTCAGCACCCTCGGTGTGTCTCTCTCTCTCTCAGCACCCTCGGTGTGTCTCTCTCTCTCTCAGCACCCTCGGTGTGTCTCTCTCTCTCTCAGCACCCTCGGTGTGTCTCTCTCTCTCAGCACCCTCGGTGTGTCTCTCTCTCTCAGCACCCTCGGTGTGTCTCTCTCTCTCAGCACCCTCGGTGTCTCTCTCTCTCTCAGCACCCTCGGTGTCTCTCTCTCTCTCAGCACCCTCGGTCTCTCCCCCTCACTCTCAGCACCCTCGGTCTCTCTCTATCAGCACCCCCGGTCTCTCTCTCTCAGCACCCCCGGACTCTCTCTCTCTCTCTCAGCACCCTCGGTCTCTCTCTCTCTCTCAGCACCCTCGGTCTCAGCACATGGTTTCAGGATGGATCTTAGTAGTGAGACACCACATGGTTTCAGGATGGATCTTAGTAGTGAGACACACAACATGGTTTCAGGATGGATCTTAGTAGTGAGACACCACATGGTTTCAGGATGGATCTTAGTAGTGAGACACCACATGGTTTCAGGATGGATCTTAGTAGTGAGACACCACATGGTTTCAGGATGGATCTTAGTAGTGAGACACCACATGGTTTCAGGATGGATCTTAGTAGTGAGACACCACATGGTTTCAGGATGGATCTTAGTAGTGAGACACACAACATGGTTTCAGGATGGATCTTAGTAGTGAGACACAACTGGGCTTTTCGTTTAATGTCCTCTTCTCCTGCTCTTCCTCTCCTCCTCCTCCTCCTCTGTAGCTGTACATGGTTCGTACCATGCTGGAGTCTCTGATAGCTGATAAGAGTGGTTCTAAGAAGACTCTCCGCAGCAGTCTGGAGGGACCCACCATCATGGACATGGAGAAGTTCCACAGAGAGTCCTTCTTCTATACTCACCTGCTCAACTTCAGCGGTAGGGAGTTTACAGAACCATCCTGCTCTGTCTCTCCCTGTTCCCTCTCTCTCTAACCCTCCGTCTGTCCCCCCCTAACCCTCCGTCTGTCTCCCCCTAACCCTCCGTCTGTCCCCCCCCTAACCCTGTCCTCCTTCTATACTCACCTGCTCAACTTCAGCGGTAAGGAGTTTACAGAACCATCCTGCTCTGTCTCTCCCTGTTCCCTCTCTCTCTAACCCTCCGTCTGTCCCCCCCTAACCCTCCGTCTGTCCCCCCCTAACCCTCCGTCTGTCCCCCCCCTAACCCTGTCCTCCTTCTATACTCACCTGCTCAACTTCAGCGGTAAGGAGTTTACAGAACCATCCTGCTCTGTCTCTCCCTGTTCCCTCTCTACCTCTAACCCTCCGTCTGTCCCCCCCTAACCCTCCGTCTGTCCCCCCCCTAACCCTGTCCTTCTTCTATACTCACCTGCTCAACTTCAGCGGTAAGGAGTTTACAGAACCATCCTGCTCTGTCTCTCCCTGTTCCCTCTCTACCTCTAACCCTCCGTCTGTCCCCCCCCAACCCTCCGTCTGTCCCCCCCTAACCCTCCGTCTGTCCCCCCCTAACCCTGTCCTTCTTCTATACTCACCTGCTCAACTTCAGCGGTAAGGAGTTTACAGAACCATCCTGCTCTGTCTCTCCCTGTTCCGTCTCTACCTCTAACCCTCCGTCTGTCCCCCCCTAACCCTCCGTCTGTCCCCCCCTAACCCTGTCCTCCTTCTATACTCACCTGCTCAACTTCAGCGGTAAGGAGTTTACAGAACCATCCTGCTCTGTCTCTCCCTGTTCCCTCTCTACCCCTAACCCTCCGTCTGTCCCCCCCCTAACCCTCCGTCTGTCCCCCCCTAACCCTCCGTCTGTCCCCCCCTAACCCTCCGTCTGTCCCCCCCCTAACCCTGTCCTTCTTCTATACTCACCTGCTCAACTTCAGCGGTAAGGAGTTTACAGAACCATCCTGCTCTGTCTCTCCCTGTTCCCTCTCTACCTCTAACCCTCCGTCTTTCCCCCCTCTAACCCTCCCTCTGTCCCCTCTCTAACCCTCCCTCTGTCCCCTCTCTAACCCTCCCTCTGTCCCCTCTCTAACCCTCCCTCTGTCCCCTCTCTAACCCTCCCTCTGTCCCCTCTCTAACCCTCCCTCTGTCCCCTCTCTAACCCTCCCTCTGTCCCCTCTCTAACCCTCCCTCTGTCCCCTCTCTAACCCTCCCTCTGTCCCCTCTCTAACCCTCCCTCTGTCCCCTCCCTAACCCTCCCTCTGTCCCCTCCCTAACCCTCCGTCTGTCCCCTCTCTAACCCCCTGTCCCCTCTCTAACCCTCTGTCCCCCCTCTAACCCTCCCTCTGTCCCCTCTCTAACCCTCGGTCCCCTCTCTAACCCTCCCTCTGTCCCCTCTCTAACCCTTTGTCCCCTCCCTAACAGAGACCCTACAGCAGTGCTGTGACCTGTCTCAGCTGTGGTTCAGAGAGTTCTTCCTGGAGCTGACCATGGGTCGCAGGATCCAGTTCCCCATCGAGATGTCCATGCCCTGGATCCTCACAGACCACATTCTGGAGACCAAGGAGGCCTCTATGATGGAGTAAGGAGGAGACACACACACACACACACAGTCGTGTCTTCCATCCAGAGCCAGTCTCATGAAGTGTCTGTCCCCCAGGTATGTGCTGTATCCTCTGGACCTCTATAATGACAGTGCCCACTATGCCCTGACCAAGTTCAAGAAGCAGTTCCTCTATGATGAGATAGAAGCAGAGGTATGTAGTTCACCATTAGACTAGTCATCACTACAGCAGAGGTATGTAGTTCACCATTAGACTAGTCATCACTACAGCAGAGGTAAGTAGTTCACCATTAGACTAGTCATCACTACAGCAGAGGTAACTAGTTCACCATTAGACTAGTCATCACTACAGCAGAGGTAACTAGTTCACCATTAGACTAGTCATCACTACAGCAGAGGTAACTAGTTCACCATTAGACTAGTCATCACTACAGCAGAGGTAACTAGTTCACCATTAGACTAGTCATCACTACAGCAGAGGTAACTAGTTCACCATTAGACTAGTCATCACTACAGCAGAGGTAACTAGTTCACCATTAGACTAGTCATCACTACAGCAGAGGTAACTAGTTCACCATTAGACTAGTCATCACTACAGCAGAGGTAACTAGTTCACCATTAGACTAGTCATCACTACAGCAGAGGTAACTAGTTCACCATTAGACTAGTCATCACTACAGCAGAGGTAACTAGTTCACCATTAGACTAGTCATCACTACAGCAGAGGTAACTAGTTCACCATTAGACTAGTCATCACTACAGCAGAGGTAACTAGTTCACCATTAGACTAGTCATCACTAAATGACATCCTCTTCAGGTCAACCTGTATTAATCTGTAACTAACCTAAATGATACCCTCTTACCTCAGGTCAACCTGTGTTTTGATGATGACTGATACTATACTTCCTATATGACATCCTCTGCAGGTCAACCTGTGTTTTGATCAGTTTGTCTACAAGCTGGCTGATCAGATATTTGCCTACTACAAGATTCTAGCTGGAAGGTACGTTAAACTTCTGAATCAATACTGTTCAATAACTGAAATACGGGTGGGGTGGGGTGGGGCGGGGCGGGGGCGGGGCGGGTGGGGGCGGGGGTTGGGCGGGGGCGGGCGGGGTGGGGTGGGTGCGGGGTTGGGCGGGCGGGGTGGCGCAATGGGACGACATGTTTTCCTTTTGCTCCTGCAATATTCTTAAAGTTTAAGTTTATTTGAATTTAGCAATAAAACTATTTATTTTCAAAAAATTAGTTTGGGGATCCCTGTCTGTAGTAGGCAAGACTACCCTGCTTTCAAATGTCAGCATGTCATGAAACAAAAAGCCAAAAATAGGACTGAGAAAACCCGGCCTACAAGACTGTTTCATCACCGTCCTCTCCTAAGCCTGTAAACCCGGAGGTACGCGCTCTGTATCACTCAAACAGAGTTGCACACCGTGACGATTACAGCACTGGAGACCTCCGCTACCAGTGTCTCTGACCTGACTACCAGTATCTCTGACCTGACTACCGGTATCTCTGACCTGACTACCGGTATCTCCGACCTGACTACCGGTATCTCTGACCTGACTACCGGTATCTCTGACCTGACTACCGGTATCTCTGACCTGACTACCGGTGTCTCTGACCTGACTACCGGTGTCTCTGACCTGACTAGCGGTGTCTCTGACCTGACTAGCGGTGTCTCTGACCTGACTAGCGGTGTCTCTGACCTGACTAGCGGTGTCTCTGACCTGACTAGCGGTGTCTCTGACCTGACTAGCGGTGAATTTGTTCTTAACTGACTAAAATGAGAAAATAACACAGAACGTTACTTTAAAGGGCTGGGGGTTTGGGTTTAACACTGCACTCTCAGACTGTTTTCTTCTCACAGTCTATCTAGACCTGTACCTTGTTTGGGGAGGTGTTGTCTGAGGGGGGAGGTTGAATTGTTTAGTTGTCATTATGTATTTTCAGTTGATTTTACCCTGGTGTTACCCTGGTGTTACCCTGGTGTTACCCTGGTATTATCCTGCCTGGTATTACCCTGGTGTTACCCTGGTGTTACCCTGCCTGGTGTTACCCTGCCTGGTGTTATCCTGGTGCTACCCTGCCTGGTGTTATCCTGGTGTTACCCTGCCTGGTGTTATCCTGGTGTTACCCTGCCTGGTGTTATCCTGGTGTTACCCTGCCTGGTGTTATCCTGGTGTTACCCTGCCTGGTGTTATCCTGGTGTTACCCTGCCTGGTGTTATCCTGGTGTTACCCTGCCTGGTGTTACCCTGGTGTTACCCTGCCTGGTGTTACCCTGGTGTTATCCTGCCTGGTGTTACCCTGGTGTTATCCTGGTAGTATCCTGCCTGGTGTTATCCTGCCTGGTGTTATCCTGCCTGGTGTTATCCTGCCTGGTGTTACCCTGGTGTTACCCATCCTGGTGTTACCCATCCTGGTGTTACCCTGCCTGGTGTTACCCTGCCTGGTGTTACCCTGGTGTTACCCTGGTAGTATCCTGCCTGGTGTTACCCTGGTGTTACCCTGCCTGGTGTTACCCTGGTGTTACCCTGCCTGGTGTTACCCTGCCTGGTGTTATCCTGCCTGGTGTTATCCTGCCTGGTGTTATCCTGCCTGGTGTTATCCTGCCTGGTGTTACCCTGCCTGGTGTTACCCTGGTGTTACCCTGGTGTTACCCTGCCTGGTGTTACCCTGCCTGGTGTTATCCTGCCTGGTGTTACCCTGCCTGGTGTTACCCTGCCTGGTGTTACCCTGCCTGGTGTTACCCTGCCTGGTGTTACCCTGGTGTTACCCTGGTGTTACCCTGGTGTTAACCTGGTGTTACCCTGCCTGGTGTTACCCTGGTGTTACCCTGGTAGTATCCTGCCTGGTGTTACCCTGGTGTTACCCTGCCTGGTGTTACCCTGGTGTTACCCTGCCTGGTGTTACCCTGCCTGGTGTTACCCTGCCTGGTGTTATCCTGCCTGGTGTTACCCTGCCTGGTGTTACCCTGGTGTTACCCTGCCTGGTGTTACCCTGGTGTTACCCTGCCTGGTGTTATCCTGGTGTTACTCTGCCTGGTGTTACCCTGCCTGGTGTTACCCTGGTGTTACCCAGCCTGGTGTTATCCTGGTGTTACCCTGCCTGGTGTTATCCTGGTGTTACCATGGTGTTATCCTGCCTGGTGTTACCCTGGTGTTACCCTGCCTGGTGTTACCCTGGTGTTACCCTGGTGTTACCCTGCCTGGTGTTACCCTGGTGTTACCCTGCCTGGTGTTACCCTGGTGTTACCCTGCCTGGTGTTACCCTGGTGTTACCCTGCCTGGTGTTATCCTGCCTGGTGTTACCCTGGTGTTATCCTGCCTGGTGTTACCCTGCTGTTACCCTGCCTGGTGTTATCCTGGTGTTACCCTGCCTGGTGTTATCCTGGTGTTACCCTGCCTGGTGTTACCCTGGTGTTACCCTGGTGTTACCCTGCCTGGTGTTACCCTGGTGTTACCCTGCCTGGTGTTACCCTGCCTGGTGTTATCCTGCCTGGTGTTACCCTGCCTGGTGTTACCCTGGTAGTATCCTGCCTGGTGTTACCCTGGTGTTACCCTGCCTGGTGTTACCCTGGTGTTACCCTGCCTGGTGTTACCCTGCCTGGTGTTATCCTGCCTGGTGTTACCCTGCCTGGTGTTACCCTGCCTGGTGTTATCCTGCCTGGTGTTATCCTGCCTGGTGTTATCCTGCCTGGTGTTACCCTGCCTGGTGTTACCCTGGTGTTAACCTGGTGTTACCCTGCCTGGTGTTACCCTGGTGTTACCCTGGTAGTATCCTGCCTGGTGTTACCCTGGTGTTACCCTGCCTGGTGTTACCCTGGTGTTACCCTGCCTGGTGTTACCCTGGTGTTACCCTGCCTGGTGTTACCCTGGTGTTACCCTGCCTGGTGTTACCCTGGTGTTACCCTGCCTGGTGTTACCCTGCCTGGTGTTATCCTGGTGTTACTCTGCCTGGTGTTACCCTGCCTGGTGTTACCCTGGTGTTACCCAGCCTGGTGTTATCCTGGTGTTACCCTGCCTGGTGTTACCATGGTGTTACCATGGTGTTATCCTGCCTGGTGTTACCCTGGTGTTACCCTGCCTGGTGTTACCCTGGTGTTACCCTGGTGTTACCCTGCCTGGTGTTACCCTGGTGTTACCCTGCCTGGTGTTACCCTGGTGTTACCCTGCCTGGTGTTACCCTGGTGTTATCCTGCCTGGTGTTACCCTGGTGTTATCCTGCCTGGTGTTACCCTGCTGTTACCCTGCCTGGTGTTATCCTGGTGTTACCCTGCCTGGTGTTATCCTGGTGTTACCCTGCCTGGTGTTACCCTGGTGTTACCCTGCCTGGTGTTACCCTGGTGTTATCCTGCCTGGTGTTACCCTGGTGTTACCCTGCCTGGTGTTACCCTGGTGTTACCCTGCCTGGTGTTACCCTGCCTGGTGTTACCCTGCCTGGTGTTACCCTGCCTGGTGTTACCCTGGTGTTACCCTGCCTGGTGTTACCCTGCCTGGTGTTACCCTGGTGTTATCCTGCCTGGTGTTACCCTGGTGTTATCCTGCCTGGTGTTACCCTGGTGTTATCCTGCCTGGTGTTTCCCCGCTGTTATCCTGCCTGGTGTTATCCTGGTGTTACCCTGCCTGGTGTTACCCTGCCTGGTGTTACCCTGGTGTTACCCTGCCTGGTGTTACCCTGGTGTTACCCTGCCTGGTGTTACCCTGGTGTTATCCTGCCTGGTGTTACCCTGCCTGGTGTTATCCTGGTGTTACCCTGCCTGGTGTTACCCTGCCTGGTGTTACCCTGCCTGGTGTTACCCTGCCTGGTGTTACCCTGGTGTTATCCTGCCTGGTGTTACCCTGGTGTTATCCTGGTGTTACCCTGCCTGGTGTTACACTGCCTGGTGTTACCCTGCCTGGTGTTACCCTGCTTGGTGTTACCCTGCCTGGTGTTACCCTGCCTGGTGTTACCCTGCCTGGTGTTACCCTGGTGTTATCCTGGTGTTACCCTGCCTGGTGTTACCCTGCCTGGTGTTACCCTGCCTGGTGTTACCCTGCCTGGTGTTACCCTGCCTGGTGTTACCCTGCCTGGTGTTACCCTGCCTGGTGTTACCCTGGTGTTATCCTGGTGTTACCCTGCCTGGTGTTATCCTGGTGTTACCCTGCCTGGTGTTATCCTGGTGTTACCCTGGTGTTATCCTGGCGTTATCCTGCCTGGTGTTATCCTGGCGTTACCCTGCCTGGTGTTATCCTGGCGTTACCCTGCCTGGTGTTATCCTGGCGTTACCCTGCCTGGTGTTATCCTGGTGTTACCCTGCCTGGTGTTATCCTGGTGTTACCCTGCCTGGTGTTATCCTGGTGTTACCCTGCCTGGTGTTACCCTGCCTGGTGTTACCCTGCCTGGTGTTACCCTGCCTGGTGTTACCCTGGTGTTATCCTGGTGTTAACCTGGTAGTATCCTGCCTGGTGTTACCCTGGTGTTACCCTGCCTGGTGTTACCCTGCCTGGTGTTACCCTGCCTGGTGTTACCCTGCCTGGTGTTACCCAGCCTGATGTTATCCTGGTGTTACCATGGTGTTACCCTGCCTGGTGTTACCCTGGTGTTACCCTGCCTGGTGTTACCCTGGTGTTACCCTGCCTGGTGTTACCCTGCCTGGTGTTACCCTGCCTGGTGTTACCCTGCCTGGTGTTACCCTGCCTGGTGTTATCCTTGTGTTGAACCTGCCTGGTGTTACCCTGGTGTTACCCTGCCTGGTGTTACCCTGGTGTTACCCTGCCTGGTGTTACCCTGGTGTTACCCTGCCTGGTGTTACCCTGGTGTTATCCTGCCTGGTGTTACCCTGCCTGGTGTTATCCTGGTGTTACCCTGCCTGGTGTTACCCTGCCTGGTGTTACCCTGCCTGGTGTTACCCTGCCTGGTGTTACCCTGCCTGGTGTTACCCTGCCTGGTGTTACCCTGCCTGGTGTTATCCTGGTGTTACCCTGCCTGGTGTTACCCTGGTAGTATCCTGCCTGGTGTTACCCTGGTGTTATCCTGCCTGGTGTTACCCTGCCTGGTGTTACCCTGCCTGGTGTTACCCTGCCTGGTGTTACCCTGCCTGGTGTTATCCTGGTGTTACCCTGCCTGGTGTTATCCTGGTGTTACCCTGCCTGGTGTTATCCTGGTGTTACCCTGCCTGGTGTTACCCTGGTAGTATCCTGGTGTTACCCTGGTGTTACCCTGCCTGGTGTTATACTGGTGTTACCCTGCCTGGTGTTATCCTGGTGTTACCCTGCCTGGTGTTATCCTGGTGTTAGCCTGCCTGGTGTTATCCTGGTGTTAGCCTGCCTGGTGTTATCCTGGTGTTACCCTGCCTGGTGTTACCCTGGTGTTACCCTGCCTGGTGTTACCCTGCCTGGTGTTACCCTGCCTGGTGTTACCCTGCCTGGTGTTACCCTGCCTGGTGTTACCCTGGTGTTATCCTGCCTGGTGTTACCCTGGTGTTATCCTGGTGTTACCCTGCCTGGTGTTACCCTGCCTGGTGTTACCCTGCCTGGTGTTACCCTGCCTGGTGTTACCCTGCCTGGTGTTACCCTGCCTGGTGTTACCCTGGTGTTATCCTGGTGTTACCCTGCCTGGTGTTACCCTGCCTGGTGTTACCCTGGTGTTATCCTGGTGTTACCCTGCCTGGTGTAATCCTGGCGTTATCCTGCCTGGTGTTATCCTGGTGTTACCCTGCCTGGTGTTATCCTGGTGTTACCCTGCCTGGTGTTACCCTGGTGTTATCCTGCCTGGTGTTACCCTGGTGTTATCCTGGCGTTACCCTGCCTGGTGTTATCCTGGTGTTACCCTGCCTGGTGTTATCCTGGTGTTACCCTGCCTGGTGTTATCCTGGTGTTACCCTGCCTGGTGTTTTCCTGGTGTTACCCTGCCTGGTGTTATCCTGGTGTTACCCTGCCTGGTGTTATCCTGGTGTTACCCTGCCTGGTGTTACCCTGGTGTTTTCCTGGTGTTACCCTGGTAGTATCCTGCCTGGTGTTACCCTGCCTGGTGTTACCCTGCCTGGTGTTACCCTGCCTGGTGTTACCCTGCCTGGTGTTACCCTGCCTGGTGTTACCCTGCCTGGTGTTACCCTGCCTGGTGTTACCCTGGTGTTACCCTGGTGTTACCATGGTGTTACCCTGCCTGGTGTTACCCTGCCTGGTGTTACCCTGGTGTTACCCTGCCTGGTGTTACCCTGCCTGGTGTTACCCTGCCTGGTGTTACCCTGCCTGGTGTTACCCTGCCTGGTGTTATCCTGGTGTTACCCTGCCTGGTGTTATCCTGGTGTTACCCTGCCTGGTGTTATCCTGGTGTTACCCTGGTGTTACCCTGCCTGGTGTTAGCCTGGTATTACCCTGCCTGGTGTTATCCTGGTGTTACCCTGCCTGGTGTTATCCTGCCTGGTGTTATCCTGCCTGGTGTTACCCTGCCTGGTGTTACCCTGCCTGGTGTTACCCTGCCTGGTGTTACCCTGCCTGGTGTTACCCTGCCTGGTGTTACCCTGCCCGGTGTTATCCTGGTGTTACCCTGCCTGGTGTTACCCTGCCTGGTGTTACCCTGCCTGGTGTTACCCTGTCTGGTGTTACCCTGCCTGGTGTTATCCTGCCTGGTGTTATCCTGCCTGGTGTTACCCTTCCTGGTGTTACACTTCCTGGTGTTACCCTGCCTGGTGTTACCCTGCCTGGTGTTACCCTGCCTGGTGTTACCCTGCCTGGTGTTACCCTGCCTGGTGTTACCCTGCCTGGTGTTATCCTGGTGTTACCCTGCCTGGTGTTACCCTGCCTGGTGTTACCCTGCCTGGTGTTAGCCTGCCTGGTGTTAGCCTGCCTGGTGTTAGCCTGGTGTTATCCTGGTAGTATCCTGCCTGGTGTTACCCTGGTGTTACCCTGCCTGGTGTTATCCTGGTGTTACCCTGCCTGGTGTTACCCTGCCTGGTGTTACCCTGCCTGGTGTTACCCATCCTGGTGTTACCCTGCCTGGTGTTACCCTGCCTGGTGTTACCCTGCCTGGTGTTACCCTGCCTGGTGTTACCCAGCCTGGTGTTACCCAGCCTGGTGTTACCCTGCCTGGTGTTACCCTGCCTGGTGTTACCCTGGTGTATCCTGGTGTTATCCTGGTGTTATCCTGGTGTATCCTGGTGTTACCCTGGTGTTACCCTGGTGTTATCCTGGTGTTACCCTGGTGTTATCCTGGTGTTACCATGGTGTTATCCTGCCTGGTGTTACCCTGCCTGGTGTTACCCTGGTGTTACCCTGCCTGGTGTTATCCTGGTGTTACCCTGACTGGTGTTATCCTGGTGTTACCCTGCCTGGTGTTATCCTGGTGTTACCCTGCCTGGTGTTATCCTGGTGTTACCCTGCCTGGTGTTACCCTGGTGTTACCCTGCCTGGTGTTACCCTGGTGTTACCCTGCCTGGTGTTACCCTGGTGTTATCCTGCCTGGTGTTACCCTGGTGTTATCCTGCCTGGTGTTACCCTGGTGTTATCCTGCCTGGTGTTACCCTGTTGTTATCCTGCCTGGTGTTACCCTGGTGTTATCCTGCCTGGTGTTACCCTGGTTTTATCCTGCCTGGTGTTACCCTGGTGTTATCCTGCCTGGTGTTACCCTGGTGTTATCCTGCCTGGTGTTACCCTGGTGTTACCCTGCCTGGTATTACCCTGGTGTTACCCTGCCTGGTGTTACCCTGCCTGGTGTTACCCTGCCTGGTGTTACCCTGCCTGGTGTTACCCTGCCTGGTGTTACCCTGCCTGGTGTTACCCTGCCTGGTGTTACCCTGCCTGGTGTTACCCTGGTGTTATCCTGGTGTTACCCTGCCTGGTTTTACCCTGGTGTTACCCTGCCTGGTGTTACCCTGCCTGGTGTTATCCTGCCTGGTGTTATCCTGCCTGGTGTTATCCTGCCTGGTGTTACCCTGCCTGGTGTTACCCTGCCTGGTGTTATCCTGCCTGGTGTTATCCTGCCTGGTGTTATCCTGCCTGGTGTTATCCTGCCTGGTGTTACCCTGCCTGGTGTTACCCTGGTGTTATCCTGGTGTTACCCTTCCTGGTGTTACCCTGCCTGTTGTTACCCTGCCTGTCCTGCCTGTTGTTACCCTGCCTGGTGTTACCCTGCCTGGTGTTACCCTGCCTGGTGTTACCCTGCCTGGTGTTACCCTGCCTGGTGTTACCCTGCCTGGTGTTATCCTGGTGTTACCCTTCCTGGTGTTACCCTGCCTGTTGTTACCCTGCCTGTTGTTACCCTGCCTGTCCTGCCTGTTGTTACCCTTCCTGGTGTTACCCTTCCTGGTGTTACCCTGCCTGGTGTTACCCTGCCTGGTGTTACCCTGCCTGGTGTTACCCTGGTGTTTTGGTATTCCTTGCTTAATAACGGGTGTGTAATGGGGGTGCTCCGGGTGGCAGAAATAATAGCATGAAGTACATTTCGTTTGACTTCTATACCCTTCTGCCCAGCGTGTTTAACTCATCTAAAGTAGGGTCTCTCTCTGGTTGTCTTATTGTTTATATGGTGTTTCTCTTCTCCTCAGTCTGCTACTGGACAAGCGTCTGAGAGCGGACTGTAAGAACCAGGGAGCTAACATCCCCTGGCCCGCGTCCAACCGCTACGAGACCCTGTTGAAACAACGCCACGTTCAGGTAACCCCCTGACCTCTGACCCCTAACCGCTACGAGACCCTGCTGAAACAACGCCACGTTCAGGTAACCCCCTGACCTCTGACCCCCTAACCGTCCAACCTCTACGAGACCCTGTTGAAACAACGCCACGTTCAGGTAACCCCCTGACCTCTGACCCCTAACCCTCCAACCGCTACGAGACCCTGTTGAAACAACGCCACGTTCACGTAACCCCCTGACCTCTGACCCCTAACCCTACCCCTCCAACCTCTACGAGACCCTGTTGAAACAACGCCACGTTCACGTAACCCCCTGACCTCTGACCCCCTAACCCTCCAACCGCTGCTAGACCCTGTTGAAACAACGGCACGTACAGGTAACCCTCTGACCTCTAACCCTCCAACCACTACTAGACCCAGGCTAAATAATCGGCAAGTCCAGGTAACCATCTGACCCCTAACCCTCGAACTGCCTTCGAGACTGCTAAAACAACACCACGTCCAGATGACCCCTAACCTCTGACCCCTAACCCTCCAACTGCCTTCGAGACTGCTAAAACAACACCACGTCCAGATGACCTCTGACCACTAACCCTCCAACTAGAGGTATTCACGGGTGCAACAGACCCGAAATTCCGAGATCCAAGCGGGTCCAGGTCCTAAATTCAGATTTATTTTCATAATGTATCTGGGTTGGGTCTGATATAATTGCCACGGGTCTTAGATTTACCGCCTAGACCGCTCCTCTGTTAATGTGTGAGGTGATGAGAACTGTGTCAGCCAATGACAACTCAATAAAACGAACAGCTGATGTCCACTACTCCCCCACTCCCCCCACTACTCCACTCCTACTCAACCCACTGCCCCACTACTCCCCCCACTACTCCCCATCCCAGTGTTGCCTCTCTGTACTTCACCCCACTACTCCACTACTCCCCCACTCCCCCACTACTCCCCCCACTACTCCCCCACTACCCACTCCACTACCCACTCCACTACTCCCCCACTACTCCCCCACTACTACCCCACTACTACCCCACTACTCAACCCACTACTCCCCCGCTACTCCCCCACTACTCCCTCCTACTCAACTCACTACCCCACTACTACCCCACTACTCAACCCACTACTCCACTACTCCCCCACTACCCACTCCACTACTCCCCCACTACTCCCCCACTACTCCACTACTCCCCCACTACTCCACTCCTACTACTCCACTACTCCCCCCACTACTCCACTACTCCCCCCACTACTCCACTACTACCCCACTACTCAACCCACTACTCCCCCACTACTCCACTCCTACTCAACCCACTACCCCACTACTCCCCCACTACTCAACCCACTACCCCACTACTCCCCCACTACTCCACTCCTACTCAACCCACTACCCCACTACTACCCCACTACTACCCCACTACTCCCCCACTACTCCACTACTACCCCCCTACTCCACTCCTACTCAACCCACTACCCCACTACTCCCCCACTACTCCCCCACTACTCAACCCACTACCCCACTACTCCCCCACTACTCCCCCACTACTCCCCCACTACTCAACCCACTACTCCCCCACTACCCCACTCCTACTCAACCCACTACCCCACTACTCCCCCACTACTCCCCCCACTACTCCACTACTCCCCCCACTACTCCCCCACTACTCCACTCCTACTCCCCCACTACTCCCCCCACTACTCCCCATCCCAGTGTTGCCTCTCTCTTTACTTCATGTAGTCCTTGTCTGTCTGGGTTGTGTCTCATGATGGTTCCTCTCCTCTCTCTAGCTGCTGGGTCGTTCCATAGACCTGAACCGTCTGATCACCCAGAGAGTGTCTGCTGCTCTCTACAAGTCTCTGGAGCTGGCCATCAACCGCTTTGAGAGCGAGGACCTCACATCCATCGTGGTACGACCTGCTTTAAGTGTGTCAGTGTTTTCACTGTTTTCTCTGGGAACTAGAAGGTCTGATCAAATCACATTTATTTATAAAGCCCTTCATACATCAGCTGATGTCTCAAAGTGCTTTACAGAAACCCAGCCTAAAACCCCAAACAGCAAGCAATGCAGGTGTAGAAGCATGGTGTCTAGGAAAAACTCCCTAGAAAGGCCAAAACCTAGGAAGAAACCTAGAGAGGAACCAGGCTATGTGGGGTGGCCAGTCCTCTTCTGGCTGTGCCGGGTGGAGATTATAACAAAACATGGTCAAGATGTTCAAATGTTCATAAATGACCAGCATGGTCCAATAATAATAAGGCAGAACAGTTGAAACTGGAGCAGCAGCACGGCCAGGTGGACTGGGGACAGCAAGGAGTCATCATGTCAGGTAGTTCTGAGGCATGGTCCCAGGGCTCAGGTCCTCCGAGAGAGAGAAAGAAAGAGAGAAAGAGAGAATTAGAGAGAGCACACTTAAATTCACACAGGACACCGGATAGGACAGGAGAAGTACTCCAGATATAACAAACGGACCCTAGCCCCCCGACACAAACTACTGCAGTATAAATACTGGAGGCTAAGACAGGAGGGGTCAGGATGAACATCAACCGTATGACCCACAAACTGTCTTCTCCTCCTCCTTGTAACAGGAACTAGAAGGTCTGATTGGACATCATCCGTATGACCCACAAACTGTCTTCTCCTCCTCCTTGTAACAGGAACTAGAAGGTCTGATTGGACATCATCCGTATGACCCACAAACTGTCTTCTCCCCCTCCTTGTAACAGGAACTAGAAGGTCTGATGAACATCAACCGTATGACCCACAAGCTGTCTTCTCCCCATCCTTGTAACAGGAACTATAAGGTCTGATGAACATCAACCGTATGACCCACAAGCTGTCTTCTCCTCCTCCTTGTAACAGGAACTAGAAGGTCTGATGAACATCAACCGTATGACCCACAAACTGTCTTCTCCTCCTCCTTGTAACAGGAACTAGGTCTGATGAACATCAACCGTATGACCCACAAGCTGTCTTCTCCTCCTCCTTGTAACAGGAACTAGAAGGTCTGATGAACATCAACCGTATGACCCACAAGCTGTCTTCTCCCCATCCTTGTAACAGGAACTAGAAGGTCTGATGAACATCAACCGTATGACCCACAAGCTGTCTTCTCCCCATCCTTGTAACAGGAACTAGAAGGTCTGATGAACATCAACCGTATGACCCACAAGCTGTCTTCTCCTCCTCCTTGTAACAGGAACTAGAAGGTCTGATGAACATCAACCGTATGACCCACAAACTGTCTTCTCCTCCTCCTTGTAACAGGAACTAGAAGGTCTGATGAACATCAACCGTATGACCCACAAGCTGTCTTCTCCCCATCCTTGTAACAGGAACTAGAAGGTCTGATGAACATCAACCGTATGACCCACAAGCTGTCTTCTCCTCCTCCTTGTAACAGGAACTAGAAGGTCTGATGAACATCAACCGTATGACCCACAAGCTGTCTTCTCCTCCTCCTTGTAACAGGAACTAGAAGGTCTGATGAACATCAACCGTATGACCCACAAACTGTCTTCTCCCCCACCTTGTAACAGGAACTAGAAGGTATGATGAACATCAACCGTATGACCCACAAGCTGTCTTCTCCTCCTCCTTGTAACAGGAACTAGAAGATCTGATGAACATCAACCGTATGACCCACAAGCTGTCTTCTCCCCATCCTTGTAACAGGAACTAGAAGGTCTGATGAACATCAACCGTATGACCCACAAGCTGTCTTCTCCTCCTCCTTGTAACAGGAACTAGAAGGCCTGATGAACATCAACCGTATGACCCACAAACTGTCTTCTCCTCCTCCTTGTAACAGGAACTAGAAGGTCTGATGAACATCAACCGTATGACCCACAAGCTGTCTTCTCCTCCTCCTTGTAACAGGAACTAGAAGGTCTGATGAACATCAACCGTATGACCCACAAGCTGCTGTCTAAGTTCCTGACGCTGGACAGTATGGACGCCATGTTCCGGGAGGCCAATCACAATGTCTCCGCCCCCTACGGACGCATCACACTCCATGTCTTCTGGGAACTCAACTACGATTTCCTCCCCAACTACTGCTACAACGGATCTACTAACAGGTAACACAACTACACCCAACTACTGCTACAACTACACACAAGTAATACTACACAACCACACACAACTACTGCTACAACTACACACAACTACTGCTACAAGGGATCTACTAACAGGTAACAACTAAACACTACTACACGCTGCTCCTACAATTACACACTACTACAACTACACACTATTATTACTACAACTACACACTACTACTAGAATTACACACTACTATTACTACAACTACACACCTACAACTACTGCTACAAATACACACTACTACTACAACTACACACTGCTACAACTACACACACACACACACACACAGACAGACCAGTGTAACAGGAATTAAGGCCATTCAGAGCTCTGTTTAACACATCTTTTCTCATTTTCTAAACATTGACATTATGAGCTTTCCACCTGTCCTTGTTTCCCTCAGAGGGCTGGTTATGAACACTGGCACAAGCTTCATTACATATGAGGCAGTCAGTCACACTGTAATACTACTGCTGATGAGGGCCAATTGTGCGCCGCCTCATGGGTCTCCCGGTCACGGTCAGCTTCCACACAGTCCGGGATCAAACTCGGGTCTGTAGTGCCGCCTCTAGCACTGCAGATACAAGTCAGTGCGTGATGACAGTGCGCTTCAGTTTTCATGTACCAAATAAAAATATCAAGTTCAATGTGTTTCCATCCAGTTTCAACTCCTCCGCTGCGGTAAATAGAAAATGTGCCGACTCTGGTCTTGGTACGTTCGTTCTAGCCAACAGCTCCCAGACAGTGTGGACAGGCTAGTAGTCTACATGATGACATTATTATGGATCCTCATGTCATCAGAACCTCAATATTTATTGGAAAGGAGCATCAAGATCAACGTGCACGTTCACCACCTTGTGAAGTTCTTCACTAGTTTCATTTGTAGCCTAATAAACGGCATAGTTCCCTGAGTTGTAGTGAGAGGACCACACACACACGCCATATCATCGCGTGACTCCACATTTCCCCTGCCATTTCCCTCATGAACAGTTTAACACAAAAAGATCACACCATGTCTAACAAACTTTCTGTCAGCATTTATAAAATGACATCAAAACTTCCTGTTTCCATCACAGCTCTTTTTTTTTTTTAAACAACCAATCCCTCTCTCTAGGTTCGTCCGCACGGTCCTGCCGTTCTCACAGGAGTTCCAGAGGGACAAGCCACCCAACGCCCAGCCCCAGTACCTGTATGGGTCAAAGGTCAGTACAACCCTACACAGCCCCAGTACCTGTACGGGTCAAAGAACAGTATAACCCTACCCAGCCCCAGTACCTGTACAGGTCAAAGGTCAGTATAACCCTACCCCGGTACCTGTACAGGTCAAAGGTCAGTATAACCCTACCCAGTACCTGTACGGGTCAAAGGTCAGTACAACCCTACCCAGCCCCAGTACCTGTACGAGTCAAAGGTCAGTACAACCCTAATACCTGACCCCTAACTCCCTGTAAAACTACCTGAAGTCAAACTCTCTAGCCGTTCACACACTTATGTGTTTCAGCCAAACAGACGTAGAACATCAAACGTCTGCTATTGGTTTATTTGGTATCAAACGTCTGCTATTGGTTTATCTGGTATCAAATGTCTGCTATTGGTTTATCTGGTATCAAACGTCTGCTATTGGTTTATCTGGTATCAAACAGACGTAGAACATCAAACAATACCAGAGCCTGGGTGCGAACCCAGAGTCTCTGGTGGCACAGCTAGCGCTGCAATGCAGTGCCCTAGACCACTTCTTCCTTGCTGAGAGGCCTTTCAGGTTATATCGATATAGGACTCGTTTTACTGTGGATATAGATACTTTTGTACCTGCTTCCTCCAGAATCTTCACAAGGTCCTTTGCTGTTGTTCTGGGATTGATTTGCACTTTTCACACCAAAGTACATTCATCTCTAGGAGACAGAACACGTCTCCTTCCTGAGCGGTATGACGGCTGCGTGGTCCCATGGTGTTTATACTTGCGTACTATAGTTTGTACAGATGAACGTGGTACCTTCAGGCGTTTGGAAATTTCTTCCAAGGATGAACCAGACTTGTGGAGGTCTACAATTTGTTTTCTGAGGTCTTGGCTGATTTCTTTTGATTTTCCCATGATGTCAAGCAAAGAGGCACTGAGTTTGAAGGTAGGCCTTGAAATACATCCACAGATACACCTCCAATTGACTCAAATGATGTCAATTAGCCTATCAGAAGCTTCTAAAGCCATGACATCATTTTCTGGAATTTTCTAAGCTGTTTAAAGGCACAGTCAACTTAGTGTATGTAAACTTCTGACCCACTGGAATTGTGATACAGTGAATTATAAGTGCAATAATCTGTCTGTAAACAATTGTTGGAAAAATACTTGTGTCATGCACAAAGTAGATGTCCTAACCGACTTGCCAAAACTATAGTTTGTTCACAAGAAATGTATGGAGTGGTTGAAAAACGAGCTTTAATGACTCCAACCTAAGTGTATGTAAACTTCTGACTTCAGCTATATCATTAGAGCTGTAGTACCCCCTAGTCTGGCTGTAGTACCCCCTAGTCTGGCTGTAGTACCCCCTAGTCTGGCTGTAATACCCCCTAGTCTGGCTGTAGTACCCCCTAGTCTGGCTGTAGTACCCCCTAGTCTGGCTGTAGTACCCCCTAGTCTGGCTGTAGTACCCCCTAGTCTGGCTGTAGTACCCCCTAGTCTGGCTGTAGTACCCCCTAGTCTGGCTGTAGTACCCCCTAGTCTGGCTGTAGTACCCCCTAGTCTGGCTGTAGTACCCCCTAGTCTGGCTGTAGTACCCCCTAGTCTGGCTGTAGTACCCCCTAGTCTGGCTGTGTATCTGTCATAGTAGTTGTGACGTGAATGAAGATGTAAACCAGGTGATGAGCAGTACAGTCGTGGCCAAAAGTTTTGAGAATGACACATATTAATTTCCACTAAGTTTGCTGCTTCAGTGCCTTTAGATATTTTTGTCAGATGTTACTATGGATACTGAAGTATAATTACAAGCATTTCATAAGTGTCAAAGGCTTTTATTGACAATAACATGAAGTTGATGCAAAGAGTCAATATTTGCAGTGTTGACCCTTCTTTTTCAAGACCTCTGCAATCCGCCCTGGCATGCTGTCAATTAACTTCTGGGCCACATCCTGACTGATGGCAGCCCATTCTTACATAATCAATGCTTGGAGTTTGTCAGAGTTTGTGGGTTTTGTTTGTCCACCTGCCTCTTGAGGATTGACCACAAGTTCTCAATGGGATTAAGGTCTGGGGAGTTTCCTGGCCATGGACCCAAAACATCAATGTTTTGTTCCCCGAGCCACTTAGTTATCACTTTTGCCTTATAGCAAGGTGCTCCATCATGCTGGAAAAGGCATTGTTCATCACCAAACTGTTCCTGGATGGTTGGGAGAAGTTGCTCTCGGAGGATGTGTTGGTACCATTCTTTATTCATGGCTGTGTTCTTAGGCAACAGTGAGCCCACTCCCTTGGCTGAGAAGCAACGCCACACATGAATGGTCTCAGGATTCTTTACTGTTGGCATGACACAGGACTGATGGTAGCGCTCACCTTGTCTTCCCCGGACAAGCTTTTTTCCGGATGCCCCAAACAATCGGAAAGGGGATTCATCAGAGAAAATGACTTTACCCCAGTCCTCAGCAGTCCAATCCCTGTACCTTTTGCAGAATATCAGTCTGTCGCTGATGTTTTTCCTGGAGAGAAGTGGCTTCTTTGCTGCCCTTCTTGACACCAGGCCATCCTCCAAAAGTCTTTGTCTCACTGTGCGTGCAGATGCCCTCACACCTGCCTGCTGCCATTCCTGAGCAAGCTCTGTACTGGTGGTGCCCCGATCCCACAGCTGAATCAACTTTAGGTCATAGCGCTTGCTGGACTTTCTTGGGCGCCCTGAAGCCTTCTTCACAACAATTGAACCACTCTCTTTGAAGTTCTTGATGATTCGATAAATGGTTGATTTCGGTGCAATCTTACTGGCAGCAATATCCTTGCCTGTGAAGCCCTTTTTGTGGAAAGCAATGATGACGGCACGTGTTTCCTTGCAGGTAACCATGGTTGACAGAGGAAGAACAATGATTCCAAGCACCACCCTCCTTTTGAAGCTTCCAGCCTGTTGTTCGAACTCAATCAGCATGACAGAGTGATCTCCAGCCTTGTCCTCGTCAACACTCACACCTGTGTTAACGAGAGAATCACTGACATGATGTCAGCTGGTCCTTTTGTGGCAGGGCTGAAATGCAGTGGAAATGTTTATTTGGGTTTCAGTTCATTTGCATGGCAAATAGGGACTTTGGAATTAATTTCAATTCATCTGATCACTCTTCATAACATTCTTTCAGTATATGCAAATTGCCATCATACAAACTGAGGCAGCAGACTTTGTGAAAATGTATATTTGTGTCCTTCTCAAAACTTTTGGCCATGACTGTAGTGTAGGGTTTACCAGGTGATCAGCAGTAGTGTCTGGTTTACCAGGTGATCAGCAGTAGTGTCTGGTTTACCAGGTGATCAGAAGGAGTGTCGAGTTTACCAGGTGCACAAAACAAAAACAGTGAAATGAAAGAAAAATAAATGTCCTTAGTTTACTGCATCGCGGGGAGCATATTAAACTACAGCAGTTTACTGCATCGCGGGGAGCATATTAAACTACAGCAGTTTACTGCATCGTGGGGAGCATATTAAACTACAGCAGTTTACTGCATCGCGGGGAGCATATTAAACTACAGCAGTTTACTGCATCGCGGGGAGCATATTAAACTACAGCAGTTTACTGCATCGCGGGGAGCATATTAAACTACAGCAGTTTACTGCATCGCGGGGAGCATATTAAACTACAGCAGTTTACTGCATCGCGGGGAGCATATTAAACTACAGCAGTTTACTGCATCGCGGGGAGCATATTAAACTACAGCAGTTTACTGCATCGTGGGGAGCATATTAAACTACAGCAGTTTACTGCATCGTGGGGAGCATATTAAACTACAGCAGTTTACTGCATCGCGGGGAGCATATTAAACTACAGCAGTTTACTGCATCGTGGGGAGCATATTAAACTACAGCAGTTTACTGCATCGTGGGGAGCATATTAAACTACAGCAGTTTACTGCATCGTGGGGAGCATATTTAACTACAGCAGTTTACTGCATCGCGGGGAGCATATTAAACTACAGCAGTTTACTGCATCGCGGGGAGCATATTAAACTACAGCAGTTTACTGCATCGTGGGGAGCATATTAAAATACAGCAGTTTACTGCATCGTGGGGAGCATATTAAACTACAGCAGTTTACTGCATCGCGGGGAGCATATTAAACTACAGCAGTTTACTGCATCGCGGGGAGCATATTAAACTACAGCAGTTTACTGCATCGCGGGGAGCATATTAAACTACAGCAGTTTACTGCATCGTGGGGAGCATATTAAACTACAGCAGTTTACTGCATCGCGGGGAGCATATTAAACTACAGCAGTTTACTGCATCGTGGGGAGCATATTAAACTACAGCAGTTTACTGCATCGTGGGGAGCATATTAAACTACAGCAGTTTACTGCATCGCGGGGAGCATATTAAACTACAGCAGTTTACTGCATCGCGGGGAGCATATTAAACTACAGCAGTTTACTGCATCGTGGGGAGCATATTAAACTACAGCAGTTTACTGCATCGTGGGGAGCATATTAAACTACAGCAGTTTACTGCATCGTGGGGAGCATATTAAACTACAGCAGTTTACTGCATCGTGGGGAGCATATTAAACTACAGCAAGCAGGAACAACAGTCTGCAGATATTTCTATTCCTTTCATGTACCACGTGAAATCAAAATAGAGGTTGTTCTTTGAATCTCCTGATCTAACGACATTATCCTCATGTTCACACTCCTCTGTTTGTTATGCATTTCTACAGGCCCTTAACTTCCTGTCTCCCTCTACCTCTCCCCTCTCTACAGGCCCTTAACTTCCTGTCTCCCTCTACCTCTCCACAGGCCCTTAACTTCCTGTCTCCCTCTACCTCTCCCCTCTCTACAGGCCCTTAACTTCCTGTCTCCCTCTACCTCTCCCCTCTCTACAGGCCCTTAACTTCCTGTCTCCCTCTACCTCTCCCCTCTCCACAGGCCCTTAATTTCCTGTCTCCCTCTACCTCTCCCCTCTCCACAGGCCCTTAATTTCCTGTCTCCCTCTACCTCTCCCCTCTCTACAGGCCCTTAACTTCCTGTCTCCCTCTACCTCTCTACAGGCTCTGAACCTGGCGTACAGCAGTATCTTTGGTTTCTACAGACACTTTGTTGGTCCTCCTCACATCAAGGCCATGTGTCGTCTGCTGGGGTACCAGGGCATCGCTGTGGTCATGGAGGAGTTGCTGAAAGTGGTCAAGAGCCTGGTGAGAAAGGAGAGGGATGGTGGAATGGTGGGATGGAGGAGGGGTGGGGTGGTAGAATGGAGGAGGGGTGGTAGAATGGAGGAGGGGTGGAATGGTGGAGGGGTGGGATGGAGGAGGGGTGGGATGGAGGAGGGGTGGGATGGAGGAGGGGTAGAATGGAGGGGTGGGATGGTGGAGGGGTGGTAGAATGGTGGAGGGGTGGTAGAATGGTGGAGGGGTGGTAGAATGGAGGAGGGGTGGTAGAATGGAGGAGGGGTGGTAGAATGGAGGAGGGGTGGGATGGAGGAGGGGTGGGATGGTGGAGGGGTGGTAGAATGGAGTATGTTATGTACCCCCCCCTCAGCTCCAGGGCACCATCATGCAGTATGTTATTAACCCCCCCCCCCCCCCTCCTCCCCTCAGCTCCAGGGCACCATCATGCAGTATGTTATTAACCCCCCCCCCCCCCCAGCTCCGGGGCACCATCATGCAGTATGTTATTAACCCTGCCCCCCCCCCCCCCCCCCCCCCCCCCCCCCCTCAGCTCCAGGGCACCATCATGCAGTATGTGAAGACCCTGATGGAGGTGATGCCTAAGATCTGCCGTCTCCCTCGCCACGAGTACGGCTCGCCGGGTGAGTCATGAGGGAGCTTTCTTCAATGTCTTGACATATCGTTATGTAATTAAAGGTTTTAGCAAGGCAAAGTAGACGGCAGTAGCTAGCTGTTTAATTAAAGGTTTTAGCAAGGCAAAGTAGACGACAGTAGCTAGCTGTTTAATTAAAGGTTTTAGCAAGGCAAAGTAGACGGCAGTAGCTAGCTGTTTAAATAAAGGTTTTAGCAAGGCAAAGTAAACGACAGTAGCTAGCTGTGTAATTAAAGGTTTTAGCAAGGCAAAGTAGACGACAGTAGCTAGCTGTTTAGCTGATGTAAAACAAATCAAATTTTATTTGTCACATACACATGGTTAGCAGATGTTAATGCGAGTGTAGCGAAATGCTTGTGCTTCTAGTTCCGACCGTGCAGTAACATCTAACAATAGCCGCCTCTCCTCCCTGCCAGGTATCCTGGAGTTTTTCCACCACCAGCTGAAGGACATAGTGGAGTACGCCGAGTTGAAGACCGTCTGTTTCCAGAACCTCAGAGAAGTCGGCAATGCTCTCCTCTTCTGTCTGCTCAGTGAACAGAGCCTGGTAAGAACTTCAACCACAGCGCCACCTTGTCAGTGATTTGATACCATCCACCTTTCATACTAGCCTGAGAGCTAACCCTCATACTGGCCGCCTTTCATACTAGCCTGAGAGCTAACCCTCATACTGGCCGCCTGTCATACTAGCCTGAGAGCTAACCCTCATACCGGCCACCTTTCATACTAGCCTGAGAGCTAAACCTCATACCGGCCACCTTTCATACTAGCCTGAGAGCTAACCCTCATACTGGCTGCCTTTCATACTAGCCTGAGAGCTAACCCTCATACCGTCCACCTTTCATACTAGCCTGAGAGCTAACCCTCATACTGGCCACCTTTCATACTAGCCTGAGAGCTAACCCTCATACTGGCTGCCTTTCTTACTAGCCTGAGAGCTAACCCTCATACCGGCCACCTTTCATACTAGCCTGAGAGCTAACCCTCATACCGGCCGCCTTTCATACTAGCCTGAGAGCTAACCCTCATACCGGCCGCCTTTCATACTAGCCTGAGAGCTAACCCTCATACCGGCCGCCTTTCATACTAGCCTGAGAGCTAACCCTCATACCGGCCGCCTTTCATACTAGCCTGAGAGCTAACCCTCATACTAGCCTGGGAGCTAACCCTCATACCGTCCACCTTTCATACTAGCCTGAGAGCTAAACCTCATACCGGCCACCTTTCATACTAGCCTGAGAGCTAACCCTCACCGTCCACCTTTCATACTAGCCTGAGAGCTAACCCTCATACTGGCCACCTTTCATACTAGCCTGAGAGCTAACCCTCATACTGGCTGCCTTTCTTACTAGCCTGAGAGCTAACCCTCATACCGGCCACCTTTCATACTAGCCTGAGAGCTAACCCTCATACCGTCCACCTTTCATACTAGCCTGAGAGCTAACCCTCATACTGGCCACCTTTCATACTAGCCTGAGAGCTAACCCTCATACTGGCTGCCTTTCTTACTAGCCTGAGAGCTAACCCTCATACCGGCCACCTTTCATACTAGCCTGAGAGCTAACCCTCATACCGGCCGCCTTTCATACTAGCCTGAGAGCTAACCCTCATACCGGCCGCCTTTCATACTAGCCTGAGAGCTAACCCTCATACCGGCCACCTTTCATACTAGCCTGAGAGCTAACCCTCATACTGGCCGCCTGTCATACTAGCCTGAGAGCTAACCCTCATACCGGCCACCTTTCATACTAGCCTGAGAGCTAACCCTCATACCGGCCGCCTTTCATACTAGCCTGAGAGCTAACCCTCATACTGTCTTTCTAAAGACTATTTCATACAGAGTGCATCCGTGCAACTTGTTATTTTACTTATTTGGGCATGACATAAAGGGGTTGAATTCTTATTGACTCAAGGACATTGCAGCTTTCATTTATAAAAATGTCTAAACAATTTCACTTTGACATTATGGGGCATTGTGTGTAGGCCATTGACACAATCTCATGTAATCCATTTTAAATTCAGGCTGTAACACAACAAAATGTGGAGAATGTCCTTTTGTGTGAATACGTTCTGAAGGCACTAGCTGTGATAATATGTTTCCTCTCAGTCGCAGGAGGAAGTTTGTGACCTGCTTCATGCCGCACCGTTCCAGAACATTCTGCCCAGGGTCCATGTCAAAGGTAATAATGTCTTTATTTATTCTGTGCTGTGTGTTAGTGTCAGACTAGTGCATGTGTCAGTCTGTCTGAATGGATCTCTTGTCTCTTCTCAGAGGGTGAGCGTCTTGATGCCAAGATGAAACGCCTGGAGGCTAAGTACACAGCCCTGCACCTGGTTCCTCTGATAGAACGCCTGGGAACCCCACAGGTACCATCACACTGCCTTAGTGAACCCCACAGGTACCATCACACTGCCTTAGTTAACACCAGCCCTGGGAACCCCACAGGTACCATCACACTGCCTTAGTAAACACCAGCCCCGGGAACCCCACAGGTACCATCACACTGCCTTAGTAAACACCAGCCCTGGGAACCCCACAGGTACCACCACACTGCCTTAGTAAACACCAGCCCTGGGAACCCCACAGGTACCACCACACTGCCTTAGTTAACACCAGCCCTGGGAACCCCACAGGTACCATCACACTGCCTTAGTAAACACCAGCCCTGGGAACCCCACAGGTACCATCACACTGCCTTAGTTAACACCAGCCCTGGGAACCCCACAGGTACCATCACACTGCCTTAGTTAACACCAGCCCTGGGAACCCCACAGGTACCATCACACTGCCTTAGTAAACACCAGCCCTGGGAACCCCACAGGTACCACCACACTGCCTTAGTTAACACCAGCCCTGGGAACCCCACAGGTACCTGCCTTAGTAAACACCAGCCCTGGGAACCCCACAGGTACCACCACACTGCCTTAGTTAACACCAGCCCTGGGAACCCCACAGGTACCATCACACTGCCTTAGTAAACACCAGCCCTGGGAACCCCACAGGTACCATCACACTGCCTTAGTAAACACCAGCCCTGGGAACCCCACAGGTACCATCACACTGCCTTAGTTAACACCAGTACTGGGAACCATCACACTGCCTTAGTAAACACCAGCCCTGGGAACCCCACAGGTACCAACACACTGCCTTAGTTAACACCAGCCCTGGGAACCCCACAGGTACCACCATCACACTGCCTTAGTAAACACCAGCCCTGGGAACCCCACAGGTACCATCACACTGCCTTAGTTAACACCAGCCCTGGGAACCCCACAGGTACCATCACACTGCCTTAGTTAACACCAGCCCTGGGAACCCCACAGGTACCATCACACTGCCTTAGTAAACACCAGCCCTGGGAACCCCACAGGTACCATCACACTGCCTTAGTTAACACCAGCCCTGGGAACCCCACAGGTACCACCACACTGCCTTAGTAAACACCAGCCCTGGGAACCCCACAGGTACCATCACACTGCCTTAGTAAACACCAGCCCTGGGAACCCCACAGGTACCATCACACTGCCTTAGTAAACACCAGCCCTGGGAACCCCACAGGTACCATCACACTGCCTTAGTTAACACCAGCCCTGGGAACCCCACAGGTACCATCACACTGCCTTAGTTAACACCAGCCCTGGGAACCCCACAGGTACCATCACACTGCCTTAGTTAACACCAGCCCTGGGAACCCCACAGGTACCACCATCACACTGCCTTAGTAAACACCAGCCCTGGGAACCCCACAGGTACCATCACACTGCCTTAGTAAACACCAGCCCTGGGAACCCCACAGGTACCATCACACTGCCTTAGTTAACACCAGCCCTGGGAACCCCACAGGTACCATCACACTGCCTTAGTTAACACCAGCCCTGGGAACCCCACAGGTACCATCACACTGCCTTTGTAAACACCAGCCCTGCACCTGGGAACCCCACAGGTACCACCACACTGCCCCATACTTCTGTGGCTGTACACGGAATCTCATCTCTACCCTCTCCCTCCCCCCTGTAGCAAATAGCCATAGCTCGTGAAGGTGACCTGCTGACCAAAGAGCGTCTGTGCTGTGGCCTGTCCATGTTCGAGGTCATCCTGACTCGCGTCCGCGGTTTCCTGGACGACCCCATCTGGCGCGGCCCGTTGCCCAGCAATGGCGTGATGCACGTGGACGAGTGTGTGGAGTTTCACCGGCTGTGGAGTGCCATGCAGTTTGTTTACTGCATCCCTGTAGGAGCACACGAGTTCACCGTGGAGTGAGTAGTGACACATCATCGGTCTAGAAGGATCCCTGAGGGGTTTACACTGCTCTGTATAGAGGGGGGATCTCTGCTCTGTATAGAGGGGGGTGATCTCTGAGGGGTTTACACTGCTCTGTATAGAGGGGGGATCTCTGCTCTGTATAGAGGGGGGTGATCTCTGAGGGGTTTACACTGCTCTGCATAGAGGGGGGTGATCTGATGGGTTTACACTGCTCTGTATAGAGGGGGGGGGGTGATCTGAGGGGTTTACACTGCTCTGTATAGAGGGGGGTGATCTGAGGGGTTTACACTGCTCTGTATAGGGGGGGGGGTGATCTGAGGGGTTTACACTGCTCTGTATAGAGGGGGGATGATCTTTGCTCTGTATAGAGGGGGGGGGGGTGATCTGAGGGGTTTACACTGCTCTGTATAGAGGGGGGGGGGTGATCTGAGGGGTTTACACTGCTCTGTATAGAGGGGGGTGATCTGAGGGGTTTACACTGCTCTGTATAGGGGGGGGGGTGATCTGAGGGGTTTACACTGCTCTGTATAGAGGGGGGATGATCTTTGCTCTGTATAGAGGGGGGGGGGGTGATCTGAGGGGTTTACACTGCTCTGTATAGAGGGGGGGGGGTGATCTGAGGGGTTTACACTGCTCTGTATAGAGGGGGGATGATCTCTGCTCTGTATAGAGGGGGGGGGTGATCTGAGGGGTTTACACTGCTCTGTATAGAGGGGGGGTGATCTGAGGGGTTTACACTGCTCTGTATAGAGGGGGGGGGGGGTGATCTGAGGGGTTTACACTGCTCTGTATAGAGGGGGGATGATCTCTGCTCTGTAGAGAGGGGGGGGGGTCTCTGAGGAGTTTACACTGCTCTGTATAGAGGGGGGGGATCTCTGAGGGGTTCACACTGCTCTGTACGGTCTCCACTGGGATGGGTGTATAACCTGTGTTTCGGGGACGGTCTCCACTGGGCTGGGTGTATAACCTGTGTTGTATTTTCCAGGCAGTGTTTTGGGGACTGTCTCCACTGGGCTGGGTATATAACCAGTGTTTTGGGGACGGTCTCCACTGGGCTGGTTGTATAACCTATGTTTCGGGGACTGTCTCCACTGGGCTGGGTGTATAACCTGTGTTGTATTTTCCAGGCAGTGTTTCGGGGACGGTCTCCACTGGGCTGGGTATATAACCAGTGTTTTGGGGACGGTCTCCACTGGGCTGGGTGTATAACCTGTGTTTCGGGGACGGTCTCCACTGGGCTGGGTGTATAACCTGTGTGTCGGGGACGGTCTCCACTGGGCTGGGTATATAACCTGTGTTTCGGGGACGGTCTCCACTGGGCTGGGTATATAACCTGTGTTTTGGGGACGGTCTCCACTGGGCTGGGTATATAACCTGTGTTTCGGGGACGGTCTCCACTGTGCTGGGTATATAACCTGTGTTTCGGGGACTGTCTCCACTGGGCTGAGTATATAACCTGTGTTTCGGGGACGGTCTCCACTGGGCTGGGTGTATAACCTGTGTGTCGGGGACGGGTATATAACCTGTGTTTCGGGGACTGTCTCCACTGGGCTGAGTATATAACCTGTGTTTCGGGGACGGTCTCCACTGGGCTGGGTATATAACCTGTGTTTCGGGGACGGTCTCCACTGGGCTGGGTATATAACCTGTGTTTCGGGGACGGTCTCCACTGGGCTGAGTATATAACCTGTGTTTCGGGGACGGTCTCCACTGGGCTGGGTATATAACCTGTGTTTCGGGGACGGTCTCCACTGGGCTGAGTATATAACCTGTGTTTCGGGGACGGTCTCCACTGGGCTGAGTATATAACCTGTGTTTCGGGGACGGTCTCCACTGGGCTGGGTATACAGTGCCTTGCGAAAGTATTCGGCCCCCTTGAACTTTGCGACCTTTTGCCACATTTCAGGCTTCAAACATAAAGATATAAAACTGTATTTTTTTGTGAAGAATCAACAACAAGTGGGACACAATCATGAAGTGGAACGACATTTATTGGATATTTCAAACTTTTTTAACAAATCAAAAACTGAACAATTGGGCGTGCAAAATTATTCAGCCCCCTTAAGTTAATACTCTGTAGCGCCACCTTTTGCTGCGATTACAGCTGTAAGTCGCTTGGGGTATGTCTCTATCAGTTTTGCACATCGAGAGACTGACATTTTTTCCCATTCCTCCTTGCAAAACAGCTCGAGCTCAGTGAGGTTGGATGGAGAGCATTTGTGAACAGCAGTTTTCAGTTCTTTCCACAGATTCTCGATTGGATTCAGGTCTGGACTTTGACTTTGCCATTCTAACACCTGAATATGTTTATTTTTGAACCATTCCATTGTAGATTTTGCTTTATGTTTTGGATCATTGTCTTGTTGGAAGACAAATCTCCGTCCCAGTCTCAGGTCTTTTGCAGACTCCATCAGGTTCTCTTCCAGAACGGTCCTGTATTTGGCTCCATCCATCTTCCCATCAATTTTAACCATCTTCCCTGTCCCTGCTGAAGAAAAGCAGGCCCAAACCATGATGCTGCCACCACCATGTTTGACAGTGGGTATGGTGTGTTCAGGGTGATCAGTTGTGTTGCTTTTACGCCAAACATAACGTTTTGCATTGTTGCCAAAAAGTTCAATTTTGGTTTCATCTGACCAGAGCACCTTCTTCCACATGTTTGGTGTGTCTCCCAGGTGGCTTGTGGCAAACTTTAACCAACACTTTTTATGGATATCTTTAAGAAATGGCTTTCTTCTTGCCACTCTTCCATAAAGGCCAGATTTGTGCAATATACGACTGATTGTTGTCCTATGGACAGAGTCTCCCACCTCAGCTGTAGATCTCTGCAGTTCATCCAGAGTGATCATGGGCCTCTTGGCTGCATCTCTGATCAGTCTTCTCCTTGTATGAGCTGAAAGTTTAGAGGGACGGCCAGGTCTTGGTAGATTTGCAGTGGTCTGATACTCCTTCCATTTCAATATTATCGCTTGCACAGTGCTCCTTGGGATGTTTAAAGCTTGGGAAATATTTTTGTATCCAAATCCGGCTTTAAACTTCTTCACAACAGTATCTCGGACCTGCCTGGTGTGTTCCTTGTTCTTCATGATGCTCTCTGCGCTTTTAACGGACCTCTGAGACTATCACAGTGCAGGTGCATTTATACAGAGACTTGATTACACACAGGTGGATTGTATTTATCATCATTAGTCATTTAGGTCAACATTGGATCATTCAGAGATCCTCACTGAACTTCTGGAGAGAGTTTGCTGCACTGAAAGTAAAGGGGCTGAATAATTTTGCACGCCCAATTTTTCAGTTTTTGATTTGTTAAAAAAGTTTGAAATATCCAATAAATGTCGTTCCACTTCATGATTGTGTCCCACTGTTGTTGATTCTTCACAAAAAAATACAGTTTTATATCTTTATGTTTGAAGCCTGAAATGTGGCAAAAGGTCGCAAAGTTAAAGGGGGCCGAATACTTTCGCAAGGCACTGTATAACCTGTGTTTCGGGGACGGTCTCCACTGGGCTGGGTATATAACCTGTGTTTCGGGGACTGTCTCCACTGGGCTGGGTATATAACCTGTGTTTCGGGGACGGTCTCCACTGGGCTGGGTGTATAACCTGTGTTTCGGGGACTGTCTCCACTGGGCTGGGTATATAACCTGTGTTGTATTTTCCAGGCAGTGTTTCGGGGACGGTCTCCACTGGGCTGGGTGTATGATCATCTCCCTACTGGGTCAACAGAGACGCTTTGACATCCTGGACTTCAGCTATCACCTGCTGAAGGTGCAGAAACACGATGGAAAGGATGAGATCATCAAGAGTGTGGTGAGTGGAGGGTCAGGGGTCAGCGACACTAGAACCTTCAGATCCCAAACATGTTCATTAGTGCAAACCGTAGCAACGAGAACTAACATTTGTCAATGGTATAAGTTCTAGTCAGTCCCTTACCTTTGGTTCCTCGTCAACATGACCATGGACACATTTTAGGCTTCCAAGGGGGTGTCATGCTTGGGTCTTTTTGGTATCCACCTCTGTCTTCTTTCCCTCTCCTTCCTCAGCCTCTTAAAAAGATGGTGGACAGAATCCGCAAGTTCCAGGTCCTCAACGATGAGATCTTTGCCATCCTGAACAAGTACCTGAAGTCAGGTGATGGAGAGAACATGCCAGTGGAGCACGTCCGGTGTTTCCAGCCTCCTATCCACCAATCCCTGGCCAGCAACTGAGATTGACCGGTGCACGTTTCCTATAGTACCATCCTGTGTCAGACTAGACACAAAGGATGTGTCTGAAATGGCACCCTATGCCCTATATAGGACACTACTTTATATAAACGGCACTACATAGGGAATAGGGTGCCTTTTGGAACGTATCCCATCAGACTAGACACGCAATATTCCTTAATCTGCTTCTTCCACCTTTTAGGTTTTAAAGCAGCACCGGACCATGAGACTAAAGCCTTGTTCACACTTAATGCCTAAATGCTCAAACAGCTGACATCGCTACGCTGGTTGTCATAGTAACAACAGGTGTGAGTGCACAGTGGTGTAGGCTGATTGGTGGTGGTGAGTATGACACCCCTGCCTCGAAGGATGAGATGATCCAACTTTTCAAAACGAGTCCTCTCTTGCTCGCCACAGCAGTCAACTAGCTAGCCGTTGGGCTTTCTAGCACAATCACTCATTCGTTTCTAAATAACACGCTAGTTAGTTCTTGTCAAACTGTCAGAGTAGCTAGCAAGCAACAAGATATGTTGGGGAAATAAATCAGATTTGACCATTCAGGCAAGTCCCCTACAAATGTGGCTTGAAATATCTGCTTCCGTGTGTTTTTTGGCTGTTCAGACGGCAGGAAGCAGATCGGGTCACTTCAAACCGCCAGTGTGAACAGGGCTTGAGGTCTAACTTTCCTGACGAACTGTTTGTACCCAATTGTGCCTTATGATCTTAATAGCCGTTTTCATTCTAAACTCTTCTGTTTTATGGAGCATTTAAACTATCAAATGATTATTTAAGGGGTTTGCGGTGGTGGGATGTTATTGGTGAACAGTAGCCTGTAGTCAATGAGAAGTAGTATGATTAGCAGCTTAAAGGAGACCAAGTTCTTACTTATAACCATTTATTCACTGTGCCTTTTTGGAATCATTTTTAATTCAATAAATATATAACAAATCTCTGCTTGTTCTTTGAGAAAAAAAATTATGCAAACAATACAAAAAAAAAAAGGTTAATGGTGATTTTCAGAACTCTTCCTTTCAAGTGTCATATTGACCAGACAAAGACCAGGGGTTGAATAAGGATATTTTACCTAAATAAATCTGTGGATTTGTAGACACTCAGTGGCTGGTTAAACATGTGGAGTAGACTACTGACCACTCTATGGAGATGAAGCTCCGTCCACGTAGTCAGATATCCAGGGAAACAGAAGGGAAATACAATCAGTTGGTCGAAGCAAACACACCAATGTAATGGTCCTAGTCAGTAGAACTACACCAGGCCGCCAGCTAGTTCCTCTAAGAGGCTGTCATATCACCATTCCTCCTGGACAGGCTGTCAAACGGCAGGCCCACCTCCCTCTCCTCCAGGTTCATGTCTGTGGAGTCATTGCGAAGCAGTTCGTAGCTGCCGTGTGTTGCCACTCCGTTAGCTGCCGGCCCGGGCCTCTCGTCCTTCCTGATGGACACCGCCAGCGTGGACAGGCTCACACTAAGGTCCTTAAAGGCATGGAGCAGAAAGATACCAACTATAATGGTCAGGAACCCACTCAGAGTCCCGATAACATCCGCAGTAGCCATGTGCTCCCACTCTTTGAAGAGGATGGCAGAGCAGGAGAGGACTGAGGTGGTGAAGAACACGTAGTAGATGGGTGTGACCAGGGACGTGTTGAAGATATCCAGAGCCTTGTTCAGGTAGTTGATCTGAGTGGAGACGCAGGCCACCAGCCCGAGCAGTAACACCCAGGCTAAAGGGTTCCCCACCACGGACCTCCCAGCTATGGCCTCTTTGATGGCGATGCCCAACCCCTTCACACACGACACCGACAGAGCTCCTATCACAGAGCAGATGGTAATATACACCATGATGTTGGTCTGGCCGTGCCGAGGGCCCACCACCAAGATGAAGATGAGCGCTACGATGATGACGAAGGTGGCAAACACCAGGAAACCTGAGGAAGAGGAAGGATCATTAGAAACATAACGAAGGAGATGCTTTCATCCAAAGCGAGTCATGTGCATACACTTTTACAAATGAGTGGTCCCGGGAATCAAACCTACTACCCTGGCATTACCAGCACCATGCTCTACCAACTGAGCTACAAGAGACCACTTGTAAAGGGGATTAAAAGAGCAGTCCGGGATAAAGTCGATCCTAAATCAAGTTGCAACAGGGAGACAACATCCAGCATAGAAAAAGTAACATTCTTATATATATTAAATCAGACGACACCAAATGTTCTGTAAACAGCAGCCAGATTTATATTAAATCAATCCATAAGTCACTCACCATGTTCATTATATATCAATCCATAAGTCACTCACCATGTCAATCCATAAATCACTCACCATGTTTATCATATCAATCCATAAGTCACTCACCATGTCAATCCATAAATCACTCACCATGTTTATCATATCAATCCATAAGTCACTCGCCATGTTTATCATATCAATCACCATGTTTATTATACACTGCTCAAAAAAATAAAGGGAACACTAAAATAACACATCATAGATCTGAATGAATGAAATATTCTTATTAAATACTTTTTTCTTTACATAGTTGAATGTGCTGACAACAAAATCACACAAAAATTATCAATGGAAATCAAATGTATCAACCCATGGAGGTCTGGTTTGGAGTCGCACTCAAAATTAAAGTGGAAAACCACACTACAGGCTGATCCAACTTTGATGTAAAGTCCTTAAAACAAGTCAAAATGAGGCTCAGTAGTGTGTGTGGCCTCCACGTGCCTGTATGACCTCCCTACAACGCCTGGGCATGCTCCTGATGAGGTGGCGGATGGTCTCCTGAGGGATCTCCTCCCAGACCTGGACTAAAGCATCCGCCAACTCCTGGACAGTCTGTGGATGGAGCGAGACATGATGTCCCAGATGTGCTCAGTTGGATTCAGGTCTGGGGAACGGGCGGGCCAGTCCATAGCATCAATGCCTTCCTCTTGCAGGAACTGCTGACACACTCCAGCCACATGAGGTCTAGCATTGTCTTGCATTAGGAGGAACCCAGGGCCAACCACACCAGCATATGGTCTCACAAGGGGTCTGAGGATCTCATCTCGGTACCTATTGGCAGTCAGGCTACATCTGGCGAGCACATGGAGGGCTGTGCGGCCCCCCAAAGAAATGTCACCCCACACCATGACTGACCCAACGCCAAACCGGTCATGCTGGAGTATGTTGCAGGCAGCAGAACGTTCTCCACGGCGTCTCCAGACTCTCACGTCTGTCACGTGCTCAGTGTGAACCTGCTTTCATATGTGAAGAGCACAGGGCGCTAGTGGCGAATTTGCCAATCTTGGTGTTCTCTGGCAAATGCCAAACGTCCTGCACAGTGTTGGGCTGTAAGCACAACCCCCACCTGTGGACGTCGGGCCCTCATACCTCATGGAGTCTGTTTCTGACCGTTTGAGCAGACACATGCACATTTGTGGCCTGCTGGAGGTCATTTTGCAGGGCTCTGGCAGTGCTCCTCCTGCTCCTCCTTGCACAAAGGTGGAGGTAGCGGTCCTGCTGCTGGGTTGTTGCCCTCCTACGGCCTCCTCCACGTCTCCTGATGTACTGGCCTGTCTCCTGGTAGAGCCTCCATGCTCTGGACACTACGCTGACAGACACAGCAAACCTTCTTGCCACAGCTCGCATTGATGTGCCATCCTGGATGAGCTGCACTACCTGAGCCACTTGTGTGGGTTGTAGACTCCGTCTCATGCTACCACTAGAGTGAAAGCACCGCCAGCATTCAAAAGTGACCAAAACATCAGCCAGGAAGCATAGGAACTGAGAAGTGGTCTGTGGTCACCACCTGCAGAACCACTCCTTTATTGGGGGTGTCTTGCTAATTGCCTATAATTTCCACCTGTTGTCTATTCCATTTGCACAACAGCATGTGAAATTTACTGTCAATCAGTTTTGCTTCCTAAGTGGACAATTTTGATTTCACAGAAGTGTGATTGACTTGGAGTTACATTGTGTTGTTTCAGTGTTCCCTTTATTTTTTTGAGCAGTGTATATCAATCCATAAGTCACTCAAATACAGGAAAATAATTACTCCCATTACAAAAGTTAAACCGAAGAATGTTGTACTCTAGCCCAAATTATCTCCTCCACCCACCTCCTGTCTGGTACCAACCTGGGTGGATCAGTTTCCCTCTCCTGTCTGTCTGGTACCGACCTGGCTGGACCAGTTTCCCTCTCCTGTCTGGTACCGACCTGGGTGGACCAGTGTCCCTCTCCTGTCTGGTACTGACCTGGCTGGACCGGTTTCCCTCTCCTGTCTGGTACGTACTGACCTGGGTGGACCAGTTTCCCTCTCCTGTCTGGTACCGACCTGGCTGGACCAGTTTCCGAGCCATGTGGTCCAGACTGTTGATCTCTTCCTCCTGAGGGGCGTGGATCACCATGGTAGTAGAGCCCAAGATACTGAGCAGACAGCCCAGCTTCCCGTGCAGGTTCAGACGCTCGGTCAGGAAGTACGAGGACAGCACCGCACTGCAACAACACACACACCGTTACATCATGGACACACAGCCCTGCAACAACACACACACCGTTACATCATGGACACACAGCACTGCAACAACACACACACCGTTACAGCACTGCAACAACACACACACCGTTACAGCACTGCAACAACACACACACCGTTACAGCACTGCAACAACACACACACCGTTACATCATGGACACACAGCCCTGCAACAACACAGTAAATATCTTGCTAAAGAGATATTCAAATACTATGGCTTGGTAGTTTCTAGTAAGAAGTCTACAGGGGTTAGAGCAAAACATCATTGTGAATAGGACTGTTAGACCATATGGTCCAACCGGCCTAACTGACAAGCACACCTGATTCAACTTGTCAACTAATCATCAAACCCTCAAGTTGAATCAGGTTTGCCCGGGGTTACAATAACGTGTGCTGTTGGAGGTACTGGAGTTGGGCTGTTGGGGGACTGGAGTTGGGCTGATGGGAGGAATTATCTGGCAAATATTCCTGCAGTCAACATGACAATTGCACGCTCCCTCAAATCTTGAGACATGTAAAACTGCACATTGTAGAGTGGCCTTTTATTGTCCCCAGCACAAGGTGCACCTGTGTAATGATCATGCTGTTTAATCAGCTTCTTCATTTTCCACACCTGTCAGGTGGATGGATTATCTGGGCAAAGGAGAAATGTTCACTAACAGGGATGTGCACAAAATTTGAGTGAAATAAGCTTTTTGTGCGAATGAAACATTCCTGGGATCTTTTATTTCAGCTCATGAAACACGGGACCAACACTTCACATGTTGCCTTTATATTTTGGTTCGGTGTAAAATGGATACAATGTCACTTGCCTACACACAATACTGCATAATGTCAAAGTGGAATGATGTTTTTAGAAATGTTTACAAATTACAAAATGAAAGGCTGAAATGTCATGAGTCAATTCATATTCAGCCCCTTTGTTAGAGCAAGCCTCAATAAGATCAGGAGCGAAAAGGCACATAAGTTGCATGGACTCACTGTGCTCAATTTTCACCTAAAATCACATACCCAAATCTAACTGCCTGTTGCTCAGGACCTGTAGCAAGGACATGCATATTATTGATACCATGAAGTTTGTGAAAATGTGAAATTAATTAAAGGAATGTAGGAGAATATAACACATTAGATCTGGTAAAAGATAATACAAAGAACAAAAAACGTGCTTTTAGAAATGCAAGAGAAATGTATTATTCCAGTTTAGGCACAATTTAGATTTTGGCCATTAGATGGCAGCAGTGTACAGTTGAAGTTTACATACACTTAGGTTGGAGTCATTAAAACTAGTTTTTCAACCACTCCACAAATTTCTTGTTAACAAACTATAGTTTTGCCAAGTCAGATCGTACATCTTCTTTGTGCATGACACAAGTAATTTTTCCAACAATTGTTTACAGACAATTATTATTTCGCTTATAATTCACTGTCTCACAATTCCAGTGGGTCAGAAGTTTACAAACACTAAGTTGACTCTGCCTTTAAATAGCTTGGAAAATTCCAGAAAATGATGCCATGGCTTGTACCTGTGGATGTATTTCAAGGCCTACCTTCAAACTCAGTGCCTCTTTGCTTGACATCATGGGAACATTTTTTTTTAAATCAGCCAAGACCTCAGAAAAAAATGTGTAGACCTCCACAAGTCTGGTTCATCCTTGGGAGCAATTTCCAAACGCCTGAAGGTACCAAGTTCATCTGTACAAACAATAGTACGCAAGTATAAACACCATGGGACCACGCAGCCGTCATACCGCTCAGGAAGGAGACGTGTTCTGTCTCCTAGAGATGAATGTACTTTGGTGTGAAAAGTGCAAATCAATCCCAGAACAACAGCAAAGGACCTTGTGAAGATGCTGGAGGAAACAGGTACAAAAGTATCAATATCCACAGTAAAACGAGTCCTATATCAACATAACCTGAAAGGCCGCTCAGCAAGGAGGAAGCCACTACTCCAAAACCGCCATAAAAAGCCAGACTACAGTTTGCAACTGCACATGGGACAAAGATTATAATTTTTGGAGAAATGTCACTGGTCTGATGAAACAAAAATAGAACTGTTTGGCCATAATGACCATCGTTATGTTTGGAGGAAAAAGGGCTTGCAAGCCGAAGGACACCATCCCAACCGTGAAGCACGGGGGTGGCAGCATCATGCTGTGGGGGTGCTTTGCTGCAGGAGGGACCGGTTGCACTTCACAAAATAGATGGCATCATGAGGTAAGAAAATTATGTGGGTATATTGAAGCAACATCTCAAGACATCAGTCAGGAAGTTAAAGCTTGGTCACAAAGGGGTCTTCCAAATGGACAATGACCCAAAGCATACTTCCAAAGTTGTGGCAAAATGGCTTAAGGACAACAAAGTCAAGGTATTGGAGTGGCCATCACAAAGCCCTGACTTCAACCCTATAGAAAATGTGTGGGCAGAAATGAAAAAGCGTGTGCGAGCAAGGAGGCCGACAAACCTGACTCAGTTACACCAGCTCTGTCAGGAGGCCTACAAACCTGACTCAGTTACACCAGCTCTGTCAGGAGGCCTACAAACCTGACTCAGTTACACCAGCTCTGTCAGGAGGCCTATAAACCTGACTCAGTTTCACCAGCTCTGTCAGGAGGCCTACAAACCTGACTCAGTTACACCAGCTCTGTCAGGAGGCCTACAAACCTGACTCAGTTACACCAGCTCTGTCAGGAGGCCTACAAACCTGACTCAGTTACACCAGCTCTGTCAGGAGGCCTACAAACCTGACTCAGTTACACCAGCTCTGTCAGGAGGCCTACAAACCTGACTCAGTTACACCAGCTCTGTCAGGAGGCCTACAAACCTGACTCAGTTACACCAGCTCTGTCAGGAGGCCTACAAACCTGACTCAGTTACACCAGCTCTGTCAGGAGGCCTACAAACCTGACTCAGTTACACCAGCTCTGTCAGGAGGCCTACAAACCTGACTCAGTTACACCAGCTCTGTCAGGAGGCCTACAAACCTGACTCAGTTACACCAGCTCTGTCAGGAGGCCTACAAACCTGACTCAGTTACACCAGCTCTGTCAGGAGGTCTACAAACCTGACTCAGTTACACCAGCTCTGTCAGGAGGCCTACAAACCTGACTCAGTTACACCAGCTCTGTCAGGAGGCCTACAAACCTGACTCAGTTACACCAGCTCTGTCAGGAGGCCTACAAACCTGACTCAGTTACACCAGCTCTGTCAGGAGGCCTACAAACCTGACTCAGTTACACCAGCTCTGTCAGGTTCCTCAGTCGAGCAGTGAATTTCAAACAGATTCAAGCACAAAGACCAGGGAGGTTTTCCACTGCCTCGCAAAGGGCTCCTATAGGTAGATGGTTAAACATTTTTCATAAAAGTAGACAGTACCCCTTTGAGCATGGTGAAGTTATTAAATTACACTTTAGATGGTGTATCAATACATCCAGTCACGACAAAGATACAGGCGTCCTCCGTTTTCGGAGAGGAAGGGAACAGCTCTGGGATTTAATGGCTGTGATAGAAGAAAACTGAGGATGGATCCACATTGTAGTTACTCCACAATACTAACCTAATTGACAGAGTGAAAAGGAAGCCTGTACAGAATAAAACATGCATTCTGTTTGCAATAAGGCACTAAAGTAATACTGCAAAAAATGTGGCAAAGAAATTAACTTTATGTCCTGAATACAAAAGTGTTATGTTTGGGGGAAAATCCAGCACAACACACCACTGAGTACCACTCTTCATATTGTCAAGCAGGTGGTGGCTGCAGTTACACAGGGCAGGGTTGAGACCCAAGGCCTCAAGCTTAATGATGAGCTTGGAGGGAACTATGGTGTTGAATGCTGAGCTGTAGTCAATGAACGCATTCTTACATAGGTATTCCTCTTGTCCAGATGGGACAGGGCAGTGCATCATCTGTGGATCTATTGGGGTAGTGTAGTCATTTAGTTCAGTTACCTTTGTTCCTGTCCACAAGAAAGAAATGGTGGCCATCTTGAAGCATGTGGGGGACAGCAGACTGGGATAGGGAGAAATGTTATATGTCTGTAAACACTCCAGCCAAGTTTTGAGGGCCATTGTGGTATCGGCTTGAGGGGATATATGCACGGCTGTGACGACTGAAGAGAATTCTCTCGGGAGGTAATACGATCGGCATTTGATTGTGAGATATTCTAGGTCAGGTGAACAAAAGGACTTGAGTTCCTGTATGTTATCACAGTAGTTAATCATGAAACATACACCACCGCCTTTCTTCTTCCCGGATAGTTCTTTATTCCTGTCTGCTTGATAAACTGAGAACCCAGCTGGCTGTATGGACGAGGACAGTATATCCAGAGAGAGCCATGATTTTGTGAAACAAAGTATGTTGCAGTCCCTGATGTCTCTCTGGAAGGAGATCCTCGCCCTGAGCTCGTCTACTTTATTGTTCAGAAGAGGTGGATGGTGTGCATGCCTCCAGAGTCAGACTAGAAGTCCACTCCGGGTTATCTCTCCCAATACCTCTTCTCCACCGGCGGCATCGTGGTGCAGCCTCTGGGATAAGTTACATTTCCTTGGGGGGGTACGAACAAAGGATCCAATTCTTGAAAGTGGTATTTATGGTGGTAATGCTGGTGAGTTACCGCCGCTCTGATATCCAGCTGTATGTACGTTCTGAAATAACACAAACTAAGTTGCTTAGGAGCAGAGCTGTCTGTCAGCACCATCTTCATCACCTCTGCCTGTCCATACTGATAGTGACTAATATTTAACATGATACAAATAGGAAACAGAAAGTTAGGGCTGGGAGATACGGCATAAAAATCCATTCATATTTTGGGTATTGAAAAGCATAACGTCGGTATTTCGAAATACCCCGGTATATCACCCAAGCCTAATAGTAATGTAAAAATGCTCATCACAAAACTGTCCAAGTTCAACCTTTCACCCGATGCCTTGAGATGGATGAAATCATACCTTGGAGGCAGAACCCAGTGTGTCAGAGTGAGCAATGAGCTGTCGCCCACTCTTAGCTATGATGTGGGCGTGCCCCAAGGGTCAATACTGGGGCCCCTCCTGTTCACCCTGTACATTAATGATCTACCTTCTGTCTGTACTGGGTCTGTAGTTCAGCCTGTACATTAATGATCTGCCTTCCGTCTGTACTGGGTCTGAAGTTCAGCCTGTACATTAATGATCTGCCTTCTGTCTGTAGTTCAGATGTAGTTCAGACCTACCTGACCAGCACACTGAGGGCCCCCAGAGGGGTGACCTACCTGACCAGCACACTGAGGGCCCCCAGAGGGGTGACCTACCTGACCAGCACACTGAGGGCCCCCAGAGGGGTGACCTACCTGACCAGCACACTGAGGGCCCCCAGAGGGGTGACCTACCTGACCAGCACACTGAGGGCCCCCAGAGGGGTGACGAGAGTAGCAGGAGCGAAGGCATACGCTGCAAAGTTCGCCCCTTCTCCAGCTGCCACTGTGAAAACACAGATATATCAACCCCACATACGAAGGTGAACAGATACATCTAGTAAAACACAACCACAGAAAACAAGATGGAAACTGTGAACTGAAACACGTCATCTTAGTGTAGAAATGTTCACTTACTTGATAATAAGCCAGCCCACCAGAGCCATTCTTTAAGATATGCATGTCCGCCCTGGCCTAAACAAAAACAACAGGACTATATTACTATTCAAATATATTCAAATGTACGTTCAATAATACAATGTCATGCACTGGAGTGCCACCATATCAGCTGGACTGTCAAGCTCTAGGGTGTTATGGTAACTACCAGGGTTACATGTTCTGATGTCGTCACGCTGAAGGTTTGGCAACAGTGAACTTTGACCCTGTATGACACTAGCTGCATCTTTATCTGGTCTGTGTCCCAAAGGGCACTACTTCCTATGAGCCCTGGTCTAAAGTAGTGCACTACATAGGGAATAGGGTACAATAGAGCTCTGGTCTAAAGTAGTGCACTACATAGGGAATATGCTACCATAGAGCTCTGGTCTAAAGTAGTGCACTACATAGGGAATAGGGTACCATAGAGCTCTGGTCTAAAGTAGTGCACTACATAGGGAATAGGGTACCATAGGGCTCTGGTCTAAAGTAGTGCACCACATAGGGAGTAGGGTACCATAGGGCTCTGGTCTAAAGTAGTGCACTACATAGGGAATAGGGTACCATAGGGCTCTGGTCTAAAGTAGTGCACTACATAGGGAATAGGGTACCATAGGGCTCTGGTCTAAAGTAGTGCACTACATAGGGAATAGGGTACCATAGAGCTCTGGTCTAAAGTAGTGCACTACATAGGGAATAGGGTACCATAGGGCTCTGGTCTAAAGTAGTGCACTGCATAGGGAATAGGGTACCATTTGGGTGTTTATATAGAACTGTCAACTCAGCCTTCTGCATGTTTGCACCAGTCTGTTGCTTCCACATTCTAAGCTGGACTCGCAGGTGCAGTGATCTATGAGCTGCTCAAATATGAACGTACCCGCTCTCTCTCGAATGTACAATGCCCTGCCTCAAATGTACAAATTCAACCTAACGATATGCCATGCAGAGCTACATGTTACAGTGCCATACAGAGCTACATGTTACAGTATATCTCAGTGCCATACAGAGCTACATGTTACAGTATATCTCAGTGCCATACAGAGCTACATGTTACAGTATATCTCAGTGCCATACAGAGCTACAGTATATCTCAGTGCCATACAGAGCTACATGCTACAGTATATCTCAGTGCCACAGAGCTACATGTTACAGTATGTCTCAGTGCCATACAGAGTTACATGTTACAGTATGTCTCAGTGCCATACAGAGCTACATGTTACAGTGCCATACAGAGCTACATGTTACAGTATATCTCAGTGCCACAGAGCTACATGTTACAGTATGTCTCAGTGCCACAGAGCTACATGCTACAGTATATCTCAGTGCCATACAGAGCTACATGCTACAGTATATCTCAGTGCCATACAGAGCTACATGCTACAGTATATCTCAGTGCCATACAGAGCTACATGTTACAGTATGTCTCAGTGCCATACAGAGCTACATGTTACAGTATATCTCAGTGCCACAGAGCTACAGTATATCTCAGTGCCATACAGAGCTACATGTTACAGTATATCTCAGTGCCATACAGAGCTACATGTTACAGTATATCTCAGTGCCATACAGAGCTACATGTTACAGTATATCTCAGTGCCATACAGAGCTACATGTTACAGTATGTCTCAGTGCCATACAGAGCTATTATGTTACAGTATATCTCAGTGCCATACAGAGCTACAGTATATCTCAGTGCCATACAGAGCTACATGCTACAGTATATCTCAGTGCCACAGAGCTACATGTTACAGTATGTCTCAGTGCCATACAGAGTTACATGTTACAGTATGTCTCAGTGCCATACAGAGCTACATGTTACAGTGCCATACAGAGCTACATGTTACAGTATATCTCAGTGCCACAGAGCTACATGTTACAGTATGTCTCAGTGCCACAGAGCTACATGCTACAGTATATCTCAGTGCCATACAGAGCTACATGCTACAGTATATCTCAGTGCCATACAGAGCTACATGCTACAGTATATCTCAGTGCCATACAGAGCTACATGTTACAGTATGTCTCAGTGCCATACAGAGCTACATGTTACAGTATATCTCAGTGCCACAGAGCTACAGTATATCTCAGTGCCATACAGAGCTACATGTTACAGTATATCTCAGTGCCATACAGAGCTACATGTTACAGTATATATCAGTGCCACAGAGCTACATGTTACAGTATGTCTCAGTGCCATACAGAGCTACATGTTACAGTATATCTCAGTGCCATACAGAGCTACATGTTACAGTATATCTCAGTGCCATACAGAGCTACATGTTACAGTATGTCTCAGTGCCATACAGAGCTACATGTTACAGTATATCTCAGTGCCATACAGAGCTACAGTATATCTCAGTGCCATACAGAGCTACATGTTACAGTATGTCTCAGTGCCATACAGAGCTACATGTTACAGTATATCTCAGTGCCATACAGAGCTACATGCTACAGTATATCTCAGTGCCACAGAGCTACATGTTACAGTATGTCTCAGTGCCATACAGAGTTACATGTTACAGTATGTCCCAGTGCCATACAGAGCTACATGTTACAGTGCCATACAGAGCTACATGTTACAGTATATCTCAGTGCCATACAGAGCTACATGTTACAGTATATCTCAGTGCCACAGAGCTACATGTTACAGTATGTCTCAGTGCCATACAGAGTTACATGTTACAGTATGTCTCAGTGCCATACAGAGCTACATGTTACAGTGCCATACAGAGCTACATGTTACAGTATATCTCAGTGCCATACAGAGCTACATGTTACAGTATATCTCAGTGCCATACAGAGCTACATGTTACAGTATATCTCATAGTGCCATACAGAGCTACATGCTACAGTATATCTCAGTGCCATACAGAGCTACATGTTACAGTATATCTCAGTGCCACAGAGCTACATGTTACAGTATGTCTCAGTGCCATACAGAGCTACATGTTACAGTATATCTCAGTGCCATACAGAGCTACAGTATATCTCAGTGCCATACAGAGCTACATGTTACAGTATGTCTCAGTGCCATACAGAGCTACATGTTACAGTATATCTCAGTGCCATACAGAGCTACATGCTACAGTATATCTCAGTGCCACAGAGCTACATGTTACAGTATGTCTCAGTGCCATACAGAGTTACATGTTACAGTATGTCTCAGTGCCATACAGAGCTACATGTTACAGTGCCATACAGAGCTACATGTTACAGTATATCTCAGTGCCATACAGAGCTACATGTTACAGTATATCTCATAGTGCCATACAGAGCTACATGCTACAGTATATCTCAGTGCCATACAGAGCTACATGTTACAGTATATCTCAGTGCCATACAGAGCTACATGTTACAGTATATCTCAGTGCCATACAGAGCTACATGTTACAGTATATCTCATAGTGCCATACAGAGCTACATGCTACAGTATGTCTCAGTGCCATACAGAGCTACATGTTATAGTATGTCTCAGTGCCACAGAGCTACAGTGCGTACTGTACAGGGTTTCCGGTAGCCGGTAATTGCCCGCTTCTGGCCGATTATAAAGGATAAAAGCAGATACATGTTGCCGCCCAAATTGACCGGGACAAAAAACAACCCCACTGCAAAATAATACTTTTTATTATTTTATGTAAATATCAGCCAATGTAAATACATTTCATCGTTATGCTTATCGATCGATAGGTTAATTTGCTAAAGTTAGTGGAATTAAATTGGGCTGTATATTTTCATTTAGTATCTTATTCATCATTCGACCATAGAAACATGGAGACAATTATGTTGATAAAGATTTACTCGTATGCCATTGAAGCCAGCATTTAATTCAAGCGCGCCTCCCATTCACCATTGGAGTGCAGAGGCTATAGTCAACAGAAGGTTGGCCATCAGGCTGTCACCCACCAGGCCGTCGCCCACCAGGCCGTCGCCCACCAGGCCGTCGCCCACCACTTCACACTGTGAGCTTTACCTTCCTTCAAAGTAGCCATAGCAATGTGGAGGCAGTTATTTTATAAAGATTTCCACATGCCATTAACCAGAATTTCTCTCCTGTTCTATTGGTTGTCATATCATCTTTCTTTCATTGTCCAGAAGACAAAAAGCACAACCCTAGTCATATTATACTGAACAAAAATATAAACACAACATGTGAAGTGTTGGTCCCATGTTCAAGAGCTTAAATAAAATATCCCAGAAATGTTCCATATGCAGAACAAGCGTTTTTCTCTCATTCTGTGCACAAGTTTGTTTACATCCCTGTTAGTGAGCATTTCTCCTTTGCCAAGATAATCCATCCACCAGGCAGTTGTGGCATATTAAGAAACTGATTAAACAGCATGATCATTACACAGGTGCACCTGGGCAATAAAAGGCCACTCCAAAATGTGCAGTTTTGTCACACAACACAATTCCACAGACTTCTCAAGTTTTGAGGGAGTGGGCAATGCTGACTGCAGGAATGTCCACCAGAGCTGTTGCTAGAAAATGTCATGTTAATTTCTCTACCATAAGCCGCCTCCAATGTCATTTTAGAGAATTTGGCAGTACGTCCAACCGGTCTCACAACCGCAGACCACGTGTAACCACGCCATTCCAGGACCTCCACATCTGTTTTCTTCACCTACGGGATCGTCTGAGACCAGCCACCCGGACAGCTGATGAAACTGTGGGTTTGCACAATTGAAGAATTGTACGCTGGAGAACTGTTCTCTTCACAGGTGAATCCCGGTTTCAACTGTACCGGGCAGATGGCAGACAGTATGGCGTTATGAGGGCAAGCGCTTTGGTGGCAGTGGGGTTATGATATGGACAGGCATAAGCTACGGACAACGAACACAATTGCATTTTATCGATGGCAATTTGAATGCACAGAGATATCGTGACAAGATCCTGAGGCCCATTGTCGTGCCATTCATCCTCCACCATCACCTCATGTTTCAGCATGATAATGCACGGCACCATGCCGCAAGGATCTGAAAATGTCCCAGTTCTTCCATGGCCTGTATACTCAGACATGTCACCCATTGAGCATGTTTGGGATGCTCTGGATCGACGTGTACGACAACGTATTCCAGTTTCCCGCCACAATCAACAGCCTGATCAACTCAACGTGAAGGAGACGTGTCACGCTGCATGAGGCAAATGGTGTTCATTTACTGACTGGTTTTCTGAATGGGAGGTGTGCTTTAATTACAATAAAAATATATATTTGTAATCGTGGCCATCAAAACAGTTAACACGCGTTTGCATTTAGAATTGTTATTTGTTGCTCAATGACTGGCCTTACCAATGACTGGCCTTACCAATGACTGGCCCTACCAATGACTGGCCCTACCAATGACTGGCCTTACCAATGACTGGCCTTACCAATGACCGGCCCTACCAATGACCGGCCCTACCAATGACTGGCCTTACCAATGACTGGCCTTACCAATGACTGGCCTTACCAATGACTGGCCTTACCAATGACTGGCTTTACCAATGACTGGCCTTACCAATGACTGGCCTTACCAATGACTGGCCTTACCAATGACCGGCCCTACCAATGACTGGCCTTACCAATGACTGGCCCTACCAATGACCGGCCTTACCAATGACCGGCCTTACCAATGACTGGCCTTACCAATGACTGGCCCTACCAATGACTGGCTTTACCAATGACTGGCCCTACCAATGACTGGCCTTACCAATGACTGGCCTTACCAATGACTGGCCTTACCAATGACTGGCCTTACCAATGACTGGCCTTACCAATGACTGGCCTTACCAATGACTGGCCTTACCAATGACTGGCCTTACCAATGACTGGCCCTACCAATGACTGGCCTTACCAATGACTGGCCTTACCAATGACTGGCCTTACCAATGACTCTACTTACCAATGGCTGGCCCTACCAATGACTGGCCTTACCAATGACCGGCCCTACCAATGACTGGCCCTACCAATGACTGGCCTTACCAATGACTGGCCTTACCAATGACTGGGCTTACCAATGACTGGCCTTACCAATGACTCTACTTACCAATGGCTGGCCCTACCAATGACTGGCCTTACCAATGACTGGGCTTACCAATGACTGGCCTTCCCAATGACTGGCCTTACCAATGACTGGGCTTACCAATGACTGGGCTTACAAATGACTGGCCTTACCAATGACTGGCCTTACCAATGACTGGCCTTACCAATGACTGGGCTTACCAAAGCACATTTCACTCCATTACCAGCTTTTTGAGGAGCTGCTCTCACATTGTCTGACAGGTGATAGGCTATTCCGCTCATCAAACTAGGCTCTGTATGCTGTGCGCGTGATAAGTGAGATACATGACTATCGAGAACACACACGCAGCAATTTAATTAAACTAAATTATGCAAATTAATGTATTTTAACCATTTAACTGATTAATGGTCAACTTTCCTAGACTGAACACAAAAACACTACCTGCTCTGCACTGTCCCTTCCTGGCCAGGCGGAGTAGTCCTTTCTTCTTGAGGAGGAAGCTTCCTCCTATGAAGATGCTGGAGCTGATGGCTAGTCCCAGGCCGATGTAGAAATCATACTTCCCTCTGTCCTGGCCCATGGCAACGCTGGATGAGTTGTTCGTACTGTCTGTTACATTGACCACCACACACAGCAGTTCCTGACCAGCTGAACACTTGTCACCAACCCAAGTACCTTTAGTAAGCAAAACAAGACTCCTACATCAATGTACCTAGGAACTCAATATACCTCAAGTTTACAACTGTTAATGTTAGTAATTAAATGGTCAAATCAGAGTCCTCCCAGGTAGGCTACCTGGCCATTTCCCAGTTAGGCTACCTGGCCATTTCCCAGTTAGGCTACCTGGCCATTTCCCAATTAGGCTACCTGGCCATTTCCCAGTTAGGCTACCTGGCCATTTCCCAGTTAGGCTACCTGGCCATTTCCCAGTTAGACTACCTGGCCATTTCCCAGTTAGGCTACCTGGTCATTTCCCAGTTAGGCTACCTGGCCATTTCCCAGGTAGGCAACCTGGCCATTTCCCAGTTAGGCTACCTGACCATTTCCCAGTTAGGCTACCTGACCATTTCCCAGGTACTTGACCATTTCCCAGTTAGGCTACCTGGCCATTTCCCAGTTAGGCTACCTGGCCATTTCCCAATTAGGCTACCTGGCCATTTCCCAGTTAGGCTACCTGGCCATTTCCCAATTAGGCTACCTGGCCATTTCCCAGTTAGGCTACCTGGCCATTTCCCAGTTAGGCTACCTGGCCATTTCCCAATTAGGCTACCTGGCCATTTCCCAATTAGGCTACCTGGCCATTTCCCAGTTAGGCTACCTGGCCATTTCCCAGTTAGGCTACCTGGCCATTTCCCAATTAGGCCACCTGGCCATTTCCCAATTAGGCCACCTGGCCATTTCCCAGTTAGGCCACCTGACCATTTCCCAATTAGGCCACCTGGCCATTTCCCAATTTAGGCCACCTGGCCATTTCCCAGTTAGGCTACCTGGCCATTTCCCAGGTAGGCTACCTGGCCATTTCCCAGTTAGGCTACCTGACCATTTCCCAGTTAGGCTACCTGGCCATTTCCCAGTTAGGCTACCTGGCCATTTCCCAATTAGGCCACCTGGCCATTTCCCAATTAGGCCACCTGGCCATTTCCCAATTAGGCCACCTGGCCATTTCCCAGTTAGGCTACCTGGCCATTTCCCAGTTAGGCTACCTGGCCATTTCCCAATTAGGCCACCTGGCCATTTCCCAATTAGGCTACCTTATCATTGACAAGTTACATCACAGAGTGAACAACCCTGAACAAATACAGTTGGTTCCATTATAGAAATGGCACATTGACTATCTGTATGCAAAGACTACGTGGATCAATCCAATCGGTCACTTCCGCAACATGTACTCATGAATATTCAATGAGTCAAGAATTATGGAAGTGATTCAAGATTGCAGAAATGCCGCATTCAAGACAACTCGGAACTATGACATTTCAGACTTTTAAACACGTAGAATGATAAGCTCCGAGTTCCTCACTGGTAAAGTATCAGAATGCTTCCTGCCTCCCGGCCCAACTCTCTAACCACTAGGCTACCTGCCTCCCGGTCCTACTCTCTAACCATTAGGCTACCTGCCTCCCGGTCCAACTCTCTAACCACTAGGCTACCTGTCTCCCGGTCCTACTCTCTAACCACTAGGCTACCTGCCTCCCGGTCCAACTCTCTAACCACTAGGCTACCTGCCTCCCGGTCCAACTCTCTAACCACTAGGCTACCTGCCTCCCGGTCCAACTCTCTAACCACTAGGCTACTTGTCTCCCGGTCCAACTCTCTAACCACTAGGCTACCTGTCTCCCGGTCCAACTCTCTAACCACTAGGCTACCTGCCTCCCGGTCCAACTCTCTAACCACTAGGCTACCTGCCTCCCGGTCCAACTCTCTAACCACTGGGCTACCTGCCTCCCGGTCCAACTCTCTAACCACTAGGCTTCCTGCCTCCCAGTCCAACTCTCTAACCACTAGGATACCTGCCTCCCGGTCCAACTCTCTAACCACTAGGATACCTGCCTCCCGGTCCAACTCTCTAACCACTAGGATACCTGCCTCCCGGTCCAACTCTCTAACCACTAGGCTACCTGCCTCCCGGTCCAACTCTCTAACCACTAGGCTACTTGTCTCCCGGTCCAACTCTCTAACCACTAGGCTACCTGTCTCCCGGTCCAACTCTCTAACCACTAGGCTACCTGCCTCCCGGTCCAACTTTCTAACCACTAGGCTACCTGCCTCCCGGTCCAACTCTCTAACCACTGGGCTACCTGCCTCCCGGTCCAACTCTCTAACCACTAGGCTACCTGCCTCCCGGTCCAACTCTCTAACCACTAGGCTACCTGCCTCCCGGTCCAACTCTCTAACCACTAGGCTTCCTGCCTCCCAGTCCAACTCTCTAACCACTAGGATACCTGCCTCCCGGTCCAACTCTCTAACCACTAGGATACCTGCCTCCCGGTCCAACTCTCTAACCACTAGGCTACCTGCCTCCCGGTCCAACTCTCTAACCACTAGGATACCTGCCTCCCGGTCCAACTCTCTAACCACTAGGCTACCTGCCTCCCAATATGTATATACTGTACTCTATACCATCTTGCCAATACCGCACGGCCATCACTCATTCATATATCTTTATGTACATATTCTTATTCATTCCTTTACACTTGTGTGTATAAGGTAGTTGTTGTGTAATTGTTAGGTTAGATTACTCGTTGGTTATTGCTGCATTGTCGGGACTAGAAGCGCAAGCATTTCGCTAAACTCGCATTAACATCTGCTAACCATGTGTATGTGACAAAACTTTGACTAGTAACTCATTAACTAACGTTAACATATCTAACTTATCATTTTATTGAGCTAAAGCTTAATCCTTCTTGTCTACCTCAGAACGACACTAGCTAGCTTGTTAGCATAAGGCTAATGTTGGCTAAATCCGTTGACAACTGTACCAGCTACTGAGCTAGTTCAGCAAACTGACATTATTTGTAAACGTGCCCAAATAACTAAACATTAGCAAGCTAGCTGACTGGCATGCTATCGTAAACATTAATATCCTCGGTATGTTTCCATACGAAATACCTGGCAAAAAAAAGATCCCTTGTTTGACCAATAAGACGTTGGTAATTTGCAAACTATATATTAATCACATCGTTAGCTAGATCTCTTCACATTTTGTTACGACCCAACTTGACAGCAAGGTTGACGCAACCACACGGGTCGTTACTAGTGATGGGACGATTGATACCGATGCGGTTTCCAAAGCACCAGCTACCAAAGGCAGTTCCGGTACGCTCTGACGAATTACTTATCCGACACGACGTAGGGACGTTCCTCCCAAAATAACATTACCACGTGATTAACGACGTCCAGAGCAGCTGCTGTTCTTCTTCTTTGGTAGAATGCCGTTCGCAACAATGATATGTGCATTCCGCCACCTACTGTACAGGTGGATAAAATGATCCAAAAAGGAGAAGAAAAAAATACGGATAAAAAAAAAAATACAATAAAAACATACAAACTACCAGTAACGAGATGCTAATGAAATTAAATCAGCTTTTCTGTTTTAATCAGGTCCCTACATAGGCTCAGAAGGATCCTGTGATGGCGGGATATTTCCTGGAGACAGTCATCCTTGCAGTGCTCGTGCCGTTAAGTCTTGGAGGCCCAAGCCTCCCGGGTGGTGCAGTGGTCTAGGGCACTGCATCGCAGCACTAGCTGTGCCACCAGAGACTCTGGGTTCACGCTCAGGCTCTGTTGCAGCCGGCCGCGACCGGGAGGCTCAAGGATTATATGCTTGAGGTAGCTTCTTTGATCACATAGGTTGCCAGTTAGAAACTGGGGGAAAACAGAGTGGAATGTTTACCTTTTCTACACCGGTGGCTGGACGACGTTTGCGCATGCTGGATGCATCTCCGTCTTGTCGTTTGTCATTATCCAACTGGCCGGTGTTGCCTTGAGTTTCTTTGCCAGTGGAGCCATCTCCTGCTTCTCCTCCCCCATTTGACAGAGGAGTCAAAGGAGCACAGCAAGAGGAGCATGGTTATCAACGATGGTTGCATGTAACGAGCCGTGGAAGCCGAAGACAGTGGCCTCCCGCAAAGCAGTTTAAACTCCCAACGAGAGGCCAAGAACGGATACAAACAACAAATAGTTGTTTGCCACCCTGGAGCCTGATCTTCCTGCACCTTTGCCCCTGGCGGTACCTGTGTCTGCGGCCGCTGTGCCTACTCCTACTCCTTCCCCTACGATTTTGAAGTCGATGTCGGCAATCTTCCGTCCCCGCTCTGGATCGAGCAGGACTTCTACATCTGTCGGTGGCACCATCCTGTGAAGCATGGGAGTGGGTGGATTTCCTTGTCCTTATCGCCAGCTGTGATTTTGGGCAGCTCCATGGTAAGAAATGTGACTGTACCTGGTGCAAAAACAATGTCCCATCCAGGAGCGAGAGTAAATTTCATCACTAAGCTGTTCCTGAATGTACTACGCCAGGACATGTAAATCCATTCTAGTCCATGTGGGTTTTCAAATCTAATGTTATTAGTCACATGCGCCGAATACTTATTTACGAGCCCCTAACCAACAATGCAGTTAAAAAAAATACAGATAAGAATAAGAAATAGAAGTAACAAGTAATTAAAGAGCAGCAGTAAAATAACGAGACTATATACAGGGGGGGTACCGATACAGAGTTAATGTGTGGGGGCACCGGTTATTTAAAGTAATATGTACATGTAGGTAGAGTTATTGAAGTGACTATGCAGAGATGACAACAGAGAGTAACAGTGGTATAAAGAAGGGATGGGGGGGGGGGCGCAATACAAATAGTCTAGGAAGCCATTTGACAAGATGTTCAGGAGTCTTATGGCTTGGGGGTAGAAGCTGTTTAGAAGCCTCTTGGACCGAGACTTGGCGCTCCGATACCGCTTGCTGTGCGGTAGCAGAGAGAACAGTCTATGACCAGGGTGGCTGGAGTCTTTGACAATTTTCAGGGCCCTCCTCTGACACAGCCTTGTATAGAGGTCCTGGATGGCAGGAAGCTTGGCCCCAGTGATGTACTGGGCTGTTTACACTACCCTCTGTAGTGCCTTGCAGTCGGGGGCCGAGCAGTTGCCATAACAGGCAGCGATGCAACCGATGCAACCATGCTCTCGATGGTGCAGCTGTAGAACCTTTTGAGGATCTGAGGACCCGTGCCAAATCTTTTCAGTTTCCTGGGGGGGAATAGGTTTTGTCAAGCTGTCTTCGACTGTCTTGGTGTGCTTGGACCATGTTAGTTTGTTGGTGATGTGGACTCTCTCAACCTGCTCCACTACAGCCCCGTCAATGAGAATGGGGGCGTGCTCTGTCCTCCTTTTCCTGTATCCTACAATCATCTCCTTAGTCTTGATTACATTGAGGGAGAGGTTGTTGTCCTGGCACCACACGGCCGGGTCTCTGACCTCCCTATACGCTGTCTCGTCGTTGTCGGTGATCAGGCCTACCAACGTTGTGACGTCAGAAAACTTGATGATAGTGTTGGAGTCGTGCCTGGCCATGCAGTCATGAATGAACAGGGAGTACAGGAGGGGACTGAGCACGCACCCCTGAGAGGCCCCTGTGTTAAGGATCAGCGTGGCGGATGTGCTGTTACACACCCTTACCACCTGGGGGCAACCTGTCAGGAAGTCCAGGATCCACTTGCAGAGGGAGGTGTTTAGTCCCAGGTTTCTTAACTTAGTGATTAACTTTGAGGGCACTATGGTGTTGAACGCTGATCTGTAGTCAATTAATAGCATTCTCACATACAGTGGGGAGAACAAGTATTTGATACACTGCCGATTTTGCAGGTTTTCCTACTTACAAAGCATGTAGAGGTCAAATTTTTATCATAGGTACACTTCAACTGTGAGAGATAGAATCTAAAACAAAAATCCAGAAAATCACATTGTATGATTTTTAAGTAATTCATTTGCATTTTATTGCATGACATAAGTATTTGATACATCAGAAAAGCAGAACTTAATATTTGGTACAGTAACCTTTGTTTGCAAATACAGAGATCATACGTTTCCTGTAGTTCTTGACCAGGTTTGCACACACTGCAGCAGGGATTTTGGCCCACTCCTCCATACAGACTTTCTCCAGATTCTTCAGGTTTCGGGGCTGTCGCTGGGCAAATGGACTTTCAGCTCCCTCCAAAGATGTTCTATTGGGTTCAGGTCTGGAGACTGGCTAGGCCACTCCAGGACCTTGAGATGCTTCTTACGGAGCCACTCCTTAGTTGCCCTGGCTGTGTGTTTCGGGTCGTTGTCATGCTGGAAGACTCAGCCACGACCCATCTTCAATGCTCTCACTGAGGGAAGGAGATTGTTGGCCAAGATCTCGCGATACATGGCCCCATCCATCCTCCCCTAAATACGGTGCAGTTGACCTGTCCCCTTTGCAGAAAACCATCCCCAAAGAATGATGTTTCCACTTCCATGCTTCACGGTTGGTATGGTGTTCTTGGGGTTGTACTCATCCTTCTTCTTCCTCCAAACACGGCGAGTGGAGTTTAGCTCAAAAAGCTCTATTTTTGTCTCATCAGACCACATGACCTTCTCCCATTCCTCCTCTGGATCATCCAGATGGTCATTGGCAAACTTCAGACGGGCCTGGACATGCGCTGGCTTGAGCAGGGGGACCTTGCGTGCGCTGCAGGATTTTAATCCATGACAGCGTAGGGTGTTACTAATGGTTCTTTGAGACTGTGGTCCCAGCTCTCTTCAGGTCATTGACCAGGTCCTGCCGTGTAGTTTTGGGCTGATCCCTCACCTTCCTCATGATCATTGATGCCCCACGAGGTGAGATCTTGCATGGAGCCCCAGACCGAGGGTGATTGACCGTCATCTTGAACTTCTTCCATTTTCTAATAATTGCGCCAACAGTTGTTGCCTTCTCACCAAGCTGCTTGCCTATTGTCCTGTAGCCCATCCCAGCCTTGTGCAGGTCTACAATTTTAACCCTGATGTCCTTACACAGCTATCTGGTCTTGGCCATTGTGGAGAGGTTGGAGTCTGTTTGATTGAGTGTGTGGACAGGTGTCTTTTATACAGGTAACGAGTTCAAACAGGTGCAGTTAATACAGGTAATGAGTGGAGAACAGGAGGGCCTCTTAAAGAAAAACGAACAGGTCTGTGAGAGCCGGAATTCTTACCGGTTGGTGGGTGATCAAATACTTATGTCATGCAATAAAATGCTAATTAATTACTTAAAAATCATACAATGTGATTTTCTTGATTTTTGTTTTTAGATTTGGTCTCTCACAGTTGAAGTGTATCTATGAAAAAAAAAATTACAGACCTCTACATGCTTTGTAAGTAGGAAAACCTGCAAAATCAGCAGTGTATCAAATACTTGTTCTCCCCACTGTCGGTGTTCCTTTTGTCCAGGTGGGAAAGGGCAGTGTGGAGTGCAATGGAGATTGCATTATGTGGGGATCTGTTGGGCAGTATGCAAATTGGAGTGGGTCTAGGGTTTCTGGGATGATGGTTTTGATGTGAGCCATGACCAGCCTTTCAAAGCACTTCATGGCTACAGACGTGAGTGCTACGGGTCGGTAGTCATTTAGGCAGGTTACCTTCGTGTTCTTGGGCACAGGGACTATGGAGGTCTGCTTAATTAAAACCTCTTGGTGTTAGGGGGCAGTATTTTCATTTTTGGAAAAAAAACGTTCCCGTTTTAAACGGGATATTTTGTAAGGAAAAGATGCTAGAATATGCATAGACAGCTTTGGATAGAAAACACTCTAACATTTCCAAAACTGTAAAGATATTGTCTGTAAGTATAACAGAACTGATGTTGCAGGCGAAAGCCTGAGAAAAATCCAATCCGGAAGTGCCCCAGGTTTTGAAAGCACTGCATTCCAATGACTCCCTATATGGCTGTGAATGTACCATCAACGAGCTTACGCTTTCTACGTATTCCCCAAGGTGTCTACAGCATTGTGGCGTAGTTTTACGCATTTCTGTTGAAGAATAGCCGTAGGTGGCCACATTGCGTAAGTGGTCACATGGTGGCTCCGAGAGAGATTCTCGCGTAAAATACAGAGGTAGCCATTATTCCAATCGCTTCTACTGAGAAACCAATTGTCTGGTTGATATATTATTATCAAATAGATATTAGAAAAACACCTTGAGGATGGATTCTAAACAGCGTTTGCCATGTTTCTGTCGATATTATGGAGCTAATTTGGAATATTTTTCGGAGTTGTGGTGACTGCAATTTCTGGGCGATTTCTCAGCCAAACGTGAAGAACAAACGGAGCTATTTCGCCTACAAAAATAATATTTGGGGAAAAAATATACTTTGGCTGTCTACCTGGGAGTCTCGTGAGTGAAAACATCCGAATACTATGATAAACTTACACAAATGCTTGTCTAGCGTTGGCTGTAAAGCATATTTTGAAAATATGAGATGACAGGGTGATTAACAAAAGGCTAAGCTGTGTTCCAATATATTTCACTTGTGATTTTCATGAATAGGAATATTTTCTAGGAAGATTTATGTCCGTTGCATTATGCTAATTAGTGTCAGATGATGACAACGGTCCCGTTCACGGGATGGGGTGTCACTACAGGTTAAACATGTTGGTATTACAGACTCGGACAGGGAGAGATTGAAAATGTCAGTGAAGACACTTGCTAGTTGGTCAGCGCCTGTTCGCAGTACATGTCCTGGTAATCTGTCTGGCCCTGCTGCGGCCTTGTGAATGTTGACCTGTTTAAAGTTCTTACTCACATCGGCTGCGGAGAGCGTGATCACACAGTCATCCGGAACAGCTGGTGCTCTCATGCGTGTTTCAGTGTTATTTGCCTCGAAGCGAGCATAGAGGTAGTTTAGCTCATCCGGTAGGCTCGTGTCACTGGGAAGCTCTCGGCTGTGCTTCCCCTTGAAGTCTGTAATAGTTTGCAAGCCCTGCCATATCCGACGAGTGTCAGAGCCGGTGTAGTAGGATTCAATCTTAGTCCTGTATTGACGCTTTGCCTGTTTGATGGTTCGTCGGAGGGCGTAGCGGGATTTCTCATAAACTTCCGGGTTAGAGTCCCGCTCCTTTAAAGCCTCAGCTCTACCCTTTAGCTCAGTGTGGATGTTGCCTGTAATCCATGGCTTCTGGTTGGGGTATGTATGTACAGTCACTGTAGGGACGACGTCATTGATGTACTTATTGATGAAGACAGTGACTGATGTGGTGTACTCCTCAATCCCGGAACATATTCCAGTCTGTGCTAGCAAAACAGTCCTGTAGCTTAGCATCTCCGTCATCTGACCAGTTCTTTATTGACCGAGTCACTGGTTCTTCCTGCTTTAGTTTTTGCTTGTAAGCAGGAATCATGAGGATAGAATTATGGTCAGATTTGCAAAATGGAGGGCGAGGGAGAGCTGTGTATGCGTCTCTGTGTGTGGAGTCTCAGCCTCCAGTATTTATGCTGCAGTAGTTTGTGTCGGGGGGCTAGGGTCAGTTTGTTATATCTGGAGTACTTCTCCTGTCTCAGCCTCCAGTATTTATGCTGCAGTAGTTTGTGTCGGGGGGCTAGGGTCAGTTTGTTATATCTGGAGTACTTATCCTGTCTCAGCCTCCAGTATTTATGCTGCAGTAGTTTATGTGTCGGGGGGCTAGGGTCAGTTTGTTATATCTGGAGTACTTCTCCTGTCTTATCCGGTGTCCTGTGTGAATAATTAACTGCCTCTATTTAAAGGTATGCTGCTATGCTCATACATTTAGTAAATACATTCTGTAAACTGGAATTGTGAAGTATGTTTGAGAACTTATTTGAATGCAATCAGTCTAATGCAGTTACCCTGTTTGTATTGATCATTTAATCAAATCAAAACTAACTTTGTCACATGCGCCGAATACAACAAGTGTAGACCGTACCGTGAAATGCTTACTTACAAGCCCAACAGTGCAGTTCAAGAAAAGTTAAGAAAATATTTACCAAGTAGACTAAAGTAAAAACAAAAATGCTAAAAAGTAACACAATAAGAATAACGAGGCTTATTACAGGGGGCACCGATGCTGAGTCAGTGTGGAGGCTATATACAGGGGGCACCGGTTCAGAGTCAATGTGGAGGCTATATACAGGGGGTACCGGTACAGAGTCAATGTGGAGGCTATATACAGGAGGTACCGGTACAGAGTCAATGTGGAGGCTATATACAGGGGGTACCGGTACAGAGTCAATGTGGAGGCTATATACAGGGGGTACCGGTACAGAGTCAATGTGGAGGCTATATATAGGGGGTACCGGTACCGAGTCAGTGTGGAGGGTTACAGGTTAGTCAAGGTCATTTGTACATGTAGGTGGGGGTGAAGTGATTATGCATAGATAAAACAGTGAGCGGCAGCAGTGTACAAAACCCCCCAAAGAGGGGGGTCAATGTAAATAGTTCGGTGGCCACACATTTGATGAATTGTTTAGCAGTCTTATGTCTTGGGGGTAGAAGCTGTTAAGGAGCCTTTTGGTCCTAGACTTGCCGCTCCGGTACCGCGGTGCGGTAGCAGAGAAAACAGTCTGACAATTTGATGGGTATTCCTCTGACACCGCCTGGTATAGAGGTCCTGGATGGCAGGAAGTTTGGCCCCAGTGATGTACTGAACCCTACGCACTACCCTCTGTAGCGCCTTACGGTCAGATGCCAAGCAGTTGCCGTACCAGGCGGTGACGCAACCGGTCAGGATGCTCTCGATGGTGCAGCTGTAGAACTTTTTGAGGATCTGGGGACCCATGCCAAATATTTTATGGGACAAACATACAGTACCAGTCAAAAGTTAGGACACACCTACTCATTCCAGTGTTTTAGTTGTTGTTGTTTTACTATTTTCTACATTGTAGAATAATAGTGAAGACATCAAAACTATGAAATAACTCAAAACTTTTTTGGTTACTACATGATAAGTAAATCAAAATATATTTTATATTTGAGATTTTTCAAAAGTAGCCAGCTTTTGCCTTGATGACAGCTTTGCACATTCTTGGCATTCTCTCAACCAGCCTCATGATGTAGTCACCTGGAATGCATTTCAAGTAACAGGTGTGCCTTGTTAAAAGTTAATTTGTGGATTTTCTTTCCTTCTTAATGCGTTTGAGCCAGTCAGTTGTGTTGTGACAAGGTAGGGTGGTATACAGAAGATAACCCTGTTTGGTAAAAGCCCAAGAACAGACCATTATTACTTGAAGACATGAAGGTCAGTCAATCCAGAAAATGTCTTCAAGTGCAGTCGCAAAAACCATCAAGCGCTATGATGATACTAGCTCTCATGAGGACCGCCACAGGAATGGAAGACCCAGAGTTACCTCTGCTGCAGAAGATAAGTTCATTAAAGTTCACTGCACCTCAGAATGCAGACCAAATAAATGCTTCAGAGTTAAAGTAATAGACACATCTCAACATCAACTGTTCAGAGGAGACTGTGTGAGTCAGGCCTTCATGGTCAAATTGCTGCAAAGAAACCACTACTAAAGGACACCAATAAGATATGACCCATTACACCACTACTCTCCAGATCTGACCCATCACACCACTATGTTCCAGATCTGACCCATCACGCCACAATGTGCCAGATCTGACCCATCACACCACTACTCTCCAGATCTGACCCATCACACCACTATGTTCCAGATCTGACCCATCGCACCACTATGTTCCAGATCTGACCCATCACACCACTACTCTCCAGATCTGACCACTACTCTCCAGATCTGACCCATCACACCACTATGTTCCAGATCTGACCCATCACACCACTACTCTCCAGATCTGACCACTACTCTCCAGATCTGACCCATCACACCACTATGTTCCAGATCTGACCCATCACACCACTATGTTCCAGATCTGACCCATCACACCACTACGCTCCAGATCTGACCCATCACACCACTACGCTCCAGATCTGACCCATCACACCACTACTCTCCAGATCTGACCCATCACACCACTACTCTCCAGATCTGACCCATCACACCACTACTCTCCAGATCTGACCCATCACACAACTACTCTCCAGATCTGACCCATCACACCACTACTCTCCAGATCTGACCCATCACACCACTACTCTCCAGATCTGACCCATCACACCACTACTCTCCAGATCTGACCCATCATACCACTACTCTCCAGATCTGACCCATCACACCACTACTCTCCAGATCTGACCCATCACACCACTACTCTCCAGATCTGACCCATCACACCACTATGTTCCAGATCTGACCCATCATACCACTACTCTCCAGATCTGACCCATCACACCACTACTCTCCAGATCTGACCCATCACACCACTACTCTCCAGATCTGACCCATCACACCACTATGTTCCAGATCTGACCCATCACACCACTACTCTCCAGATCTGACCCATCACACCACTATGTGCCAGATCTGACCCATCATACCACTATGTTCCAGATCTGACCCATCACACCACTACGCTCCAGATCTGACCCATCACACCACTACTCTCCAGATCTGACCCATCACACCACTATGTTCCAGATCTGACCCATCACACCACTGTGTTCCAGATCTGACCCATCATACCACTACTCTCCAGATCTGACCCATCACACCACTACTCTCCAGATCTGACCCATCATACCACTACTCTCCAGATCTGACCCATCATACCACTACTCTCCAGATCTGACCCATCACACCACTACTCTCCAGATCTGACCCATCACACCACTACTCTCCAGATCTGACCCATCACACCACTACTCTCCAGATCTGACCCATCACACCACTACTCTCCAGATCTGACCCATCACACCACTACTCTCCAGATCTGACCCATCACACCACTACTCTCCAGATCTGACCCATCACACCACTATGTTCCAGATCTGACCCATCATACCACTACTCTCCAGATCTGACCCATCACACCACTACTCTCCAGATCTGACCCATCACACCACTACTCTCCAGATCTGACCCATCACACCACTATGTTCCAGATCTGACCCATCACACCACTACTCTCCAGATCTGACCCATCACACCACTATGTTCCAGATCTGACCCATCACGCCACAATGTGCCAGATCTGACCCATCACACCACTACTCTCCAGATCTGACCCATCACACCACTATGTTCCAGATCTGACCCATCGCACCACTATGTTCCAGATCTGACCCATCACACCACTACTCTCCAGATCTGACCACTACTCTCCAGATCTGACCCATCACACCACTATGTTCCAGATCTGACCCATCACACCACTACTCTCCAGATCTGACCACTACTCTCCAGATCTGACCCATCACACCACTATGTTCCAGATCTGACCCATCACACCACTATGTTCCAGATCTGACCCATCACACCACTACGCTCCAGATCTGACCCATCACACCACTACGCTCCAGATCTGACCCATCACACCACTACTCTCCAGATCTGACCCATCACACCACTACTCTCCAGATCTGACCCATCACACCACTGTGTTCCAGATCTGACCCATCACACCACTACTCTCCAGATCTGACCCATCATACCACTACTCTCCAGATCTGACCCATCACACCACTACTCTCCAGATCTGACCCATCACACCACTACTCTCCAGATCTGACCCATCACACCACTACTCTCCAGATCTGACCCATCACACCACTACTCTCCAGATCTGACCCATCACACCACTACTCTCCAGATCTGACCCATCACACCACTACTCTCCAGATCTGACCCATCACACCACTATGTTCCAGATCTGACCCATCATACCACTACTCTCCAGATCTGACCCATCACACCACTACTCTCCAGATCTGACCCATCACACCACTACTCTCCAGATCTGACCCATCACACCACTATGTTCCAGATCTGACCCATCACACCACTACTCCCCAGATCTGACCCATCACACCACTATGTTCCAGATCTGACCCATCATACCACTATGTTCCAGATCTGACCCATCACACCACTACGCTCCAGATCTGACCCATCACACCACTACTCTCCAGATCTGACCCATCACACCACTATGTTCCAGATCTGACCCATCACACCACTGTGTTCCAGATCTGACCCATCATACCACTACTCTCCAGATCTGACCCATCACACCACTACTCTCCAGATCTGACCCATCATACCACTACTCTCCAGATCTGACCCATCACACCACTACTCTCCAGATCTGACCCATCACACCACTACTCTCCAGATCTGACCCATCACACCACTATGTTCCAGATCTGACCCATCACACCACTACTCTCCAGATCTGACCCATCACACCACTACTCTCCAGATCTGACCCATCACACCACTACTCTCCAGATCTGACCCATCACACCACTACTCTCCAGATCTGACCCATCACACCACTACTCTCCAGATCTGACCCATCACACCACTATGTTCCAGATCTGACCCATCATACCACTACTCTCCAGATCTGACCCATCACACCACTACTCTCCAGATCTGACCCATCACACCACTACTCTCCAGATCTGACCCATCACACCACTACTCTCCAGATCTGACCCATCACACCACTACTCTCCAGATCTGACCCATCACACCACTACTCTCCAGATCTGACCCATCACACCACTACTCTCCAGATGCGTTGGGCTACTATCCGTGAGCCCAGCCTGCCCTCTGGTTACCTTGTCTCCCATGCCTTGTTGGGCTACTATCCGTGAGCCCAGCCTGCCCTCTGGTTACCTTGTCTCCCATGCCTTGTTGGGCTACTATCCGTGAGCCCAGCCTGCCCTCTGGTTACCTTGTCTCCCATGCCTTGTTGGGCTACTATCCGTGAGCCCAGCCTGCCCTCTGGTTACCTTGTTGGGCTGCTATCCGTGAGCCCAGCCTGCCCTCTGGTTGCCTTGTTGGGCTGCTATCCGTGAGCCCAGCCTGCCCTCTGGTTACCTTGTCTCCCATGCCTTGTTGGGCTACTATCCGTGAGCCCAGCCTGCCCTCTGGTTACCTTGTCTCCCATGCCTTGTTGGGCTACTATCCGTGAGCCCAGCCTGCCCTCTGGTTACCTTGTCTCCCATGCCTTGTTGGGCTACTATCCGTGAGCCCAGCCTGTCCTCTGGTTGCCTTGTTGGGCTGCTATCCGTGAGCCCAGCCTGCCCTCTGGTGGTCCTTCCACAATAACTACTCAATATTATTTGTAGATCAGTCAGTTTTGATGCTCTCCAACACCGGAGTGTATTCATTATGCCGACTCTGTTGGAAAACGTATAATCTGTTGCAAAATGTTTTACAAAGGAAACGGTTTACTCCAAACGGAAAACGTTTTGCAACAAAAACAAGAGTTTCTATTGGACAAAATCAGGTCGGTCCCTTCTCGTTTCATTCCATTTGGTTCTTAAAATGGTAAACGTTTTTCGTTGTAAGGCGTTATGACTACACCCCAGGCCGGAGTTTGGTTTGGCAAGTCAATAGGAAATGTGAAAAATGGGGCCTTAGTTGTTCATTTTCTTCAATTCTAAAGGCAAAACCTTGATTGGAGACAATGCCTTAAGTTGCTGAACCTGCCATTACTACAACCTTGTAAAACGGACAAGTTTTTATTTTTGTTAGGCACGACATGTTTCTGCGCATGAGCTCACGGATTGATGTTCACATAAGTCACATGGGCCGTACGGATGTAAAAATCTCTCAATCTGACGTTGGCTCCCATTCAAATGAACCCCAAGGTTGCCTTGTTCATGCTCTTCAATTAAATACCATGAATGTTTTCTCATTAGCTGTGAATGTTGTTTGAAATGTCTGATACAACATACTTTGGTGAAAACAATTAGCATTTTTGGCTGAATTTAAGATTAGGATTAGGCATAAAGTCAGCAGTGGGGTTAGGGTTAAAATAAGATTGTAGAAATGTAGAAAAGGGCGGGGTTTATGAATTTGTGGCTATAGCAGCTAGCTAGCTAGCGACCCTTTCAATTGATAAAGATGGCTTCTTTATCAAGGTTTTTTTTTTTTAGGTTGAAGACAAATGTTAAGACCACTCTAGGTTGAAGACCCCGCTCGAGTGAATTTAATTGAAAACGTCACTTTACCATGTTGACCTATGCTAGCTAATTTCGATGTCGCCTTGTGGAAGCAGTTTCTGCAAATCTTCATAGATATACAGTAGGTCATCATATACAAAATGGAAGCAATGTTTGAAATGATTACGTTTTAGTCAAATATTACATCTGTTTTAATTATGTTAATTATGCCCCCTGACATCTGCCAATTTTTTTTTACAAATAATAATAATGATGATATTCAGACAGCAGTTGAATCTAATTTAATCCAGTTTAATCTAATTTAATCCAGTTTAATCTAGTTTAATCCAGTTTAAACTAGCTTAATCCAGTGTAACCTAGCTTAATCCAGTTTAACCTAGCTTAATCCAGTTTGATCTAGTTGATTATCGCTTTTTTGGTGAAATGGTGATTCTTCACACACGCGTAGAAATAGGTCCTGTGAAATAACACTTCCTCTCATTCTAGCGGAAACTATCTAGATTAATATTTTAGTGAACAACACTAATACAAAGTCCCCTTTTTCATTAACCATATTCTGAACTATTGACCGTTTCACCTTGAAAGTTTTTCAAACACATTTGACTCCAATCTGCTGTAAATATTTGGATATTTGGATTGATGATATGCTGTCTTTTAAAACACACATTGAAAAACACACGAGGGAGCTGAGAATTGAGATTGATTTCCTTTATATAAATAAATGCTGCCACGTTGTTTTTAAACAGTGAGGCATAGGTTACAAACACTGCATGGAGAGACGGACTCACCTCAGTACTCATCATCCTCCCCCAACAACCATCATGGATTCTTGTGGAGGGCAATTACATGAACTATTTGATACTGTTGCACAAATCAAAATGTGAAAACTATAGTTAAATGTACCTTTCTGACCATATAAGTCAGGAGCAGTCACTGTATGTGTCATACATGTAATCTCATTCCCTACTACTATAAAGTAGTGCACTATACAGGGAATAGGGCTCTGGTCTAAAGTAGTGCACAATCAAATCAAATCAAATGTTATTTGTCACATACACCTGGTTAGCAGATGTTAATGCGAGTGTAGCGAAATGCTTGTGCTTCTAGTTCCGACAATGCAGTAATAACCAACAAGTAATCTAACTAACAATTCCAAAACTACTACCTTATAGACACAAGTGTAAGGGGATAAAGAATATGTACATAAGATATATGAATGAGTGATGGTACAGAGCGGCATAGGCAAGATACAGTAGATGGTATTGAGTGCAGTATATACATATGAGATGAGTATGTAAACAAAGTGGCATAGTTAAAGTGGCTAGTGATACATGTATTACATTAAGATGCAGTAGATGATATAGAGTACAGAATATACATATGAATACAGATGAATAATGTAGGGTATGTAACATTATATTAGGTAGCATTGTTTAAAGTGGCTAGTGATATATTTTACATCATTTCCCATCAATTCCCATTATTAAAGTGGCTGGAGTTGAGTCAGTGTCAGTGTGTTGGCAGCAGCCACTCAATGTTAGTGGTGGCTGTTTAACAGTCTGATGGCCTTGAGATAGAAGCTGTTTTTCAGTCTCTCGGTCCCTGTACTGACCTCGCCTTCTGGATGATAGCGGGGTGAACAGGCAGTGGCTCGGGTGGTTGTTGTCCTTGACGACCTTTTTGGCCTTCCTGTGACATCGGGTGGTGTAGGTGTCCTGGAGGGTAGGTAGTTTGCCCCCGGTGATGCGTTGTGCAGACCTCACTACCCTCTGGAGAGCCTTACGGTTGTGGGCGGAGCAGTTGCCGTACCAGGCGGTGATACAGCCCGACAGGATGCTCTCGATTGTGCATCTGTAGAAGTTTGTGAGTGCTTTTGGTGACAAGCCGAATTTCTTCAGCCTCCCGAAGGGAGGGAATAGGGTTCTGGTCTAAAGTAGTGCACTATATAGGGAATAGGGTTCTGGTCTAAAGTAGAGCACTAAATAGGGAATAGGGCTCTGGTCTAAAGTAGTGCACTATATAGGGAATAGGGTGCCATTTGAGACGTAATATACATGTCCTGGTCCCACCCACCTGAGCCAGCCAGCCTCTCCTCCAGCTCCAGACTATAGGTGACGCTCTTTGATTTAGGGGAGTGTGTGATGAGCACGACAGAACCAGAGCAACACATCACACAGCCCAGCTTCCCCAGGACATCCAGCTGAAGGAGATGAGGCCCCCAGGACATCCATCTGAAGGAGATGAGGCCCCCAGGATATCCAGCTGAAGGAGATGAGGCCCCCAGGACATCCAGCTGAAGGAGATGAGGCCCCCAGGACATCCAGCTGAAGGAGATATGAGGCCCCCAGGACATCCAGCTGAAGGAGATGAGGCCCCCAGGACATCCAGCTGAAGGAGATGAGGCCCCCAGGACATCCAGCTGAAGGAGATATGAGGCCCCCAGGACATCCAGCTGAAGGAGATATGAGGCCCCCAGGACATCCAGTGATCAACAGTCATACGTTCAGGGGAACATTATATCACTGTAACCCCTGTAGTAAAACAAAACAGGAGTTTATGATCTATGCATAGTCACTTTACCCCTACCTACATGTACAAATTAACTTGACTAACCTGTACACCCGCACATTGACTATGTACCGGTAACCCCTGTATATAGCCTCATTTTTGTTATTTTATTCTGTTACATTATTAGTATTTAATTTTTTTAAACTTTTGTTTATTTATTAAATATTTTAACTCTATTTCTTGAACTGCATTGTTGGTTAAGGGCTTGTAAGTAGCATTTCCTGGTTAGGTCTGCTACACCGGTTGTATTCGGCATTTCCTGGTTAGGTCTGCTACACCGGTTGTATTCGGCATTTCATGGTTAGGTCTACTACACCGGTTGTATTCGGCATTTCATGGTTAGGTCTACTACACCGGTTGTATTCGGCATTTCATGGTTAGATCTACTACACCTGTTGTATTCGGCATTTCCTGGTTAGGTCTACTACACCGGTTCTATTCGGCATTTCCTGGTTAGGTGTACTACACCGGTTGTATTCGGCATTTCCTGGTTAGGTCTACTACACCGGTTGTATTCTGCATTTCCTGGTTAGGTCTGCTACACCGGTTCTATTCAGCCTTTCATGGTTAGGTCTACTACACCGGTTGTATTCGGCTCATGTGACATAACATTTGATTTGATTTGAGTTACACACTCAATGATAACATGCCAAACAATAATTCTCACTAAACCAGCACCCCAGGGTTCCTAAAAGTGTGACCCTCACAGCAGGGGTTGCGTTATAGGTCAGGAAGTCCCCAATCTGGTCCATAATCACTGTTGGAAGAAATTCACAAGAGGTCAGTGCATTCAAGGAATATCAAAAATTATATATTTTTATTGTTTTTGAAAAAGTGTACCCATGTGCAGTATCATACCGGAGCTCCAAGTCAAGGTCCAAGAGGCTTCTAAACAGCTTCCATCCCCAAACCATGAGACTCCTGAACATCTAGTCGGATAGCTACCCAGACTATTTGCATTGCCCCCCCCCCCATCCTCCTCTTCCACGCTGCTGCTGCTACTCTCTGTTATTATCTATGCATAGTCAGTTTAATAACTCTACTTAAATGTACATATTACCTCAATTACCTCGACACCGGTGCCCCCGGTACATAGACCCCTTATTGTTATTTATGGATGCGTCACTGCAACCTTTAAGGTCCTCAATGACGTCACCATTGCCCTTGATTCTAAGCAATATTGTGCTGCTATTTTTATTGACTCGGAAAAAGCTTTTGATACGGTAGACCATTCCAGTCTTGTGGGCCGGCTAAGGAGTATTGGTGTCTCTGAGGGGTCTTTGGCCTGGTTTGCTAACTACCTCTCTCAAAGAGTGCAGTGTATAAAGTCAGAACATCTGCTGTCTCAGCCACTGCCTGTCACCAAGGGAGTTCCCCATGGCTCGATCCTAGGCCCCACGCTCTTCTCAATTTACATCAACAACATAGCTCAGGCAGTAGGAAGCTCTCTCATCCACTTATATTCAGATGATACAGTCTTATACTCAGCTGGCCCCTCCCCGGACTTTGTATTAAACGCTCTACAACAAAGCTTTCTTCATGTCCAACAAGCTTTCTCTGCCCTTAACCTTGTTCTGAACACCTCCAAAACAAAGGTCATATGGTTTTGTAAGAAAAATGCCCCTCTCCCCACAGGTGTGATTACTACCTCTGAGGGTTTAGAGCTTGATGTTGTCACCCCCTGACCATAGAGAGCTGTTTATTCTCTGTTGGTTGGGGCGCGATAGTGACTAGGGTGGGTCATCTAAGTGATTAATGGTTTATGTTGGCCTGGTATGGTTCCCAATCAGAGACAGCTGTTTATCGTTGTCTCTGATTGGGGATCATATTTCGGTAGCCATTTTCTCCATTGTGGGATCTTGACTATGTTTAGTTGCCTAGTAGCACTGTTAGCTTCACGTTTTGTGTGTGCTTTATTGTTTTGTTCGGTGAGTTTTAATTTATTAAAATATGTGGAACTCTACGCGTGCTGCGCCTTGGTCCAATCATTTCGGCGAGCGTGACAGATGTAGTCACCTCATACAAGTACTTGGGAGTATGGCTAGACGGTGCACTGTCTTTCTCTCAGCACATAACAAAGCTGCAGGCTGAAATTAAATCTAGACTTGGTTTTCTCTATCGTAATCACTCCTCTTTCACCCGAGCTGCCAAACTAACCCTGATTCAGATGACCATCCTACCCATGCTAGATTACGGAGATGTAATTTATAGATCGGCAGGTAAGGGTGCTCTCGAGCGGCCAGAGGTGGGACCAAGTCATTGTTTTACAAGTTAGAAGTAAGTCCCAGATCAAAACAGGCAAGTCCGAGTCAACACGTCAAGTCTCAGGTCATAATGTGCTCTTCACCAAATTTAATACCATTTCATATTTTTAATAAGCGTAATAGTATATTACATTTTGCTGCGCCTCCGTCTGTAATTTTCTTCCTGTATGTTTTGCAAGTTGCAATCCGTTTTTTGTTGATACAGCGTCGTCTTTATATCCGAAAATAATACTTTGGGGCATCATCTTTCCAAGGGCTCCGTCTGAATCCACCGACGTTCCTCTGCACTGCCATGTACAACTTTTTCTCAGCTGGCACAATTTGATTGGCTGCTGTCCGATTCAAACTGTAATCCGTTAAATGAAGAGTTGATACGCTGCACACTTTGTTTAATAGCATCATTTTAATATTTGGGCTTGGGGAGGCTTGGGGAGGGTTGGGGAGGGTATCAAGTCAGGTCGAGTCAAAAGGCTCAAGTCCGAGTCAAGTCACAAGTCATTGGTGTTAAAGACAGTCGAGTTGCAAGTCATCATATTTGTGACTCGAGTCCACACCTCTGGAGCGGCTAGATGTTCTTTACCATTAGGCCATCAGATTTGCCACCAATGCTTCTTAGGTTGCAAGTTCAAATCCCCGAGCTGACAAGGTACAAATCTGTCGTTCTGCCCCTGAATAGGCAGTTAACCCACTGTTCCTAGGCCGTCATTGAAAATAATAATTTGTTCTTAACTGACTTGCCTAGTTAAATAAAGATAAAATAAAAAAATTGGACATCACTGCACTCTATACTCCTCTGTAAACTGGTCATCTCTGCAAGACCCTCTGGTTGATGCTTATTTACAAAACCCTCTTAGGCCTCACTCCCCCCTAACTGAGATATCTTCTGCAGCCCTCATCCTCCACATACAACACCCGTTCTGCCAGTCACCTTCTGTTAAAGGTCCCCAAAGCTCACTTTTCAGTTCGCTGCAGCTGGTGACTGGAACAAGCTGCAACAAACACTCAAACTGGACAGTTTTATCTCCATCTCTTCATTCAAAGACTCAATCATGGACACTCTTACTGACAGTTGTGGCTACTTTGCGTGATGTATTGTTGTCTCTACCTTCTTACCCTTTGTGCTGTTGTCTGTGCCCAATAATATTTGTACCATGTTTTGTGCTGCTACCATGTTGTTATGTTGTGTTGCTACAATGCTATGTTGTCATGTGTTGCTGCCTTGCTATGTTGTTGTTTTAGGTCTCTCTTTATGTCGTGTTGTGTTCTCTCTTGTTGTGATGTGCGTTTTGTCCTATATTTATATTGTATTTTTTTTTAAATGAACTCCCAGGCCCCCGTAGGAGGCCTTTTGGTAGGCCGTCATTGTAAATAAGAATTTGTTCTTAACTGACTTGCCTAGTTAAATAAAGGCTATAGAAAATAAATATAATACATTTACTGCTGCTCTTTAATGATTTGTCATTCTTATCCTTTTTGTTGTTGTTGGTATTTCCTTGAAACTGCATAGTTGGTTAAGGGCTTGTAAGTAAGCATTTCACTGTAAGGTGAAACACCTGTTGTATTCGGCACAACTGACAAATACAATTTGATTTAAAACTATTATGCAATCAATGAGTAGTAATGGTGTAGTATGTTTTTTTTGTATAATTTAAATTTAACCAGTTTAACCAGTTAAGAACCAATTCTTATTTACAATGAAGGCCTACTAGCCAAACACGGACGACGCTGGGCCAATTGTGCGCCGCCCTATGGGATTCCCAATCACGGCTGGATGTGATGCAGCCTGGATTCGAACCAGGTACTGCAGTGTCTTAGACCACTGCACCACTCGGGTTACGTACATTAGGAAAATATGCCTAATTTAAAACATGATCATGTAGACTACTTCAGCTAAAACATGCCAGGAGGTGAAGCTGTAAACTAGACTACTTACTAGAGAGAGTACCGCTGCACCGTACGCCATCTTTTAGATAGGACCCACCTAAAAAATAATGAAACACATCCAGTGTTTGTATGATACCATTAAGAGTCATCACCCTCTGATTTGCCATGAATGCAGCATTCTGTTTTGCGGCGAAATCACGGTATCATTTTAATGAAAACGTTAGTTGATGACCTTATGAGACCATTTAAATAAGGGAACGTTCTCTAAAGTTGTAGTGACGTTCATTCAATAATTAGGCTACTTCAAGGAAACAAGGGAGGAATGAAGGATGCATGCACAATGTTCTAACACGTCCCGGTGACTGGCTGTAGTCTGGCTACGTCATCTGTTTCGACGCCCTGGAAGGTTCAGCTGTCAATCACATGGGTCCAATATGGACGACCTGGTAATGCAGCAAAGCCCGTGTTAGGACTGGAGGGGGCCAGAATAGAACAAGAAAAACTTGCAAGTAAGGACAAAACTAATTGTATACATTTTGTCGTATAAATGTAGATGAAGTGAGCGACATCGTCGAGTTTATAGGATGTGAAACGCTTCTGTCCTTGCAGTTGTTATGACCTAGCGCGTTAAGTTAGTTAGCTTGGATGCAGCTAGCCGCATCGCTAAAGTAAACTCATGTATTTATGGTTAACCGAACACTAACGCTAGTATGATTACACTGCAAGTATCCAACAGTTAAGCTAAAAACAAGTGTGTGGTAACTAGTGTAGATATAACGTTGTCTTACTGTCGAAGTAAAATATAGCTAGCCAAACAGTAGCCTGCAGATCCGAACCGCTTTGCTTACAGCTGCACTACGGTCGGACATCATTCCCGTGTATATTATATAAAGACACCGCGGAGCCGGCGGTAGATAAAGCTCGGAGAAAATTTACCTCTATCCAGGGATGCGAAAGACATTATACTCCGAATTGTCCAAATAGCCCAACTGTTAACGTTGCACGGAGAAGATTGAACGGCGGATAGCTCGTTTTCCGGACCACGGTCCTTTTTTTTTTTGTCCTCATGATAGAAGCCACAGCAGCCATCTTGGAACGGCGGTGTCAGCCAATCAGCGCCTTTGTTGTTCAACGCGACCCCATTCCATAATGGCTGCTAGCTTAGCACAATGACAATATCTGCTAGTTTACTTAAACGAGCAGTCGTTCAGTCTTTCCATGTAATTGGGAAAAGTCGGAGTACAACGCATTTTCAAATTTCAAATCATAGTTTATTGGTCACGTACACAGATGTGCAGATGTTATCGCAATAATGATTGTGCCATATTGTTGTTGTGTTGCTGTCATGCTATGTTGTCATGTGTTGCTGCCTTGTTATGTTGTCTTAGGTCTCTCTTTATGTAGTGATGTGTCTCTTGTCCTATATTTCAATTTTTATAATCCCAGGCCCCCGTTGCTTAGTTAAATAAAGGTAACGTAAATTACAAGAGAACCGCAGGTGCAGCGAAATGCTTGTGTTTCTAGGTCCAACAGTGCAGTGATACCTAGCAATAATAATAAAAAAATACACATAATCCACAAAATGTAAGAAATATCAGAACGAGCAATGCCAGAGGCGGGAATATAAATATACTGAACAAAAATATAAAGGCAACAATTTAAAAGATTTTACTGAGTTACAGTTCATATCAGGACATCAGTCAATTGAAATAAATTCATTAGGCCCTAATCTATGGATTTCACATGGGGGTAGGAGCGAAGCCATGGGAGGGCAAAGGCCCACCCACTGGGGAGCCAGGCCCAGCCAATCAGAATGAGTTTTTCCCCCACAAGATGGCTTTATGACAGACAGAAATACTCCTCAGTTTCATTAGGTGGCTGGTCTTAGGCGATCCCGCAGGTGAAGAAGCTGGATGTGGAGGTTTTGGGCTGGCGTGGTTACACGTGGTTATGAGGCTGGTTGGACATGCTGCCAAATTCTCTAAAACAACATTATGGCTTATGGTAGAGAAATTAACATAAAATTCTGTGGCAACAGCTCTGTTGAACATTCATGCAGTCAGCATGCAAATTGCACGCTCCCTAAAAACTTGAGACATATGTGGCATTGTGTTGTGACAAAACTGCACATTTTAGAGTGGCCTTTTGTTGCCCCCAGCACAAGGTGCACCTGTGTAATGTTCATGCTCTTTTACCAGCTTCATTTTCCACACCTGTCTGGTGGATGGATTATCTTGGAAAAGGAGAAATGCTCACTAACAGGGATGTAAACTAATTGGTACACAGCATTTGAGAGAAACACGCTTTTTGTGCATATGGAACAATTATATTTTTGTTCAGTGTGTGTGTGTGTGTTAAGACAGTATGGACATGAATAGAAAAGGTGTGTGTATAGGTGTGAAATGCCTTAAAGCATTTCTTCACATTTTATTGTGTTACAAAGTGAAATTAAATCTATAAACATTTTATTTTTTGAATGACATTTTTTATTTTTTAATACACATCTGATACACTAAATTGCATGAGTATTCAGACCCTTAATGCCTTAATTCAGGAGTAACATTTGGCTTAACAAATCAAATAAGTTACATTTCACTCTGTGTGAAATAACATGATTTTTGAATGACTGATACATACAACACTAAGTATTGAACTTCAAGCTCAGATTCAACTACAAAGAGCAGGGAGCTTTGTGGAAGCCCCGTAAACAAGGGCAGTGATTGGTTGATGGGTAACAATGGCAAATCAGACATTGAATATATCTTTAAGCATGGTCAAGTTAATAATTATGCTGTGCATTATGTATTTATTTTTAGTATATGTTTTTTTTAACCTTTATTTTACCAGGCAAGTCAGTTAAGAGCAAATTCTTATTTTCAATGATGGCCTAGGAACAGTGGGTGCTCAGGGGCCAAGCGAGCTGTCATGTGCCTTTGACTGAGGAGTGGCTTCCAACTGGCCACTCTACCATAAAGGCCTGATTGGTCGAGTGCTGCAGAGATGGTTGTCCTTCTGGAAGGTTCTCCTTCTCCACAGATAAACTCTAGACAAAATACAGAGTAAAGGGTCTGAATATTTAAGTGTGTAAATGTGATTTTTTTTTATATGTATTTTAATTTTTAATAAATCAGAAAAAATAAAATAACCCGTTTTTACTTTAATCCATTTAGAATAAGGCTGTAACGTTAAAATAATGTGGGAAAAGTCAAGTGGTCTGTATTCTCAGTGGATGTAAAAACAGACCTCGTTTACCTGCTGTTTTGAGGTGAAGAGAAATGTTACTTTGAGAAGCTCCACAGCTCATTAGTGGTGGTGAGTTAAGACCATCAGAAATACTATCACATGGGCACATTTATAAGCCTACATTTGTGTGCAGCCCAGACCTAGTTCTATGTCCTTACTCAACATTGCCAGGAATGCTTCAAACAAAAGACAATTAATAAATTGACAACTGATAAATGAAATAAATCCAAACTTGTTTTTCACGAGTGTAGCCCAGGTTGTGAGTCTGCAAACGTGTCCCCCTCCGACAATGAGAACAGGAAGACTGTAATAATAATAAATATTGAATGAATTAACAGAAATGACTGAAACCAAACAAACGTAGATTAAAAACTGCTGTGTGTGAACTGTACTGTGTGCTTTAGCTTGGAAGATACGACCACATGATGATGTTGCAGCATTATGGCTGTTTTCCTGAAGAAGTTCAATTCTGAATTCAAGTTAAATTCACTTCAGGGATGATAACGTACTTTATGATTCCTTGGCCACGATGATAAGATGAAACTACTAAATATTGCTGTCTCTGGCTTTTGGGCAAGACAAAAGCTCATGTGCTAGTTACCCCAATTTTGTTTGCCAGATATCACGGCTCTATGTGGCTGGCATTATGCAACCGTTTACTATTATTGGCCCCCACAAAATAATAATTAAATTGTTAAAAATAGTCCTGCCCTTGTTACAAACATAGCTAGCTTGCAAACGTGTTCGCTAGCTGAGTATCGTCACCTAGGAAACAGGCTTTTAAAATGTCAAAGCTAGCTAGCTGCTGATGTACTGAGGCTGTATTTGTGTTGAATAATTTTTTCTATTTCTAGGGTTTGGTGCGGTTGCAGCCAGGAGAGAAGACGTAAATATGCCTACTTCATATTTTACCCTGGATGCCCAACTGAGGTTCCATGACAAATGGCTGAAGATAGACTTGCAGGTAAGACCCCTGCTCTCTTCACTGCCATGACACCTCTTGGCTGGAAAGCAGGCCTATTGTACAATGAAACGGTGATCGTTTTCGTTCTTTAAACATCAGGTCGACACCACCTTTTATTATTTAAAACCTTGAACATGGAGGTAGATGTGTTGCCTAGAGATGAACACCCTGCAGGGGTCGCCAACCCCGTCCTCCGCAAGGCTACTGGGTGTGTAGGCCCCACACAATACACCTGATTCCAGGTTTATTCATTATGTTTGCTTTCAGTTCTCTTCTGTATTTTGGAGTAATCTAGTGAGATTGACTGTGCCTCTGATCTCAGATGGAAGATTAGCACAGTTACCCTGTGGTAGTGATGGTATTATCGAGCCAATGAATCGGACTTCCTCAACCCGTCTATTTCCAATATGTTGAAGCTAAATGAAGACATTGATTCCTCAGTAATGCGGTGGTCTTACCGTGTCTGCCAGCATGTTAGGTAAGCTCATGCTGGTTTCGATCAAAGCTGCAGAACTCCAGCATTGGGTCCACTGCAGTTTAAAGGGGATACTTCAGGATGTTGGCAATGATGCCCTTTATCTACTTCCCCAGAGTCAGATGAACTTTAACGCCATTGACGAGAAGTCTATGGGTTTCTGCCAGCGGAGTTGGCTAAATGGCCTCATTGACAAAATCCTTGAACTGTCCCTTTTAAACATTCAAGCTGACTGTGAAATTATGCAATGTGATGTTTGTGTTTGTGTTTCTTCCCGACATTTGATCTAGTATTGCACAAGTATTCCTCTAAATGCTTGTTACCCTAATTAGACTGGCAGCTCTCAATGATGTCCAAGTGGGTAGCCCAAATAGCAGCCTGTTTCGTATGTAGGCCCACAGGGCTCTGGTCAGAAGTAGTGCACTATATAGAGAATGGGATGCTGTTTAGGACACAGGCTGAGAGTTTTCCAATTCCTTCCTGTCCGACACATGACTTGGATGTTCGTCTGCTGGTGTCGGCCATGTTATTGACATTGGAACCTGAATCTTTGAAAGCCTGTTTTGGCTGTTAGGCCATTTTAGTCAATAGGTCTTGGATTACTTGATGAAGCAATGTGAGTAGCGTAAGCCTTTATTTCTTCACTCATTGACACATGGACTGTCAAGCAGGCAGATCAAACTGTTAGAGGATAATTTAATTGCGCTGTTTTCCCAGACCTTCAAATGGCACGCTATTCATTCAGTAACTTCAGCAATAGATCTATCAGCCTACTGCCCACATTATGTCCCTGACAACATTATTCAACCTACTGCCTATTCATATTTTTTATGTTTGACAGATTGTTGGTGAACCTGCTGTAGTCTATAATATATTGAATGTTGACAAGGTCCAAATCTGGTTCTTTAAGAACAAGAGGCTTTATCAATCTGTCCAAGAATAAACCCTTTGGAAACGCTCCATGTTGCCCTCTGGCTTCAATAAAATACAGTAATACTACTGGCACCCTATTCCCTATATAGTGCACTACTGTTGACCAGAGCCCTATTCCCTATATAGTGCACTACTGTTGATCTGGGCGCCCTATTCCCTATATAGTGCACTACTGTTGACCAGAGCCCTATTCCCTATACAGTGCACTACTGTTGATCTGGGCGCCCTATTCCTTGGCTAGGCCGTTGTTGTTCTGACTGTTTCGTGTGGGTATGTTTTGAAAGGCACAGTATAAACTCTAAGTTGATGTGTTTTCCTGTGGCAGCGAGTGTTCTCTCCAGAAGGGCTGAGTGAGATGTGGAATGAGATGGTGAAGGATGAAGAGATCACTTTCAATGGAGAAGAATCGGCTCACCCAGGTAGGAACTACAATACCCATCTACCCTGTACCTTTTCATGACAACAATACCCCTGAACCTTTTAAATATATTAGAATGTATATTAGTATTAGTACATTATTATATTATTATTTAAAAAAAACATTCTTTTTTTTCTATATATAAATACATATATTTATTTATAATAATGACAATTGCAACAATACTGAATGAGCAATTATTTTAACTCAATATAATACATCAATAAAATCTATTTAGTCTCAAATAAATAATGAAACATGTTCAATTTGGTTTAAATAATGCAAAAACAAAGTGTTGGAGAAGAAAGTAAAAGTGCAATATGTGCCATGTAAACGTTTAAATTCCTTGCTCAGAACATATGAAAGCTGTTCCATATACCCTGTTAAGAAGTTTTAGGTTGTAGTTATTATAGGACTATTACTCTCTACCATTTGTATTTCATGTACCTTTGACTATTGGATGTTCTAATAGGCACTTTAGTATTGCCAGCCTAATCTCAGGAGTTGATAGGCGTCCCATTGTCGGGACAGTTGTGAACCATGCAGCGCCTTGTGTCACTATCGCAGATTCTAGAGAAACAACAAATGTCGGAACATATAAGTGTCTTATATCGGCTGAAAGCTTAAATTCTTGTTAATATAACTGCACTGTCCAATTTACAGTAGATGTTACTGCAAAAAAATGCCATGCTATTGTTTGAGGAGAGCTCCTAACAACAAAACACTTTTTTTCACTGCGATGGGTTTGATAAATTCACCTCTGAAGGTAAAATGTGTACTTACATTCTGAAATCTTGCTCTGATTAATCATCCAAAGGGTCCCAGAGATAACATGAAGTGTCATTTTGTTAGATAAAATCCTTTCATATCCTAAAAAGGTCCATATAGAATGCGCAATCAATTTTTTTCCCACTTGTTCAATTTGCAAAGAAAGGAATCTGTGAAAATCTCACCCTAAACGTTGTTTCAACCAGTCAAATCACGTTCGTATGTATTCCTCAGAAATCCTAGAAGGTAACCAGACTTCACTATATCATTAGGGGTGTAGTATATCCTATAGGACACCATATCAGAGATCCTAGAAGGTAACCAGACTTCACTATATCATTAGGGGTGTAGTATGTCCTATAGGACACCATATCAGAGATCCTAGAACGTAACCAGACTTCGCTATATCATTAGGGGTGTAGTATATATAGGACACCAAATATGGTCAGAGAGCAACGCCCTTATGGCCGGTCTTCATTTGATCGACTGTATCTTTGTCAAATAAGCACCAATTGGGGTCAAACGAAGCTAGCTAGATAGCCAATGAGCTGGGTTTTACAGGAGTATCCGGAAACCCTGTATCTGTTGTAAAATGTAGCTACTAACCTTGTGCGACAGCATGCCTTTTCCTTTTGGACAAAAATTATAGTATTTTTGAAGTTGCAAGCCTGAAACCTTGAACAGACTGCTGACACCCTGTGGAAGCCATAGGCATCCAGGGATCCATCTATTTGACAATATGACCTTTCTCATGCATCTTCTAAGAGGATGTTATCTCTCTCTCAAAAAATTGGGTTTTTATTTGTATTTTCTCCTACCGTATCTATTGTGTTATTCTCCTACATTTATTTTAACATTTCTATAAACTGCAAAGTGTTTTCTTTCCAATGGTACCAATTATATGCATATCCTGGCTCCAGGGCCTGAGCAACAGGCAGTTTACTTTGGGCACGTCATTCAGACAGGAAGTGGAGAAAAAAGGGGTCTAGCCCTATCATCCCCCGTTTGGTGAAGTAGGCTGTGATTCGTTGATAAATTAACAGGCACCGCATTGATTATATGCAACCCAGGACAAGCTAGATAACTACACATGGTTGATGATATTACTAATTTAACTAGTGACTATGTGAAGATTGATTGTTTTTTATAAGATAAGTTTAATGCTAGCTAGCACCTTACCGTGGCTCCTTGCTGCACTCACATAACAGGTAGTCAGCCTGGAATGCAATGTAATGTCCAAAAATGCAGATTACCGAGTGTTATGAAAACTTGAAATTGGCCCTAATTAATCGGCCATTCCGACACACTCGCATTCACTCACTCACTCACACAATATGTGAACACACTGTGAATTACTTGAGTTGCTCTTGCCCTCATACTTATGGTCCCTGATCTGTTGACCATTGAAAAATGAAAATTGCTAGTATAATTCTAGGAAAAATACTGTGAAAAATATTTGAAATATGAATGAAACTTAAATAATTCATTTGCACTTACTGTGTTTGCTACTTTATTTGTTATCGTTTATGACTCTGGATTTCAGGAAATGGCAGTTACAGGTGTTCAAAAACAAACGTTTATCAAATCTGGGAGTCCAAAGCATCACTCATCAGCACCACCTTGTTAAAGAAGCCAAGATGTATCGTTTGCTTAGGAGCTAGGATGCCAGAAGGCCACCCCTCAGAGCCTGGTTCCTCTTCCCCCAGCACAGACAGTAGAGGACCGGCCACCCCTCAGAGCCTGGTTCCTCTTCCCCCAGCACAGACAGTAGAGGACTGGTCACCCCTCAGAGCCTGGTTCCTCTTCCCCCAGCACAGACAGTAGAGGACTGGCCACCCCTCATAGCCTGGTTCCTCTTCCCCCAGCACAGACAGTAGAGGACTGGCCACCCCTCAGAGCCTGGTTCCTCTCCCCCCAGCACAGACAGTAGAGGACAGGCCACCCCTCAGAGCCTGGTTCCTCTCCCCCCAGCACAGACAGTAGAGGACTGGCCACCCCTCATAGCCTGGTTCCTCTTCCACCAGCACAGACAGTAGAGGACTGGCCACCCCTCAGAGCCTGGTTCCTCTCCCCCCAGCACAGACAGTAGAGGACTGGCCACCCCTCATAGCCTGGTTCCTCTTCCACCAGCACAGACAGTAGAGGACTGGCCACCCCTCATAGCCTGGTTCCTCTCCCCCCCAGCACAGACAGTAGAGGACTGGTCACCCCTCAGAGCCTGGTTCCTCTCCCCCCAGCACAGACAGTAGAGGACTGGCCACCCCTCAGAGCCTGGTTCCTCTCCCACCAGCACAGACAGTAGAGGACCGGCCACCCCTCATAGCCTGGTTCCTCTCCCACCAGCACAGACAGTAGAGGACTGGCCACCCCTCAGAGCCTGGTTCCTCTCCCCCCAGCACAGACAGTAGAGGACTGGCCACCCCTCATAGCCTGGTTCCTCTTCCACCAGCACAGACAGTAGAGGACTGGCCACCCCTCATAGCCTGGTTCCTCTTCCACCAGCACAGACAGTAGAGGACTGGCCACCCCTCATAGCCTGGTTCCTCTTCCACCAGCACAGACAGTAGAGGACTGGCCACCCCTCATAGCCTGGTTCCTCTTCCACCAGCACATACAGTAGAGGACTGGCCACCCCTCAGAGCCTGGTTCCTCTTCCACCAGCACAGACAGTAGAGGACTGGTCACCCCTCATAGCCTGGTTCCTCTTCCCCCAGCACAGACAGTAGAGGACTGGCCACCCCTCAGAGCCTGGTTCCTCTCCCACCAGCACAGACAGTAGAGGACTGGCCACCCCTCATAGCCTGGTTCCTCTTCCACCAGCACAGACAGTAGAGGACTGGCCACCCCTCATAGCCTGGTTCCTCTCCCCCCCAGCACAGACAGTAGAGGACTGGTCACCCCTCAGAGCCTGGTTCCTCTCCCCCCAGCACAGACAGTAGAGGACTGGCCACCCCTCAGAGCCTGGTTCCTCTCCCACCAGCACAGACAGTAGAGGACCGGCCACCCCTCATAGCCTGGTTCCTCTCCCACCAGCACAGACAGTAGAGGACTGGCCACCCCTCAGAGCCTGGTTCCTCTCCCCCCAGCACAGACAGTAGAGGACTGGCCACCCCTCATAGCCTGGTTCCTCTTCCACCAGCACAGACAGTAGAGGACTGGCCACCCCTCATAGCCTGGTTCCTCTTCCACCAGCACAGACAGTAGAGGACTGGCCACCCCTCATAGCCTGGTTCCTCTTCCACCAGCACAGACAGTAGAGGACTGGCCACCCCTCATAGCCTGGTTCCTCTTCCACCAGCACAGACAGTAGAGGACTGGCCACCCCTCATAGCCTGGTTCCTCTTCCACCAGCACATACAGTAGAGGACTGGCCACCCCTCAGAGCCTGGTTCCTCTTCCACCAGCACAGACAGTAGAGGACTGGTCACCCCTCATAGCCTGGTTCCTCTTCCCCCAGCACAGACAGTAGAGGACTGGCCACCCCTCAGAGCCTGGTTCCTCTCCCACCAGCACAGACAGTAGAGGACTGGCCACCCCTCATAGCCTGGTTCCTCTTCCACCAGCACATACAGTAGAGGACTGGCCACCCCTCAGAGCCTGGTTCCTCTCCCCCCAGCACAGACAGTAGAGGACTGGCCACCCCTCAGAGCCTGGTTCCTCTCCCCCCAGCACAGCCAGTAGAGGACTGGCCACCCCTCAGAGCCTGGTTCCTCTCCCCCCAGCACAGACAGTAGAGGACTGGCCACCCCTCAGAGCCTGGTTCCTCTTCCACCAGCACAGACAGTAGAGGACTGGACACCCCTCAGAGCCTGGTTCCTCTCCCCCCAGCACAGCCAGTAGAGGACTGGCCACCCCTCAGAGCCTGGTTCCTCTCCCCCCAGCACAGACAGTAGAGGACTGGCCACCCCTCAGAGCCTGGTTTCTCTTCCACCAGCACAGACAGTAGAGGACTGGCCACCCCTCAGAGCCTGGTTCCTCTCCCACCAGCACAGACAGTAGAGGACTGGCCACCCCTCAGAGCCTGGTTCCTCTTCCACCAGCACAGACAGTAGAGGACTGGCCACCCCTCAGAGCCTGGTTCCTCTCCCACCAGCACAGACAGTAGAGGACTGGCCACCCCTCAGAGCCTGGTTCCTCTTCCACCAGCACAGACAGTAGAGGACTGGCCACCCCTCATAGCCTGGTTCCTCTTCCCCGAGCACAGACAGTAGAGGACTGGCCACCCCTCATAGCCTGGTTCCTCTCCCCCCAGCACAGACAGTAGAGGACTGGCCACCCCTCAGAGCCTGGTTCCTCTCCCACCAGCACAGACAGTAGAGGACTGGCCACCCCTCAGAGCCTGGTTCCTCTTCCCCGAGCACAGACAGTAGAGGACTGGCCACCCCTCAGAGCCTGGTTCCTCTTCCACCAGCACAGACAGTAGAGGACTGGCCACCCCTCATAGCCTGGTTCCTCTCTAGGTTTCTTCCTAGGTTCTGGCCTTTCTAGGGAGTTTTTCTTAGCCACCGTGCTACTACACCTGCATTGCTTGCTGTTGGGGGTTTTAGGCTGGGTTTCTGTACAGCACTTTGTGACATCAGCTGATGTAAGAAGGGCTTTATAAATACATTTGGTTTGATGCTAGGAGATAAATGTGATGGTTCTGTAATGCTGTGTATGTTTGTCTCCTCCCTCCAGAAGACTGCACTGATTGCTTCGGTACTCAGAAGAAGGATGAATCCAACGATAAAGAGAAGAAGGAAGAGGAGGAAGTGTCGACATCTGTCCATCACTCTATCATCGAGACATGGGACTGGGGGCGGCAGCCAGGTGGGTGTTTATTCAACTCCCGGACAGAGCTGAGTAGGAGTAAACACGTTCTCTGTAAATGGTGACTTGACTTATGGTTGCAAAAGGTCCGAAACTTTCCAGTACATTTCTGGAATTTTTCCATGTGAAGTTAAACCTGTGAATCTTGGGATTTTTGCTTAAATTCATTTTTTAAAAGTTATCTTATAACAGTGAGCCTTTATTTGTGGGATACACATAAGGCAATTCTAGGTCTTGTAGCATATTGTGGTTAAACTATCCACAATTTATTGGAATTGCAACCCTCTGCATGCACAGTGCATTCCTCCATCACATGCACAGCTGATTCTCAAGATCTTACACACTAACGAGATGCTGTTGAGCCCACACTACTACACTGTCTGAGCCAAGGACTACATGCTTTCTGGTAAGTTTTCATTACAATACTGGGTGGGGGGAATATATTTTATATGACATACATGATCTGTTGTTAACTAGTAAATAGTAGCCTGCAGCAAAGTGTGTTTAAATCATTTCTAACTTGTTAACAATTTCTTCTAGTTCATTTTTGCTACCATGTGGATTTTAGCTTACTTGAGCCTGCTAACTGAGGAGTGTTAATTCACCTGTTTCCATACATATTTAATTTTAAAGCATTTATTTTACAAATTAGTTGTTTAATCTAATCCAACTATTTATTTGTACATGGAATTGTATTTGTTTAGTTTTTTACTAATTTTTCCCTAATCTTTACAGGAAAATGCCACGTGCACTATCTGATGTGTGGCGACATTTCACTGCAGCTAATGTAGAAGAAAAAGCTGTGTACATTTGCAAATACTGTGCCAAATCATATGTGAAGAAGGCAACAAAGATACAGAATCATCTGGCCAAGTGCATAAAGTTCCCTCAGCGCTCACAACAAGCAACCTCTGACAAAAGCCCCTCTACTTCTATTCGAGGTGTAAATGATGAATCAGACACCTTATCGACAGCAACAGCTCATGGTCCTCCTGTTTATGACTCAATGGAGAAACGTAGTCAGAGAAATGCTGATGAATGTCTTGTTCGAGCTGTGTATGCAACTGGTTCGCCTCTGATGTTCAGAGGCAATGTGTATTGGAAGAGATTTGTGAATGTTCTTCGCCCAGCATACACCCCTCCAACCAGACATGCTTTATCTACTCATTTGCTAGATGCAGAGTTCAAAAAAGTTCAAGTGAAGGTCAAGCAGATTGTATTGCCATCTCTGATGGGTGGTCGAATGTTCATGGGCAAGGAATAATTAACTACATCTCCACCCCTCAACCAGTATTCTACAAGAGCACAGACACAAGGGACAACAGACACACCGGTCTCTACATTGCAGATGAGCTGAAGGCAGTCATCAATGACCTTGGACCACAGAAGGTATTTACACTGGTGACAGACAATGCTGCGAACATGAAGGCTGCTTGGTCTAAAGTGGAGGAGTCCTACCCTCACATCACACCCATTGGCTGTGCTGCTCATGCATTGAATCTGCTCCTCAAGGACCTCATGCCACTGAAAACAATGGATACACTACAAGAGAGCCAAGGAAATGGTTAGGTATGAGAAGGGTCATCAATCTACCTCACCAAGCAAAGTGAGAAGAATAAGAGCACCACATTGAAGCTGCCCAGCAACACCCGTTGGGGTGGTGTTGTCGTCATGTTTGACAGTCTCCTGGAGGGGAAGGAGTCTCTCCAAGAAATGGCCATATCACAGTCTGCCGATATGGACAGCCCCATCAAGAGGATCCTCCTGGATGGTGTATTTTGGAGAGTGGGGTAAGCGGTGTGAAACTCCTGAAACCTATAGCAGAAGCCATTACACGGAATGAGGGAGGCAATGCCATCCTGTCTGATGTTCAGACTCTGCTTGCAGATGTGAGATAATAAATCCATACTGCCCTGCCCACTTCACTGTTGCTCCAAGCAGAGGAAACTGCAGTTCTGAAATACATCAAAAAGCGTGAAGACTTCTGCCTGAAGCCCAAACACGTCACAGCGTACATGTTGGACCCCAAGTATGCTGGCAAGAGCATCCTGTCTGGTGCAGAGATCAACAAGGCCTATGGTGTCATCACTACCGTGTCTCGCCACCTTGGCCTGGATGAGGGCAAGGTTCTTGGCAGTCTGGCAAAGTACACTTCCAAGCAAGGGCTTTGGGATGGAGATGCAATATGGAAGTTGTGCCAACATATCTCATCAGCCACCTGGTGGAAGGGACTTTGTGGATCTGAGGCTCTTTCCCCTGTTGCCTCCATCATCCTCCAAATCCCACCAATATCAGCCGCCTCAGGGCACAACTGGTCCTTGTTTGGGAACACACACACTAAAGCACGCAACAGGCTGACCAATACAAGGGTTGAAAAATTGGTGGCCACCTGGGAAAATTTGATGCTTTTTGAGCCTGACAACAAACTATCCTCAACAAGGTTGGAAAGTGACAGTGAAGATGAGGCCTGGGAGTCTGATGTTCAAGAGGTGGACATTGAGGAGGTCCAGGGAGAAGACATGGAAGTCTGCAAGGAAGACAACCAAAGATTTTGTTTCTAGACTATCATTTTACAGATGTATGTTGAAAACGTTTTTGGGAGATGTGATGGATCATTGTGGATCATTCAATATTTGCTTTGTTGTTCAGTGAAATCACCCCATGTGAAGAGTCAACTAATTTAATTAAAGTTCAATTCGTAACTAAATTGTTTTTTTGTTTTTTTCTATTGGAAGGAATTAATCATTTGCAATTATGTCTACTTATGTTAAGGTAAATATATCCAATGGTATAAACATCTACATTTTAAACGGTATTCATATTAATTCCCATATATTCCCGTTAATTTCCACGTAAAGTTTCCACCTCCTCAATATGTGCAACTTGACTCGAGTCTTCAACCTGCGTACTGCTTGTATAGGCTGCTGTTTCGGTCTGAGACGTTGTTGTCTCAGACGAAATCATCACAATCATGGTTTTAAATAATGCATCTCTTGCTAATTGCAGTTCTGACATCAGACGTTGTACCTGCTTTTTTGTATTTTTTGTATACAAGCCCAGAGCATAGTGTAATGTTAAAATGCAGTGCTGTGTTGACAGCAATGGACTCTCCACTTCTACATGTCACTGAGATATTGGAATAGTGACCCTTTCCCCACCTGGCTGTCCCCTCTGAAGTCTGACTGGTCTCCTGCTGGTGTGCCTCTCCTGGCACGCGAGGTGTGACTGGACTATCAAATGACTGGACAGACTGCAGGCCAGGACGGTTATGTCTAGTGTTTCATCTAGGTACCACTCCAACTCCAAACCCCCACGGTATGCTCTGCTGGGTCTAGTCTAGTCCTATCCCCAAACCCCCACGGTATGCTCTGCTGGGTCTAGTCTGGTCCTATCCCCGAACCCCCACGGTATGCTCTGCTGGGTCTAGTCTAGTCCTATCCCCAAACCCCCACGGTATGCTCTGCTGGGTCTAGTCTGGTCCTATCCCCGAACCCCCACGGTATGCTCTGCTGGGTCTAGTCTGGTCCTATCCCCGAACCCCCACGGTATGCTCTGCTGGGTCTAGTCTGGTCCTATCCCCAAACCCCACGGTATGCTCTGCTGGGTCTAGTCTGGTCCTATCCCCAAACCCCCACGGTATGCTCTGCTGGGTCTGGTCCTATCCCCAAACCCCCACGGTATGCTCTGCTGGGTCTGGTCCTATCCCCAAACCCCACGGTATGCTCTGCTGGGTCTAGTCTGGTCCTATCCCCAAACCCCCACGGTATGCTCTGCTGGGTCTGGTCCTATCCCCAAACCCCACGGTATGCTCTGCTGGGTCTAGTCCTATCCCCAAACCCCACGGTATGCTCTGCTGGGTCTAGTCCTATCCCCAAACCCCCACGGTATGCTCTGCTTGGTCTAGTCTGGTCCTATCCCCAAACCCCCACGGTATGCTCTGCTGGGTCTGGTCCTATCCCCAAACCCCACGGTATGCTCTGCTGGGTCTAGTCCTATCCCCAAACCCCCACGGTATGCTCTGCTGGGTCTGGTCCTATCCCCAAACCCCCACGGTATGCTCTGCTGGGTCTAGTTTGGTCCTATCCCCAAACCCCACGGTATGCTCTGCTGGGTCTGGTCCTATCCCCAAACCCCCACGGTATGCTCTGCTGGGTCTAGTCCTATCCCCAAACCCCACGGTATGCTCTGCTGGGTCTAGTCTGGTCCTATCCCCAAACCCCCACGGTATGCTCTGCTGGGTCTGGTCCTATCCCCAAACCCCCACTGTATGCTCTGCTGGGTCTAATCTGGTCATAATAAAGGATAACATTCACATACTGACTATCTCTGAAACTGACTTAGATAATTCCTTTAAATTATCCAGTGGTAGCGATATATGGTTTCAACATCTTCAGAAGAGACAGGAATGCCAATGGTGGAGGTGTTGCCACGTATGTTCGTATTAGAGAGGATCTACAGATGCATCTGCCTCACCTAAAGCCCTTTCTGGTGGGAAGCTGCTATAGACCACACAATGCTAACAGTCAGTGTCTGGATAACATGTGTGAAATGCTTGATAATGTATGTGATATCAACAGAGGTATATTTTCTGGGTGATTTTAAATATTGACTGGCTTTCATCAAGCTGCCCACTCAAGAAAAAGCTTCACGGATCAAGAGTTACCTGTCTGACAGAACACACAGGGTGTTCTTTAATGGAAGCCTTTCCAACATAATCCAGGTAGAAGCAGGAATTCCCCAGGGCAGCTGTTTAGGCCACTTACTTTTTAAAATCTTTACTAACGACATGCCACTGGCTTTGACTAAAGCCAGTGGCTTTATGTATGCGGATGACTCAACACTATACACGTCAGCTACTACAGTGACTGAAATGACTGCAACACTTAACATAGAGCTGCAGTTAGTTTCAGTCAGTTCGACTGGCTTTCAATGAGTGACATATCTATAGCACACATTTCTATGTGAATTTAGTCGGGTCACCCAAAAAGTGGCACATTGCAACTTTAAATGTACACAGAGAGCATTAATAATATGCATGTCAATCTCTCCTGGCTCAAAGTGGAGGAGAAACTGACTAAATTGCTACTTGTATTTGTGAAAGATATTAACATGTTGATTGCAGTAATTTATAAAGCTCTTTGTTACATTAACTGACGTCACAAAGTGTTGTGCAGAAACCCAGCCTAAAACCGCAACTGAGTTGTCTTTTTAAACCACTAGCACACAGCTCCGACACCCATGCATACCCCACAAGACATGCCACCAAAGGTCTCTTCACAGTCCCCAAGTCCAGAACAGACTATGGGAGGAGCACAGTACTACATAGAGCCATGACTACATGCAACTCTATTCCACAGTACTACATAGAGCCATGACTACATGCAACTCTATTCCACAGTACTACATAGAGCCATGACTACATGCAACTCTATTCCACAGTACTACATAGAGCCATGACTACATGCAACTCTATTCCACAGTACTACATAGAGCCATGACTACATGCAACTCTATTCCACAGTACTACACAGAGCCATGACTACATGGAACTCTATTTCACAGTACTACATAGAGCCATGACTACATGCAACTCTATTCCACATCAGGTAACTGATGCAGCAGGAGAATCAGATTTATAAATACAGATAAAAATACACCTTATGGAACAGCGGGGGCTGTGAAGCAACACAGGCACAGACACATGCACACACACGTAACCTACACACACACACGATAACAGTATTGTAGATATGTGGTAGTGGTCTGAGGGAACACACTTAATGTATTGTAGAGTAGTGGTCTGAGGGAACACACTTAATGTATTGTAGATATGTGGTAGTAGAGTAGTGGTCTGAGGGAACACACTTAATGTGTTGTAGATATGTGGTAGTAGAGTAGTGGTCTGAGGGAACACACTTAATGTATTGTAGAGTAGTGGTCTGAGGGAACACACTTAATGTATTGTAGATATGTGGTAGTAGAGTAGTGGTCTGAGGGAACACACTTAATGTATTGTAGAGTAGTGGCCTGAGGGAACACACTTAATGTATTGTAGATACAGTGCCTTGCGAAAGTATTTGGCCCCCTTGAACTTTGTGACCTTTTGCCACATTTCAGGCTTCAAACATAAAGATATAAAACTGTATTTTTTTGTGAAGAATTAACAACAATTGGGACACAATCATGAAGTGGAACAACATTTATTGGATATTTCAAACTTTTTTAACAAATCAAAAACGGAAAAATTGGGCGTGCAAAATTATTCAGCCCCTTGACTTTCAGTGCAGCAAACTCTCTCCAGAAGTTCAGTGAGGATCTCTGAATGATCCAATGTTGACCTAAATGACTAATGATGATAAATACAATCCACCTGTGTGTAATCAAGTCTCCGTATAAATGCACCTGCACTGTGATAGTCTCAGAGGTCCGTTAAAAGCGCAGAGAGCATCACGAAGAACAAGGAACACACCAGGCAGGTCCGAGATACTGTTGTGAAGAAGTTTAAAGCTGGATTTGGATACAAAAAGATTTCCCAAGCTTTAAACATCCCAAGGAGCACTGTGCAAGCGATAATATTGAAATGGAAGGAGTATCAGACCACTGCAAATCTACCAAGATCTGGCCGTCCCTCTAAACTTTCAGCTCATACAAGGAGAAGACTGATCAGAGATGCAGCCAAGAGGCCCTTGATCACTCTGGATGAACTGCAGAGATCTACAGCTGAGGTGGGAGACTCTGTCCATAGGACAACAATCAGTCGTATATTGCACAAATCTGGCCTTTATGGAAGAGTGGCAAGAAGAAAGCCATTTCTTAAAGATATCCATAAAAAGTGTGTCGGTTAAAGTTTGCCACAAGCCAACTGGGAGACACACCAAACATGTGGAAGAAGGTGCTCTGGTCAGATGAAACCAAAATTGAACTTTTTGGCAACAATGCAAAACGTTATGTTTGGCGTAAAAGCAACACAGCTCATCACCCTGAACACACCATCCCCACTGTCAAACATGGTGGTGGCAGCATCATGGTTTGGGCCTGCTTTTCTTCAGCAGGGACAGGGAAGATGGTTAAAATTGATGGGAAGATGGATGGAGCCAAATACAGGACCATTCTGGAAGAAAACCTGATGGAGTCTGCAAAAGACCTGAGACTGGGACGGAGATTTGTCTTCCAACAAGACAATGATCCAAAACATAAAGCAAAATCTACAATGGAATGGTTCAAAAATAAACATATCCAGGTGTTAGAATGGCCAAGTCAAAGTCCAGACCTGAATCCAATCGAGAATCTGTGGAAAGAACTGAAAACTGCTGTTCACAAATGCTCTCCATCCAACCTCACTGAGCTCGAGCTGTTTTGCAAGGAGGAATGGGAAAAAATGTCAGTCTCTCGATGTGCAAAACTGATAGAGACATACCCCAAGCGACTTACAGCTGTAATCGCAGCAAAAGGTGGCGCTACAAAGTATTAACTTAAGGGGGCTGAATAATTTTGCACGCCCAATTTTTCAGTTTTTGATTTGTTAAAAAAGTTTGAAATATCCAATAAAATGTCGTTCCACTTCATGATTGTGTCCCACTTGTTGTTGATTCTTCACAAAAAAATACAGTTTTATATCTTTGTTTGAAGCCTGAAATGTGGCAAAAGGTCGCAAAGTTCAAGGGGGCCGAATACTTTCGCAAGGCACTGTATGTGGTAGTAGAGTAGTGGTCTGAGGGAACACACTTAATGTATTGTGAAATCTGTTATGAAATGTATTTGTTTAAAAACATTACATTGTCTACCTGCCTTAATTTCACTGGGCCACAGGAAAAGTAGCTGCTGCCTTGTCAGAAACTAATGGGGATCCTTAAAAAATACAAAATGTTGGCGCCTCTGTCGGTTTCTTTCTCTGTTTCCAATCCACAGGGCTGGGTGTGGCAGCATGGTGCATGTCTGGCTGCAGGAGATAAGCATTAAGCACTTGGTGGTGGGAGTCCTTGTCTGGACCAGCCCAGCCGGGTGGCCCCTGTTCTCTCCAGTCCTGATTATAGTACTGTACTGTGTGCTTGCCAGTAGTGCTTTTTTTGAGGTCCGGTTCGGTTATTAAAACATTACATTCAAAATATGTTTTTATTTTGTTTTGCTTTATAATGGGAATTCCAAAGCTAAAAATAGTGAACATTCCGTTGTCTCTACCAGGTCCTCATTGGTAGACAGCAATAGAAAAATAAGGAAGTAACTATGAAATAATAACATATTTCAGTTGGGTATGTTACTTAAACTTTTTTTGATGATAGTTTTTAATTCCTTAAAGTTGTCGACTAATCTCTGCTCAGCCAGTAGCAGCCAGCTTGCCAGCCAGACAACCCTCTAACGTTATCTCTGTGTTCCCCATACTGTACTGTCTTTGAGATAGTAGCTGCTTAAGTATGCTGTGGAGTTGTCTGACAAAATAATTTTGCTAGTTCAAAGTACATCCTTGAAATGTTTGTACAACTTGATTGGAGTTCACCTGTGATTAAATTAATTACAAAATTATTTTTTTAAACTTTTTTTTATTTCACCTTTATTTAACCAGGTAGGCTAGTTGAGAACACCTTTATTTAACCAGGTAGGCTAGTTGAGAACACCTTTATTTAACCAGGTAGGCTAGTTGAGAACACCTTTATTTAACCAGGTAGGCCAGTTGAGAACACCTTTATTTAACCACGTAGGCAAGTTGAGAACAAGTTCTCATTTACAATTGCGACCTGGCCAAGATAAAGCATAGCAGTTCGACACATACAACAACACATAGTTACACATAGAGTAAAACAAACATACAGTAGAAACAAGTCTATATACGATGTGAGCAAATGAGGTGAGATAAGGGAGGTAAAGGCAAAAAAAAGGCCATGGTGGCCAATTGATTGGACATGATTTTGAAAGGCACACATCTGTCTATATAATGTACCACAGTTGACAGCATGTCAGAGCCAAAACCAAGCCAAGAGGTCAAAGGAATTGTCTGTAGAGCTCCGAGACAGGATTGTGTAGAGGCACAGATCGGGGGAAGGGTACCAAAACATTTCTGCAGCATTTAAGGTCTCCAAGAACACAGTGGCCTCCATCATTCTTAAATGGAAGAAGTTTGGAACCACCAAGACCCTTCCTAGAGCTGGCCGACCGGCCAAACTGAGTAATTGGGGGAGAAGGGCCTTGGTCAGGGAGGTGACCAAGAACCTGATGGTCACTCTGTCAGAACTCCAGAGTTCCTCTGTGGAGATGGGAGAACCTTCCAGAAGGACAACCAACTCCACCAATCAGGTTCATCTTCCAACAACCTTAAGCAACCTTAAGCACACAGCAACCTTAAGCACACAGCCAAGACAATGCAGGAGTGGCTTCGGGACAAGTCTCTGAATGTCCTTGAGTGGCTCAGACAGAACCCGATTTGAACATCTCTGGAGAGACCTGAAAATAGCTGTGCAGTGACGCTCCCCATCCAGCCTGACGGAGCTTGAGGGAATCTGCAGAGAAGAATGGGAGAAACCCCCCAAATACAGGTGTGCCAAGCTTGTAGCGTCCGTGTTGTATCTAGATGATGTCAGTTAGCTGCTATATATACAGTACCAGTCAAAAGTTTGGACACACCTACTCAATCAAGGGTTTTTCTTTATTTTTACTATTTTCTACATTGTAGAATAATAATGAAGACACAAACTATGAAATAACACATGGATTCTTCAAAGTAGGTACCCAAAGTAGCCACAGCTTTGCACATTCTTGGCATTCTCTCAACCAGCTTCATGAGGAATGCTTTTCCAACATTCTTGAAGAATTTCCAACATATGCTGAGCACTTTTTGCCTGCTTTTCCTTCACTCTGCGATCCAACTCATCCCATAATAATAAGAACAAGAATATTGCCCATGATTTTGGAATGAGATGTTTGACGAACAGTATACATTTTACATACATTTCAGTATTTTATTTTCAATAATTTAGCAAAAATGTCTAAAAACATGTGTTCGCTTTGTCATTGTGGGGAACAAGTCGTTATGGGGTGTTGTGGGGAACAAGCCGTTATGGGGTGTTGTGGGGAACAAGCCGTTGTGGGGAACAAGCCGTTGTGGGGTGTTGTGGGGAACAAGTCGTTGTGGGGAACAAGTCGTTGTGGGGTGTTGTGGGGAACAAGTCGTTGTGGGGAACAAGTCGTTGTGGGGAACAAGTCGTTGTGGGGAACAAGCCGTTATGGGGTGTTGTGGGGAACAAGTCGTTGTGGGGAACAAGTCGTTGTGGGGAACAAGCCGTTATGGGATGTTGTGGGGAACAAGCCGTTATGGGATGTTGTGGGGAACAAGTCGTTATGGGGTGTTGTGGGGAATAAGCCGTTATGGGGTGTTGTGGGGAACAAGCCGTTGTGGGGAACAAGCCGTTGTGGGGAACAAGCCGTTGTGGGGAACAAGTCGTTGTGGGGAACAAGTCGTTGTGGGGAACAAGTCGTTGTGGGGTGTTGTGTGGAACAAGTTGTTGTGGGGAATAAGTCGTTGTGGGGTGTTGTGGGGAACAAGTTGTTGTGGGGAACAAGTTGTTGTGGGGAATAAGTCGTTGTGGGGTGTTGTGGGGAACAAGTCGTTGTGGGGAACAAGTTGTTGTGGGGAATAAGTCGTTGTGGGGTGTTGTGGGGAACAAGTCGCTGTGGGGAACAAGTCGTTGTGGGGTGTTGTGGGGAACAAGTTGTTGTGGGGTATCAATACTTTCTGAAGGCCCTGTATGGGAAAACAGTTTTGGCGCTACTTTCAGAAGTACTGGTTAAAAAGTATACAAAAGTACCAGAGAATCCCTTTGAGTGGATTTCAGATCTGTTATTTTGGGCTATTTGGTCCCCCACACAGGGCTGTAGGGCCGTCACAGAGACAGGGCTGTAGGGCCGTCACAGAGACAGGGCTGTAGGGCCGTCACAGAGACAGGGCTGTAGGGCCGTCACAGAGACAGGGCTGTAGGGCCGTCACAGAGACAGGGCTGTAGGGCCGTCACAGAGACAGGGCTGTAGGGCCGTCACAGAGACAGGGCTGTAGGGCCGTCACAGAGACAGGGCTGTAGGGCCGTCACAGAGACAGGGCTGTAGGGCCGTCACAGAGACGTACTGGAAGGGCTGTAGGGCTATAGGGCCGTCACAGAGACGTACTGGAAGGGCTGTAGGGCCGTCACAGAGACGTACTGAAACATCTGATGCTGAGCTTGTTATGCTCTTATGGATCAAAATGTTATCCCTAAAATAAGTTTGCAACTAGTAAAGGAATCATGTTTGGTAATGAAACTGTATTTCTACTACTCACAGCACCTGATGTCTCTCTCTCTGTGTCTCTGTCTCTCTCTGTGTCTCTGTCTCTCTCTCTGTCTCTCTCTGTCTCTCTCTGTCTCTCTGTGTCTCTCTCTCTGTCTCTCTGTGTCTCTCTCTCTCTCTCTGTCTCTCTGTGTCTCTCTCTGTCTCTCTGTCTGTGTCTCTGTCTCTCTCTCTGTGTTTCTCTGTCTCTCTCTCTGTGTCTCTGTCTCTCTCTCTCTCTCTGTCTCTCTCTCTGTGTCTCTGTCTCTCTCTCTGTGTCTCTCTATCTCTCTCTGTGTCTCTATATCTCTCTCTGTGTCTCTGTCTGTCTCTCTCTCTGTCTCTCTCTGTCTCTCTATATCTCTCTCTCTCTGTGTCTCTCTCTCTCTGTCTCTCTCTGTCTCTCTGTGTCTCTCTGTGTCTCTGTCTCTCTCTCTGTCTCTCTCTATCTCTCTGTGTCTCTGTCTCTCTCTCTGTCTCTGTCTCTCTGTGTCTCTCTGTCTCTCTCTCTGTCTCTCTCTGTCTCTCTGTGTCTCTCAGATGAGACGGAGCTGAAGGACTGTCTGATGGTGCTGGTAGATGACCAACAGAAGCTATCGGCTCAGATGGCTAAGAGCACGCTGTCTGCCCTGCGTCTACGCCAGCGCCTGGTCATCCTAGAGAGATACCTCATATCCCTGAGCCACAGCATGATGGAAGAGAAGTACAAGGTTCGGTGGAAGAGCCCCCCCAGCCCCCCTCCACCCATCGTAGACAACAAGAGGTACACTGTAAACCGAAACGCTCATCCACTATTGCAAGTGATAGTACAGGAAGTAGCAGCCATGGTTCTGTCATCTCATTGTTAGCTACGCTGACTGGGCCACACCAGTGCAAGTGATTCATCTGAAACATTCCCCTTTAGATGATCAGCTTGATCTGAGTCATGTGTCATCTTGGGGCTAAAGGTGTCTCTCTCTCTCTAGCCCCCGGCCAGCCAGCAAGGGTGTGGAGGGTCTGGCCAGAGTCGGCTCCAGAGCAGCTCTCTCCTTCGCCTTTGCCTTCCTACGACGAGCCTGGAGGTCTGGTAAGCATCCTCTCCATCGTCTAGGCAACCCTTCACTTAGTCTGTAGACAGCATCCTCTCCATCGTCTAGGCAACCCTTCACTTAGTCTGTAGACAGCCTCCTCTCCATCGTCTAGACAACCCTTCACTTAGTCTGTAGACAGCATCCTCTCCATCGTCTAGGCAACCCTTCACTTAGTCTGTAGACAGCCTCCTCTCCATCGTCTAGGCAACCCTTCACTTAGTCTGTAGACAGCCTCCTCTCCATCGTCTAGACAACCCTTCACTTAGTCTGTAGACAGCCTCCTCTCCATCGTCTAGACAACCCTTCACTTAGTCTGTAGACAGCCTCCTCTCCATCGTCTAGACAACCCTTCACTTAGTCTGTAGACAGCCTCCTCTCCATCGTCTAGACAACCCTTCACTTAGTCTGTAGACAGCTCTCCATCGTCTAGACAACCCTTCACTTAGTCTGTAGACAGCCTCCTTTACTGGTGACATCACATAGTCAACATGGTTCAGAGTGTCAGACCCTCCGTGGTCCTCCCCTGCCCCCTTCTACCATCCCCTTCTACCCTCCCCGCAGTATCACATCGTAATACATATAGGATCGTGAGAATCAGAATACATATGGTATTGGTGCCTAAGCATGGTGATCATATGGTATTGGTGCCTAAGCATGGTGATCATATGGTATTGGTGCCTAAGCATGGTGATCATATGGTATTGGTGCCTAAGCATGGTGATCATATGGTATTGGTGCCTAAGCATGGTGATCATATGGTATTGGTGCCTAAGCATGGTGATCATATGGTATTGGTGCCTAAGCATGGTGATCATATGGTATTGGTGCCTAAGCATGGTGATCATATGGTATTGGTGCCTAAGCATGGTGATCATATGGTATTGGTGCCTAAGCATGGTGATCATATGGTATTGGTGCCTAAGCATGGTGATCATATCGTATGGTGAGGTTCCTGGTCATTCCCAGCCCCAGTGTCCCGTGTGTCTAACATGTTGGTGCTTTGATCAGGTGACGACGCGGACCTGTGCAGTGAGCTGCTCCAGGAGTCCCTGGACGCTCTGCGGGCCCTCCCAGAAGCCACTCTGTTTGACGAGGGCACCGTGTCGTCTGTCTGGCTGGAGGTCGTGGAGAGAGCCACCAAGTTCCTCAGGTCAGTACTACCTGCTGTCTGGTTTGTCTTGTGATATCCATCGTTCTGCCAGTGATGTGTTATTGAAACTGTGGTTGGTTTCTAGTGATGTGTTATTGAAACTGTGGTTGGTTTCTAGTGATGTGTTATTTAAACTGTGGTTGGTTTCTAGTGATGTGTTATTGAAACTGTGGTTGGTTTCTAGTGATGTGTTATTTAAACTGTGGTTGGTTTCTAGTGATGTGTTATTTAAACTGTGGTTGGTTTCTAGTGATGTGTTATTTAAACTGGTTGGTTTCTAGTGATGTGTTATTTAAACTGTGGTTGGTTTCTAGTGATGTGTTATTTAAACTGTGGTTGGTTTCTAGTGATGTGTTATTTAAACTGTGGTTGGTTTCTAGTGATGTGTTATTTAAACTGTGGTTGGTTTCTAGTGATGTGTTATTTAAACTGTGGTTGGTTTCTAGTGATGTGTTATTTAAACTGTGGTTGGTTTCTAGTGATGTGTTATTGAAACTGTGGTTGGTTTCTAGTGATGTGTTATTTAAACTGTGGTTGGTTTCTAGTGATGTGTTATTGAAACTGTGGTTGGTTTCTAGTGATGTGTTATTTAAACTGTGGTTGGTTTCTAGTGATGTGTTATTTAAACTGTGGTTGGTTTCTAGTGATGTGTTATTTAAACTGTGGTTGGTTTCTAGTGACGTGTTATTTAAACTGTGGTTGGTTTCTAGTGATGTGTTATTTAAACTGTGGTTGGTTTCTAGTGATGTGTTATTTAAACTGTGGTTGGTTTCTAGTGACGTGTTATTTAAACTGTGGTTGGTTTCTAGTGATGTGTTATTTAAACTGTGGTTGGTTTCTAGTGATGTGTTATTTAAACTGTGGTTGGTTTCTAGTGATGTGTTATTTAAACTGTGGTTGGTTTCTAGTGATGTGTTATTTAAACTGTGGTTGGTTTCTAGTGATGTGTTATTTAAACTGTGGTTGGTTTCTAGTGATGTGTTATTTAAACTGTGGTTGGTTTCTAGTGATGTGTTATTGAAACTGTGGTTGGTTTCTAGTGATGTGTTATTTAAACTGTGGTTGGTTTCTAGTGATGTGTTATTTAAACTGTGGTTGGTTTCTAGTGATGTTATTTAAACTGTGGTTGGTTTCTAGTGATGTGTTATTTAAACTGTGGTTGGTTTCTAGTGATGTGTTATTTAAACTGTGGTTGGTTTCTAGTGATGTGTTATTTAAACTGTGGTTGGTTTCTAGTGATGTGTTATTTAAACTGTGGTTGGTTTCTAGTGACGTGTTATTTAAACTGTGGTTGGTTTCTAGTGATGTGTTATTTAAACTGTGGTTGGTTTCTAGTGATGTGTTATTTAAACTGTGGTTGGTTTCTAGTGATGTGTTATTTAAACTGTGGTTGGTTTCTAGTGATGTGTTATTTAAACTGTGGTTGGTTTCTAGTGATGTGTTATTTAAACTGTGGTTGGTTTCTAGTGATGTGTTATTTAAACTGTGGTTGGTTTCTAGTGATGTTATTTAAACTGTGGTTGGTTTCTAGTGATGTGTTATTTAAACTGTGGTTGGTTTCTAGTGATGTGTTATTTAAACTGTGGTTGGTTTCTAGTGATGTGTTATTTAAACTGTGGTTGGTTTCTAGTGATGTGTTATTTAAACTGTGGTTGGTTTCTAGTGATGTGTTATTTAAACTGTGGTTGGTTTCTAGTGATGTGTTATTTAAACTGTGGTTGGTTTCTAGTGATGTGTTATTTAAACTGTGGTTGGTTTCTAGTGATGTGTTATTGAAACTGTGGTTGGTTTCTAGTGATGTGTTATTTAAACTGTGGTTGGTTTCTAGTGATGTGTTATTTAAACTGTGGTTGGTTTCTAGTGATGTGTTATTTAAACTGTGGTTGGTTTCTAGTGATGTGTTATTTAAACTGTGGTTGGTTTTCAGTGATGTGTTATTTAAACTGTGGTTGGTTTCTAGTGATGTGTTATTGAAACTGGTTGGTTTCTAGTGATGTGTTATTTAAACTGTGGTTGGTTTCTAGTGATGTGTTATTTAAACTGTGGTTGGTTTCTAGTGATGTGTTATTTAAACTGTGGTTGGTTTCTAGTGATGTGTTATTGAAACTGTGGTTGGTTTCTAGTGATGTGTTATTTAAACTGTGGTTGGTTTCTAGTGATGTGTTATTTAAACTGTGGTTGGTTTCTAGTGATGTGTTATTTAAACTGTGGTTGGTTTCTAGTGATGTGTTATTTAAACTGTGGTTGGTTTTCAGTGATGTGTTATTTAAACTGTGGTTGGTTTCTAGTGATGTGTTATTTAAACTGTGGTTGGTTTCTAGTGATGTGTTATTTAAACTGTGGTTGGTTTCTAGTGATGTGTTATTTAAACTGTGGTTGGTTTCTAGTGATGTGTTATTTAAACTGTGGTTGGTTTCTAGTGATGTGTTATTTAAACTGTGGTTGGTTTCTAGTGATGTGTTATTTAAACTGTGGTTGGTTTCTAGTGATGTGTTATTTAAACTGTGGTTGGTTTCTAGTGATGTGTTATTTAAACTGTGGTTGGTTTCTAGTGACGTGTTATTTAAACTGTGGTTGGTTTCTAGTGATGTGTTATTTCAACTGTGGTTGGTTTCTAGTGATGTGTTATTTAAACTGTGGTTGGTTTCTAGTGATGTGTTATTTAAACTGTGGTTGGTTTCTAGTGATGTGTTATTTAAACTGGTTGGTTTCTAGTGATGTGTTATTTAAACTGTGGTTGGTTTCTAGTGATGTGTTATTGAAACTGGTTGGTTTCTAGTGATGTGTTATTGAAACTGGTTGGTTTCTAGTGATGTGTTATTTAAACTGTGGTTGGTTTCTAGTGATGTGTTATTGAAACTGGTTGGTTTCTAGTGATGTGTTATTTAAACTGTGGTTGGTTTCTAGTGACGTGTTATTTAAACTGTGGTTGGTTTCTAGTGATGTGTTATTTAAACTGTGGTTGGTTTCTAGTGATGTGTTATTTAAACTGTGGTTGGTTTCTAGTGATGTGTTATTTAAACTGTGGTTGGTTTCTAGTGATGTGTTATTTAAACTGTGGTTGGTTTCTAGTGATGTGTTATTTAAACTGTGGTTGGTTTCTAGTGACGTGTTATTTAAACTGTGGTTGGTTTCTAGTGATGTGTTATTTAAACTGTGGTTGGTTTCTAGTGATGTGTTATTTAAACTGTGGTTGGTTTCTAGTGATGTGTTATTTAAACTGTGGTTGGTTTCTAGTGATGTGTTATTTAAACTGTGGTTGGTTTCTAGTGACGTGTTATTTAAACTGTGGTTGGTTTCTAGTGATGTGTTATTTAAACTGTGGTTGGTTTCTAGTGATGTGTTATTTAAACTGTGGTTGGTTTCTAGTGATGTGTTATTTAAACTGTGGTTGGTTTCTAGTGATGTGTTATTTAAACTGTGGTTGGTTTCTAGTGACGTGTTATTTAAACTGTGGTTGGTTTCTAGTGATGTGTTATTTAAACTGTGGTTGGTTTCTAGTGATGTGTTATTTAAACTGTGGTTGGTTTCTAGTGATGTGTTATTTAAACTGGTTGGTTTCTAGTGATGTGTTATTTAAACTGTGGTTGGTTTCTAGTGATGTGTTATTTAAACTGTGGTTGGTTTCTAGTGATGTGTTATTTAAACTGTGGTTGGTTTCTAGTGATGTGTTATTTAAACTGTGGTTGGTTTCTAGTGATGTGTTATTTAAACTGTGGTTGGTTTCTAGTGATGTGTTATTTAAACTGTGGTTGGTTTCTAGTGATGTGTTATTTAAACTGTGGTTGGTTTCTAGTGATGTGTTATTTAAACTGTGGTTGGTTTCTAGTGACGTGTTATTTAAACTGTGGTTGGTTTCTAGTGATGTGTTATTTAAACTGTGGTTGGTTTCTAGTGATGTGTTATTTAAACTGGTTGGTTTCTAGTGATGTGTTATTTAAACTGGTTGGTTTCTAGTGATGTGTTATTTAAACTGTGGTTGGTTTCTAGTGATGTGTTATTTAAACTGTGGTTGGTTTCTAGTGATGTGTTATTTAAACTGGTTGGTTTCTAGTGATGTGTTATTTAAACTGTGGTTGGTTTCTAGTGATGTGTTATTTAAACTGTGGTTGGTTTCTAGTGATGTGTTATTTAAACTGTGGTTGGTTTCTAGTGATGTGTTATTTAAACTGTGGTTGGTTTCTAGTGATGTGTTATTTAAACTGTGGTTGGTTTCTAGTGATGTGTTATTTAAACTGTGGTTGGTTTCTAGTGATGTGTTATTTAAACTGTGGTTGGTTTCTAGTGATGTGTTATTTAAACTGTGGTTGGTTTCTAGTGATGTGTTATTTAAACTGTGGTTGGTTTCTAGTGATGTGTTATTTAAACTGTGGTTGGTTTCTAGTGATGTGTTATTTAAACTGTGGTTGGTTTCTAGTGATGTGTTATTTAAACTGTGGTTGGTTTCTAGTGATGTGTTATTTAAACTGTGGTTGGTTTCTAGTGATGTGTTATTTAAACTGTGGTTGGTTTCTAGTGATGTGTTATTTAAACTGTGGTTGGTTTCTAGTGATGTGTTATTTAAACTGTGGTTGGTTTCTAGTGATGTGTTATTTAAACTGTGGTTGGTTTCTAGTGATGTGTTATTTAAACTGTGGTTGGTTTCTAGTGATGTGTTATTTAAACTGTGGTTGGTTTCTAGTGATGTGTTATTGAAACTGTGGTTGGTTTCTAGTGATGTGTTATTTAAACTGTGGTTGGTTTCTAGTGATGTGTTATTTAAACTGTGGTTGGTTTCTAGTGATGTGTTATTTAAACTGTGGTTGGTTTCTAGTGATGTGTTATTTAAACTGTGGTTGGTTTTCAGTGATGTGTTATTTAAACTGTGGTTGGTTTCTAGTGATGTGTTATTTAAACTGTGGTTGGTTTCTAGTGATGTGTTATTTAAACTGTGGTTGGTTTCTAGTGATGTGTTATTTAAACTGTGGTTGGTTTCTAGTGATGTGTTATTTAAACTGTGGTTGGTTTCTAGTGATGTGTTATTTAAACTGTGGTTGGTTTCTAGTGATGTGTTATTTAAACTGTGGTTGGTTTCTAGTGATGTGTTATTTAAACTGTGGTTGGTTTCTAGTGATGTGTTATTTAAACTGTGGTTGGTTTCTAGTGATGTGTTATTTAAACTGTGGTTGGTTTTCAGTGATGTTATTTAAACTGTGGTTGGTTTCTAGTGATGTGTTATTTAAACTGTGGTTGGTTTCTAGTGATGTGTTATTTAAACTGTGGTTGGTTTCTAGTGATGTTATTTAAACTGTTATTTAAACTGTGGTTGGTTTCTAGTGATGTGTTATTTAAACTGTGGTTGGTTTCTAGTGATGTGTTATTTAAACTGTGGTTGGTTTCTAGTGATGTGTTATTTAAACTGTGGTTGGTTTCTAGTGATGTGTTATTTAAACTGTGGTTGGTTTCTAGTGATGTGTTATTTAAACTGTGGTTGGTTTCTAGTGATGTGTTATTTAAACTGTGGTTGGTTTCTAGTGATGTGTTATTTAAACTGTGGTTGGTTTCTAGTGATGTTATTTAAACTGTGGTTGGTTTCTAGTGATGTGTTATTTAAACTGTGGTTGGTTTCTACTGATGTGTTATTTAAACTGTGGTTGGTTTCTAGTGATGTGTTATTTAAACTGTGGTTGGTTTCTAGTGATGTGTTATTTAAACTGTGGTTGGTTTCTACTGATGTGTTATTTAAACTGTGGTTGGTTTCTAGTGATGTGTTATTTAAACTGTGGTTGGTTTTCAGTGATGTGTTATTGAAACTGTGGTTGGTTTCTAGTGATGTGTTATTTAAACTGTGGTTGGTTTCTAGTGATGTGTTATTTAAACTGTGGTTGGTTTTCAGTGATGTGTTATTGAAACTGTGGTTGGTTTCTAGTGATGTGTTATTTAAACTGTGGTTGGTTTTCAGTGATGTGTTATTTAAACTGTGGTTGGTTTCTAGTGATGTGTTATTTAAACTGTGGTTGGTTTCTAGTGATGTGTTATTTAAACTGTGGTTGGTTTCTAGTGATGTGTTATTTAAACTGTGGTTGGTTTCTAGTGATGTGTTATTGAAACTGTGGTTGGTTTTCAGTGACGTGTTATTTAAACTGTGGTTGGTTTCTAGTGATGTGTTATTTAAACTGTGGTTGGTTTCTAGTGATGTGTTATTTAAACTGTGGTTGGTTTCTAGTGATGTGTTATTTAAACTGTGGTTGGTTTCTAGTGATGTGTTATTGAAACTGTGGTTGGTTTTCAGTGACGTGTTATTTAAACTGTGGTTGGTTTCTAGTGATGTGTTATTTAAACTGTGGTTGGTTTCTAGTGATGTGTTATTTAAACTGTGGTTGGTTTCTAGTGATGTGTTATTTAAACTGTGGTTGGTTTCTAGTGATGTGTTATTTAAACTGTGGTTGGTTTCTAGTGATGTGTTATTTAAACTGTGGTTGGTTTCTAGTGATGTGTTATTTAAACTGTGGTTGGTTTCTAGTGATGTGTTATTTAAACTGTGGTTGGTTTTCAGTGATGTGTTATTTAAACTGTGGTTGGTTTCTAGTGATGTGTTATTTAAACTGTGGTTGGTTTCTAGTGATGTGTTATTTAAACTGTGGTTGGTTTCTAGTGATGTGTTATTGAAACTGTGGTTGGTTTCTAGTGATGTGTTATTGAAACTGTGGTTGGTTTCTAGTGATGTGTTATTGAAACTGTGGTTGGTTTCTAGTGATGTGTTATTTAAACTGTGGTTGGTTTCTAGTGATGTGTTATTTAAACTGTGGTTGGTTTCTAGTGATGTGTTATTTAAACTGTGGTTGGTTTTCAGTGACGTGTTATTTAAACTGTGGTTGGTTTCTAGTGATGTGTTATTTAAACTGTGGTTGGTTTCTAGTGATGTGTTATTTAAACTGTGGTTGGTTTCTAGTGATGTGTTATTTAAACTGTGGTTGGTTTCTAGTGATGTGTTATTTAAACTGTGGTTGGTTTCTAGTGATGTGTTATTGAAACTGTGGTTGGTTTCTAGTGATGTGTTATTTAAACTGTGGTTGGTTTCTAGTGATGTGTTATTGAAACTGTGGTTGGTTTCTAGTGATGTGTTATTTAAACTGTGGTTGGTTTCTAGTGATGTGTTATTTAAACTGTGGTTGGTTTCTAGTGATGTGTTATTTAAACTGTGGTTGGTTTCTAGTGATGTGTTATTTAAACTGTGGTTGGTTTCTAGTGATGTGTTATTTAAACTGTGGTTGGTTTCTAGTGATGTGTTATTTAAACTGTGGTTGGTTTCTAGTGATGTGTTATTGAAACTGTGGTTGGTTTCTAGTGATGTGTTATTTAAACTGTGGTTGGTTTCTAATGTGTTATTTAAACTGTGGTTGGTTTCTAGTGATGTGTTATTTAAACTGTGGTTGGTTTCTAGTGATGTGTTATTTAAACTGTGGTTGGTTTCTACTGTGGTTGGTTTCTAGTGATGTGTTATTTAAACTGTGGTTGGTTTCTAGTGATGTGTTATTGAAACTGTGGTTGGTTTCTAGTGATGTGTTATTTAAACTGTGGTTGGTTTCTAGTGTGGTTGGTTTCTAGTGATGTGTTATTTAAACTGTGGTTGGTTTCTAGTGATGTGTTATTTAAACTGTGGTTGGTTTCTAGTGATGTGTTATTTAAACTGTGGTTGGTTTCTAGTGATGTGTTATTTAAACTGTGGTTGGTTTCTAGTGATGTGTTATTTAAACTGTGGTTGGTTTCTAGTGATGTGTTATTTAAACTGTGGTTGGTTTCTAGTGATGTGTTATTGAAACTGTGGTTGGTTTCTAGTGATGTAAAACTGTGGTTGGTTTCTAGTGATGTGTTATTTAAACTGTGGTTGGTTTCTATGTGTTATTTAAACTGTGGTTGGTTTCTAGTGATGTGTTATTTAAACTGTGGTTGGTTTCTAGTGATGTGTTATTTAAACTGTGGTTGGTTTCTAGTGATGTGTTATTTAAACTGTGGTTGGTTTCTAGTGATGTGTTATTTAAACTGTGGTTGGTTTCTAGTGATGTGTTATTTAAACTGTGGTTGGTTTCTAGTGATGTGTTATTTAAACTGTGGTTGGTTTCTAGTGATGTGTTATTTAAACTGTGGTTGGTTTCTAGTGATGTGTTATTTAAACTGTGGTTGGTTTCTAGTGATGTGTTATTTAAACTGTGGTTGGTTTCTAGTGATGTGTTATTTAAACTGTGGTTGGTTTCTAGTGATGTGTTATTTAAACTGTGGTTGGTTTCTAGTGATGTGTTATTTAAACTGTGGTTGGTTTCTAGTGATGTGTTATTTAAACTGTGGTTGGTTTCTAGTGATGTGTTATTTAAACTGTGGTTGGTTTCTAGTGATGTGTTATTTAAACTGTGGTTGGTTTCTAGTGATGTGTTATTTAAACTGTGGTTGGTTTCTAGTGATGTGTTATTTAAACTGTGGTTGGTTTCTAGTGATGTGTTATTTAAACTGTGGTTGGTTTCTAGTGATGTGTTATTTAAACTGTGGTTGGTTTCTAGTGATGTGTTATTTAAACTGTGGTTGGTTTCTAGTGATGTGTTATTTAAACTGTGGTTGGTTTCTAGTGATGTGTTATTTAAACTGTGGTTGGTTTCTAGTGATGTGTTATTTAAACTGTGGTTGGTTTCTAGTGATGTGTTATTTAAACTGTGGTTGGTTTCTAGTGATGTGTTATTTAAACTGTGGTTGGTTTCTAGTGATGTGTTATTTAAACTGTGGTTGGTTTCTAGTGATGTGTTATTTAAACTGTGGTTGGTTTCTAGTGATGTGTTATTTAAACTGTGGTTGGTTTCTAGTGATGTGTTATTGAAACTGTGGTTGGTTTCTAGTGATGTGTTATTGAAACTGTGGTTGGTTTCTAGTGATGTGTTATTTAAACTGTGGTTGGTTTCTAGTGATGTGTTATTTAAACTGTGGTTGGTTTCTAGTGATGTGTTATTTAAACTGTGGTTGGTTTCTAGTGATGTGTTATTTAAACTGTGGTCGGTTTTCAGTGATGTGTTATTTAAACTGTGGTTGGTTTCTAGTGATGTGTTATTTAAACTGTGGTTGGTTTCTAGTGATGTGTTATTTAAACTGTGGTTGGTTTCTAGTGATGTGTTATTTAAACTGTGGTTGGTTTCTAGTGATGTGTTATTTAAACTGTGGTTGGTTTCTAGTGATGTGTTATTTAAACTGTGGTTGGTTTCTAGTGATGTGTTATTTAAACTGTGGTTGGTTTCTAGTGATGTGTTATTTAAACTGTGGTTGGTTTCTAGTGATGTGTTATTTAAACTGTGGTTGGTTTCTAGTGATGTGTTATTTAAACTGTGGTTGGTTTTCAGTGATGTTATTTAAACTGTGGTTGGTTTCTAGTGATGTGTTATTTAAACTGTGGTTGGTTTCTAGTGATGTGTTATTTAAACTGTGGTTGGTTTCTAGTGATGTTATTTAAACTGTGGTTGGTTTCCAGTGATGTGTTATTTAAACTGTGGTTGGTTTCTAGTGATGTGTTATTTAAACTGTGGTTGGTTTCTAGTGATGTGTTATTTAAACTGTGGTTGGTTTCTAGTGACGTGTTATTTAAACTGTGGTTGGTTTTCAGTGATGTGTTATTTAAACTGTGGTTGGTTTCTAGTGATGTGTTATTTAAACTGTGGTTGGTTTCTAGTGATGTGTTATTTAAACTGTGGTTGGTTTCTAGTGATGTGTTATTTAAACTGTGGTTGGTTTCTAGTGATGTGTTATTTAAACTGTGGTTGGTTTCTAGTGATGTTATTTAAACTGTGGTTGGTTTCTAGTGATGTGTTATTTAAACTGTGGTTGGTTTCTACTGATGTGTTATTTAAACTGTGGTTGGTTTCTAGTGATGTGTTATTTAAACTGTGGTTGGTTTCTAGTGATGTGTTATTTAAACTGTGGTTGGTTTCTACTGATGTGTTATTTAAACTGTGGTTGGTTTCTAGTGATGTGTTATTTAAACTGTGGTTGGTTTTCAGTGATGTGTTATTGAAACTGTGGTTGGTTTCTAGTGATGTGTTATTTAAACTGTGGTTGGTTTCTAGTGATGTGTTATTTAAACTGTGGTTGGTTTTCAGTGATGTGTTATTGAAACTGTGGTTGGTTTCTAGTGATGTGTTATTTAAACTGTGGTTGGTTTTCAGTGATGTGTTATTTAAACTGTGGTTGGTTTCTAGTGATGTGTTATTTAAACTGTGGTTGGTTTCTAGTGATGTGTTATTTAAACTGTGGTTGGTTTCTAGTGATGTGTTATTTAAACTGTGGTTGGTTTCTAGTGATGTGTTATTGAAACTGTGGTTGGTTTTCAGTGACGTGTTATTTAAACTGTGGTTGGTTTCTAGTGATGTGTTATTTAAACTGTGGTTGGTTTCTAGTGATGTGTTATTTAAACTGTGGTTGGTTTCTAGTGATGTGTTATTTAAACTGTGGTTGGTTTCTAGTGATGTGTTATTGAAACTGTGGTTGGTTTTCAGTGACGTGTTATTTAAACTGTGGTTGGTTTCTAGTGATGTGTTATTTAAACTGTGGTTGGTTTCTAGTGATGTGTTATTTAAACTGTGGTTGGTTTCTAGTGATGTGTTATTTAAACTGTGGTTGGTTTCTAGTGATGTGTTATTTAAACTGTGGTTGGTTTCTAGTGATGTGTTATTTAAACTGTGGTTGGTTTCTAGTGATGTGTTATTTAAACTGTGGTTGGTTTCTAGTGATGTGTTATTTAAACTGTGGTTGGTTTTCAGTGATGTGTTATTTAAACTGTGGTTGGTTTCTAGTGATGTGTTATTTAAACTGTGGTTGGTTTCTAGTGATGTGTTATTTAAACTGTGGTTGGTTTCTAGTGATGTGTTATTGAAACTGTGGTTGGTTTCTAGTGATGTGTTATTGAAACTGTGGTTGGTTTCTAGTGATGTGTTATTGAAACTGTGGTTGGTTTCTAGTGATGTGTTATTTAAACTGTGGTTGGTTTCTAGTGATGTGTTATTTAAACTGTGGTTGGTTTCTAGTGATGTGTTATTTAAACTGTGGTTGGTTTTCAGTGACGTGTTATTTAAACTGTGGTTGGTTTCTAGTGATGTGTTATTTAAACTGTGGTTGGTTTCTAGTGATGTGTTATTTAAACTGTGGTTGGTTTCTAGTGATGTGTTATTTAAACTGTGGTTGGTTTCTAGTGATGTGTTATTTAAACTGTGGTTGGTTTCTAGTGATGTGTTATTGAAACTGTGGTTGGTTTCTAGTGATGTGTTATTTAAACTGTGGTTGGTTTCTAGTGATGTGTTATTGAAACTGTGGTTTGTTTCTAGTGATGTGTTATTTAAACTGTGGTTGGTTTTCAGTGATGTGTTATTTAAACTGTGGTTGGTTTCTAGCGATGTGTTATTGAAACTGTGGTTGGTTTTCCGTGATGTGTTATTTAAAATGTGGTTGGTTTCTAGTGATGTGTTATTGAAACTGTGGTTGGTTTCTAGTGATGTTTTATTGAAACTGTGGTTGGTTTCTAGTGATGTGTTATTGAAACTGTGGTTGGTTTCTAGTGATGTTTTATTGAAACTGTGGTTGGTTTCTAGTGATGTGTTATTTAAACTGTGGTTGGTTTCTAGTGATGTGTTATTTAAACTGTGGTTGGTTTCTAGTGATGTGTTATTGAAACTGTGGTTGGTTTCTAGTGATGTTATTTAAAATGTGGTTGGTTTCTAGTGATGTGTTATTTAAACTGTGGTTGGTTTCTAGTGATGTGTTATTTAAACTGTGGTTGGTTTCTAGTGATGTTATTTAAACTGTGGTTGGTTTCTAGTGATGTGTTATTTAAACTGTGGTTGGTTTCTAGTGATGTGTTATTGAAACTGTGGTTGGTTTCTAGTGATGTGTTATTTAAACTGTGGTTGGTTTCTAGTGATGTGTTATTTAAACTGTGGTTGGTTTCTAGTGATGTGTTATTGAAACTGTGGTTGGTTTCTAGTGATGTGTTATTTAAACTGTGGTTGGTTTTCAGTGATGTGTTATTTAAACTGTGGTTGGTTTCTAGTGATGTGTTATTTAAACTGTGGTTGGTTTCTAGTGATGTGTTATTTAAACTGTGGTTGGTTTTCAGTGATGTGTTATTTAAGCTGTGGTTGGTTTCTAGTGATGTGTTATTTAAACTGTGGTTGGTTTCTAGTGATGTGTTATTTAAACTGTGGTTGGTTTCTAGTGATGTGTTATTTAAACTGTGGTTGGTTTCTAGTGATGTGTTATTTAAACTGTGGTTGGTTTCTAGTGATGTGTTATTTAAACTGTAGTTGGTTTCTAGTGATGTGTTATTTAAACTGTGGTTGGTTTCTAGTGATGTGTTATTGAAACTGTGGTTGGTTTCTAGTGACGTGTTATTTAAACTGTGGTTGGTTTCTAGTGATGTGTTATTGAAACTGTGGTTGGTTTCTAGTGATGTGTTATTTAAACTGTGGTTGGTTTCTAGTGATGTGTTATTTAAACTGTGGTTGGTTTCTAGTGATGTGTTATTTAAACTGTGGTTGGTTTCTAGTGATGTGTTATTTAAACTGTGGTTGGTTTCTAGTGATGTGTTATTTAAACTGTGGTTGGTTTCTAGTGATGTGTTATTTAAACTGTGGTTGGTTTTCAGTGACGTGTTATTTAAACTGTGGTTGGTTTTCAGTGACGTGTTATTTAAACTGTGGTTGGTTTTCAGTGACGTCCATGGAAGTGGTAGTACCAAAGGCAGCATCCCACTACAGGACCAACACCTGGCCTTGGCCATCCTGCTGGAGCTGGCAGTACAGAGGGGCACTCTGAGGTAGGACCCCTCCTGATGAGATACTGATACTCACTCTGAGGTAGGACCCCTCCTGATGAGATACTGATACTCACTCTGAGGTAGGACCCCTCCTGATGAGATACTGATACTCACTCTGAGGTAGGACCCCTCCTGATGAGATACTGATACTTAATTCTAGGACTGGGGGGTTTGGGGACACCCCTTGGGGGGGGGGGTACGTTGTACACCACTGCTTATTAATATAAGTTAAGTATAACTGTAAGATGTGTTAATTAAATGATATCCGGCTCGGGGGTCCAGTGTTCTTGTGCTTTCCTAACTAGCTAACTAAGTGGCTAGATGTCAACGTCACCCATGTCTTTTGAGGTGGAGACGAGGAAACAATAAATACTTTTGTGATTCATTCTCTGTGACTGCACCTACCACAGCCCTCATACCACAGCCCTCATACCACAGCCCTCATATCATACAGTACCTGGCCTCTCTGGCCGGTCTTCTCCTGTGGGACAGCACTTACCATGCCCATAGTATGGTACTCTGACTACTCTCCTCTCCAGCCAGCTGCTGTCCTGCTGTGTCTGTGGGACAGCACTTACCATGCCCATAGTATGGTACTCTGACTACTCTATTCTCTTCTCCAGCCAGCTGCTGTGTCTGTGGGACAGCACTTACCATGCCCATAGTATGGTACTCTGACTACTCTATTCTCTTCTCCAGCCAGCTGCTGTCTGCTGTCCTGCTGTGTCTGTGGGACAGCATTTACCATGCCCATAGTACTCTATTCTCCTCTCCAGCCAGCTGCTGTGTCTGTGGGACAGCACTTACCATGCCCATAGTATGGTACTCTGACTACTCTATTCTCTTCTCCAGCCAGCTGCTGTCTGCTGTCCTGCTGTGTCTGTGGGACAGCACTTACCATGCCCATAGTATGGTACTCTGACTACTCTATTCTCTTCTCCAGCCAGCTGCTGTCTGCTATCCTGCTGTGTCTGTGGGACAGCACTTACCATGCCCATAGTATGGTACTCTGACTACTCTATTCTCTTCTCCAGCCAGCTGCTGTCTGCTGTCCTGCTGTGTCTGTGGGACAGCACTTACCATGCCCATAGTATGGTACTCTGACTACTCTATTCTCCTCTCCAGCCAGCTGCTGTCTGCTGTCCTGCTACTGCTGCGTCTGTGGGACAGTGGGACCAGGGAGATGGACAATGAGCGCTCCACCCAGGGGACCAGCGCCCCCCTCCTCCCTCTCCTGCAGCGCTTTCACAACATCCACAGCAGCAAGGAGGAACCCAGCCCCGATGAGGAGATGGAGGTGAGCTCAGGGCCTGTATTCATAATGCTTTTCTGTAAAAGCTGATTTAGGATCAGTTTAGCCTTTTTTAGATCACAATCAATAAGATGACCTGGACATGGGGGACCTGATCCTAGATCAGCACTCTGGGACACCTGGTATCATTACTTTCCTATTCCTGGTCCTGGGTTGCATCAAAATCCATTTATTTGTCTTCTAAACTAAATTAAGTACTAAGCTAAGCAGAAACAGTGCCTTGGGGCGGCAGCGTAGCCTAGTGGTTAGAGCGTTTGCCTAGTAACTGAAAGGTTGCAAGATCGAATCCCCGAGCTGACATGGTACAAATCTGTCGTTCTGCCCCTGAACAAGACATTTAACCCACTGTTCCCTGGTAGGCCGTCATTGAAAATAAGAATTTGTTCATAACTGACTTGCCTAGTTAAATAAAGGTAAAATATTTAATTAAAAAGTATCCACATGTTATTTTGTTACAGCCTGATTTTAAAGTGGATTACATTTAGATTTTTCCGGGGATTGGCCTTCACACAATAACCCCATAATGTCTGTGGAATTATGTTTTTCGAAAAGCTTATATGTCTTGAGTCTAAGTATTCACCCCCTTTGTTATGGCACGCCTAAATTACTTCATGAGTTCTACTAAGCTATCGATAATTGTTTAAAGAAGGTCATACCAAGGATCATTTAGCTATTTGATTTTAAGACCATTTTAAGAATAAAAAAAATATAGAAAAAGTATATTTGATAACTTGTATTTGTCCTTACTGCTATTAGCCCATAGAAACACATTGTCCTTACTGCTATTAGCCCATAGAAACACATTGAATAACAGATAGTCCTTACTGCTATTAGCCCATAGAAACACATTGAATAACAGATAGTCCTTACTGCTATTAGCCCATAGAGACACATTGAATAACAGATAGTCCTTACTGCTATTAGCCCATAGAAACACATTGAATAACAGATAGTCTTTACTGCTATTAGCCCATAGAAACACATTGAATAACAGATTCACTACACAGAACAACAGACAGCCCCCCCCCCCCCCCAAAAAAAAAATAAAAATAAATCTAAGGTTAGTTGGTTCTGAAGTGTGTTGTGTCTTTACTATCATTAAACTGAAGACTTAGTTTTTATCAAAGATTCTCTGTAATTAGTATTACGCGATTTAAACTGATTAATCATGTAACTTTAATTAACTAGGATGTCGGGGAACCTAGGACAATATTCAGATTACAAAGTTATAATTTCCCAATATAACCTTTCAGATATTTTCATATCTGATCAATAGTCTTCTGATTAATTATTTATTTTACCTCACGTTAGTCTCATTCCATACGTCGTAAATGTTTGGTTATCTGCACGAACCCAGTCTTCACTATGAGTCATCCATACATCAATTGTCTTAAATAATTTATTTATTAACTAACTAAACAATCACAGAAATGCATAAACAAACAAACAAGGTAAATGTGGTTACATGAAATGATAGGGGAATGTGCCCCTAGTGGGCTGAACCGGCATGGCGGCTTGTTAGACAAAAGGGAAGTGGGGGTCGACTGAGAAGACAACACACAGTTGATAATTATAACAATTGAAATGCTAATCCTTTGCACATGAACGCTCACTCATTCTGGAACAATTGCAATCAATCAATATATTTACGCTCAGGGTGTTGTCGGGATTTCTGCTGAAAAGTTAGTTTCTGTTGGAGAGTTTCCCGTCCTCTCTCTCTCTGTCGTGGTTAGAGGGGATAGTTCAGAGTGACATTCATTCATGTTGTTGTATAAAGGATGTTTCGGCGGTTGTCGTTCTTCGCGTTCAATGATACTGAATTCCTAGTTGCAGACTAGTAATTAATATCAACGACTTGTTCTTATTCTGTTGGTATCGATAGTCTAGTTCAGTCGTTTTCTCTGTGTTCTTCCTCTCCAGATCCTGGGGGCCCCTCTGAGTCCCAATGAGAGTTTCCTGCGCTACCTGACGCTGCCCCAGGACAATGACTTGGCTATCGACTTGAGACAGACGGCTGTGGTCATCATGGCTCACCTGGACCGCCTGGCCGCCCCCTGCTCCCCCTCGCACTGCAGCTCCCCCACCTCCCACAAGGTACTACTGCCGTCTGTACTTGGCCCTGCTACTGTGTGCTGTACACTGTTAAGACATAAGACAGCTCTACTCAGCCTCCTGTCTTCAGTGTTTCCATTGATCAGTTATCTGTAAGGCTCACAACTGCTCTCTTCAGATTTAATGGCCTGTGGTTTTTCATTTTTTTGGGGAATTCTCAAGAGCCAGGACTAAGGCTGCACAATGAATCAAATTGTAATCAAAATTGCGATATCGACATATGAAATATCCATATCGTAAGGTGCTGCAATTTTTTTTTCTTTCTCAAATGCCCGTTTTTATAGTGTACTCTTGTCGTCTCACTCCAGTCTCCCCCTCTTCTCTCATGTGGCTGCTTGCTTCCGACACACCAAGCCCCACCCACTGTCACTCAATCAGGAACGCTTGGCTGCTTCAGTCTGCTCGCTTCTGTTAGCTCGACCATGCAGTCAAGAAACAAGAACGATGCTGCTTTCAACTTTGCTTCTTCACATCAACCATGTTTTCTGTATCTTTATCTCTACAAACCGCTACTTACTTAGTCTTAGCAACCTCAACATTTGCAGTAGCTGCTAATTGCTAACTAGCTAGCTGGCTAGCTAAATGCATTTAGCTAGCAAAGATTATTGCGCTAGGGCAAATCTGACTAGGAAACGTTAGCTCTAATACAGGCCGTTGCCAGCATGTTTGTTGTGCAACGTCATGCTCTGAATTAGAGCGGAATAGGTAAAGCACATTCTAAGAAATGGGCGGCAGCTAGCCTTGCGGTTATAGAGTAGCGTCGGGTAACCGAAAGGTCTCTGGTTCCAATACCCCTAGCAGACAAGGTGAAGAATGTGATCGATGTGCCCTTGAGCAAGGCACTTAACCCTAATTAGCTCCAGGGACGCTGTACTACTATGTCTGACCCTGTAAAACAACACATTTCACTGCACCAATCTGGTGTAACAATACAACCATTTTATTTTGATTCTAATTATTATTTTACTGAATCTAATGTCTCAATTCAAATGTAATTAGGGTTCCCTGGGAAATACTAACCAACACTTTGGTTTCTACTCTGTCGCAACTCCTACTATACTGACTTTTTCATTCATTGTCATTCCAACCAACACCAACCATAGAATTAGAAGAGCCGACTCATTCTATTTCTATAATAACAACATAATATTAATGTCTTATGCCATTTAGCAGACGCTTTTATCCAAATCCACTTACAGTCATGTATTCATACATTCTTTACGTATCTGTGGTTTTGGTTCAGGCTGTCCTGGCATTTTTTACGTATGGGAGGTTCTGGTTCCGCTGTCCTGGCATTCTTTACATATGGGGGGTTCTGGTTCCGCTGTCCTGGCATTCTTTACATATGGGGGGTTCTGGTTCCGCTGTCCTGGCATTCTTTACATATGGGAGGTTCTGGTTCCGCTGTCCTGGCATTTTTTACGTATGGGAGGTTCTGGTTCCGCTGTCCTGGCATTCTTTACATATGGGGGGGTTCTGGTTCCGCTGTCCTGGCATTCTTTACAAATGGGGGGGTTCTGGTTCCGCTGTCCTGGCATTCTTTACATATGGGGGGGTTCTGGTTCCGCTGTCCTGGCATTCTTTACAAATGGGGGGGTTCTGGTTCCGCCAACCTGGCGACCGAGGTGTTTTTGATCAAAATTGCAATATTTAAAAAAATTGCAATTAGATTTTTGGACCATGTCGTGCAGCCCTAGTCAGGATGTTGTGATTTGTAAATGGAAGCCTTTACTCTGTTACTAACATCTCTCTCTGTCTGTGCGTTCTGTTGGAGGACCATGGCAACATGCAGGTAAATTATGAAGCCATGTGTTGTGCATGAAGGACTTGATGTGATGTTTTTATATAGTTTATTCTTGCAAAAGTAAGATATGTTGGGGATGTGTTGATTACGTTGGTATATTTCACTGGTCATCCCCAAAGCCAACACCTCCTTTGGCCGCCTTTCCTTCCAAGTTCTCTGCTGCCAATGACTGGAACGAACTGCAAAAATCACTGAAGCTGGAGACTCATATCTCCCTCACTAACTTTAAGCATCAGCTGTCAGAGCAGCTGTACATGGCCCATCTGTAAAGAGCCCATCCAACTACCTCATCCCCATATTTGTATTTATTTTTTTGTTCCTTTGCACCCCAGTATGCTTCCTGCGCCGACAGAGATGGCAGCCTCGTTTCGCGTTTCTAGGAAACTATGCAGTATTTTGCTTTTTTATGTGTGATTTCTTACACTGTCACCCCAGGAAATCGTAGGTTTTATTACATACAGTCGGCAGGAACTATTGGATATAAGTGCAACATCAACTCACCAACATTACGACCAGGAATACGACTTTCCCAAAGCGGATCCTCTGTTTGGCCTGTCACCCAGGACAATGGATCGGATCCCTGCCGGCGACCCAAAACAACGGTGCCGTTGAAGGGGCAGACGGAGCTTCTGGTCAGGCTCCGTAGACGGGCACATCGCCCACCGCTCCCGAGTATACTACTCGCCAATGTTCAGTCTCTTGACAACAAGGTAGACGAAATCCGAGCAAGGGTTGCCTTCCAGAGAGACTTGCGTTCTTTGTTTCACGGAAACATGGCTCACTCGAGACACGCTATCGGAGTCGGTACAGCCACCTGGTTTCTTCACGCATCGCGTCGACAGAAACGAGCATCTCTCTGGTAAGAAGAAGGGCGGGGTGTATGTATGAATTCCTCACAATCACATGTCGACCGCATTATCTACCTAAAGAATTCTCTTCGATTATAATCACAGCCGCATGTATTCCCCCCCAAGCAGACGCATCGATGGCCCTGAACAAACCTTATTTGACTCTATGCAAACTGGAAACCACATATCATGAGGCTGCATTTTATTGTAGCTGGGGATTTTAACAAGGCTAATCTGAAAACAAGACCCGAAATTCTATCAGCATATCAATTGCGCAACCCGAGCTGGCAAAACCCTGGATCATTGTCATTCTAACTTCCGCGACGCATATAAGGCCCTCCCCCGCCCTCCTTTTTAAATAGCTGACCACGACTCAATTTTGTTGCTCCCAGCCTATAGACAGAATCTAAAACAAGCACCAGCGCTCAGGTCTGTTCAACGCTGGTCCGACAAATCGGACTCCACGCTTCAAGATTGCTTCGATCACGTGGACTGGGATATGTTCCGCATGGGACCATATCACCTCCACCCTACCTGACACCCTAGACCCACTCCAATTTGCTTACCGCCCCAATAGGTCCACAGATGATGCAATCACACTGCTCACTGCCCTAACCCATCTGGACAAGAGGAATACCTATGTGAGAATGCTGTTCATCGACTTCAGCTCAGCATTTCACACCATAGTACCCTCCAAACTCGTCATCAAGCTCGAGACCCTGGGTCTCAACCCCGCCCTGTGCAACTGGATCCTGGACTTCCTGACGGGCCGCCCCCCAGGTGGTGATGGTAGGAAACATCTCCACCCCTCTGATCCTCAACACTGTGGCCACACAAGGGTGCGTTCTCAGCCCTATCCTGTACTCCCTGTTCACCCATGACTGCGTGGCCATGCACGCCTCCAACTCAATCATCAAGTTTGCAGACGACACTACAGTGGTAGGCTTGATTACCAACTACGACGAGGCAGCCTACAGGGAGGAGGTGAGGGCCCTCGGAGTGTGGTGTCAGGAAAATAACCTCACACTCAACGTCAACAAAACAAAGGAGATGATCATGGACTTCAGGAAACACCAGAGGGAGCACCCCCCTATCCACATCGATGGGACAGTAGTGGAGAGGGTAGTAAGTTTGAAGTTCCTCGGCATACACATCACGGACAAACTGAATTGGTCCACCCACACAGACAGCATCGTGAAGAAGGCGCAGCAGTGCCTCTTCAACCTCAGGAGGCTGAAGAAATTTGTCTTATCACCAAAAGCAAACTTCTACAGATGCACAATTGAGAGCATCCTGTCGGGCTGTATCACAGCCTGGTACGGCAACTGCTCCGCCTACAACCGTAAGGCTCTCCAGAGGGTAGTGAGGTCTGCACAACGCATCTCAGGGGGCAAACTACCTGCCCTCCAGGACACCTACACCACCCGATGTTACAGGAAGGCCATAAAGATCATCAAGGACAACAACCACCCGAACCACTGCCTGTTCACCCCGCTATCATCCAGAAGGCGAGGTCAGTACAGGTGCATCAAAGCTGGGACCGAGAGACTGAAAAACAGCTTCTATCTCAAGGCCATCAGACTGTTAAACAGCCACCACTAACATTGAGTGGCTGCTGCCAACACACTGACTCAACTCCAGACAATTTAATATTGGAAAAATGTATGTAATGCATGTATCACTAGCCACTTTAAACTATGCCACTTTGTTTACATACCCTACATTACTCATCTCATATGTATATACTGTATTCTATACCATCTACTGTATCTTGCCTATGCCGTTCTGTACCATCACTCATTCATATATCCTTATGTACATATTCTTTATCCCTTTACACTTGTGTGTATAAGGTAGTAGTTGTGAAGTTGTTAGGTTAGACTACTCGTTGGTTATTACTGCATTGTCGTAACTAGAAGCACAAGCATTTCGCTACACTCACATTAACATCTGCTAACCATGTGTATTTGACAAATACAATTAGATTTTTATATCTACTTGCACATTCATCTTCTGCACATCTATCACTCCAGTGTTTTAATTTCTAAATTGTAATTATTTCGCCACTACGGCCTATTTATTGCCTTACCTCCCTAATCTTACCTCATTTGCACAGACTGTATATAGACTTTTCTATTGTGTTATTGACTGTATGTTTGTTTATTCCATGTGTAACTCTGTGTTGTTGTTGTGTCGAACTGCTTTGCTTTATCTTGGCCAGGTCGCAGTTGTAAATGAGAACTTGTTCTCAACTAGCCTACCTGGTTAAATAAAGGTGAAATAATAAATTACCGTTTTCCCTAGAAGTCCCTTTTCGTGGGGATGCGTTGACCAATAAAATGTGATTAGAGAGCATGATGCAGCCAGCCAGCCTTTTGAGAGCTTTCCAGAGAGATGAATATACCTGTTTGATAGTTGATGCCTTTGGCCACAAGGCTTTTTCTTTGCCGTGTTCACCTCATACATGGTCATGTGATTTCTCCCAACTGAAGTTCCAGATGTTACTGGTATATTAGAATATCATTTATATTCAACTGTATTCTCCATCAGAGAATTTCCTTTTCCGTTAACCTCTTCAATGCTACTGCTACTTAAACTCGTCATACTGTGTAGACCACTGAAGCACCAATGGCATCGCTGCATTAACCCTGTCTCTCCTGCTCCCAGGGCACTCTGCAGGAGGTGATTGGCTGGGGGTTGCTAGGCTGGAAGCTGTATGCCAACGTGAACGGTCCTGTGCAGTGCAAGGCCCTGTCAGGCCTGGGGGTTTCCCAGATAGTCTGTTCCGAGAAGGGCTTCCTCATCCTGGCCAGCAGTGGAGCCGTCTACACACAGAACTACAAGAGCACCACACTGGTAGGAAGCAGTCACTCACTGGAGCTCCTTCTGTCACCACACTGGTAGGAAGCAGTCACTCACTGGAGCTCACTCTGTCACCACACTGGTAGGAAGCAGTCACTCACTGGAGCTCACTCTGTCACCACACTGGTAGGAAGCAGTCACTCACTGGAGCTCATTCTGTCACCACACTGGTAGGAAGCAGTCACTCACTGGAGCTCCTTCCGTCTCTCCTTTTAGGGCTTTTATGGCCAAAATATCATATCACAATATTTGTAAATGTTTTGACGGTATGACGTATTTCAAATCAAAATCAAATGTTATTTGTCACGTGCTGAATACAACAGGTGTAGTAGACCTCACAGTGAAATGCTGAATACAACAGGTGTAGTAGACCTTACAGTGAAATGCTGAATACAACAGGTGTAGTAGACCTTACAGTGAAATGCTGAATACAACAGGTGTAGTAGACCTTACAGTGAAATGCTGAATACATCAGGTGTAGTAGACCTTACAGTGAAATGCTGAATACAACAGGTGTAGTAGACCTTACAGTGAAATGCTGAATACAACAGGTGTAGTAGACCTTACAGTGAAATGCTGAATACAACAGGTGTAGTAGACCTTACAGTGAAATGCTGAATACAACAGGTGTAGGTAGACCTTACAGTGAAATGCTGAATACAACAGGTGTAGTAGACCTCACAGTGAAATGCTGAATACAACAGGTGTAGTAGACCTTACAGTGAAATGCTGAATTCAACAGGTGTAGTAGACCTTACAGTAAAATGCTGAATACAACAGGTGTAGTAGACCTTACAGTGAAATGCTGAATACAACAGGTGTAGTAGACCTCACAGTGAAATGCTGAATACAACAGGTGTAGTAGACCTCACAGTGAAATGCTGAATACAACAGGTGTAGTAGACCTCACAGTGAAATGCTGAATACAACAGGTGTAGTAGACCTTACAGTGAAATGCTGAATACAACAGGTGTAGTAGACCTTACAGTGAAATGCTGAATACAACAGGTGTAGTAGACCTTACAGTGAAATGCTGAATACAACAGGTGTAGTAGACCTTACAGTGAAATGCTGAATACAACAGGTGTAGTAGACCTTACAGTGAAATGCTGAATACAACAGGTGTAGTAGACCTTACAGTGAAATGCTGAATACAACAGGTGTAGTAGACCTCACAGTGAAATGCTGAATACAACAGGTGTAGTAGACCTCACAGTGAAATGCTGAATACAACAGGTGTAGTAGACCTTACAGTGAAATGCTGAATACAACAGGTGTAGTAGACCTCACAGTGAAATGCTGAATACAACAGGTGTAGTAGACCTCACAGTGAAATGCTGAATACAACAGGTGTAGTAGACCTTACAGTGAAATGCTTGTATTTGACAGTATTTTATGTTTTTTAATAAAACAGGTTCTAAATATGCTTTTATGAGTAGTAGGGTGGCAACCTATACATTATAATGGAGTATAGTGGGGAGCACCTTGAATACATACATTATAATGGAGTATAGTGGGAGCACCTTGAATACATACATTATAATGGAGTTTAGTGGGAGCACCTTGAATACATACATTATAATGGAGTTTAGTGGGAGCACCTTGAATACATACATTATAATGGAGTATAGTGGGATCACCTTGAATACATACATTATAATGGAGTATAGTGGGAGCACCTTGAATACACTCATTATAATGGAGTATAGTGGGAGCACCTTGAATACATTCATTATAATGGAGTATAGTGGGAGCACCTTGAATACATACATTATAATAGAGTATAGTGGGAGCACCTTGAATACATACATTATAATGGAGTATAGTGGGAGCACCTTGAATACACTTATTATAATGGAGTATAGTGGGAGCACCTTGAATACATACATTATAATGGAGTATAGTGGGAGCACCTTGAATACATACATTATAATGGAGTATAGTGGGAGCACCTTGAATACATACATTATAGTGGGAGCACCTTGAATACATACATTATAATAGAGTATAGTGGGAGCACCTTGAATACACTCATTATAATGGAGTATAGTGGGAGTACCTTGAATACATACATTATAATGGAGTATAGTGGGAGCACCTTGAATACATACATTATAATGGAGTATAGTGGGAGCACCTTGAATACATACATTATAGTGGGAGCACCTTGAATACATACATTATAATGGAGTATAGTGGGAGCACCTTGAATACATTGTTCTTTGACATGACAACGAATGAATAAGCCAAGGAGGAATTATTGACATGGTAGGAACCAAAGTATTGGGCAGTGTTTCCCAGGGGACCCTGATTTAGATGTTACCTTACATGTTTTCTATTACCTCATGTAGCTGACTAGCTAGGTCTGTCCCCGAAATAAATACATATATTGGTCGACCAAGGGGTCGTCTGTTCTTTCGACCAATCAATTGGTCTAAATTTGTAAAAAGTGTGTATTTCCCGTTGTGTCTCTCTCTCTCTCTCTCTCTCTCTCTCTCTGTGTGACGAGCACCGTATCAATGCCCATGATTTTGGAATGAGATGCAGGACGAGCAGGTGTCCACATACTTTTGGTCATGTAGTGTATGTTCATCTCAAAATTGGAAAGGCACTCGCACATCTGAGCGATCTCTGTTGCAGGCGCATGGTAACAGTTGAAGAAGAAACCCACAACACTGCTCTTTATTGACCTTAAGAGCAGTGTATGTTAAACTCCGACAGGAAACTCTGACAGGAAATGTGTTTATCATACAGCAGCCGTAATGAAACATCAGGAGAAATGATCACTTCGGTGCTGATGAGGATATTGTTGTTGAACCTACCAGGCTCCCATGCTGGTCCATGCCCTGACCTCCAGGAAGATAGTGAAGCTGGCAGCTCATCCAGACGGACAGCACTACCTGGCCCTGTCGGCCAACGGAGAGGTCTTCTCCTGGGGCTGTGGAGACGGGGGCCGCCTGGGCCATGGAGACACCACGTAAGTTACTACACTGCACTCAAAAAAACATACTTATGACCAGATTTCTTCTGCATGTCTACTAAATTCATAAATTATAGTCCAGTTAATGTCTGAGACCTCAGAAGTTACATTGATGTCACCGGCTCACCACACCAGCTCATCATAGCCTGCTAGGTTCCTCTGCTCCTAGATGTCCTAGGTATCCTAACCTGTTCCTCTGCTCCTAGCTGTCCTAGGTATCCTAACCGGTTCCTCTGCTCCTAGGTATCATAACCTGTTCCTCTGCTCCTAGGTATCCTAACCTGTTCCTCTGCTCCTAGCTGTCCTAGGTATCCTAACCTGTTCCTCTGCTCCTAGCTGTCCTAGGTATCCTAACCTGTTCCTCTGCTCCTAGGTATCCTAACCTGTTCCTCTGCTCCTAGCTGTCCTAGGTATCCTAACCTGTTCCTCTGCTCCTAGGTATCATAACCTGTTCCTCTGCTCCTAGGTATCATAACCTGTTCCTCTGCCCCACCAGGTATCTGGAGGAGCCAGCAGTGATCACAGCGTTCACAGGGAAGCAGACAGGGAAGAATGTGGTGCAGGTAGCCTGTGGGAGCACCTACAGCGCTGCTATCACAGCTGATGGAGAGCTGTACACCTGGGGCAGGGGTAACTACGGACGGCTGGGACACGGTGAGACCTCTCACCTGTTTCTCCTGGTCACACTACTGGACTAGACCTAACCACTACTGGACTAGACCTAACCACTACTGGACTAGACCTAACCACTACTGGACTAGACCTAACCACTACTGGACTAGACCTAACCACTACTGGACTAGACCTAACCACTACTGGACTAGACCTAACCACTACTGGACTAGACCTAACCACTACTGGACTAGACCTAACTACTACTGGATTAGACCTAACTACTACTGGACTAGACCTGGACTAGACCTAACCGCTACTGGACTAGACCTAACCGCTACTGGACTAGACCTAACCGCTACTGGACTAGACCTAACCACTACTGGACTAGACCTAACCACTACTGGACTAGACCTAACCACTACTGGACTAGACCTAACCACTACTGGACTAGACCTAACTACTACTGGATTAGACCTAACTACTACTGGACTAGACCTGGACTAGACCTAACCGCTACTGGACTAGACCTAACCACTACCGGACTAGACCTAACCACTACTGGACTAGACCTAACCACTACTGGACTAGACCTAACTACTACTGGACTATACCTAACCACTACTGGACTAGACCTAACCACTACTGGACTAGACCTAACCACTACTGGACTAGACCTAACCACTACTGGACTAGACCTAACCACTACTGGACTAGACCTAACCACTACTGGACTAGACCTAACCACTACTGGACTAGACCTAACTACTACTGGATTAGACCTAACTACTACTGGACTAGACCTGGACTAGACCTAACCGCTACTGGACTAGACCTAACCACTACCGGACTAGACCTAACCACTACTGGACTAGACCTAACCACTACTGGACTAGACCTAACTACTACTGGACTAGACCTAACCACTACTGGACTAGACCTAACCACTACTGGACTAGACCTAACCACTACTGGACTAGACCTAACCACTACTGGACTAGACCTAACCACTACTGGACTAGACCTAACCACTACTGGACTAGACCTAACCACTACTGGACTAGACCTAACCGCTACTGGACTAGACCTGGACTAGACCTAACCACTACCGGACTAGACCTAACCACTACTGGACTAGACCTGGACTAGACCTAACCAATACTGGACTAGACCTGGACTAGACCTAACCGCTACTGGACTAGACCTAACCACTACTGGACTAGACCTAACCACTACCGGACTAGACCTAACCACTACCGGACTAGACCTAACCACTACCGGACTAGACCTAACCACTACTGGACTAGACCTAACCACTACTGGACTAGACCTAACCACTACTGGACTAGACCTAACCACTACTGGACTAGACCTAACCACTACTGGACTAGACCTAACCACTACTGGACTAGACCTAACCGCTACTGGACTAGACCTAACCGCTACTGGACTAGACCTAACCGCTACTGGACTAGACTTGGACTAGACCTAACCACTACCGGACTAGACCTAACTACTACTGGACTAGACCTGGACTAGACCTAACCGCTACTGGACTAGACCTGGACTAGACCTAACCGCTACTGGACTAGACCTAACCACTACCGGACTAGACCTAACCACTACCGGACTAGACCTAACCACTACCGGACTAGACCTAACTACTACTGGACTAGACCTAACTACTACTGGACTAGACCTAACCACTACTGGACTAGACCTAACCACTACTGGACTATACCTAACCACTACTGGACTAGACCTTACCACTACTGGACTAGACCTAACCACTACCGGACTAGACCTAACCACTACCGGACTAGACCTAACCACTACCGGACTAGACCTAACCACTACTGGACTAGACCTAACCACTACTGGACTAGACCTAACTACTACTGGACTAGACCTAACTACTACTGGACTAGACCTGGACTAGACCTAACCGCTACTGGACTAGACCTGGACTAGATCTAACCACTACTGGACTAGACCTAACCACTACCGGACTAGACCTAACCACTACTGGACTAGACCTAACCACTACTGGACTAGACCTAACCACTACCGGACTAGACCTAACCACTACCGGACTAGACCTAACCACTACCGGACTAGACCTAACCACTACCGGACTAGACCTAACCACTACTGGACTAGACCTGGACTAGACCTAACCACTACCGGACTAGACCTGGACTACACCTATCCACTACTGGACTAGACCTAACCACTACTGGACTAGACCTAACCACTACTGGACTAGACCTAACCACTACTGGACTAGACCTAACCACTACTGGACTAGACCTAACCACTACTGGACTATACCGAACCACTACTGGACTAGACCTAACCACTACTGGACTAGACCTAACCACTACCGGACTAGACCTAACCACTACCGGACTAGACCTAACCACTACTGGACTAGACCTAACCGCTACCGGACTAGACCTAACCACTACTGGACTAGACCTGGACTAGACCTAACCGCTACTGGACTAGACCTAACCACTACCGGACTAGACCTAACCACTACCGGACTAGACCTAACCACTACCGGACTAGACCTAACCACTACCGGACCGAACCTAACCACTACTCGACTAGACCTGGACTAGACCTAACCGCTACTGGACTAGACCTAACTACTACCGGACTAGACCTAAACACTACTGGATTAGACCTAACTACTACCTGACTAGACCTAAACACTACTGGACTAGACCTAACCACTACCGGACTAGACCTAAACACTACTGGACTAGACCTGGACTAGACCTAACCGCTACCGGACTAGACCTAACCACTACTGGACTAGACCTAACCACTACTGGACTAGACCTAACCACTACCGGACTAGACCTAAACACTACTGGACTAGACCTAACTACTACCGGACTAGACCTAAACACTACTGGACTAGACCTAACCACTACCGGACTAGACCTAACCACTACTCGACTAGACCTGGACTAGACCTAACTACTACCGGACTAGACCTAAACACTACTGGACTAGACCTAACCACTACCGGACTAGACCTAACCACTACTCGACTAGACCTGGACTAGACCTAACCGCTACTGGACTAGACCTAACTACTACCGGACTAGACCTAAACACTACTGGACTAGACCTAAACACTACTGGACTAGACCTAAACACTACTGGACTAGACTTAAACACTACTGGACTATACCTAACCACTACTGGACTAGACCTAACCACTACCGGACTAGACCTAACCACTACTCGACTAGACCTGGACTAGACCTAACTACTACCGGACTAGACCTAAACACTACTGGACTAGACCTAAACACTACTGGACTAGACCTAACCACTACCGGACTAGACCTAAACACTACTGGACTAGACCTAAACACTACTGGACTAGACCTAAACACTACTGGACTAGACCTAAACACTACTGGACTAGACCTAAACACTACTGGACTAGACCTAACCACTACTGGACTAGACCTAACCACTACTGGACTAGACCTAACCACTACTGGACGAGACCTAACCACTACTGGACTAGACCTAACCACTACTGGACTAGACCTAACCACTACTGGACTAGACCTCACCACTACTGGACTAGACCTAACCACTACTGGACTAGACCTAAACACTACTGGACTAGACCTGGACTAGACCTAACCACTACCGGACTAGACCTAACCACTACTGGACTAGACCTGGACTAGACCTAACCACTACTGGACTAGACCTAAACACTACTGGACTAGACCTAACCACTACCGGACTAGACCTAACCACTACTGGACTAGACCTAACCACTACTGGACTAGACCTAACCACTACTGGACTATACCGAACCACTACTGGACTAGACCTAACCACTACTGGACTAGACCTAACCACTACCGGACTAGACCTAACCACTACCGGACTAGACCTAACCACTACTGGACTAGACCTAACCGCTACCGGACTAGACCTAACCACTACTGGACTAGACCTAACCACTACCGGACTAGACCTAACCACTACCGGACTAGACCTAACCACTACCGGACTAGACCTAACCACTACCGGACCGAACCTAACCACTACTCGACTAGACCTGGACTAGACCTAACCGCTACTGGACTAGACCTAACTACTACCGGACTAGACCTAAACACTACTGGATTAGACCTAACTACTACCTGACTAGACCTAAACACTACTGGACTAGACCTAACCACTACCGGACTAGACCTAAACACTACTGGACTAGACCTGGACTAGACCTAACCGCTACCGGACTAGACCTAACCACTACTGGACTAGACCTAACCACTACTGGACTAGACCTAACCACTACCGGACTAGACCTAAACACTTCTGGACTAGACCTAACTACTACCGGACTAGACCTAAACACTACTGGACTAGACCTAACCACTACCGGACTAGACCTAACCACTACTCGACTAGACCTGGACTAGACCTAACTACTACCGGACTAGACCTAAACACTACTGGACTAGACCTAACCACTACCGGACTAGACCTAACCACTACTCGACTAGACCTGGACTAGACCTAACCGCTACTGGACTAGACCTAACTACTACCGGACTAGACCTAAACACTACTGGACTAGACCTAAACACTACTGGACTAGACCTAAACACTACTGGACTAGACCTAAACACTACTGGACTATACCTAACCACTACTGGACTAGACCTAACCACTACCGGACTAGACCTAACCACTACTCGACTAGACCTGGACTAGACCTAACCGCTACTGGACTAGACCTAACTACTACCGGACTAGACCTAAACACTACTGGACTAGACCTAAACACTACTGGACTAGACCTAACCACTACCGGACTAGACCTAAACACTACTGGACTAGACCTAAACACTACTGGACTAGACCTAAACACTACTGGACTAGACCTAAACACTACTGGACTAGACCTAAACACTACTGGACTAGACCTAACCACTACTGGACTAGACCTAACCACTACTGGACTAGACCTAACCACTACTGGACTAGACCTAACCACTACTCGACGAGACCTAACCACTACCGGACTAGACCTAACCACTACTGGACTAGACCTAACCACTACTGGACTAGACCTCACCACTACTGGACTAGACCTAACCACTACTGGACTAGACCTAAACACTACTGGACTAGACCTGGACTAGACCTAACCACTACCGGACTAGACCTAACCACTACTGGACTAGACCTGGACTAGACCTAACCACTACTGGACTAGACCTAAACACTACTGGACTAGACCTAACCACTACCGGACTAGACCTAAACACTACTGGACTAGACCTAACCACTACCGGACTAGACCTAAACACTACTGGACTAGACCTAACCACTACTGGACTAGACCTAACCACTACTGGACTAGACCTAACCACTACTGGACTAGATCTAACTACTACTGGACTAGACCTAACCACTACTGGACTAGACCTAACCACTACTGGACTAGACCTAAACACTACTGGACTAGACCTAACCACTACTGGACTAGACCTAACCACTACTGGACTAGACCTAACCATTACTGGACTAGACCTAAACACTACTGGACTAGACCTAACCACTACTGGACTAGACCTAAACACTACTGGACTAGACCTAACCACTACTGGACTAGACCTAACCACTACTGGACTAGACCTAAACACTACTGGACTAGACCTAAACACTACTGGACTAGACCTAACCACTACTGGACTAGACCTAACCACTACTGGACTAGACCTAACCACTACTGGACTAGACCTAACCACTACTGGACTAGACCTAACTACTACTGGACTAGACCTAACCATTCAGAGCTTCTCTTTAAACTCTGACTTTATCATGAGGACAAGCATAGCTTTCTGTTCCCTATCAGGATATTAAAGATCAGCTAATGTCTTGCTGTATTAGAATGATGTCTTTGAGTCTGGGCTTTTTGACTGACCATGTTGTCTCTGTAGGGTCCAGTGAAGACCAGACTATTCCCATGCTGGTGACCGCTCTAAAGGGACTGAAGGTGCTGGATGTGGCCTGTGGCAGTGGAGACGCACAGACCCTGGCTGTCACAGAGAACGGTGAGAGGAGAGAGACAGGGGACCGAGACACTAGGATCAATTACTATGGAACACAGGGGACCGAGACACTAGGATCAATTTACTATGAAACACAGGGGACTGAGACACTAGGATCAATTACTATGGAACACTGGGGACTGAGACACTAGGATCAATTTACTATGGAACACTGGGGACCGAGACACTAGGATCAATTACTATGGAACACTGGGGACTGAGACACTAGGATCAATTTACTATGGAACACTGGGGACCGAGACACTAGGATCAATTTACTATGGAACACTGGGGACTGAGACACTAGGATCAATTTACTATGGAACACTGGGGACCGAGACACTAGGATCAATTACTATGGAACACTGGGGACTGAGACACTAGGATCAATTTACTATGGAACACTGGGGACTGAGACACTAGGATCAATTTACTATGGAACACTGGGGACTGAGACACTAGGATCAATTTACTATGGAATACAGGGGACTGAGACACTAGGATCAATTACTATGGAACACTGGGGACTGAGACACTAGGATCAATTACTATGGAACACTGGGGACCGAGACACTAGGATCAATTACTATGGAACACTGGGGACTGAGACACTAGGATCAATTTACTATGGAATACAGGGGACTGAGACACTAGGATCAATTACTATGGAACACTGGGGACTGAGACACTAGGATCAATTACTATGGAACACTGGGGACTGAGACACTAGGATCAATTTACTATGGAACACTGGGGACCGAGACACTAGGATCAATTACTATGGAACACTGGGGACTGAGACACTAGGATCAATTTACTATGGAACACTGGGGACTGAGACACTAGGATCAATTTACTATGGAACACTGGGGACCGAGACACTAGGATCAATTACTATGGAACACTGGGGACTGAGACACTAGGATCAATTTACTATGGAACACTGGGGACTGAGACACTAGGATCAATTTACTATGGAACACTGGGGACTGAGACACTAGGATCAATTTACTATGGAATACAGGGGACTGAGACACTAGGATCAATTACTATGGAACACTGGGGACTGAGACACTAGGATCAATTACTATGGAACACTGGGGACCGAGACACTAGGATCAATTACTATGGAACACTGGGGACTGAGACACTAGGATCAATTTACTATGGAATACAGGGGACTGAGACACTAGGATCAATTACTATGGAACACTGGGGACTGAGACACTAGGATCAATTACTATGGAATATTTTCTGGGCCTCATCCTTCACTTCACTCATATATGTTAATTCATGTGTAACACTTTTTGATTTAAAGTTGTAAGACCGAGTATTTGCCTCTAGTAGAAAGTAATTTCCCTGTAGTAGACAAGAGTATTTCCTCACAACTTGAAGGTGTCAAACTTTTTCCATATTTCACCCCATTGTAATGTTCGCTCCTTGCCTCTCTCCCTTCAGGCCAGGTGTGGTCGTGGGGGGATGGGGACTATGGGAAGCTGGGTCGTGGAGGCAGCGACGGCTGTAAGACCCCGAAGCTGGTGGAGAAGCTTCAGGACCTGGATATAGTGAAGGTGTGCTGTGGGAGTCAGTTCTCTGTAGCACAGACCAAGGATGGTCAGGTGTACACCTGGGGGAAGGGAGACAACCAGCGCCTCGGCCACGGCACCGAGGAACATGTCCGTTACCCCAAACTGCTGGACAGTCTACAAGGTTAGTAGCCTTTCGGCTCAGTAAACCAAAGCTTTACAACATGCTGTTGTTTACTGAATTCCAGTGGGGAGGATTCCTAGTTGGAGATTCCCCATTCCATCCTGATTCCAGGGTTAGGGTTAAGGGTTAAGGGTTAGGGGTTAAGGGTTAGGGTTAAGGGTTAGGGTTAAGGGTTAAGGGTTAGGGTTAAGGGTTGGGGGTTAGGCTTAGGGTTAAGGGTTAGGGTTAAGGGTTAGGGGTTAAGGGTTAGGGTTAACCCTAACCCAACCAGGTGTTTATGGAATGTTGAACAGTATGGTGTTAAATGGTCAAAATGGGGGACTGATGAGTTCTAAACTTGACATATTGTTAATTATCAGGTATTGGACGAATTGAGTGCCATAGTCTAGTTTCTACACCAGAAGTTAATGATGATTCATCACTCCATAGAATGCGTTTCCACTGCTCCAGAGTCCAATGGCGGTGAGCTTACACCACTCCAGCCGACGCTTGGCATTGCGCATAGTTATCTTAGGCTTGTGTGCGGCTGCTCTGCCATGGAAACCCATTTCATGAAGCTCCAGACTAACAGTTCTTGTTCTGACGTTGCTTCCAGGGGCAGTTTTGAACTCAGTAGTGAGTGTTGCAACCGAGGACAGACGATTTTTACGCTCTACGTGCTTCAGCACTTTGCGATCCCATTCTGTGAGGTTGTGTGGCCTACCACTTGGTGGTCTCGTTCTGTGAGGTTGTGTGGCCTACCACTTGGTGGTCTCGTTCTGTGAGGTTGTGTAGCCTACCACTCGGTGGTCCCGTTCTGTGAGGTTGTGTGGCCTACCACTCGACCGTTCCGTTCTGTGAGGTTGTGTGGCCTACCACTCGGCGGTCCCGTTCTGTGAGGATGTGTGGCCTACCACACGGTGGTTCTGTGAGGTTGTGTGGCCTACCACTCGGTGGTTCCGCTGTGTGGCCTACCACTCGGCGGTCCCGTTCTGTGAGGATGTGTGGCCTACCACACGGTGGTTCTGTGAGGTTGTGTGGCCTACCACACGGTGGTTCTGTGAGGTTGTGTGGCCTACCACACGGTGGTTCTGTGAGGTTGTGTGGCCTACCACTCGGTGGTCCCGCTGTGTGGCCTACCACTCGGCCGTTCCGTTCTGTGAGGTTGTGTGGCCTACCACTCGGCCATTCCGTTCTGTGAGGTTGTGTGGCCTACCACTCGGCGGTTCCGTTCTGTGAGGTTGTGTGGCCTACCACTCGGCGGTTCCGTTCTGTGAGGTTGTGTGGCCTACCACTCTGCGGTCCCGTTCTGTGAGGTTGTGTGGCCTACCACTCGGTGGTCCCGTTCTGTGAGGTTGTGTGGCTTACCACTCGGTGGTTCTGTTCTGTGAGGTTGTGTGGCCTACCACTCGGTGGTCTCGTTCTGTGAGGTTGTGTAGCCTACCCCTCGGTGGTCTCGTTCTGTGAGGTTGTGTAGCCTACCCCTCGGTGGTCTCGTTCTGTGAGGTTGTGTAGCCTACCCCTCGGTGGTCCCGTTCTGTGAGGTTGTGTAGCCTACCACTCGGTGGTCCCGTTCTGTGAGGTTGTGTAGCCTACCACTCGGTGGTCCCGTTCTGTGAGGTTGTTTAGCCTACCACTCTGTGGTCCCGTTCTGTGAGGTTGTGTGGCCTACCACTCGGCGGTTCCGTTCTGTGAGGTTGTGTGGCCTACCACTCTGCGGTCCCGTTCTGTGAGGTTGTGTGGCCTACCACTCGGTGGTCCCGTTCTGTGAGGTTGTGTGGCCTACCACTCGGCGGTCCCGTTCTGTGAGGTTGTGTGGCCTACCACTCGGCGGTCCCGTTCTGTGAGCTTCTGTGGCCTACCACTCGGCGGTCCCGTTCTGTGACCTTGTGTGGCCTACCACTCGGCGGTCTCGTTCTGTGAGCTTGTGTGGCCTACCACTCGGCGGTCCCATTCTGAGGTTGTGTAGCCTACCACTCGGTGGTCCCGTTCTGTGAGCTTGTGTGGCCTACCACTCGGTGGTCCCGTTCTGTGAGGTTGTGTAGCCTACCACTCGGTGGTCCCGTTCTGTGAGGATGTGTGGCCTACCACACGGTGGTTCTGTGAGGTTGTGTGGCCTACCACTCGGTGGTCCCGCTGTGTGGCCTACCACTCGGCCGTTCCGTTCTGTGAGGTTGTGTGGCCTGCCATTCCGTTCTGTGAGGTTGTGTGGCCTACCACTCGGCGTTTCCGTTCTGTGAGGTTGTGTGGCCTACCACTCGACAGTTCCGTTCTGTGAGGTTGTGTGGCCTATCACTCGGCGGTTCCGTTCTGTGAGGTTGTGTGGCCTACCACTCGGTGGTCCCGTTCTGTGAGGTTGTGTGGCTTACCACTCGGTGGTTCTATTCTGTGAGGTTGTGTGGCCTACCACTCGGTGGTCTCGTTCTGTGAGATTGTGTAGCCTACCACTCGGTGGTCCCGTTCTGTGAGGTTGTGTAGCCTACCACTCGGTGGTCCCGTTCTGTGAGGTTGTGTAGCCTACCACTCTGTGGTCCCGTTCTGTGAGCTTGTGTGGCCTACCACTCGGTGGTCCCGTTCTGTGAGGTTGTATTGCCTACCACTCGGTGGTCCCGTTCTGTGAGGTTGTATTGCCTACCACTCGGTGGTCCCGTTCTGTGAGGTTGTGTGGCCTACCACTCGGTGGTCCCGTTCTGTGAGGTTGTGTGGCCTACCACTCGGTGGTCCCGTTCTGTGAGGTTGTGTGGCTTACCACTCAGTGGTTCTATTCTGTGAGGTTGTGTGGCCTACCACTCGGTGGTCTCGTTCTGTGAGGTTGTGTAGCCTAACACTCGGTGGTCCCGTTCTGTGAGGTTGTGTAGCCTACCACTCGGTGGTCCCGTTCTGTGAGGTTGTGTAGCCTACCACTCGGTGGTCCCGTTCTGTGAGGTTGTGTGGCCTACCACTCTGCGGTCCCGTTCTGTGAGGTTGTGTGGCCTACCACTCGGTGGTCCCATTCTGAGGTTGTGTAGCCTACCACTCGGCGGTCCCGTTCTGTGAGCTTGTGTGGCCTACCACTCGGTGTTTCCGTTCTGTGAGGTTGTGTAGCCTACCACTCGGTGGTCCCGTTCTGTGAGGTTGTGTGGCCTACCACTCGGCGGTCCCATTCTGTGAGGATGTGTGGCCTACCACACGGTGGTTCTGTGAGGTTGTGTGGCCTACTACACGGTGGTTCTGTGAGGTTGTGTGGCCTACCACTCGGTGGTCCCGCTGTGTGGCCTACCACTCGCCGGTTCCGTTCTGTGAGGTTGTGTGGCCTACCACTCGGCGGTTCCGTTCTGTGAGGTTGTGTGGCCTACCACTCTGCGATCCCGTTCTGTGAGGTTGTGTGGCCTACCACTCGGCGGTCCCATTCTGAGGTTGTGTAGCCTACCACTCGGTGGTCCCGTTCTGTGAGCTTGTGTGGCCTACCACTCGGTGGTCCTGTTCTGTGAGGTTGTGTGGCCTACCACTCGGCGGTCCCATTCTGAGGTTGTGTAGCCTACCACTCGGTGGTCCCGTTCTGAGGTTGTGTAGCCTACCACTCGGTGGTCCCGTTCTGTGAGGTTGTATAGCCTACCACTCGGTGGTCCCGTTCTGTGAGGTTGTGTGGCCTACCACTCGGCGGTTCCGTTCTGTGAGGTTGTGTGGCCTACCACTCGCCGGTTCCGTTCTGTGAGGTTGTGCGGCCTACCACTCGGCGGTTCCGTTCTGTGAGGTTGTGTGGCCTACCACTCTGCGATCCCGTTCTGTGAGGTTGTGTGGCCTACCACTCGGCGGTCCCATTCTGAGGTTGTGTAGCCTACCACTCGGTGGTCCCGTTCTGTGAGCTTGTGTGGCCTACCACTCTGTGGTCCTGTTCTGTGAGGTTGTGTGGCCTACCACTCGGCGGTCCCATTCTGAGGTTGTGTAGCCTACCACTCGGTGGTCCCGTTCTATGAGCTTGTTTGGCCTACCACTCGGTGGTCCTGTTCTGTGAGGTTGTGTGGCCTACCACTCGGCGGTCCCATTCTGAGGTTGTGTAGCCTACCACTCGGTGGTCCCGTTCTGAGGTTGTGTAGCCTACCACTCGGTGGTCCCGTTCTGTGAGGTTGTATTGCCTACCACTCGGTGGTCCCGTTCTGTGAGGTTGTGTGGCAAGTCATTTGACGAACTGACTTGTTGGAAAGATGGCATGACGGTGCCACGTTGAAAGTCATTGAGCTCTTCAGTAATGCCTGGGGCGGCAGGGTAGCCTAGTGGTTAGAGCGTTGGACTAGTAACCGGAAGGTTGCGAGTTCAAACCCCCGAGCTGACAAGGTACAAATCTGTTGTTCTGCCCCTGAACAGGCAGTTAACCCACTGTTCCCAGGCCGTCATTGAAAATAAGAATTTGTTCTTAACTGACTTGCCTGGTTAAATAAAGGTAAAATAAAAAAAATAAAATAAATGCCATTCTACTGCCAATGTTTGTCTATGGAGATTGCTTGGCTGTGTGCTTGAATACATGCACCTGTCAGTAATGGGCGTGGCTGAAATGGCCAAATCCACTCATTTGAAAGCGTGACCACATACTTGTGGGTGTATATAGTGTATGTAATAAAAAATCTCATTTAAGTTTGGCTACATTTTCAGGCGGCTCTCATGTCAGCATTAGACTGGACACCTTCACTTTGACATGACAGGCTAGTTATTTATGTACCACTGTCCTGTTTAAAGGAGTCGTGGACTCTTATTTCCCCTGTCTCTTTGTCCTCTACCTCTAGGGAAGAAAGTGGTGGACATCGCGGTCGGCTCCACTCACTGTCTGGCGCTGACTGATGAAGGAGAGGTCCACAGCTGGGGCAGCAATGACAAGCTACAGCACTTTGATACTTTGTTCTCCAACAAGAAGCAGCCCAAGGCTCTGCCAGGCCTCAACTCCAAACACATAGTGGGCATCTCCTGTGGGCCAGGACAGGTGAGAGTTCAGATGTCTTTCACCTGTGGAACAATGTCATGGTTCGGTATACGGCATATAGAAACTACAAAGGATAACCTTTGCTGTTAAACTGGGATGGACAACTTTGATGGGGGATGGGGCCACACGTTGAAGGTGGGTTCAGGTCTGGGGAAGGGATACGGTAGGCGTCTCAGAGCATGGCAGGAACCCATAGAGGACAGCAGGTGGGTTCAGGTCTGGGGAAGGTATACGGTAGGCGTCTCAGAGCATGGCAGGAACCCACAGAGGACAGCAGGTGGGTTCCGGTCTGGGGAAGGGATACGGTAGGCGTCTCAGAGCATGGCAGGAACCCATAGAGGACAGCAGGTGGGTTCCGGTCTGGGGAAGGGATACGGTAGGCGTCTCAGAGCATGGCAGGAACCCATAGAGGACAGCAGGTGGGTTCAGGTCTGAGGAAGGGATACGGTAGGCATCTCAGAGCATGGCAGGAACCCATAGAGGACAGCAGGTGGGTTCAGGTCTGGGGTAGGGATACGGTAGGCGTCTCAGAGCATGGCAGGAACCCATAGAGGACAGCAGGTGGGTTCAGGTCTGGGGAAGGGATACGGTAGGCGTCTCAGAGCATGGCAGGAACCCATAGAGGACAGCAGGTGGGTTCAGGTCTGGGGAAGGGATACGGTAGGCGTCTCAGAGCATGGCAGGAACCCATAGAGGACAGCAGGTGGGTTCAGGTCTAGGGAAGGGATACGATAGGCGTCTCAGAGCATGGCAGGAACCCATAGAGGACAGCAGGTGGGTTCAGGTCTGAGGAAGGGATACGGTAGGCGTCTCAGAGCATGGCAGGAACCCATAGAGGACAGCAGGTGGGTTCAGGTCTGGGGAAGGGATACGGTAGGTGTCTCAGAGCATGGCAGGAACCCATAGAGGACAGCAGGTGGGTTCAGGTCTGGGGAAGGGATACGGTAGACATCTCAGAGCATGGCAGGAACCCATAGAGGACAGCAGGTGGGTTCAGGTCTGGGGAAGGGATACGGTAGGCGTCTCAGAGCATGGCAGGAACCCATAGAGGACAGCAGGTGGGTTCAGGTCTAGGGAAGGGATACGGTAGGCGTCTCAGAGCATGGCAGGAACCCATAGAGGACAGCAGGTGGGTTCAGGTCTGGGGAAGGGATACGGTAGGTGTCTCAGAGCATGGCAGGAACCCATAGAGGACAGCAGGTGGGTTCAGGTCTGGGGAAGGGATACGGTAGACGTCTCAGAGCATGGCAGGAACCCATAGAGGACAGCAGGTGGGTTCAGGTCTGGGGAAGGGATACGGTAGGTGTCTCAGAGCATGGCAGGAACCCATAGAGGACAGCAGGTGGGTTCAGGTCTGGGGAAGGGATACGGTAGGCGTCTCAGAGCATGGCAGGAACCCATAGATTCTGAAGAACAGAGTTAAAGAGAAGGAGGGGTATAAAAGGATGCAGAAAACACAGATTACAGGGAGATCTGCTCAGGTCTACACATGTGTATTGGGTGTTGGGGCCAGGGGTTGATTTGGGGATCCAGGGATAAGCTCTTTCTTTATTTGTCTTCGATTCCTCACGTTCTCCTGGTCTGTGGGGCAGCGCGTGGCCCTCCTGGTCTGTGGGGCAGCGCAGGGCCCTCCTGGTCTGTGGGGCAGCGCGTGGCCCTCCTGGTCTGTGGGGCAGCGCGTGGCCCTCCTGGTCTGTGGGGCAGCGCAGGGCCCTCCTGGTCTGTGGGGCAGCGCGTGGCCCTCCTGGTCTGTGGGGCAGCGCTTGGCCCTCCTGGTCTGTGGGGCAGCGCGTGGCCCTTCTATTATCTGACCATTGTTTTAATGGTTGACACTGACCCCTGTCTGTTTTCTGCTGGTCTTGTGTCCATAGAGCTTTGCGTGGTCGTCCTGTTCAGAGTGGTCTGTGGGGCAGCGCGTGCCCTTCGTAGTGGACGTGTGCCCTGTGACCTTTGAGCAGCTGGATCTGCTCTTGCGGCAGGTGAGCGAGGGCATGGACGGCTCTTCTGATTGGCCCCCGTCGCAGGAGAAGGAGTGCATGGTGGTTGCCTCCCTTAACCTGCTCAGGCTACAGGTAAGGAGGCTTTTCACAGTCTAAAACACCGCAATATGAGATTATTTCTAGATTGTCCTGGATGACTTGATGTGTCTGCTATGAAAATTGTCTTCCAAAAAGTGTTTCAAATGTTTTTCTCCAAACTGGAGAAGGTGTAGTCTGATGTTTTTATGTCTGTAGCTCCATGCAGCCATCAGTAACCAGATGGACCCTGAGGAGTTGGGTTTGGGTCTGGGCAGCGGGCTGCTCAACAACCTGAAGCAGACCGTGGTGACGCTAGCCTCCAACGCTGGAGTCCTCAACACCGTCCAGGCAGCTGCCCAGGCCGTGCTACAGAGTGGTTGGTCAGTGCTGCTCCCTACTGCAGAGGAGAGGGCCAGGGCTCTGTCCTCACTACTACCCAACACAGGTCAGTTTGCCTCTTAGCAGACACTATTATCTGAAGCAACTTAATGTACAGTGCATGTTTTGGTATGTGTATGATCCTTGAGGGAATTAAACCCACAACCTTGAATTGTCTAGTGGGGTAAGCAGAAAACAATTGTTGCTGGAGTATTTTAGTGTGTTTTGAGTTGCTCAGTGGTTTTTCTCTCTCTGTCCTCAGCATCTGGTAACGAGATGAGCGTTAGTCCTGGACGTCGCTTCATGATCGACCTGTTGGTCAGCAGTCTGATGGCGGACGGAGGGCTGGAGTCTGCTCTCAATGCTGCCATCACAGCTGAGCTACAGGTTGGTCACAGACAGCTGTTTGTCACTGAGTAGGGGAAACCTGGGCTTGTGTCCCAAATGGTTCCCTATTTAGTGCCCTACTTTTCACCACGGTCCCTAGGGCTCTGGTCTAAAGTAGTGTACTATGTAGGGAATAGGGCTCTGGTCTAAAGTAGTGTACTATATAGGGAATAGGGCTCTGGTCTAAAGTAGTGCACTATATAGGGAATAGGGCTCTGGTCTAAAGTAGTATACCATATAGGGAATAGGGCTCTGGTCTAAATTAGTGTACTATATAGGGAATAGGGCTCTGGTCAAACGTAGTGCACTATATAGGGAATAGGGCTCTGGTCTAAAGTAGTGTACTATGTAGGGAATAGGGCTCTGGTCTAAAGTAGTGTACTATGTAGGGAATAGGGCTCTGGTCTAAAGTAGTGTACTATATAGGGAATAGGGCTCTGGTCTAAAGTAGTGTACTATATAGGGAATAGGGCTCTGGTCTAAAGTAGTGCACTATATAGGGAATAGGGCTCTGGTCTAAAGTAGTGCACTATATAGGGAATAAGGCTCTGGTCTAAAGTAGTATACCATATAGGGAATAGGGCTCTGGTCTAAAGTAGTGTACTATATAGGGAATAGGGCTCTAGTCTAAAGTAGTGTACTATATAGGGAATAGGGCTCTGGTCTAAAGTAGTGTACTATATAGGGAATAGGGCTCTGGTCAAACGTAGTGCACTATATAGGGAATAGGGCTCTGGTCTAAAGTAGTGTACTATGTAGGGAATAGGGCTCTGGTCTAAAGTAGTGTACTATATAGGGAATAGGGCTCTGGTCTAAAGTAGTGTACTATGTAGGGAATAGGGCTCTGGTCTAAAGTAGTGCACTATATAGGGAATAGGGCTCTGGTCTAAAGTAGTGTACTATATAGGTGAATAGGGCTCTGGTCTAAAGTAGTGTACTATATAGGGAATAGGGCTCTCGTCTAAAGTAGTGTACTATATAGGGAATAGGGCTCTGGTCTAAAGTAGTACCACTATATAGGGAATATGGCTCTTGTCTAAAGTAGTGTACTATATAGGGACTAGGGAGCCATTTGGGTCACACACTCAGTGTTTAATGCTCTGAACACAGCCATCATAGCTGTGGGATTAAAGTGGGATTAAAATGTATTTAATTGTCATATTTTGTCAACTATCTAAACAAAATAAAATCTTTGAATGACCTTTGACAGTTATAACAGATGTGAGTCTTCCTGGTTAAGTCTCTAAGAGCTTTACACACCAGGATTGTACAATATTTGCACATTTAATTTTTTTAATTGTTCAAGCTCTGTCAAGTTGTTTGTTGATCATGGCTAGACAGACATGTTCAAGTCCGGTCCAAACGGTAACTGGGCCACTCAGGAACCTTCAATGTTGTCTCGGTAACAACTCCAGTGTAGACTTGCCATAACAAAGGAGTTGAATACTTAGTGACTCAACACATTTCAGCTTTACATTTTTCATGTCTAAAAACATAATTCCACTTTGATGTTATGGGGTATTTGTGTGTGTGTGTGTGTGTGTGTGTGTGTGTAGGCCAGTGACACAATCTAAATTTAATTAATGTACATTTCTGTCTGTAAACACAACCAAATGGGTGTGAATCAGGCACTGTACAGTAAGTTCATGCAATGCCAACAAAAATGTACATATGACTCAATTATGGAAAAGTTGTCACTTTCAAGCCGACACAGAGGATTTAATACCTACTTGCTGCAACACGTAATTTATTCACCAATAATAATGATAACCGATATGATTGGCTTTATTAAAGATGAGAAAATAGAAAATACTATAAAATAGATTCTACTTTATCAAAAGGGCGCCAATCATTTTGGACCTGGTTATACATTAAAATCTCTTTCCTCTCCAATTGTACAGCAGTCTTACAAATTCTATGCATTTTTATGTATGTCTTTTTGTCTCTGTGTGTTTTTATACTGGTGACAAATCCAAGTTGATTAAATTCTAATGATCCGTTATCCACTAGGACATAGAGGCAAAGAAGGAGGCCCAGAAAGAGAAGGAGGTCGATGAGCAGGAGGCCAATGCCTCCACCATGCTGCGTTGCCGCACCACCCTGGACAAAGACCTCATCAACACCGGGATATACGAGTCCGCTGGGAAACAGAGCCTTCCTCTGGTCCAGCTCGTACAGCAGCTACTGAGGTGGGCAGTTAACACTGGACTGAGCTGTACATTTATCTTTGGGGAAGGATCAGAATCAAAAACCAGCAGCATACCACCCTGCATACCACCCTACATACCACCCTGCATACCACCCTGCATACCACCCTGCATACCACCCTGCATACCACCCTGCATACCACCCTGCATACCACCCTGCATACCACTGCTGACTTGCTTCTGAAGCTAAGCTGGGTTGGTCCTGGTCGGCAGCATACCACCCAGCATACCACTGCTGGCTTGCTTCTGAAGCTAAGCAGGGTTGGTCCTGGTCGGCAGCATACCACCCTGCCTACCACTGCTGACTTGCTTCTGAAGCTAAGCAGCGTTGGTCCTGGTCAGTTCCTGGATGGGAGACCAGATGCTGCTGGAAGTGGTGTTGGAGGGCCAGTAGGAGGCACTCTTTCCTCTGGTCGGCAGTGATTGGGGACACTGTGTAGGGTGCCGTCTTTAGGATGGGACGTTAAACGGGTGTCCTGACTCTCAGAGGTCATTAAAGATCCCATGGCACTTATCGTAAGAGTAGGGGGTGTTAACCCCGGTGTCCTGGCTAACTTCCCAATCTGGCCCTCAAACCATCACGGTCACCTAATAATCCCCAGTTTACAATTGGCTCATTCATCCCCCTCCTCTCCCCTGTAACTATTCCCCAGGTTGTTGCTGCAAATGAGAATGTGTTCTCAGTCAACTTACCTGGTAAAATAACGGATAAATACATAAATAATAATGCTTACCCTGACAAGGACCCCACTTCCATCGATCCCTTGTATTCTTTGTGGGTGTCCCACGTATAGGAGTCTCCTTGCGGGGTTTTACATCTCGCCAAATGTGGGGAATATTGTACAGAATGAACGTATTGTTTTGATCCCTCAGGAACATGGCCTCTCAGACCATCGTTAGACTGAAGGACGTGGCCCGGAGGATATCTAGCGGGGTCGACACGGAGCACGTTAGTAAAGAACGCTCGGCCTCCCTCGACCTGTTGCTGCGCTTCCAGAGGCTGCTGGTCAGTAAACTCTACCTGGGGGTCAACGGCACCGAAAACACCAACGGATACAGTGAGTCGTCACAGTCCTCCTTTGGGGTTTGAACCTTTAAGCGTTTTAACTAAATTTGTATCCTTAACTATAAGAAAAATTCCTACAAAATGTAAATCACAGTGGAATTATGACAAAACACATTGTTTGTTTGTAAGGGATGTACCATGTGACCCAGTAGGACAGGTTTACTGCTGAACCATCTGTAAGGGATGCACCATGTGACCCAGTAGGACAGGTTTACTGCTGAACAGTCTGTAAGGGATGCACCATGTGACCCAGTAGGACAGGTTTACTGCTGAACCGTCTGTAAGAGATGCAACGTGAGACCCAGTAGGACAGGTTTACTGCTGAACTGTCTGTAAGGGATGTACCATGTGACCCAGTAGGACAGGTTTACTGCTGAACCGTCTGTAAGGGATGTACCATGTGACCCAGTAGGACAGGTTAACTGCTGAACCGTCTGTAAGGGATGCACCATGTGACCCAGTAGGACAGGTTTACTGCTGAACTGTCTGTAAGGGATGTACCATGTGACCCAGTAGGACAGGTTTACTGCTGAACCGTCTGTGAGTCCTCATTATGCAGGTTTATCAGATACAGTGAGTCCTCATTATGCAGGTTTATCAGATACAGTGAGTCCTCATTATGCAGGTCTAACAGATACAGTGAGTCCTCATTATGCAGGTTTAACAGATACAGTGAGTCCTCATTATGCAGGTTTAACAGATACAGTGAGTCCTCATTATGCAGGTTTAACAGATACAGTGAGTCCTCATTATGCAGGTCTAACAGATACAGTGAGTCCTCATTATGCAGGTTTAACAGATACAGTGAGTCCTCATTATGCAGGTTTAACAGATACAGTGAGTCCTCATTATGCAGGCTGTGTTAGCTAATCCAAGTTTATAATTTTAAAAGGCTAATTGATCATTAGAAAATCCTTATGTTAGCACATCTGATAATGGTTGTTCTGATTTAAAGAAGCAATAAAACTGGCCTTCTTTAGACTAGTTGAGTATCTGGAGCATCAGCATTTCTGGGTTTGATTACAGGCTCAAAATGGTTAGAAACAAATAACTTTCTTCTGAAACTCGTCAGTCTATTCTTGTTCTAAGAAATGAAGGTTATTCCATGCGAGAAATTACCAGGAAACTGAAGATCTCTATGTACGCTGTGTACGACTCCCTTCACAGAACAGCGCAAACTGTCTCTAACCAGAATAGATAGAGGAGTGGGAGGCCCCGGTGCACAACTGAGCAAGAGGACAGGTACATTAGAGGGTCTAATTTGAGAAACAGACGCCTCACAAGTCCTCAACTGGCAGCTTCATTAAATAGTACCCGTAACACACCAGACTCAACAAACTCTGCCAAGAAGGCCAGCACCTTAGAGTCGCCTCTTCACTGTTGACGTTGAGACTGGTGGTTTGTGGGTACTATTTAATGAATCTGCTGTTATCCATTCGTGTTTTTATATGTTTTTAATATCTGTAAGTCAACCAATGATATCAGGTTTCCCCCGGCCATGATTACAGACACCCGTGTGTATCCTTTGACCCGATATAAACTAGTGACTCGCCGTGTTTATCATTATACCCTGATGAAGACAGCTTGTCTGTCCAAACGTTGGTTCATAGGTTATTAAATGACCTGAGCTCCTAGAGTGATGCTCTCCTTTTATATTTTTCTAGTGTTCTACTCCGCGAGCTAAACAGGTGTAGGTTTCCTTCGCCTCCACATTATTGATATTTATTGCCCATATTTCCTTCCTTGCAGATCCAGAGCTGCTGGGTGTGGGGTCCCTGTTGAAGAAGTACATCGCCCTACTGTGTACTCACATTGGAGACATCCTCCCTGTGGCTACCAGCATAGCCTTCACCGGACACAGACACTTCAATGAAGTGTCTCGGGTCATCGAGGGTGACCTCACTGGTTAGTAGTACTCTGGTTAATCTAAGTCTGCCAGGCTGTACTCAGACCAGGGTTCGGATCAATTTAGGAATGAAACTGAAATTACAATTCCTTCCAATTTACTTTCTGAATTGACCAACCCTGACCTGTTTTTGAGGTGGTATGATGTGAGAATGTTATATTTCTACCCATCGGGGTAACAGGTGAACAAGGGTCTGTTTTTCCTCTTGGCCTGTAGGTGTTCTCCTCCCTGAGCTGGTGGTGTCCATAGTGTTGCTGCTGACCATGGACGCTGGCCTGATGCAGGAGACCGGCTCCATCCCTCTGCTGACTGGACTGCTGGAGCACCTGGACCGCTTCAACCACCTGGCGCCTGGACACGAGAGGGACGACAACGAAGACCTGGCCTGGCCCGGCATCATGGGTACAGAGCCTCCTGGGGGGGGAGGTCAGGGGACCAGGGTTGAAGAGTGGGGAATGACTGGTGAATTTAAACCTAGACTGGAGCATTTGGTAGGTTAAATGTGGAGCGTTTCAGTATGTTAGAATGTAACTAGTTGTGTGAGCTGGGTTAGAGTTTAGTTGTGGTTAGAATGTAACTAGTTGTGGGTTAGAGGTTAGTTGTGGTTAGAATGTAACTAGTTGTGGGTTAGAGTTTAGTTGTGGTTAGAATGTAACTAGTTGTGGGTTAGAGGTTAGTTGTGGTTAGAATGTAACTAGTTGTGTGAGGTGGGTTAGGGGTTAGTTGTGGTTAGAATGTAACTAGTTGTGTTAGGGGTTAGTTGTGGTTAGAATGTAACTAGTTGTGAGAGGTGGGTTAGGTGTTAGTTGTGGTTAGAATGTAACTAGTTGTGTGAGCTGGGTTAGAGGTTAGTTGTGGTTAGAATGTAACTAGCTGTGGGTTAGAGGTTAGTTGTGGTTAGAATGTAACTAGTTGTGAGAGGTGGGTTAGGGGTTAGTTGTGGTTAGAATGTAACTAGTTGTGGGTTAGAGGTTAGTTGTGGTTAGAATGTATCTAGTTGTGTGAGCTGGGTTAGAGGTTAGTTGTGGTTAGAATGTAACTAGCTGTGGGTTAGAGGTTAGTTGTGGTTAGAATGTAACTAGTTGTGAGAGGTGGGTTAGGGGTTAGTTGTGGTTAGAATGTAACTAGTTGTGGGTTTGAGGTTAGTTGTGGTTAGAATGTAACTAGTTGTGAGAGGTGGGTTAGTTGTGGTTAGAATGTAACTAGCTGTGGGTTAGAGGTTAGTTGTGGTTAGAATGTAACTAGTTGTGAGAGGTGGGTTAGGGGTTAGTTGTGGTTAGAATGTAACTAGTTGTGGGTTAGTGGTTAGTTGTGGTTAGAATGTAACTAGTTGTGTGAGCTGGGTTAGGGGTTAGTTGTGGTTAGAATGTAACTAGTTGTTAGTGGTTAGTTGTGGTTAGAATGTAACTAGTTGTGAGAGGTGGGTTAGGGGTTAGTTGTGGTTAGAATGTGACTCGTTGTGTGAGCTGGGTTAGAGGTTAGTTGTGGTTAGAATGTAACTAGTTGTGAGAGGTGGGTTAGGGGTTAGTTGTGGTTAGAATGTAACTAGTTGTGAGAGGTGGGTTAGAGGTTAGTTGTGGTTAGAATGTAACTAGTTGTGGGTTAGTGGTTAGTTGTGGTTAGAATGTAACTAGTTGTGTGAGCTGGGTTAGGGGTTAGTTGTGGTTAGAATGTAACTAGTTGTGAGAGGTGGGTTAGGTGTTAGTTGTGGTTAGAATGTAATTAGTTGTGAGAGGTGGGTTAGGGGTTAGTTTTGGTTAGAATGTAACTAGTTGTGAGAGGTGGGTTAGGTGTTGTGGTTAGAATGTAATTAGTTGTGAGAGGTGGGTTAGGGGTTAGTTGTGGTTAGAATGAAACTAGTTGTGGGTTAGAGGTTAGTTGTGATTAGAATGTAATTAGTTGTGAGAGGTGGGTTAGGGGTTAGTTGTGGTTAGAATGAAACTAGTTGTGGGTTAGAGGTTAGTTGTGATTAGAATGTAACTAGTTGTGAGAGGTGGGTTAGTGGTTAGTTGTGGTTAGAATGTAACTAGTTGTGAGAGGTGGGTTAGTGGTTAGTTGTGGTTAGAATGTAACTAGTTGTGTGAGCTGGGTTAGGGGTTAGTTGTGGTTAGAATGTAACTAGTTGTGAGGTGGGTTAGTGGTTAGTTGTGGTTAGAATGTAACTAGTTGTGAGAGGTGGGTTAGGTGTTAGTTGTGGTTAGAATGTAACTAGTTGTGAGAGGTGGGTTAGGGGTTAGTTGTGGTTAGAATGAAACTAGTTGTGGGTTAGTGGTTAGTTGTGATTAGAATGTAACTAGTTGTGTGAGCTGGGTTAGTGGTTAGTTGTGATTAGAATGTAACTAGTTGTGTGAGGTGGGTTAGTGGTTAGTTGTGATTAGAATGTAACTAGTTGTGTGAGCTGGGTTAGTGGTTAGTTGTGGTTAGAATGTAATTAGTTGTGTGAGGTGGGTTAGTGGTTAGTTGTGGTTAGAATGTAATTAGTTGTGTGAGGTGGGTTAGTGGTTAGTTGTGGTTAGAATGTAATTAGTTGTGTGAGGTGGGTTAGTGGTTAGTTGTGATTAGAATGTAACTAGTTGTGTGAGCTGGGTTAGTGGTTAGTTGTGGTTAGAATGTAACTAGTTGTGAGAGGTGGGTTAGGGGTTAGTTGTGGTTAGAATGAAACTAGTTGTGGGTTAGTGGTTAGTTGTGATTAGAATGTAACTAGTTGTGTGAGCTGGGTTAGTGGTTAGTTGTGATTAGAATGTAACTAGTTGTGGGTTAGTGGTTAGTTGTGATTAGAATGTAACTAGTTGTGGGTTAGTGGTTAGTTGTGATTAGAATGTAACTAGTTGTGTGAGGTGGGTTAGTGGTTAGTTGTGATTAGAATGTAACTAGTTGTGAGAGGTGGGTTAGTGGTTAGTTGTGGTTAGAATGTAACTAGTTGTGAGAGGTGGGTTAGTGGTTAGTTGTGGTTAGAATGTAACTAGTTGTGTGAGCTGGGTTAGGGGTTAGTTGTGGTTAGAATGTAACTAGTTGTGAGGTGGGTTAGTGGTTAGTTGTGGTTAGAATGTAACTAGTTGTGAGAGGTGGGTTAGGTGTTAGTTGTGGTTAGAATGTAACTAGTTGTGAGAGGTGGGTTAGGGGTTAGTTGTGGTTAGAATGAAACTAGTTGTGGGTTAGTGGTTAGTTGTGATTAGAATGTAACTAGTTGTGTGAGCTGGGTTAGTGGTTAGTTGTGATTAGAATGTAACTAGTTGTGTGAGGTGGGTTAGTGGTTAGTTGTGATTAGAATGTAACTAGTTGTGTGAGCTGGGTTAGTGGTTAGTTGTGGTTAGAATGTAATTAGTTGTGTGAGGTGGGTTAGTGGTTAGTTGTGGTTAGAATGTAATTAGTTGTGTGAGGTGGGTTAGTGGTTAGTTGTGGTTAGAATGTAATTAGTTGTGTGAGGTGGGTTAGTGGTTAGTTGTGATTAGAATGTAACTAGTTGTGTGAGCTGGGTTAGTGGTTAGTTGTGGTTAGAATGTAACTAGTTGTGAGAGGTGGGTTAGGGGTTAGTTGTGGTTAGAATGAAACTAGTTGTGGGTTAGTGGTTAGTTGTGATTAGAATGTAACTAGTTGTGTGAGCTGGGTTAGTGGTTAGTTGTGATTAGAATGTAACTAGTTGTGGGTTAGTGGTTAGTTGTGATTAGAATGTAACTAGTTGTGGGTTAGTGGTTAGTTGTGATTAGAATGTAACTAGTTGTGTGAGGTGGGTTAGTGGTTAGTTGTGATTAGAATGTAACTAGTTGTGTGAGGTGGGTTAGTGGTTAGTTGTGATTAGAATGTAACTAGTTGTGTGAGCTGGGTTAGTGGTTAGTTGTGGTTAGAATGTAATTAGTTGTGTGAGGTGGGTTAGTGGTTAGTTGTGGTTAGAATGTAATTAGTTGTGTGAGGTGGGTTAGTGGTTAGTTGTGGTTAGAATGTAATTAGTTGTGTGAGGTGGGTTAGTGGTTAGTTGTGGTTAGAATGTAATTAGTTGTGTGAGGTGGGTTAGTGGTTAGTTGTGGTTAGAATGTAATTAGTTGTGTGAGGTGGGTTAGTGGTTAGTTGTGATTAGAATGTAATTAGTTGTGTGAGCTGGGTTAGTGGTTAGTTGTGGTTATAATTAATATATTTTATTCAAACATGATATCTGTTTGGGCTTCTTTGGGGTAATTTGCAGTGTACAAATTATTTGTAATTGTGTTCCGAACATCCGCGCAAGAAAAAATCGGGCCCGCGGTTGAATCAAGTTGATGTTCCCCGGTTTAGTGTGTGGTGGGATTGAATGTGACTAGTGTGTGGTGGGATTGAATGTGACTAGTGTGTGGTGGGATTGAATGTGACTAGTGTTGTGGGATAGAATGTGACTAGTGTTGTGGGATAGAATGTGACTAGTGTTGTGGGATAGAATGTGAAGTTAGAATGTGACTAGTGTGTGGTGGGATAGAATGTGAAGTTAGAATGTGACCAGTGTGTGGTGGGATAGAATGTGAAGTTAGAATGTGACTAGTGTGTGGTGGGATAGAATGTGAGGTTAGAATGTGACTAGTGTGTGGTGGGATAGAATGTGAAGTTAGAATGTGACTAGTGTGTGGTGGGATAGAATGTGAAGTTAGAATGTGACCAGTGTGTGGTGGGATAGAATGTGAAGTTAGAATGTGACTAGTGTGTGGTGGGATAGAATGTGAGGTTAGAATGTGACTAGTGTGTGGTGGGATAGAATGTGAAGTTAGAATGTGACTAGTGTGTGGTGGGATAGAATGTGAGGTTAGAATGTGACTAGTGTGGTGGGATAGAATGTGAAGTTAGAATGTGACTAGTGTGGTGGGATAGAATGTGAGGTTAGAATGTGACTAGTGTGTGGTGGGATAGAATGTGAGGTTAGAATGTGACTAGTGTGTGGTGGGATAGAATGTGAAGTTAGAATGTGACTAGTGTGTGGTGGGATAGAATGTGAGGTTAGAATGTGACTAGTGTGGTGGGATTGAATGTGAGGTTAGAATGTGACTAGTGTGTGGTGGGATAGAATGTGAAGTTAGAATGTGACTAGTTTGTGGTGGGATAGAATGTGAGGTTAGAATGTGACTAGTTTGTGGTGGGATTGAATGTGAGGTTAGAATGTGACTAGTGTGTGGTGGGATAGAATGTGAAGTTAGAATGTGACTAGTGTGTGGTGGGATTGAATGTGAGGTTAGAATGTGACTAGTGTGTGGTGGGATTGAATGTGAGGTTAGAATGTGACTAGTGTGTGGTGGGATTGAATGTGAGGTTAGAATGTGACTAGTGTGTGGTGGGATTGAATGTGAGGTTAGAATGTGACTAGTGTGGTGGGATAGAATGTGAGGTTAGAATGTGACTAGTGTGTGGTGGGATAGAATGTGAGGTTAGAATGTGACTAGTATGTGGTGGGATAGAATGTGAAGTTAGAATGTGACTAGTGTGTGGTGGGATAGAATGTGAGGTTAGAATGTGACTAGTGTGGTGGGATAGAATGTGAGGTTAGAATGTGACTAGTTTTGTGGGATAGAATGTGAGGTTAGAATGTGACTAGTGTGTGGTGGGATTGAATGTGAGGTTAGAATGCGACTAGTGTGTGGTGGGATTGAATGTGAGGTTAGAATGTGACTAGTGTGGTGGGATAGAATGTGAAGTTAGAATGTGACTAGTGTGTGGTGGGATAGAATGTGAAGTTAGAATGTGACTAGTGTGTGGTGGGATAGAATGTGAAGTTAGAATGTGACTAGTTTGTGGTGGGATAGAATGTGAAGTTAGAATGTGACTAGTGTGTGGTGGGATAGAATGTGAGGTTAGAATGTGACCAGTGTGTGGTGGGATAGAATATGAGGTTAGAATGTGACTAGTTTGTGGTGGGATAGAATGTGAAGTTAGAATGTGACTAGTGTGTGGTGGGATAGAATGTGAAGTTAGAATGTGACTAGTGTGTGGTGGGATTGAATGTGAGGTTAGAATGTGACCAGTGTGTGGTGGGATATAATGTGAAGTTAGAATGTGACTAGTGTGTGGTGGGATAGAATGTGAAGTTAGAATGTGACTAGTGTTGTGGGATAGAATGTGAGGTTAGAATGTGACTAGTGTGTGGTGGGATAGAATGTGAAGTTAGAATGTGACTAGTGTGTGGTGGGATAGAATGTGAAGTTAGAATGTGACTAGTGTGTGGTGGGATAGAATGTGAAGTTAGAATGTGACTAGTGTGGTGGGATAGAATGTGAGGTTAGAATGTGACTAGTGTGTGGTGGGATAGAATGTGAGGTTAGAATGTGACCAGTGTGTGGTGGGATATAATGTGAAGTTAGAATGTGACTAGTGTGTGGTGGGATAGAATGTGAAGTTAGAATGTGACTAGTGTGTGTCTGCTGCGACAGGCTCGTTCTTCACAGGGCAGAGCTCGAAGAACAATGAGGAGATGTCTCTGATCCGCAAGGCCGACCTGGAGAACCACAACAAAGATGGCGGCTTCTGGACCGTCGTCGACGGGAAAGTCTACGACATCAAAGACTTCCAGGCCCAGTCGCTCACTGGGAACAGCATTCTGGGTATGGAACTGTGGAGAACCACTTGACTGTTGTATTGTGGTAGAGGTATTGTGATCGACTTGGGTTATTTTGGAACTGTAGAACAGACATGCATTTTGTTATGGTTTTAGAGTTGTCTTTTACCAATCTATTCATTCTATACTTATTTGATTACATTATATTTTGACTGATGTAAGTTATTCTTCAGTGTGTATTGTGGTGTAACCTGTCCCCTCCTTTATAGCCCAGTTTACAGGAGAAGACCCTGTTGTTGCGTTGGAAGCAGCCCTGCAGTTTGAGAACACCAGGGTGTCTATGCAGGCTTTCTGTGTTGGACAGTACATAGAGGTGTGTTTTCATCCTTACTTCTTCAGAGCTGTTACACTTCTCACTGTTGTTCTTGGTCTTTGATTAGTCTTGGAACAGATTTTGAATAGTCTTCGAAAAGTCTCAGAATAGTCCCCGAACAGGCGTTGAACATTGAAATAATCTCGGTGCAGTCTCAGAACAGTATTAAAAAAAACGGTATATCTGTTCCCTGTGTCCTCTCTGTTCCCTGTGTCCTCTCTCCGTTCCCTGTGTCCTCTCTCCGTTCCCTGTGTCCTCTCTCCGTTCCCTGTGTCCTCTCTCCGTTCCCTGTGTCCTCTCTCCGTTCCCTGTGTCCTCTCTCTGTTCCCTGTGTCCTCTCTCTGTTCCCTGTGTCCTCTCTCTGTTCCCTGTGTCCTCTCTCTGTTCCCTGTGTCCTCTCTCTGTTCCCTGTGTCCTCTCTCTGTTCCCTGTGTCCTCTCTCCGTTCCCTGTGTCCTCTCTCCGTTCCCTGTGTCCTCTCTCCGTTCCCTGTGTCCTCTCTCCGTTCCCTGTGTCCTCTCTCCGTTCCCTGTGTCCTCTCTCCGTTCCCTGTGTCCTCTCTCTGTTCCCTGTGTCCTCTCTCCATTTCCTGTGTCCTCCAGCCCAACCAGGAGACAGTGACCACCCCAGACCTGAGCAGCCTGTGCTCCCCCCTCATCGACACAGAGAGGAACCTGGGACTCCTGCTGGGCCTCCACGCCTCTTACCTGGCCAACAGCACCCCCCTGTCACCCATGGAGATAGAATGTGCCAGTGAGTAACCCTGACCTCTGACCTCTAACTCCTGTCTGACCTTGATCTTGCCCCTGACCTGTTGTCCATGTAGATAATGTACTAGTCAGTAACTCTGACCTGTTGTCATGGAGATAATGTGCTAGTCAGTAACCCTGACCTGTTGTCATGGAGATAATGTGTTAGTCAGTAACCCTGACCTGTTGTCATGGAGATAATGTGCTAGTCAGTAACCCTGACCTGTTGTCATGGAGATAATGTGCTAGTCAGTGACCCTGACCTGTTGTCATGGAGATAATGTGCTAGTCAGTGACCCTGACCTGTTGTCATGGAGATAATGTGCTAGTCAGTAACCCTGACCTGTTGTCATGGAGATAATGTGCTAGTCAGTAACCCTGACCTGTTGCCATGTAGATAATGTGCTAGTCAGTGACCCTGACCTGTTGTCATGGAGATAATGTGCTAGTCAGTAACCCTGACCTGTTGTCATGGAGATAATGTGCTAGTCAGTAACCCTGACCTGTTGTCATGGAGATAATGTGCTAGTCAGTACATCAGTCAGTGCATCATCATATTTTTGATGGAACTTGGTAGACAGGTTTCAGATTGTGTTGTTGAACTCACAGGGCTGCTTTCCTAGAAACAGATTGAGCGATTTTTAAATCGAGGCTTAATCTGTCATGCTGTTTGAGATTGATCCATCTGATCGTAACCAGCACGTTATCTCTCTCTCTCATCAGAATGGCTTCAGTCATCCATCTTCCAAGGTGGTCTGCAGACCAGTCAGATCCACTACAACTACAACGAGGAGAAGGATGAGGACCACTGCTGGTTGCCGGGAACACCAGATAAGATGTACTCCCGCTGGCTCACCCTCAGCGACCATGCCCAGCCCTTCTTACAGGCTATCGCTGACAACACCACTCAGGACCACACTGTGAAGGTTAGGGGCCGAGGGGTTAGGGGCCGAGGGGTTAGGGGCCGAGGGGTTAGGGGCCATGGGGTTAGGGGGTTAGGGGCCGATGGGTTAGGGGCCAGGGGTTAGAGGTTAGGGTCCGATGGGTTAGGGTCCGATGGGTTAGGGTGCGATGGGTTAGGGTCCGATGGGTTAGGGGCCGATGGGTTAGGGGCCATGGGGTTAGGGGCCGATGGGTTAGGGGCCGAGGGGTTAGGGGCCATGGGGTTAGGGGCCGAGGGGTTAGGGGCCGAGGAAGGCAGGTTTAGGGTAATAGTCCTACATTTCAAATTGGTATTTTGAGCTGTGACTATATTTAATATATGTAATTTATCCGTAGCTATCTGAAACACTGGTTACACCCTATCTTATGTTTCCATGTAATTGGAGCCGGACAGTCCCGTGTGTGTGTGTGTGTGTGTGCGTGCCACCTGTCTACCTACAGCGTCTTGGTGTTTTTCTGTTGCAGGACTTCCTGTGCCAAATGGAGCGGTGCTGTAAACAGTACCACCTCATCACGCCCATCACCTTCCCCCTGGAGCACCCTGTGGAGGAAGTAGGCCGTCTGCTTCTCTGCTGCCTGCTCAAACACCAGGACCTCGGTAACCTAGCAACCACACTGTTACTTTGTGTGTTAGTTACTGGTGTGTGTTGTGTGTGTGTGTGTGCAGTAACAGGGGGGTAGGGGTCATACAGAGGGTAGGGGTCATACTGTCTATGTCGTAACAGAGGGCTTTTTAGAAGTTCTCTAGTTTATCAAGTGATTTGATTGGTCACTGGGTGATTGACGGCAGCGTCTGGCCCTCTCATAGGTCACATCGCCCTTTCCCTCGTCAACCAATGTGCCTTGGGCGTGGAGCAGGGGAAGCAGAGGTCCCTGCCCAGATCTGTGATTGACGTGTGTCGCATGGTGTACCAGGCTAAGTGTTCTTTAATCAAGGTGTACTTCATACCTGCCTATCATTTCATCCTAAATAGAAAAAGTCATTCCATGTTATTCTGTAGCCTGGTCCCAGGTCTGTTTGTGCTGTATAGCCAACTCTTATCATAGAAGTTGCCTTTACAGCAGTAACAGATCTGGGACCAGGCTAGTGATTGTAGGTCCTGGGTTTGGTATTTGGGGGTAGATTACAGTGTCTTTCTCTCTCTCCTCGTTGTTCCAGACCCACCAGGAGCAGGGTCGTAGTTATAAGGAGGTCTGTGCTCCTGTCATCGAGAGGCTGCGCTTCCTGTTCAACGAGCTGCGTCCTGCCGTGAGCAGCGACCTCTCCATCGTGTCCAAGCTGAAGCTGCTCAGCGCCCAGCCGCGCTGGAAGAGGATCACACAGAAGCTCATCAGAGACTGCAGGAAGAAGAGAGGTAGTTACTGGCCTCAGAAGGGTTATTAATGGCACTCGTTGTGTCATTGTGATGGCGGAGATGACCAAAACATCAATCATTTGTTTTACTTGGAGCGAGACCTGCGCCTGTTTCTCCCCCATGTCATTAATGTAAAGGGTTAGGCTGGTATGGTGTGTGTCTAATGTGTTGATTTTCTATGTCTGCTGTTGAAGTGCCTAAGAAGTCTGAGTCGGCAGACGTAGTAGAGGAGCCGAAACTTGAGAATGAAGGGACCAATGAGGAGGAGCTCTGTGTCCCCATAAGCCCCGCCCCCACAGACAGAAAACCACCCACCAACAAGACACCCAAGGTGCCTCTCTCTCTCTCTCCTTGCTCTCTCTCTGTCTCTCTCTCTCTCCTTCCTCTCTCTCTCTCTCTCTCTCTCCTTGCTCTCTCTCTCTCTCTCTCTCTCTCTCTCTCTCTCTCTCTCTCTTGCTCTCTCTCTCCTTGCTCTCTCTCTCTCTCTCTCCTTGCTCTCTCTCTCTCTCTCTCCTTGCTCTCTCTGTCTTTCCTCTCTCTCTTTCCTCTCTCTCTTTCCTCTCTCTCTCCTTCTGCTCTCTCTCTCGCTCTCTCTCCTTCTGCTCTCTCTCTCTCTCTCTCCTTGCTCTCTCTCTCTCTCCTTGCTCTCTCTGTCTTTCCTCTCTCTTTCCTCTCTCTCTTTCCTCTCTCTCTCCTTCCTCTCTCTCTCCTTCCTCTCTCTCGCTCTCTCTCGCTCTCTCTCTCCTTCTGCTGTTTCTAAAGTCATGCCCCTCTATCCCAGTCCTCTCCTTCATCCTGAATAGTGTGATCTGCCATGTCAGTTGTATTGCTGTGTGTTGTCTAGCAGCAGGATAGGCTGGCTCCTCTCCTCAACACGGTTGCTCACGTCCAGAAGTTTAAGTGGCTGAAGCACAGTGTCCAGGGAGTCTTCTCTACCTCCAGCCTCATGGGGACCATCGTAGAGTTCGCTCTGAAGGAGGAACCACTCGACGTGGAGAAGATGAGGAAGTGTCTTCTCAAACAGGTGCAGAATGGGACACGGACATTACCATTCAAGTACATTTTGTTTTTGTGCTGGGTGGACCAGCGGTCAGAATTCTATTTCTGTAGGTCCGTATCAGACAGGGGGGAAGAACACGGTTATGTAGGGCGAATTAATGTCTACCTGTGAAGGTGGAGGGACAGGGAAGACCATTCTGGGTGAATATTAAAGGGACATTACACTCACAAATCTAATTTCGCAAATATCAAATGTTGATTTATGTCCAATTGAATCCATATCCCTGTCATCAATTGTTCAAAGGGGAGAGAAGTGATTATGATGAGGTAGGATAGTGAATAAGATGAGGTAGCAGGATAGTGAATAAGATGAGGTAGCAGGACTATGAAAGAAATGAGGTAGCAGGATTATGAATGAAATGAGGTAGCAGGACTATGAATGAAATGAGGTAGCAGGACTATGAATGGAATGAGGTAGCAGGACTATGAATGAAATGAGGTAGCAGGACTATGAAAGAAATGAGGTAGCAGGATTATGAATGAAATGAGGTAGCAGGACTATGAATGAAATGAGGTAGCAGGACTATGAATGAAATGAGGTAGCAGGACTATGAATGAAATGAGGTAGCAGGATTATGAATGAAATGAGGTAGCAGGACTATGAATGAAATGAGGTAGTAGGACTATGAATGAAATGAGGTAGCAGGACTATGAAAGAAATGAGGTAGCAGGATTATGAATGAAATGAGGTAGCAGGACTATGAATGAAATGAGGTAGCAGGACTATGAATGAAATGAGGTAGTAGGACTATGAATGAAATGAGGTAGTAGGACTATGAATGAAATGAGGTAGCAGGACTATGAAAGAAATGAGGTAGCAGGACTATGAAAGAAATGAGGTAGCAGGACTATGAAAGAAATGAGGTAGCAGGATTATGAATGAAATGAGGTAGCAGGACTATGAATGAAATGAGGTAGCAGGACTATGAATGAAATGAGGTAGCAGGATTATGAATGAAATGAGGTAGCATGACTATGAATGAAATGAGGTAACGTAAACTCGTACATCGCCTTGGTCCGTACAATTGCCCTTATTTTAGCGCCACAAAAAGGTAATACTTCCAGATCAACCGTAATGTCAATACTATTACAGTATAATCAATTACATGACCTAAACGCTGCCCGTTTCTGCATAATTCAAGAAGGCAATGAGCCCTGTCGGGTCTTTTTAAAAATAGCAGGTGGGGAAGCGAAACTAATGCGTGATAGTGAGAAGGACTGATGTTGTCGTGTGGGAAAATGACTTTTTTTTTCACTCGATCTGTCCGACTTCTCACCTTATCGCCTCTAAAATGTAATTAAAACACTATAAAGAGTTTATATAATGTGTCATTACATACCTATTTGAAGGTCTGTGTCGAATTTGAATCGGGTTTTTAGGGCGGTGCTAAAGTGATCTTAGAAGTAAATGAGGTAGCAGGATTATGAATGAAATGAGGTAGCAGGATTACGAATAAAATGAGGTAGCAGGATTATGAATCAAGTGAGGTAGCATGATTATGAATCAAATGAGGTAGCATGATTATGAATCAAATGAGGTAGCAGGATTATGAATCAAATGAGGTAGCAGGATTATGAATAAAATGAGGTAGCAGGATTATGAATGAAATGAGGTAGCAGGATTACGAATAAAAATGAGGTAGCATGATTATGAATGAAATGAGGTAGCAGGATTATGAATAAAATGAGGTAGCAGGATTATGAATAAAATGAGGTAGCAGGATTATGATTGAAATGAGGTAGCAGGATTATGAAAGAAATGAGGTAGCGGGATGATGAATGAAATGAGGTAGCAGGATTATGAATTAAATGAGGTAGCAGGACTGAATGAAATGAGGTAGCAGGATTATGAATGAAATGAGGTAGCAGGATTATGAATTAAATGAGGTAGCAGGACTATGAATGAAATGAGGTAGCAGGACTGAATTAAATGAGGTAGCAGGATTATGAATGAAATGAGGTAGCAGGATTATGAATGAATTGAGGTAGCAGGATTATGAATAAAGTGAGGTAGCATGATTATGAATCAAATGAGGTAGCATGATTATGAATCAAATGAGGTAGCAGGATTATGAATGAAATGAGGTAGCAGGATTATGAATAAAATGAGGTAGCAGGATTATGAATGAAATGAGGTAGCAGGATTACGAATAAAAATGAGGTAGCATGATTATGAATGAAATGAGGTAGCAGGATTATGAATAAAATGAGGTAGCAGGATTATGAATAAAATGAGGTAGCAGGATTATGATTGAAATGAGGTAGCAGGATTATGAAAGAAATGAGGTAGCAGGATTATGAATGAAATGAGGTAGCAGGATTATGAATGAAATGAGGTAGCAGGACTGAATGAAATGAGGTAGCAGGATTATGAATGAAATGAGGTAGCAGGATTATGAATGAAATGAGGTAGCAGGACTATGAATGAAATTAGGTAGCAGGACTGAATTAAATGAGGTAGCAGGATTATGAAAGAAATGAGGTAGCAGGACTATAAAAGAAATGAGGTAGCAGGATTATGAATGAAATGAGGTAGCAGGACTATGAATGAAATGAGGTAGCAGGACTATGAATGAAATGAGGTAGCAGGACTATGAATGAAATGAGGTAGCAGGACTATGAATGAAATGAGGTAGCAGGATTATGAATGAAATGAGGTAGCAGGACTATGAATGAAATGAGGTAGTAGGACTATGAATGAAATGAGGTAGCAGGACTATGAAAGAAATGAGGTAGCAGGATTATGAATGAAATGAGGTAGCAGGACTATGAATGAAATGAGGTAGCAGGACTATGAATGAAATGAGGTAGTAGGACTATGAATGAAATGAGGTAGTAGGACTATGAATGAAATGAGGTAGCAGGACTATGAAAGAAATGAGGTAGCAGGACTATGAAAGAAATGAGGTAGCAGGACTATGAAAGAAATGAGGTAGCAGGATTATGAATGAAATGAGGTAGCAGGACTATGAATGAAATGAGGTAGCAGGACTATGAATGAAATGAGGTAGCAGGATTATGAATGAAATGAGGTAGCATGACTATGAATGAAATGAGGTAACGTAAACTCGTACATCGCCTTGGTCCGTACAATTGCCCTTATTTTAGCGCCACAAAAAGGTAATACTTCCAGATCAACCGTAATGTCAATACTATTACAGTATAATCAATTACATGACCTAAACGCTGCCCGTTTCTGCATAATTCAAGAAGGCAATGAGCCCTGTCGGGTCTTTTTAAAAATAGCAGGTGGGGAAGCGAAACTAATGCGTGATAGTGAGAAGGACTGATGTTGTCGTGTGGGAAAATGACTTTTTTTTTCACTCGATCTGTCCGACTTCTCACCTTATCGCCTCTAAAATGTAATTAAAACACTATAAAGAGTTTATATAATGTGTCATTACATACCTATTTGAAGGTCTGTGTCGAATTTGAATCGGGTTTTTAGGGCGGTGCTAAAGTGATCTTAGAAGTAAATGAGGTAGCAGGATTATGAATGAAATGAGGTAGCAGGATTACGAATAAAATGAGGTAGCAGGATTATGAATCAAGTGAGGTAGCATGATTATGAATCAAATGAGGTAGCATGATTATGAATCAAATGAGGTAGCAGGATTATGAATCAAATGAGGTAGCAGGATTATGAATAAAATGAGGTAGCAGGATTATGAATGAAATGAGGTAGCAGGATTACGAATAAAAATGAGGTAGCATGATTATGAATGAAATGAGGTAGCAGGATTATGAATAAAATGAGGTAGCAGGATTATGAATAAAATGAGGTAGCAGGATTATGATTGAAATGAGGTAGCAGGATTATGAAAGAAATGAGGTAGCGGGATGATGAATGAAATGAGGTAGCAGGATTATGAATTAAATGAGGTAGCAGGACTGAATGAAATGAGGTAGCAGGATTATGAATGAAATGAGGTAGCAGGATTATGAATTAAATGAGGTAGCAGGACTATGAATGAAATGAGGTAGCAGGACTGAATTAAATGAGGTAGCAGGATTATGAATGAAATGAGGTAGCAGGATTATGAATGAATTGAGGTAGCAGGATTATGAATAAAGTGAGGTAGCATGATTATGAATCAAATGAGGTAGCATGATTATGAATCAAATGAGGTAGCAGGATTATGAATGAAATGAGGTAGCAGGATTATGAATAAAATGAGGTAGCAGGATTATGAATGAAATGAGGTAGCAGGATTACGAATAAAAATGAGGTAGCATGATTATGAATGAAATGAGGTAGCAGGATTATGAATAAAATGAGGTAGCAGGATTATGAATAAAATGAGGTAGCAGGATTATGATTGAAATGAGGTAGCAGGATTATGAAAGAAATGAGGTAGCAGGATTATGAATGAAATGAGGTAGCAGGATTATGAATGAAATGAGGTAGCAGGACTGAATGAAATGAGGTAGCAGGATTATGAATGAAATGAGGTAGCAGGATTATGAATGAAATGAGGTAGCAGGACTATGAATGAAATTAGGTAGCAGGACTGAATTAAATGAGGTAGCAGGATTATGAAAGAAATGAGGTAGCAGGACTATAAAAGAAATGAGGTAGCAGGATTATGAATGAAATGAGGTAGCAGGACTATGAATGAAATGAGGTAGCAGGACTATGAATGAAATGAGGTAGCAGGACTATGAATGAAATGAGGTAGCAGGATTATGAATGAAATGAGGTAGCAGGACTATGAATGAAATGAGGTAACGTAAACTCGTACATCGCCTTGGTCCGTACAATTGCCCTTATTTTAGCGCCACAAAAAGGTAATACTTCCAGATCAACTGTAATGTCAATACTATTACAGTAGAATCAATTACATGACCTAAACGCTGCCCGTTTCTGCATAATTCAAGAAGGCAATGAGCCCTGTCGGGTCTTTTTAAAAATAGCAGGTGGGGAAGCGAAACTAATGCGTGATAGTGAGAAGGACAGATGTTGTCGTGTGGGAAAATGACTTTTTTTTTCACTCGATCTGTCCGACTTCTCACCTTATCGCCTCTAAAATGTAATTAAAACACTATAAAGAGTTTATATAATGTGTCATTACATACCTATTTGAAGGTCTGTGTCGAATTTGAATCAGGTTTTTAGGGCGGTGCTAAAGTGATCTTAGAAGTAAATGAGGTAGCAGGATTATGAATGAAATGAGGTAGCAGGATTACGAATAAAATGAGGTAGCAGGATTATGAATAAAGTGAGGTAGCATGATTATGAATCAAATGAGGTAGCATGATTATGAATCAAATGAGGTAGCATGATTATGAATCAAATGAGGTGGCAGGATTATGAATAAAATGAGGTAGCAGGATTATGAATGAAATGAGGTAGCAGGATTATGAATAAAATGAGGTAGCAGGATTATGAATAAAATGAGGTAGCAGGATTATGATTGAAATGAGGTTGCAGGATTATGAAAGAAATGAGGTAGCAGGATGATGAATGAAATGAGGTAGCAGGATTATGAATTAAATGAGGTAGCAGGACTGAATGAAATGAGGTAGCAGGATTATGAATGAAATGAGGTAGCAGGATTATGAATGAAATGAGGTAGCAGGATTATGAATGAAATGAGGTAGCAGGACTATGAATGAAATGAGGTAGCAGGACTGAATTAAATGAGGTAGCAGGATTATGAATGAAATGAGGTAGCAGGATTATGAATGAATTGAGGTAGCAGGATTATGAATAAAGTGAGGTAGCATGATTATGAATCAAATGAGGTAGCATGATTATGAATCAAATGAGGTAGCATGATTATGAATCAAATGAGGTAGCAGGATTATGAATGAAATGAGGTAGCAGGATTATGAATAAAATGAGGTAGCAGGATTATGAATGAAATGAGGTAGCAGGATTACGAATAAAAATGAGGTAGCATGATTATGAATGAAATGAGGTAGCAGGATTATGAATAAAATGAGGTAGCAGGATTATGAATAAAATGAGGTAGCAGGATTATGATTGAAATGAGGTAGCAGGATTATGAAAGAAATGAGGTAGCAGGATTATGAATAAAATGAGGTAGCAGGATTATGAATAAAATGAGGTAGCAGGACTGAATGAAATGAGGTAGCAGGATTATGAATGAAATGAGGTAGCAGGATTATGAATGAAATGAGGTAGCAGGACTATGAATGAAATGAGGTAGCAGGATTATGAATGAAATGAGGTAGCAGGATTATGAATGAATTGAGGTAGCAGGATTGTGAGTGAAATGAGGTAGCAGGATAGTGAGGAAGATGAGGTAGCAGGATAGTGAGGAAGATGAGGTAGATGGATTGTGAGTGAAATGAGGTAGCAGGATAGTGAGGAAGATGAGGTAGCAGGATAGTGAGGAAGATGAGGTAGCAGGATAGTGAGGAAGATGAGGTAGCAGGATGGTGAGAAAGATGAGGTAGCAGGATGGTGAGTGAAATGAGGTAGCAGGATGGTGAGGAAGATGAGGTAGCAGGATGGTGAGGAAGATGAGGAAGCAGGATTATGAATGAAATGAGGAAGCAGAGGTTCGGCTGGAGGTTTAGGGTTAGTTGCTTTGGTGTGTCTAATGTTGATATTATATTCTCCAGTTGGAGCGTGCTGAGGTTCGGCTGGAGGGCATTGACACCATGCTGAAGCTGGCCTCTAAGAGCTTCTTGCTGCCCTCTGTCCAGTATGCCATGCTGTGTGGCTGGCAGAGGGTCATACCTGAGGGGACCAACATCGGGTACATGCCACTGGCTTTACAGTTGTTTCTGAGTTGGAAAGGATGTCTGTTGAGGAGTTTACCATGTCTCATGGCAGCTGTGGAACTTAATGCATGTTTAGTTGTGTATATGTGTGTGTTAGTTACTGATGTGTGTGTTAGTTACTGGTGTGTGTGTGTTAGTTACTGGTGTGTGTGTTAGTTACTGGTGTGTGTGTTAGTTACTGGTGTGTGTGTTAGTTACTGGTGTGTGTTAGTTACTGGTGTGTGTGTGTGTTAGTTACTGGTGTGTGTGTGTATGTGTTAGTTACTGGTGTGTTAGTTACTGGTGTGTGTGTTACTGGTGTGTGTGTTAGTTACTGGTGTGTGTGTTAGTTACTGGTGTGTGTGTGTGTGTGTGTGTGTGTTAGTTACTGTGTGTGTTAGTTACTGGTGTGTGTGTGTGTTAGTTACTGGTGTGTGTGTGTGTGTGTGTGTGTGTGTGTGTTAGTTACTGATGTGTGTGTGTGTGTTAGTTACTGGTGTGTGTGTGTTAGTTACTGGTGTGTGTGTGTTAGTTACTGTGTGTTGTGTGTGTTAATTACTGGTGTGTGTGTGTTAGTTACTGTGTGTTGTGTGTGTTAGTTACTGGTGTGTGTGTGTGTGTTAGTTACTGTGTGTTGTGTACCTCAGGGAGCCGCTGTCTGACTGTCTGAAAGACGTTGGTCTGATCCCTCCCTTCAACCGCATGCTGTTAGAGGTCACCTTCGGGAAGCTCTACTCCTGGTCCATCCAGAACCTACGCAACATCCTGCTGGAGGCCAGCGGCAGCTTTAATCAACTGGGTGAGCTAACATGGCTCCACATAGCCTTTAGTAGAGGCTACTAACATGGCTCCACTTAGCCTTTAGTAGAGGCTACTAACATGGCTCCACTTAGCCTTTAGTAGAGGTTATTAACATGGCTCCACGTATCCTTTAGTAGAGGCTACTAACACGGCTCCACGTAGTCTTTAGTAGAGGCTACTAACATGGCTCCACGTAGCCTTTAGTAGAGGCTACTAACACTGCTCCACGTAGCCTTTAGTAGAGGCTACTAACATGGCTCCACGTATCCTTTAGTAGAGGCTACTAACATGGCTCCACGTAGCCTTTAGTAGAGGCTACTAACACTGCTCCACGTAGCCTTTAGCAGAGGCTACTAACACGGCTCCACGTAGCCTTTAGTAGAGGCTACTAACACGGCTCCACGTAGCCTTTAGTAGAGGCTACTAACATGGCTCCACGTATCCTTTAGTAGAGGCTACTAACATGGCTCCACGTAGCCTTTAGTAGAGGCTACTAACATGGCTCCACGTATCCTTTAGTAGAGGCTACTAACATGGCTCCACGTAGCCTTTAGTAGAGGCTACTAACACTGCTCCACGTAGCCTTTAGTAGAGGCTACTAACACGGCTCCACGTAGCCTTTAGTAGAGGCTACTAACACGGCTCCACGTAGCCTTTAGTAGAGGCTACTAACACTGCTCCACGTAGCCTTTAGTAGAGGCTACTAACACTGCTCCATGTAGCCTTTAGTAGAGGCTACTAACACTGCTCCACGTAGCCTTTAGTAGAGGCTACTAACACTGCTCCACGTAGCCTTTAGTAGAGGCTACTAACACTGCTCCACGTAGCCTTTAGTAGAGGATACTAACACTGCTCCACGTAGCCTTTAGTAGAGGCAATGAACATGGCTCCACGTAGAGTCTACTAACATGGCTCCACGTAGACTTTAGTAGAGGCTACTAACATGGCTCCACGTAGCCTTTAGTAGAGGCTACTAACACTGCTCCACGTAGCCTTTAGTAGAGGCTACTAACACTGCTCCACGTAGCCTTTAGTAGAGGCTAATTACATGGCTCCACGTAGCCTTTAGTAGAGGTTACTAACATGGCTCCACGTAGCCTTTAGTAGAGGTTACTAACATGGCTCCACGTAGGCTTTAGTAGAGGCTACTAACATGGCTCCACGTAGCCTTTAGTAGAGGCTAATTACATGGCTCCACGTAGCCTTTAGTAGAGGTTACTAACATGGCTCCACGTAGTCTTTAGTAGAGGCTACTAACATGGCTCCACGTAGCCTTTAGTAGAGGCTATTAACATGGCTCCACGTAGCCTTTAGTAGAGGTTACTAACACGGCTCCACATAGTCTTTAGTAGAGGCTACTAACACGGCTCCACGTAGCCTTTAGTAGAGGTTACTAACACGGCTCCACGTAGCCTTTAGTAGAGGTTACTAACACGGCTCCACGTAGCCTTTAGTAGAGGCTACTAACATTGCTCCACTTAGCCTTTAGTAGAGGCTACTAACACGGCTCCACGTATCCTTTAGTAGAGGCTACTAACATGGCTCAAACATTATCCTTAGAAACTTCAGTTAAATCAGAAATGGATGTAAATCATTGATGTCAATGGAAGAGTCAAAATTCTAACCTAAATGCAAATTAATTAATGTATGACCTAACTCTGTCACTCTGGGTTGTGACCATGTGGGAAGTATGACCTAACTCTGTCACTCTGGGTTGTGACCATGTGGGAAGTATGACCTAACTCTGTCACTCTGGGTTGTGACCATGTGGGAAGTATGACCTAACTCTGTCACTCTGGGTTGTGACCATGTGGGAAGTATGACCTAACTTTGTCACTCTGGGTTGTGACCATGTGGGAAGTATGACCTAACTGTCAGTCTGGGTTGTGACCATGTGGGAAGTATGACCTAATTCTGTCAGTCTGGGTTGTACCCATGTGGGATGGTGGGAAGTATGACCTAACTCTGTCACTCTGGGTTGTGACCATGTGGGATGGTGGGAAGTATGACCTAACTCTGCCAGTCTGGGTTGTACCCATGTGGGATGGTGGGAAGTATGACCTAACTCTGTCACTCTGGGTTGTGACCATGTGGGAAGTATGACCTAACTCTGTCAGTCTGGGTTGTGACCATGTGGGAAGTATGACCTAACTCTGTCACTCTGGGTTGTGACCATGTGGGAAGTATGACCTAACTCTTGTCACTCTGGGTTGTGACCATGTGTATTCCCAGGTGTACAGCCCGTCCCTCTCCAGACCATTACCAATGAGAACCCGGCCGGCCCCAGTCTGGGCACCATCCCTCAGGCCCGTTTCCTTCTCTCCATGCTCCACATGCTGTCTCTGAAACACGGGGCCAACAGCCTCGCTCTGCTGCTTAACTCTGGAACTCTGGCTCTCACACAGAGCATCCTCCGACTCATAGGTGAGGACGGGCAGCATGGAGTATGCCCTTTCAGACTCATATAGGCGTACACACACACACTCACACAAACACACACACACACACACACGGTTATTGATCGTAGTCTGTTATTGACTATTGTTTCCAGGCCCCAGTACAGACAGCAGTGAGGAGGAGCTGGGGTCGAGAGGTCACGGGGGGTCAGCTACGGTACTGGAGGAGAGCCGAAAGGAGGCGACCCCCACTCCCCTGCCCGCCTCAGGGCCTGAACTTGCCGCCATGATGAAGATCGGAACCAGAGTGATGAGAGGACTGGACTGGAAGTGGGGAGATCAGGTCAATTACTGTAGTACTACTGGTATTATATAGTACTGGTGTACTACTATAACTATTATTACTAATACTACTACTACTATTTATACTACTAGTTTATACTGATTCACTAAGTATGAGGAGACTGGACTGGAAGTGGGGAGATCAGGTCAATTGCTGATCTGCAGCAGCTACTCTTCCTGGGGTTTATTATGGATCCCCATTAGTTCCTGTCAAGGCAGCAGCTACTCTTCCTGGGGTTTATTATGGATCCCCATTAGTTCCTGCCAAGGCAGCAGCTACTCTTCCTGGGGTTTATTATGGATCCCCATTAGTTCCTGCCAAGGCAGCAGCTACTCTTCCTGGGGTTTATTATGGATCCCCATTAGTTCCTGTAAAGGCAGCAGCTACTCTTCCTGGGGTTTATTATGGATCCCCATTAGTTCCTGCCAAGGCAGCAGCTACTCTTCCTAGGGTTTATTATGGATCCCCATTAGTTCCTGCCAAGGCAGCGGTTACTCTTCCTGGGGTTTATTATGGATCCCCATTAGTTCCTGCCAAGGCAGCAGCTACTCTTCCTGGGGTTTATTATGGATCCCCATTAGTTCCTGCCAAGGCAGCAGCTACTCTTCCTGGGGTTTATTATGGATCCCCATTAGTTCCTGCCAAGGCAGCAGCTACTCTTCCTAGGGTTTATTATGGATCCCCATTAGTTCCTGCCAAGGCAGCAGCTACTCTTCCTAGGGTTTATTATGGATTGCCATTAGTTCCTGCCAAGGCAGCAGCTACTCTTCCTGGGGTTTATTATGGATCCTGAGGATCAAGCATTTCACACGTTATCCAGATACTGACTGTTAGTACTTGGTGGTCTATAGCAGCTTCCCACCAGAAGGGGCTTTAGGTGAGGCAGGTGAACCTGTAGCCATATTACTTCAACAGTATTTAACATGAGATCCTCTCTAAGCTTTACAGGAATGTGGTTCTGAATATAAACAGCAACACCTCCACCATTGGCATTCCTGTGTTTTCTGTAAATGTTATAACCTTGTATTGCTACCATTGTATCATCAAATATATTATCTAAGTGAGTTACAGAGATTGTCAGAATATGAATGTCATCTGTTCAACTTACTCTTTAAAGTTGTAATAGTAAAATGTGCAAGGTGGCCATAGAAATAAACGTGGGGTTTTGGGTGCGGGCTGTTTCCCAATGTTGGAAGGGGGGTCTGAGTGAAAAAGTTTGAGAACCCTTGTGCTAAATGACTAAAATGTTAGTCTCTGTGTAGGACGGTCCTGCGCCGGGTCTGGGCCGGGTGATAGGTGAGCTGGGTGAGGATGGGTGGATTAGGGTCCAGTGGGATACCAGCAGTACCAACTCCTACAGGATGGGGAAGGAGGGAAAATACGACCTGAAACTGTCAGAGCCCCCGCCTGCCTCCCAGCCTGCTACTGAAGACTCTGACACCGAGGATGACACTGGTCAGTATATATACACCCCTGGTCAGTACATATACAACCCCTGGTCAGCATATATGCACCCCCTGGTCAGTATATATGCACCCCCTGGTCAGTACATATACAACCCCTGGTCAGCATATATGCACCCCCTGGTCAGTGTATATACACCCCCTGGTCAGTGTATATACACCCCCTGGTCAGCGTATATACACCCCCTGGTCAGCGTATATACACCCCCTGGTCAGCGTATATACACCCCCTGGTCAGCATATATGCACCCCCTGGTCAGCATATATGCACCCCCTGGTCAGCATATATGCACCCCCTGGTCAGTATATATACACCCCCTGGTCAGTGTATATGCACCCCCTGGTCAGTACATATGCACCCCCTGGTCAGTATATATGCACTACCTGGTCAGTATATATGCACCCCCTGGTCAGTATATATACACCCCCTGGTCAGTATATATACACCCCCTGGTCAGTGTATATGCACCCCCTGGTCAGTACATATGCACCCCCTGGTCAGTACATATGCACCCCCTGGTCAGTGTATATACACCCCCTGGTCAGTGTATATGCACCCCCTGGTCAGCGTATATGCACCCCCTGGTCAGCGTATATGCACCCCCTGGTCAGCGTATATGCACCCCCTGGTCAGCGTATATGCACCCCCTGGTCAGTGTATATGCACCCCCTGGTCAGTGTATATGCACCCCCTGGTCAGCGTATATACACCCCCTGGTCAGCGTATATGCACCCCCTGGTCAGTACATATGCACCCCCTGGTCAGTGTATATACACCCCCTGGTCAGCATATATGCACCCCCTGGTCAGCGTATATACACCCCCTGGTCAGCATATATGCACCCCCTGGTCAGTATATATACACCCCCTGGTCAGTATATATACACCTCCTGGTCAGTGTATATACACCCCCTGGTCAGTGTATATACACCCCCTGGTCAGTGTATATACACCCCCTGGTCAGTGTATATACACCCCCTGGTCAGCATATATGCACCCCCTGGTCAGTATATATACACCCCCTGGTCAGTGTATATACACCCCCTGGTCAGCATATATGCACCCCCTGGTCAGTATATATACACCCCCTGGTCAGTATATATACACCCCCTGGTCAGTGTATATACACCCCCTGGTCAGCATATATGCACCCCCTGGTCAGTATATATACACCCCCTGGTCAGTATATATACACCTCCTGGTCAGTATATACGCACCCCCTGGTCAGTATAAATCAAATCAAATTGTATTGGTCACATACACATGGTTAGCAGATGTTAATGCGAGTGTTGCGAAATGCTTGTGCTTCTAGTTCCGACAATGCAGTAATATCTAACAAGTAATCTAACCTAACAATTTCACAACAACTGCCTTATACACACAAGTGTAAAGGGATAAAGAATATGTACATAAGGATATATGGATGAGTGATGGTCGAACGGCATAGGCAAGATGCAGTAGATGGTATAGAGTACAGTATATACATATGAGATGAGTAATGTAGGGTATGTAAACATTATATAAAGTGGCATTGTTTAAAGTGGCTAGTGATATATTTTACATCAATTCCCATTATTAAAGTGTCTGGAGTTGGGTCAGTGTGTTGGCAGCAGCCACTCAATGTTAGTGGTGGCTGTTTAACAGTCTGATGGCCTTGAGATAGAAGCTGTTTTTCAGTCTCTCGGTCCCAGCTTTGATGCACCTGTACTGACCTCGCCTTCTGGATGATAGCGGGGTGAACAGGCAGTGGCTCGGGTGGTTGATGTCCTTGATGATCTTTATGGCCTTCCTGTGACATCGGGTGGTGTAGGTGTCCTGGAGGGCAGGTAGTTTGCCCCCGGTGATGCGTTGTGCAGACCTCACTACCCTCTGGAGAGCCTTACGGTTGTGGGCGGAGCAGTTGCCGTACCAGGCGGTGATACAGCCCGACAGGATACTCTCGATTGTGTATCTGTAAAAGTTTTTGGTGACAAGCCGAATTTCTTCAGTCTCCTGAGGTTGAAGAGGCGCTGCTGCGCCTTCTTCACGATGCTGTCTGTGTGGGTGGACCATTTCAGTTCGTCTGTGATGTGTACGCCGAGGAACTTAAAACTTTCCACCTTCTCCACTACTGTCCCATCGGTGTGGATAGTGGGTTGCTCCCTCTGCTGTTTCCTGAAGTCCACAATCATCTCCTTTGTTTTGTTGACTTTGAATGTGAGGTTATTTTCCTGACACCACACCCCCTGGTCAGTACATGCACCCCCTGGTCAGTACATGCACCCCCTGGTCGGTGTATTCACCCCCTTGTCAGTGTGTGTATACACCCCCTGGTCAGTGTGTGTATACACCCCCTGGTCAGTGTATGTATACACCCCCTGGTCAGTGTATATATACACCCCCTGGTCAGTGTGTGTATATATACACCCCCTGGTCAGTGTGTATATATACACCCCCTGGTCAGTGTATATATATACACCCCCTGGTCAGTGTATATATATACACCCCCTGGTCAGTGTATATATATACACCCCCTGGTCAGTGTGTATATATACACCCCCTGGTCAGTGTATATGTATATATACACCCCCTGGTCAGTGTATATGTATATATACACCCCCTGGTCAGTGTGTATATATACACCCCCTGGTCAGTGTATATGTATATATACACCCCCTGGTCAGTGTATATGTATATATACACCCCCTGGTCAGTGTATGTATATATACACCCCCTGGTCAGTGTGTATATATACACCCCCTGGTCAGTGTATATATATATATACACCCCCTGGTGCAATCAAATCAGTTAAATTAGATTTCTTAAGGCCTACATCAACAACGATCAAAGCAAGGGCTTCACAGTGTGTAGAAAGTAAGGTGAAATAACATGTCAGACAAACCTTTTCTCTAATGTATATTCCTGTTTGTGTACTAGAAGGAGAGGTGCTGGATAAGAGTGCCCACCCTACAGCCATGTTGTTAACCAGCACAGTGAACCTGTTGAAGACCCTGTCTCTGTCTGCTGGGATCTACTCCGAGGTGATGCAGACAGACGCCACACGGACCCTCTGTGGTCTTCTCCGCATGCTGGTGGAGAGTGGAGCCAACGATAAGACTGGTAACTCACTTGATCTCAAGGAAGAGGCTATGTAATCACTCAGCCCGGGAGAAATGTCTGTCTGACCTCTACCCTCAGGTTCTCACCGGCTGGTGTCCAGGGAGCAGCATCGTAGCTGGTGTACTCTGTCCTGACCTCTGACCTCTACCCTCAGGTTCTCACCGGCTGGTGTCCAGGGAGCAGCATCGTAGCTGGTGTACTCTGTCCTGACCTCTGACCTCTACCCTCAGGTTCTCACCGGCTGGTGTCCAGGGAGCAGCATCGTAGCTGGTGTACTCTGTCCTGATCTCTGACCTCTACCCTCAGATTCTCACCGGCTGGTGTCCAGGGAGCAGCATCGTAGCTGGTGTACTCTGTCCTGACCTCTGACCTCTACCCTCAGGTTCTCACCGGCTGGTATCCAGGAAGCAGCATCGTAGTTGGTGTACTCTCTGTCCTGACCTCTGACCTCTACCCTCAGGTTGTCCATCTCACCGGCTGGTGTCCAGGGAGCAGCATCGTAGTTGGTGTACTCTCTGTCCTGACCTCTGACCTCTACCCTCAGGTTGTCCATCTCACCGGCTGGTATCCAGGAAGCAGCACCGTAGCTGGTGTACTTTCTGTCCTGACCTCTGACCTCTACCCTCAGGTTGTCCATCTCACCGGCTGGTGTCCAGGGAGCAGCATCGTAGCTGGTGTACTCTCTGTCCTGACCTCTGACCTCTACCCCCAGGTTGTCCATCTCACCGGCTGGTGTCCAGGGAGCAGCATTGTAGCTGGTGTACTCTCTGTCCTGACCTCTGACCTCTACCCCCAGGTTGTCCATCTCACCGGCTGGTGTCCAGGGAGCAGCATCGTAGCTGGTGTACTCTCTGTCCTGACCTCTGACCTCTACCCTCAGGTTGTCCATCTCACCGGCTGGTGTCCAGGGAGCAGCATCGTAGTTGGTGTACTCTCTGTCCTGACCTCTGACCTCTACCCTCAGGTTGTCCATCTCACCGGCTGGTGTCCAGGAAGCAGCATCATAGCTGGTGTACTCTCTGTCCTGACCTCTGACCTCTACCCCCAGGTTGTCCATCTCACCGGCTGGTGTCCAGGGAGCAGCATTGTAGCTGGTGTACTCTCTGTCCTGACCTCTGACCTCTACCCCCAGGTTGTCCATCTCACCGGCTGGTGTCCAGGGAGCAGCATCGTAGCTGGTGTACTCTCTGTCCTGACCTCTACCCTCAGGTTGTCCATCTCACCGGCTGGTGTCCAGGGAGCAGCATTGTAGCTGGTGTACTCTCTGTCCTGACCTCTGACCTCTACCCCCAGGTTGTCCATCTCACCGGCTGGTGTCCAGGGAGCAGCATCGTAGCTGGTGTACTCTCTGTCCTGACCTCTGACCTCTACCCCCAGGTTGTCCATCTCACCGGCTGGTGTCCAGGGAGCAGCATCGTAGCTGGTGTACTCTCTGTCCTGACCTCTGACCTCTACCCCCAGGTTGTCCATCTCACCGGCTGGTGTCCAGGGAGCAGCATCGTAGCTGGTGTACTCTGGGTTTCATCCGCAGCGTGGCCCTCCAGCCTCAGATGTGTTCTTCTCTCAGTACTTCAGCCTGGATCGGTCTGCTGATCCGCATCGTAGAGGGACAACAGTCCTGTAATGCTGTTACTCTGCAGAGACAGGTAAGACCACCTTGATGTTGGTCAATTAAAGACTGGTGGTGATGTCCTGCTGGTGCTGGGGAAGCTCTGCCTTTGGTACCAGTAAAGACTGGTGGTGATGTCCTGCTGGTGCTGGGGAAGCTCTGCCTTTGGTACCAGTAAAGACTGGTGGTGATGTCCTGCTGGTGCTGGGGAAGCTCTGCCTTTGGTACCAGTAAAGACTGGTTTTGATGTCCTGCTGGTGCTGGGGAAGCTCTGCCTTTGGTACCAGTAAAGACTGGTGGTGATGTCCTGCTGGTGCTGGGGAAGCTCTGCCTTTGGTACCAGTAAAGACTGGTGGTGATGTCCTGCTGGTGCTGGGGAAGCTCTGCCTTTGGTACCAGTAAAGACTGGTGGTGATGTCCTGCTGGTGCTGGGGAAGCTCTGCCTTTGGTACCAGTAAAGACTGGTGGTGGTGTCCTGCTGGTACTGGGGAAGCTCTGCCTTTGGTACCAGTAAAGACTGGTGGCGATGTCCTGCTGGTGCATGGGAAGCTCTGCCTTTGGTACCAGTAAAGACTGGTGGTGATGTCCTGCTGGTGCTGGGGAAGCTCTGCCTTTGGTACCAGTAAAGACTGGTGGTGATGTCCTGCTGGTGCTGGGGAGGCTCTGTCTTTGGTACCAGTAAAGACTGGTGATGATGTCCTGCTGGTGCTGGGGAAGCTCTGCCTTTGGTACCAGTAAAGACTGGTGGTGATGTCCTGCTGGTGCTGGGGAAGCTCTGCCTTTGGTACCAGTAAAGACTGGTGGTGATGTCCTGCTGGTGCTGGGGAAGCTCTGCCTTTGGTACCAGTAAAGACTGGTGGTGATGTCCTGCTGGTGCTGGGGATGCTCTGCCTTTGGTACCAGTAAAGACTGGTGGTGATGTCCTGCTGGTGCTGGGGAAGCTCTGCCTTTGGTACCAGTAAAGACTGGTGGCGATGTCCTGCTGGTGCTGGGGAAGCTCTGCCTTTGGTACCAGTAAAGACTGGTGGTGATGTCCTGCTGGTGCTGGGGAAGCTCTGCCTTTGGTACCAGTAAAGACTGGTGGCGATGTCCTGCTGGTGCATGGGAAGCTCTGCCTTTGGTACCAGTAAAGACTGGTTGTGATGTCCTGCTGGTGCTGGGGAGGCCCTGCCTTTGGTACCAGTAAAGACTGGTGGTGATGTCCTGCTGGTGCTGGGGAAGCTCTGTCTTTGGTACCAGTAAAGACTGGTGGTCATGTCCTGCTGGTGCTGGGGAGGCTCTGCCTTTGGTACCAGTCAAACAGATGTGACAGGTGAGACAGTACAGACCTCCATCAGGCTCCAGAAGGGACAGTACAGGCCCCCATCATGCTCTAGAGGGACAGTACAGGCCTCCATCACGCTCTAGAGGGACAGTACAGGCCTCCATCAGGCTCCAGAGAGACAGTACAGGCCTCCATCACGCTCTAGAGGGACAGTACAGGCCTCCATCATGCTCTAGAGCACATATGTCAGAGTCAAGGCCCGCGGGCCACATCCGGCCCGCAAGAAGGTTTTTTACGGCCCCTGGGATTTTCTTGATTTATTATTAGAACCGGCCCGCAGCAAGCCGGCAGCCCGCAGATCTTTTACACGCACCAATACTACATTTCCCACAATGCAAAGGTGACGCACCGAGCAGTAGGCTGCTTCATTTCAATATTTATTGGCACAGCAGTCGTCAGCATCACAGTAAAATTAACTTTCAGATACCCATCAAAAATGGCAAAACGGAAGGTGGATACTGAGAACCGGGGGTTTCAAACAAGGTGGGAGTCGGAGTATATGTTCACGAAGGTAGCTGGAAAACCTGTGTGTCTTCTGTGTGGAGAAAGTGTGGCGGTACTGAAAGAGTATAATCTGAGACGACATTATGAAACGAAACACGCGGACAAAAACAAGAATATGGACATGGAACAAAGGCTACAAAAGGCAGAGGAATTAAAACGAGGCCTCAAATCTCGACAGGCTCTGTTCAAAAAAGCCAAATCACAAGGCCAGGCTGCTGTCAAGGCCAGTTTTATTTTGGCAGAAGAGATCGCTAAATCAGCCCGGCCATTTACGGAGGGGGATTTCATCAAAAACTGCATGATTAAAGTTTGTGACGAAGTTTGCCCAGAAAAAAGGCAACTCTTTTTAAATGTGAGTCTGAGCAGAAACACCATTGCCGAGAGAGTAGACCAGTTGTCCATCAATCTAAAAGAGCAGCTTGTGAAAAAGGGAAAAGATTTTATTGCATATTCCTTGGCTGTGGATGAGAGCACCGACATTTCTGACATTGCCCAGTTGTCAATTTTCATCCGCGGAGTGGACTCCAACCTAAGCGTGACAGAGGAGTTTTTGGCTTTACGTCCTATGCATGGCACAACTACGGGGCATGATTTGTATGAAGAGGTGTCAAGATGTGTAAATGAGATGGAGCTGCCTTGGGAAAAACTCGTGGGTTTGACAACCGACGGAGCACCTGCGATGTGTGGACACAGGAGCGGACTGGTGGCGAAGATACGGGAAAAGATGCAAGAGGAAAACGCGACAGGTGAGCTGACAGCTTATCATTGTATCATACACCAGGAAGCGTTGTGCGGTAAAGCCTTGAAAATGGAGCATGTAATGAGCATCATCACGCGCACAGTTAACTTTATCAGAGCCAAAGGTTTGAATCACCGCCAGTTCAAGGCATTTCTGACGGAGTTAGAAACGGAGCATGGTGATTTGCCTTATCACACAGAGGTGCGATGGCTAAGCCAGGGAAAGGTGCTTCAAAGATGTTTCGAGCTTCGTGAGGAGATTTGTCTGTTCTTGGACAGCAAAGGGAAAGACACAACACAACTCCGAGACGAAATGTTTCTGTGTGAAATGGCTTTTCTGTGTGACATTACGAGTCATCTGAATGCAATAAACTTGCAGCTGCAGGGTCGGGATCGTGTCATCTCTGATATGTACAGTACAGTGAAGGCATTTAAAACCAAACTGACTCTGTGGGAGACGCAGATGCGGAAAGAAAATTTGAGCCACTTTCCCAGCTGCCAGACCATGAAAGAGAAGCTCTCTACCAGTGCGTTCCCGAGCACACAGTTGGCTGATAAAATAGGTATGCTTGCCGCTGACTTTCGACGCCGATTTGCTGACTTTGAAGCACAAAAAAGCAGGTTGGAACTGCTCGGTAACCCATTTGCTGTTGACGTGGAAAGCTCACCACCAAACCTCCAAATGGAGTTGATTGACCTCCAATGCAATGATGCACTGAGGGCAAAATATGCGGCAGTGGGTGCTGCGGAGTTCGCCCATTTCCTCCCCGGCACAATGCCCACAACGTTGTCTATGTTTGGCAGCACATACCTGTGTGAACAACTGTTTTCTTTGATGAACCTGAACAAAACATCACACAGAAGTCGACTTACTGCTGAACACCTCCACTCAATTCTGAGGATTTCTTCAGCTCAGAGCCTTACCCCGAACATTGATGAACTTGTGGAAAAGATGGGACACCACCAAGTATCACCCTCAACCTCAAACAAGTGAACATTACTGTGCAATCACATATTTAGAGTTTTTACTCAGTTCAAGTTTAAAAGTTAAAATTTAATATTTGTTTTCACTGCATGTTACTTCTCCTTAAACAAAGTGTTGTTTTTGATTAATAGATTTTTGCACTTTATTTTTTTGTATTTCAATCCAATTATATTTTAAAAATATTTCAGTTGAGTGGATGATAGAAAATTGCTATTATTGTTTTTTCTTTGAAGTAAATTTAGCCCACTTTTGCTAAAATAGAAAATATAGTCTACTGATGGTGCCTTGAATACCGGTTTCTTTCATTTAATGTTCATGTTATGGGGATATTTATATAAAGGAAATTTGTCTTTTGTGTCTGTTGAAAATTAAAGATTACTGACAGAGCCATAAGAAAATATTGCTTTATTTATCTGATCATATTGTAATATATTTGTTAGGTTTTCAGTAGGTTCAATTAGGTTCACTAGACTATATGCGTCATTTAAAAATTTTTCAATGAACATTCGAACAGTCCGGCCCTCGTCTTGTAGCTGATTTTTTTATTTGGCCCTCCGTCCATTTGACTTTGACACCCCTGCTCTAGAGGGACAGTACTGGTCTCCATCATGCTCCAGAGAGACAGTACAGGCCTCCATCACGCTCTAGAGGGACAGTACAGGCCTCCATCACGCTCTAGAGGGACAGTACAGGCCTCCATCACGCTCTAGAGGGACAGTACTGGTCTCCATCATGCTCCAGAGAGACAGTACTGGTCTCCATCATGCTCCAGAGAGACAGTACAGGCCTCCGTCACGCTCCAGAGAGACAGTACAGGCCTCCGTCATGCTCCAGAGAGACAGTACAGGCCTCCGTCACGCTCCAGAGAGACAGTACAGGCCTCCGTCACGCTCCAGAGGGACAGTACAGGCCTCCGTCACGCTCCAGAGAGACAGTACAGGCCTCCATCAGGCTCCAGAGAGACAGTACAGGCATCCATCAAGCTCCAGAAGGGCCAGTATAGGCCTCCATCAGGCTCCAGAGAGACAGTACAGGCCTCCATCAGGCTCCAGAGAGACAGTACAGGCCTTCATCAGGCTCCAGAGAGACAGTACAGGCCTTCATCAGGCTCCAGAGAGACAGTACAGGTCTCCATCAGGCTCCAGAGAGACAGTTCAGGCCTCCATCACGCTCCACAGTACAGGCCTCCATCACTCTCCAGAGACAGTATCGTCCTCCATCACGCTCCAGAGACAGTATCGTCCTCCATCACGCTCCAGAGACGGTACAGGCCTCCATCACGCTCCAGAGACGGTACAGGCCTCCATCACGCTCCAGAGACAGTACAAGACTGGTGGTGATGTCCTGCTGGTGCTGGGGATGCTCTGCCTTTGGTACCAGTAAAGACTGGTTGTGATGTCCTGCTGGTGCTGGGGAGGCCCTGCCTTTGGTACCAGTAAAGACTGGTGGTGATGTCCTGCTGGTGCTGGGGAAGCTCTGTCTTTGGTACCAGTAAAGACTGGTGGTCATGTCCTGCTGGTGCTGGGGAGGCTCTGCCTTTGGTACCAGTCAAACAGATGTGACAGGTGAGACAGTACAGACCTCCATCAGGCTCCAGAAGGGACAGTACAGGCCCCCATCATGCTCTAGAGGGACAGTACAGGCCTCCATCACGCTCTAGAGGGACAGTACAGGCCTCCATCAGGCTCCAGAGAGACAGTACAGGCCTTCATCAGGCTCCAGAGAGACAGTACAGGTCTCCATCAGGCTCCAGAGAGACAGTTCAGGCCTCCATCACGCTCCACAGTACAGGCCTCCAGTCTCCAGAAGGGACAGTACAGGCCTCCATCACGCTCCAGAGAGACAGTACAGGCCTCCATCACGCTCCAGAAGGGACTGAATAGAGAGGGAGATTGCCAAGAGGCATGTCCCTTACACAGTCTCCTCCTCCCTGTCTCCAGCTGTCTAACTGATCTTGGCTCTGCGTCCTGGCTCTGCGTCCTGGCTCTGCGTCTGCTTTATAGAGATGGCTAAACAAGACATTCCCCTTATCCCGTGTCCATATTATTCTGTGTGTAACGAGTGTCTCCTCACTGTCTCCAGATCCTGGCTCTGCGTCTGCTGCAGGCCGTGCTCCCCTCCTGGGACAAGATGGAGAGATCTCAGGACATGAAGTTCCTGGTGGAAAAACTCTTTGGATTCCTGGGGTGTCTACTACGCTCCTGCTCTTCTGACCTGCCCCTGCTCAGAGGTATGTACCCTAACCCGTGACCCTTAACCCCTCACCCTGATCCTAAACTCTTTGGTTTCCTGGGTTGTCTACTGCGGTCCTCTGACCTGCCCCTGCTCAGAGGTATGTACCCTAACCCGTGACCCTTAACCCCTCACCCTGATCCTAAACTCTTTGGTTTCCTGGGTTGTCTACTTCGTTCTTCTGACCTGCCCCTGCTCTGAGATATGTACCCTAACCCGTGACCCCTAACCCCTCACCCTGATCCTACACTATTTGGTTTCCTGGGTTGTCTACTTCGTTCTTCTGACCTGCCCCTGCTCTGAGATATGTACCCTAACCTGTGACCCCTAACCCCTCACCCTGATCCTAAACTCTTTCGTTTCCTCGGTTGTCTACTTTGCTCTTCTGACTTGCCCCTGCTCTGATATATGTACCCTCATCCGTGACCCCTAACCCCTCACCCTGATCCTAAACTCTTTGGTTTCCTGGGTTGTCTACTGCTCAGAGATATGTTAAGGTTTAATACAACTTCATGAACCCCCTCAGGACAAACGAAGGCATGAAAGACCAATAATATCCTCCATGTACAAGACCAAGAGCAGCACTGTATTCACGCAGAACGTTCCCTCAGAGTAACTTCATCTGCTTTCTTCTGTCTGTTCTCTGTCATAACATGTCTTCCTGTCCCTGTCACAGAGGGCTCTCTGAGACGTAGGAAGTCCCGACCCCAGGCCTCTCTGACAGCCAGTCACAGCAGTACACTGGCTGAGGAGATAGTTGCTGTGCTGCGCACGCTGCACTCCCTGGGCCAATGGAACGCTCTGCTCAACGACTATATCAACTGTCAACTCAGCTGTATAGGAGATGTGATGGCCGGACGACACTCTGACACGGTACTCATGTTTTACTGCTATGGGCCCGTTTCCCAGACACACACTAAGTCCTGGACTAAAAAGCTCTTTCAACGGAGAATCTGCAACTGAAAAGGCTTTTTATATTTGTGATGTGATGATGACTTCATGTGGGAGTAGCAGCGCTTAGTGTGTGTTCAAGAGAGATTTCGCCCTCAGGATCAACTTCAGTCTCCCAATCTCACTGTTGTATAACTCTTCACGACCCTTATGGCAGGGTTCTAACGTCCATCCTCATGTGGACTTTACTCTTCTTTATGAAAACACCTGCATCGTAGAAATTATCACCGTATAAATGTTCTCTCTCTCTCTGTCCCTCTCTCTGTCCCTCTCTCTGTCCCTCTCTCTGTCCCTCTCTCTGTCCCTCTCTCTGTCCCTCTCTCTGTCCCTCTCTCTGTCCCTCTCTCCGTCCCTCTCTCCGTCCCTCTCTCTGTCCCTCTCTCCGTCCCTCTCTCTGTCCCTCTCTCTCTGTCCCTCTCTCTCTGTCCCTGTCTGTCTGTCTCTCTCTCTCTCTCTGTCTCTCTCGCTCTCTCTGTCTCTCTCTCTGTCTCTCTCTCTCTCTCTGTCTCTCTCTCTGTCTCTCTCTGTCTCTCTATCTCTGTCTCTCTGTCCCTTTCTCTCTGTCCCTTTCTCTCTGTCCCTTTCTCTCTGTCCCTCTGTCTCTGTCTCTCTGTCTCTGTCTCTCTGTCTCTCTCTCTGTCTCTCTCTCTGTCCCTCTCTGTCTCTCTCTCTGTCTCTCTCTCTGTCCCTAGACTCTCCTGGAGGAGTACTTTCCTGACTCGGAGGGCCCCAGGGTGGGTAGTCTGATGGCCGTGCTGGCTGTGATCGGGGGCATCGACGGGAGGCTGAGGCTGGGTGGACAGGTCATCCATGAGGAGTATGGAGAGGGAACGGTCACACGCATCACACCTAAAGGACGAATCACAGTGCAGTTTCATGAGATGAGGACATGTCGGGTCTGCCTGCTCAGCCAACTCAAACCAGTAGGTGTTTTGCTGTTAACACACACACACACACCGTCTTGTACAGCTAACCTTGTGGGGACACACAATTCAGTCCCATTCAAAATCCTATTTTCCCTGAACATAACCCTAACCCGTACCCTAATCCTAACCTTAACCTGAAAGTCTAACCTTAAACCCAACCCTAGCTCCTAACCCGTACCCTAATCCTAACCTTAACCTGAAAGTCTAACCTTAAACCCAACCCTAGCTCCTAACCCGTACCCTAATCCTAACCTTAACCTGAAAGTCTAACCTTAAACCCAACCCTAGCTCCTAACCCGTACCCTAATCCTAACCTTAACCTGAAAGTCTAACCTTAAACCCAACCCTAGCTCCTAACCCGTACCCTAATCCTAACCTTAACCTGAAAGTCTAACCTTAAACCCAACCCTAGCTCCTAACCCTAACCCTTAACGTAATTCTAACCTTAAACCTAAACCGCCTAGAAATAGCATTAGACCTCGTAGGGACTTCTGGTCCCCACAAGAATAGGTCAACACGTCCACACACACACCATTATCTCCAGGTCTTGTTGTAATGACCCTGTGTCTGTCCTCCAGCTACCAGTCGTATCGTTCAGTGTTCAGAACCTTCCCTTCTCTGACTCCATGTTGGTTGTCTGGGCTCAACTGGTTAACCTGGCCGGCAGCAAGCTGGAGAAACACCGCCTGAAGAAGTCCCTCAGCCGCGGACTCACAGGTATCCACAGAATCACTGTCTGAGTCACAAACTTTGGTTGTTAACTCTCTGAATCACTGAGTCACAAACTGTGGTAGTTAACTCTGAATCACTCTCTGAATCACCGAGTCACAAAGCTGGCGTTACCGTAGGTTACCGTGCTGGCGTACCGTGCTGACGTTACCGTGCTAACGTTACCGTAGGTTACCGTGCTGACGTTACCGTAGGTTACCATGCTGACGTTACCGTAGGTTACCGTGCTGACGTTACCGTAGGTTACCGTGCTGACGTTACCGTAGGTTACCGTGCTGGCGTTACCGTAGGTTACCGTGCTGGCGTTACCGTAGGTTACCGTGCTGGCGTTACCGTAGGTTACCGTGCTGGCGTACCGTGCTGACGTTACCGTAGGTTACCGTGCTGACGTTACCGTAGGTTACCGTGCTGACGTTACCGTAGGTTACCGTGCTGACGTTACCGTAGGTTACCGTGCTGACGTTACCGTAGGTTACCGTGCTGACGTTACCGTAGGTTACCGTGCCGACGTTACCGTGCTGACGTTACCGAAGGTTACCGTTCTGACGTTACCGTAGGTTACCGTGCTGACGTTACCGTAGGTTACCGTGCTGGCGTTACCGTATGTTACTTTGCTGATGTTACCGTAGGTTACTTTGCTGATGTTACCGTAGGTTACTGTGCTGACGTTACCTTAGGTTACTGTACTGACCTTACCGTAGGTTACTGTGCTGACCTTACCGTAGGTTACTGTGCTGACCTTACCGTAGGTTACTGTGCTGTACTGACTTTGCCGTAGGTTACCGTGCTGACGTTACCGTAGGTTACCGTGCTGACGTTACCGTAGGTTACCGTGCTGGCGTTACCGTAGGTTACCGTGCTGGCGTTACCGTAGGTTACCGTGCTGGCGTACCGTGCTGACATTACCGTAGGTTACCGTGCTGACGTTACCGTAGGTTACCGTGCTGGCGTTACCGTAGGTTACCGTGCTGGCGTTACCGTAGGTTACCGTGCTGACGTTACCGTAGGTTACCGTGCTGGCGTTACCGTAGGTTACCGTGCTGGCGTTACCGTAGGTTACCGTGCTGGCGAACCGTGCTGACGTTACTGTAGGTTACCGTGCTGACGTTACCGTAGGTTACCGTGCTGACGTTACCGTAGGTTACCGTGCTGACGTTACCGTGCTGACGTTACCGTAGGTTACCGTGCTGACGTTACCGTGCTGACGTTACCGTAGGTTACCGTGCTGACGTTACCGTAGGTTACCGTGCTGACGTTACCGTAGGTTACTTTGCTGACGTTACCGTAGGGTACTGTGCTGACGTTACCTTAGGTTACTGTACTGACGTTACCGTAGGTTACCTTGCTGACGTTACCGTAGGTTACCGTGCTGACGTTACCGTAGGTTACCGTGCTGACGTTACCGTAGGTTACCGTGCTGACGTTACCGTAGGTTACCGTGCTGGCGTTACCGTAGGTTGCCGTACTGATGTTACCGTAGGTTACCGTACTGATGTTACCGTAGGTTACCGTACTGACGTTACTGTACTGACGTTACTGTAGGTTGCTGTACTGATGTTACCGTAGGTTACTGTACTGATGTTACCGTACTGACGTTACTGTACTGATGTTACCGTACTGACGTTACCGTAGGTTGCCGTACTGACGTTACCGTAGGTTGCCGTACTGACGTTACCGTAGGTTGCCGTACTGACGTTGCCGTTGGTTGCCGTACTGACGTTACCGTACTGACGTTACCGTACTGACGTTACCGTACTGACGTTACCGTAGGTTACCGTACTGACGTTACCGTAGGTTACCGTACTGACGTTACCGTAGGCTACCGTACTGACGTTACCGTACTGACGTTACCGTTGGTTACTGTACTGACGTTACCGTACTGACGTTACCGTTGGTTACCGTACTGACGTTACCGTACTAACGTTACCGTTGGTTACCGTACTGACGTTACCGTTGGTTACCGTAAAAAAAATCATATTTAATTTACAGCTAAGACCTGAAGCTAGTCCAATTGGACACCTTCTAACCGTTGGTTACCGTTGGTTACCGTACTGACGTTACCGTAGGTTACCGTACTGACGTTACCGTAGGTTAGGTAACGTACTGACGTTACCGTAGGTTAGGTAACGTACTGACGTTACCGTAGGTTAGGTAACGTACTGACGTTACCGTAGGTTAGTTAACGTACTGACGTTACCGTAGGTTAGCGTGCTGACGTTACCGTAGGTTAGCGTGCTGACGTTACCGTAGGTTACGGTGCTGACATTACCGTAGGTTACCGTACTACGATATGGTGGGTTCCTGTTGCCTTTCTGGCCGTGTTCTGCTTATTGCTGTGGTACATGATGTGGTGGGTTCCTGTTGCCCTTCTGGCCGTGTTCTGCTTAGCGCTGTGGTACATGATGTGGTGGGTTCCTGTTGCCTTTCTGGCCGTGTTCTGCTTAGTGCTGTGGTACATTATGTGGTGGGTTCCTGTTGTCTTTCTGGCCGTGTTCTGCTTAGTGCTGTGGTACATGATGTGGTGGGTTCCTGTTGAATGGTTCAACCTCCTGTTAGTCTCTCATCCTAACTCTATTTCACACAGTAGAAGTCTGTCTGTTCAGTGTGTGTTTGTGACAGTCCGGGTGTAACTGTGTGTGGTTGTCATCTAGCTGACCAGGTCGATGTTGGCCTCTTGCGGTGCCAGCAGCTGAGACTGTACATCCTGAAGGCAGCCAGGACCCTCCTCTCACACCAGGACAAACTACGACAGATCCTCTCACAGGCTGCCGTGCTGGATCTCCCACCCAACTCTGGTGGTAAGCACTGATTCCAGGTCAGATCTAGTACTAGACCTCCCACCCAACCCCGGTGGTAAGCACTGATTCCGGGTCAGATCTAGTACTCAACCTCGTACCCAACCCTGGTGATTAGCACTGATTCCAGGTCAGATCTACTACTAGACCTCCCACCCAACCCCGGTGGTAAGCACTGATTCCGGGTCAGATCTAGTACTCAACCTCGTACCCAACCCCGGTGATTAGCACTGATTCCGGGTCAGATCAAGTACTCAACCTCCTACCCAACCCCAGTGGTAAGCACTGATTCCAGGTCAGATCTAACCCTAGCAGCGCAAGTCTGGTCCCCTTGTGGGTGGATATAATGACAACTTGGAGAAAGTGTCTATTGAATGGTTGACATTGTAGATATTTATTGGGTGACCTGAGGGCCCCCTCCCTCTCCTTACAGAGGAGCCTACGGCTATGTCTCCAGACGTGGGTGACCTGTCCCCTGTCCCCCTTATCCTCTTCCCTCTCCTTATCCTCCTCCCTGTCCTTACAGAGGAGCCTATGGCTGTGTCTCTAGACATGGGTGACCTGTCTCCTGAGGGTCCCCTGCCTCCCCTTATGCTCCTCCCTCTCCTTACAGAGGAGCCTACTGCTGTGTCTCCAGACGTGGGTGACCTGTCTCCTGAGGGTCCCCTGCCTCCCCTTATCCTCCTCCAGCAGCTCCTTTCTGCAGCCACACAGCCCTCACCTATCAAGGCCATCTTCAACAGGCAGGAACTGGAGGTAAGTACAGGCACACCTGCGTTTCCGTTAGGCAGTAATTTCCAGTTTTTTGGCAAAATACAATAAATTAAAAGTCAAAAGTGGAACGGGGGCTAATGGCTTGGTACCGGGGGCTAATGGCTTGGTACCGGGGGCTAATGGCTTGGTACCGGGGGCTAATGGCTTGGTACCGGGGGCTAATGGCTTGGTACCGGGGGTTAATGGCTTGGTACCGGGGGCTAATGGCTTGGTACCGGGGGCTAATGGCTTGGTACCGGGGGCTAATGGCTTGGTACCGGGGGCTAATGGCTTGGTACCGGGGGCTAATGGCTTGGTACCGGGGGCTAATGGCTTGGTATCGGGGGCTAATGACTTGGTACCGGGGGCTAATGGCTGTGTACCGGGGGCTAATGGCTCGGTACCGGGGGCTAATGGCTCGGTACCGGGGGCTAATGGCTCGGTACCAGGGGCTAATGGCTTGGTACCTTAATGGCTTGGTACCGGGGGCTAATGGCTTGGTACCGGGGGCTAATGGCTTGGTACCGGGGGCTAATGACTTGGTACCGGGGGCTAATGGCTTGGTACCGGGGGCTAATGGCTTGGTACCGGGGGCTAATGGCTTGGTACCGGGGGCTAATGGCTTGGTACCGGGGGCTAATGGCTTGGTACCGGGGGCTAATGGCTTGGTACCGGGGGCTAATGGCTTGGTACCGGGGGCTAATGGCTTGGTACCGGGGGCTAATGGCTTGGTATCAGGGGCTAATGGCTGTGTACCGGGGGCTAATGGCTCGGTACCGGGGGCTAATGGCTCGGTACCGGGGGCTAATGGCTTGGTACCTTAATGGCTTGGTACCGGGGGCTAATGGCTTGGTACCGGGGGCTAATGGCTTGGTACCGGGGGCTAATGGCTTGGTACTGGGGGCTAATGACTTGGTACCGGGGGCTAATGGCTTGGTACCGGGGGCTAATGGCTTGGTACCGGGGGCTAATGGCTTGGTACCGGGGGCTAATGGCTTGGTACCGGGGGCTAATGGCTTGGTACCGGGGGCTAATGGCTTGGTACCGGGGGCTAATGGCTTGGTATCGGGGGCTAATGGCTGTGCCATCTAAATGACCCTTTAGGGACTTGGGAATACACTGTCATGGCTCAAGTAGAAAAATATTTAGTAAGAAACAACTTTGTCATCGTCATCATGTTGTCAAATGTATTAGACAGGTGGCAATGGTGTCATTAGCCAGCAAAGTTCGTCCAAAATAGCTATCAATGCTAACATTGCCTAGCTAAAATCTGGTGGTCTCCCTTCCATCTTAGCTAGCTAGCTAATGTTATACTGCCTCTAAAGTCAATCTGGAGACATCAAAAGGTTTTCCTTCTAATTATTTCAGTACTGATGTTGTTTCTGTTCCTCTAGACTGCAGTGTGTCAGTACTGATGTTGTTTCTGTCCCTCTAGACTGCAGTGTGTCAGTACTGATGTTGTTTCTGTCCCTCTAGACTGCAGTGTGTCAGTACTGATGTTGTTTCTATCCCTCTAGACTGCAGTGTGTCAGTGCTGATGTTGTTTCTATCCCTCTAGACTGCAGTGTGTCAGTACTGATGTTGTTTCTGTCCCTCTAGACTACAGTGTGTCAGTACTGATGTTGTTTCTGTCCCTCTAGACTGCAGTGTGTCAGTACTGATGTTGTTTCTGTTCCTCTAGACTGCAGTGTGTCAGTACTGATGTTGTTTCTGTCCCTCTAGACTGCAGTGTGTCAGTACTGATGTTGTTTCTGTCCCTCTAGACTGCAGTGTGTCAGTACTGATGTTGTTTCTGTCCCTCTAGACTGCAGTGTGTCAGTACTGATGTTGTTTCTGTCCTTCTAGACTGCAGTGTGTCAGTACTGATGTTGTGTCTGTTCCTCTAGACTGCAGTGTGTCAGTACTGATGTTGTTTCTGTCCCTCTAGACTGCAGTGTGTCAGTACTGATGTTGTTTCTGTCCCTCTAGACTGCAGTGTGTCAGTACTGATGTTATTTCTGTCCCTCTAGTCTGCAGTGTGTCAGTACTGATGTTGTTTCTATCCCTCTAGACTGCAGTGTGTCAGTACTGATGTTGTTTCTATCCCTCTAGACTGCAGTGTGTCAGTACTGATGTTGTTTCTATCCCTCTAGACTACAGTGTGTCAGTACTGATGTTGTTTCTATCCCTCTAGACTGCAGTGTGTCAGTACTGATGTTGTTTCTGTCCCTCTAGACTGCAGTGTGTCAGTACTGATGTTGTTTCTGTCCCTCTAGACTGCAGCCCTAGCAGTGTGTCAGTACTGATGTTGTTTCTATCCCTCTAGTCTGCAGCCCTAGTAGTGTGTCAGTACTGATGTTGTTTCTATCCCTCTAGACTGCAGTGTGTCAGTACTGATGTTGTTTCTGTCCCTCTAGTCTGCAGCCCTAGCAGTGTGTCAGTACTGATGTTGTTTCTGTCCCTCTAGTCTGCAGCCCTAGCAGTGTGTCAGTACTGATGTTGTTTCTATCCCTCTAGACTGCAGCCCTAGCAGTGTGTCAGTACTGATGTTGTTTCTGCCCCTCTAGACTGCAGTGTGTCAGTACTGATGTTGTTTCTGTCCCTCTAGACTGCAGTGTGTCAGTACTGATGTTGTTTCTGTTCCTCTAGACTGCAGTGTGTCAGTACTGATGTTGTTTCTGTCCCTCTAGTCTGCAGTGTGTCGGTACTGATGTTATTTCTGTCCCTCTAGACTGCAGTGTGTCAGTACTGATGTTGTTTATATCCCTCTAGACTGCAGTGTGTCAGTACTGATGTTGTTTCTGTCCCTCTAGACTGCAGTGTGTCAGTACTGATGTTGTTTCTATCCCTCTAGACTGCAGTGTGTCAGTACTGATGTTGTTTCTGTCCCTCTAGACTGCAGTGTGTCAGTACTGATGTTGTTTCTGTCCCTCTAGACTGCAGCCCTAGCAGTGTGTCAGTACTTATGTTGTTTCTGCCCATCTAGGCTGCAGCCCTAGCAGTGTGTCAGTACTGATGTTGTTTCTATCCCTCTAGACTGCAGTGTGTCAGTACTGATGTTGTTTCTGTCCTTCTAGACTGCAGTGTGTAAGTACTGATGTTGTTTCTGTCCTTCTAGACTGCAGTGTGTCAGTACTGATGTTGTTTCTGCCCATCTAGACTGCAGTGTGTCAGTACTGATGTTGTTTCTGCCCCTCTAGACTGCAGCCCTAGCAGTGTGTCAGTACCTGGCCGTGGAGTCCACCCACCCCTCCTCCCCCCTGTTTGAGAGCAGTAGCTCCAGTGAGGCCACTACCCCTATCACCGTGCAGCACGTCAAGGTCCCTAAACAGAAGAAGCAGAAGGCCTCTCCTGTCCCCCCGCTGCCCATTGTACTACAGCTGATGGAAATGGGTTTCCATAGGAACAATATCGAGTTTTCCCTCAAGTCTCTGTCTGGGACCGGCAGCGCCTCTGGTGTACCAGGTACTGTTTAACATATGTATGTGTGTGATAGTGTGTATACAGTGAGCTCCAACAGTATTGTGATGGTGTGTATACAGTGAGCTCCAACAGTATTGTGATGGTGTGTATACAGTGAGCTCCAACCTTATTGTGATGCTGTGTATACAGTGAGCTCCAACCTTAATGTGATGGTGTGTATACAGTGAGCTCCAACAGTATTGTGATGGTGTGTATACAGTGAGCTCCAACCTTAATGTGATGGTGTGTATACAGTGAGCTCCAACAGTATTGTGATGGTGTGTATACAGTGAGCTCCAACCTTAATGTGATGGTGTGTATACAGTGAGCTCCAACAGTATTGTGATGGTGTGTATACAGTGAGCTCCAACAGTATTGTGATGGTGTGTATACAGTGAGCTCCAACAGTATTGTGATGGTGTGTATACAGTGAGCTCCAACCTTAATGTGATGGTGTGTATACAGTGAGCTCCAACAGTATTGTGATGGTGTGTATACAGTGAGCTCCAACAGTATTGTGATGGTGTGTATACAGTGAGCTCCAACCTTAATGTGATGGTGTGTATACAGTGAGCTCCAACCTTATTGTGATGGTGTGTATACAGTGAGCTCCAACAGTATTGTGATGGTGTGTATACAGTGAGCTCCAACAGTATTGTGATGGTGTGTATACAGTGAGCTCCAACCTTAATGTGATGGTGTGTATACAGTGAGCTCCAACAGTATTGTGATGGTGTGTATACAGTGAGCTCCAACAGTATTGTGATGGTGTGTATACAGTGAGCTCCAACCTTAATGTGATGGTGTGTATACAGTGAGCTCCAACAGTATTGTGATGGTGTGTATACAGTGAGCTCCAACAGTATTGTGATGGTGTGTATACAGTGAGCTCCAACAGTATTGTGATGGTGTGTATACAGTGAGCTCCAACCTTATTGTGATGGTGTGTATACAGTGAGCTCCAACAGTATTGTGATGGTGTGTATACAGTGAGCTCCAACCTTATTGTGATGGTGTGTATACAGTGAGCTCCAACCTTATTGTGATGTTGTGTATACAGTGAGCGCCAACCTTATTGTGATGGTGTGTATACAGTGAGCTCCAACCTTAATGTGATGGTGTGTATACAGTGAGCTCCAACAGTATTGTGATGGTGTGTATACAGTGAGCTCCAACCTTATTGTGATGGTGTGTATACAGTGAGCTCCAACCTTAATGTGATGGTGTGTATACAGTGAGCTCCAACCTTATTGTGATGGTGTGTATACAGTGAGCTCCAACAGTATTGTGATGGTGTGTATACAGTGAGCTCCAACAGTATTGTGATGGTGTGTATACAGTGAGCTCCAACCTTATTGTGATGGTGTGTATACAGTGAGCTCCAACCTTAATGTGATGGTGTGTATACAGTGAGCTCCAACCTTATTGTGATGGTGTGTATACAGTGAGCTCCAACAGTATTGTGATGGTGTGTATACAGTGAGCTCCAACAGTATTGTGATGGTGTGTATACAGTGAGCTCCAACCTTATTGTGATGGTGTGTATACAGTGAGCTCCAACCTTATTGTGATGGTGTGTATACAGTGAGCTCCAACCTTATTGTGATGGTGTGTATACAGTGAGCTCCAACAGTATTGTGATGGTGTGTATACAGTGAGCTCCAACCTTAATGTGATGGTGTGTATACAGTGAGCTCCAACCTTAATGTGATGGTGTGTATACAGTGAGCTCCAACAGTATTGTGATGGTGTGTATACAGTGAGCTCCAACCTTATTGTGATGGTGTGTATACAGTGAGCTCCAACCTTAATGTGATGGTGTGTATACAGTGAGCTCCAACCTTATTGTGATGGTGTGTATACAGTGAGCTCCAACAGTATTGTGATGGTGTGTATACAGTGAGCTCCAACAGTATTGTGATGGTGTGTATACAGTGAGCTCCAACCTTATTGTGATGGTGTGTATACAGTGAGCTCCAACCTTAATGTGATGGTGTGTATACAGTGAGCTCCAACCTTATTGTGATGGTGTGTATACAGTGAGCTCCAACAGTATTGTGATGGTGTGTATACAGTGAGCTCCAACAGTATTGTGATGGTGTGTATACAGTGAGCTCCAACCTTATTGTGATGGTGTGTATACAGTGAGCTCCAACCTTATTGTGATGGTGTGTATACAGTGAGCTCCAACCTTATTGTGATGGTGTGTATACAGTGAGCTCCAACAGTATTGTGATGGTGTGTATACAGTGAGCTCCAACCTTAATGTGATGGTGTGTATACAGTGAGCTCCAACAGTATTGTGATGGTGTGTATACAGTGAGCTCCAACCTTATTGTGATGGTGTGTATACAGTGAGCTCCAACAGTATTGTGATGGTGTGTATACAGTGAGCTCCAACCTTATTTTGATGGTGTGTATACAGTGAGCTCCAACAGTATTGTGATGGTGTGTATACAGTGAGCTCCAACAGTATTGTAATGGTGTGTATACAGTTAATGTTGTGTGTGTATTAATGTGTGTGTCTGTGTTAATGTTATGTGTGTATTAATGTGTGTTGTCCTGTAGGTGTGGAGTCTTTAGTGGCCTGGTTGCTGGACCATCCTGATGTCCAGGTGACAGAGCTGTCTGATGTTGACACGGTGTCTGATGACTACTCTGAGGAGGAGCTGGAGGAGGAGCCGGAGGAGGAGCTGGAGGAGCAGGCTCCCACAGCCTTCCCAGTGGTGTGTTTACCTGTCACTTGGTTACCGACCCAGCTAATACACCCCTACCTGGTCACAGACCCAGCTAATACACCCCTACCTGGCTCCAGACCCAGCTAATACACCCCTACCTGGCTACAGACCCAGCTAATACACCCCTACCTGGTCACAGACCCAGCTAATACACCCCTACCTGGTCACAGACCCAGCTAATACACCCCTACCTGGCTCCAGACCCAGCTAATACACCCCTACCTGGTCACAGACCCAGCTAATACACCCCTACCTGGCTCCAGACCCAGCTAATACACCCCTACCTGGCTACAGACCCAGCTAATACACCCCTACCTGGCTCCAGACCCAGCTAATACACCCCTACCTGGCTACAGACCCAGCTAATACACCCCTACCTGGTCACAGACCCAGCTAATACACCCCTACCTGGCTCCAGACCCAGCTAATACACCCCTACCTGGCTACAGACCCAGCTAATACACCCCTACCTGGTCACAGACCCAGCTAATACACCCCTACCTGGCTCCAGACCCAGCTAATACACCCCTACCTGGCTACAGACCCAGCTAATACACCCCTACCTGGCTACAGACCCAGCTAATACACCCCTACCTGGCTCCAGACCCAACTAATACACCCCTACCTGGTTACAGACCCAGCTAATACACCCCTACCTGGCTACAGACCCAGCTAATACACCCCTAACTGGCTACAGACCCAGCTAATACACCCCTACCTGGCTCCAGACCCAGCTAATACACCCCTACCTGGCTACAGACCCAGCTAATACACCCCTACCTGGCTCCAGACCCAGCTAATACACCCCTACCTGGTCACAGACCCAGCTAATACACCCCTACCTGGTCACAGACCCAGCTAATACACCCCTACCTGGCTACAGACCCAGCTAATACACCCCTACCTGGTCACAGACCCAGCTAATACACCCCTAACTGGCTACAGACCCAGCTAATACACCCCTACCTGGCTACAGACCCAGCTAATACACCCCTACCTGGTCACAGACCCAGCTAATACACCCCTACCTGGCTACAGACCCAGCTAATACACCCCTACCTGGCTCCAGACCCAGCTAATACACCCCTACCTGGCTCCAGACCCAGCTAATACACCCCTACCTGGCTCCAGACCCAGCTAATACACCCCTACCTGGTCACAGACCCAGCTAATACACCCCTACCTGGCTCCAGACCCAGCTAATACACCCCTACCTGGCTACAGACCCAGCTAATACACCCCTACCTGGCTACAGACCCAGCTAATACACCCCTAACTGGCTACAGACCCAGCTAATACACCCCTACCTGGTCACAGACCCAGCTAATACACCCCTACCTGGCTACAGACCCAGCTAATACACCCCTACCTGGCTACAGACCCAGCTAATACACCCCTACCTGGCTCCAGACCCAGCTAATACACCCCTACCTGGCTCCAGACCCAGCTAATACACCCCTACCTGGCTCCAGACCCAGCTAATACACCCCTACCTGGCTACAGACCCAGCTAATACACCCCTACCTGGCTACAGACCCAGCTAATACACCCCTACCTGGCTCCAGACCCAGCTAATACACCCCTACCTGGCTACAGACCCAGCTAATACACCCCTACCTGGTCACAGACCCAGCTAATACACCCCTACCTGGCTCCAGACCCAACTAATACACCCCTACCTGGTCACAGACCCAGCTAATACACCCCTACCTGGCTACAGACCCAGCTAATACACCCCTACCTGGCTACAGACCCAGCTAATACACCCCTACCTGGCTCCAGACCCAGCTAATACACCCCTACCTGGTCACAGACCCAGCTAATACACCCCTACCTGGTCACAGACCCAGCTAATACACCCCTACCTGGTCACAGACCCAGCTAATACACCCCTACCTGGCTCCAGACCCAGCTAATACACCTACAGACCCAGCTAATACACCCCTACCTGGCTCCAGACCCAGCTAATACACCCCTACCTGGCTCCAGACCCAGCTAATACACCCCTACCTGGCTCCAGACCCAGCTAATACACCCCTACCTGGCTACAGACCCAGCTAATACACCCCTACCTGGCTACAGACCCAGCTAATACACCCCTACCTGGCTACAGACCCAGCTAATACACCCCTACCTGGCTACAGACCCAGCTAATACACCCCTACCTGGCTCCAGACCCAACTAATACACCCCTACCTGGTCACAGACCCAGCTAATACACCCCTACCTGGTCACAGACCCAGCTAATACACCTACAGACCCAGCTAATACACCCCTACCTGGCTACAGACCCAGCTAATACACCCCTACCTGGCTCCAGACCCAGCTAATACACCCCTACCTGGTCACAGACCCAGCTAATACACCCCTACCTGGTCACAGACCCAGCTAATACACCTACAGACCCAGCTAATACACCCCTACCTGGTCACAGACCCAGCTAATACACCCCTACCTGGTCACAGACCCAGCTAATACACCCCTACCTGGCTCCAGACCCAGCTAATACACCCCTACCTGGCTCCAGACCCAGCTAATACACCCCTACCTGGTCACAGACCCAGCTAATACACCCCTACCTGGTCACAGACCCAGCTAATACACCCCTACCTGGTCACAGACCCAGCTAATACACCCCTACCTGGTCACAGACCCAGCTAATACACCCCTACCTGGCTCCAGACCCAGCTAATACACCCCTACCTGGCTCCAGACCCAGCTAATACACCCCTACCTGGTCACAGACCCAGCTAATACACCCCTACCTGGTCACAGACCCAGCTAATACACCCCTACCTGGCTACAGACCCAGCTAATACACCCCTACCTGGCTACAGACCCAGCTAATACACCCCTACCTGGCTACAGACCCAGCTAATACACCCCTACCTGGTCACAGACCCAGCTAATACACCCCTACCTGGTCACAGACCCAGCTAATACACCCCTACCTGGCTACAGACCCAGCTAATACACCCCTACCTGGTCACAGACCCAGCTAATACACCCCTACCTGGCTACAGACCCAGCTAATACACCCCTACCTGGCTACAGACCCAGCTAATACAAATCTCTGCAGCTATTACTGCTGAACCAATGACACTGGGAATCACCCATAGATCTCTGCAGCCATTACTGCTGAACCAATGACACTGGGAATCACCCATAGATCTCTGCAGCCATTACTGCTGAACCAATGACACTGGGAATCACCCATAGATCCCTGCAGCCATTACTGCTGAACCAATGACACTGGGAATCACCCATAGATCTCTGCAGCCCTTACTGCTGAACCAATGACACTGGGAATCACCCATAGATCTCTGCAGCCATTACTGCTGAACCAATGACTCTGGGAATCACCCATAGATCTCTGCAGCCATTACTGCTGAACCAATGACTCTGGGAATCACCCATAGATCTCTGCAGCCATTACTGCTGAACCAATGACACTGGGAATCACCCATAGATCTCTGCAGCCATTACTGCTGAACCAATGACACTGGGAATCACCCATAGATCCCTGCAGCCATTACTGCTGAACCAATGACTCTGGGAATCACCCATAGATCTCTGCAGCCATTACTGCTGAACCAATGACACTGGGAATCACCCATAGATCTCTGCAGCCATTACTGCTGAACCAATGACACTGGGAATCACCCATAGATCTCTGCAGCCCTTACTGCTGAACCAATGACACTGGGAATCACCCATAGATCCCTGCAGCCATTACTGCTGAACCAATGACACTGGGAATCACCCATAGATCTCTGCAGCCCTTACTGCTGAACCAATGACACTGGGAATCACCCATAGATCTCTGCAGCCATTACTGCTGAACCAATGACTCTGGGAATCACCCATAGATCTCTGCAGCCATTACTGCTGAACCAATGACTCTGGGAATCACCCATAGATCTCTGCAGCCATTACTGCTGAACCAATGACACTGGGAATCACCCATAGATCTCTGCAGCCATTACTGCTGAACCAATGACACTGGGAATCACCCATAGATCCCTGCAGCCATTACTGCTGAACCAATGACTCTGGGAATCACCCATAGATCTCTGCAGCCATTACTGCTGAACCAATGACACTGGGAATCACCCATAGATCTCTGCAGCCATTACTGCTGAACCAATGACACTGGGAATCACCCATAGATCTCTGCAGCCATTACTGCTGAACCAATGACACTGGGAATCACCCATAGATCTCTGCAGCCATTACTGCTGAACCAATGACACTGGGAATCACCCATAGATCCCTGCAGCCATTACTGCTGAACCAATGACTCTGGGAATCACCCATAGATCACTGCAGCCATTACTGCTGAACCAATGACACTGGGAATCACCCATAGATCCCTGCAGCCATTACTGCTGAACCAATGACACTGGGAATCACCCATAGATCTCTGCAGCCATTACTGCTGAACCAATGACACTGGGAATCACCCATAGATCTCTGCAGCCATTACTGCTGAACCAATGATTCTGGGAATCACCCATAGATCTCTGCAGCCCTTACTGCTGAACCAATGACACTGGGAATCACCCATAGATCTCTGCAGCCATTACTGCTGAACCAATGACTCTGGGAATCACCCATAGATCTCTGCAGCCATTACTGCTGAACCAATGACACTGGGAATCACCCATAGATCCCTGCAGCCATTACTGCTGAACCAATGACACTGGGAATCACCCATAGATCTCTGCAGCCATTACTGCTGAACCAATGACACTGGGAATCACCCATAGATCCCTGCAGCTATTACTGCTGAACCAATGACTCTGGGAATCACCCATAGATCTCTGCAGCCATTACTGCTGAACCAATGACACTGGGAATCACCCATAGATCTCTGCAGCCATTACTGCTGAACCAATGACACTGGGAATCACCCATAGATCCCTGCAGCCATTACTGCTGAACCAATGACACTGGGAATCACCCATAGATCTCTGCAGCCATTACTGCTGAACCAATGACACTGGGAATCACCCATAGATCCCTGCAGCCATTACTGCAGGACCAATGACACTGGGAATCACCCGTGGTTCTTTTATCATGTGTAGCTACTATAATGTTGGAACTCAACCTGGAACTTTCACGTTAGATGAATTCATTGATACATTTTACATCTCTCTGTGTCCTCAGCCTCCTGGTGCAGTGGTGACGGAGACTCAGACCTTTAAGAACCAATCAGATTTCCAGAGCAACGATGACTATGCTGTTTACATCAGAGAGAACATTCAGGTAAGACTGCTGTTTACATCAGAGATAACATTCAGGTAATGCTGCTGTTTATATCAGAGAACATTCAGGTAGGACTGCTGTTTATATCAGAGAACATTCAGGTAAGACTTCCGCCTGGCCAAACTGAGCAATCAGTGGAGAAGGGCCTTGGCCAGGGAGGTGACCAAGAACCCGATGGTCACTCTGACAGAGCTCCAGAGTTACTCTGTGGAGATGGGAGAACCTTCCAGAAGGACAACCATCTCTGCAGAACGCCAACAATCAGGCCTTTATGGTAGAGTGGCCAGACGGAAGCCACTCCTCAGTAAAAGGCACATGACAACCCGCTTGGAGTTTGCCAAAATCCAACTAAACGACTCTCAGACCATGAGAAAAAATATTCTCTGGTCTGATGAAACTAAGATTGAACTCTTTGGCCAGAATGCCAAGCATCACGTCTGGAGGAAACCAGGCACCATCCCTACGGTGAAGCATGATGGTGGCAGCATCATTCTGTGGGGATGTTTTTCAGAGGCAGGGACTGGGAGACTAGTCAGGATCGAGGGAAAGATGAACAGAGAAAAGTACAGAGAGATCCTTGATGAAAACCTGCTCAGGACCTCAGACTGGAGTGAAGGTTCACTTTCCAACAGGGCAACAACCTTAAGCACACAGCCAAGACAACGCAGGAGGGGCTTCGGTACAAGTCTCTGAATGTCCTTGAGTGGCCCAGCCAGAGACCGGACTTGAACCCGATCTAACATCTCTGGAGAGACCTGAAAATAGCTGTGCAGCAACGCTCCCCATCCAACCTGACAGAGCTTGAGAGGATCTGCAGAGAAGAATGGGAGAAACTCCCCAAATACAGGTGTGCCAAGTTTGTAGCGTCATACCCAAGAAGACTTGAGACTGTAGTTGCTGCAAGTGGTGCTTCAACAAAGTACTGAGTAAAAGGTCTAATTACTTGTGCAAATGTGATATTTCAGGTTTTTAAAAAAATAAATTGGCTATCATTTCTAAAAAAACGTTTTTGCTTTATAGATTGATGAAAAACATTTCAATCCGTTTTAGAAGAAGGCTGTAACGTACCAAAATGTGGAAAAGGTTGAGGGGTCGGAGTGCTTTCCGAATGCGCTGTATATGAATGCTGGTGTGACGCTGACAGGATAACCATCTGTCATACACTAAAGGACCTGTCAATGTGTGACGCTGTCCTGTCAGCATCACTGTCCTATAGGTTCTCCACTAAAGGACTAGGTCCTATAGGTTCTCCACTAAAGGACTAGGTCCTATAGGTTCTCCACTAAAGGCCTAGGTCCTATAGGTTCTCCACTAAAGGACTAGGTCCTATAGGTTCTCCACTAAAGGACTAGGTCCTATAGGTTCTCCACTAAAGGACTAGGTCCTATAGGTTCTCCACTAAAGGACTAGGTCCTATAGGTTCTCCACTAAAGGACTAGGTCCTATAGGTTCTCCACTAAAGGACTAGGTCCTATAGGTTCTCCACTAAAGGCCTAGGTCCAATAGGTTCTCCACTAAAGGACTAGGTCCTATAGGTTCTCCACTAAAGGACTAGGTCCTATAGGTTCTCCACTAAAGGACTAGGTCCTATAGGTTCTCCACTAAAGGCCTAGGTCCTATAGGTTCTCCACTAAAGGCCTAGGTCCTATAGGTTCTCCACTAAAGGCCTAGGTCCTATAGGTTCTCCACTAAAGGACTAGGTCCAATAGGTTCTCCACTAAAGGACTAGGTCCTATAGGTTCTCCACTAAAGGACTAGGTCCAATAGGTTCTCCACTAAAGGTCCAATAGGTTCTCCACTAAAGGACTAGGTCCGATAGGTTCTCCACTAAAGGCCTAGGTCCTATGTAATAGCAGCTGGGTCTGGTAAACTGAACTGGCTGTGTCTCATAGACACCAATGTAATAGCAGATGGGTCTGGTCTACTGAACTGGCTGTGTCTCATAGACACCAATGTAATAGCAGATGGGTCTGGTCTACTTAGTTCATTGACTTTCATTGAGCCAGAGAAAAACAGACAACCAGTGAGTGGAGTGTCATGCCTCCTCTTCTGTCTCTTGCGAATGAGGAAGTATATTTAACTTCTGACCTCTAACCGCCGATCTCTGTATGTAGGTTGGGCATGATGGTGAAGTGCTGTAGAACGTATGAGGAAGTGTTTAACCTCTGACCCCAATGTACTGTAGGTGGGCATGATGGTGAAGTGCTGTAGAACGTATGAGGAAGTGTTTAACCTCTGACCCCTATGTACTGTAGGTGGGCATGATGGTGAAGTGCTGTAGAACGTATGAGGAAGTGTTTAACCTCTGACCCCTATGTACTGTAGGTGGGCATGATGGTGAAGTGCTGTAGAACGTATGAGGAAGTGTTTAACCTCTGACCCCTATGTACTGTAGGTGGGCATGATGGTGAAGTGCTGTAGAACGTATGAGGAAGTGTTTAACCTCTGACCCCAATGTATGTAGGTGGGCATGATGGTGAAGTGCTGTAGAACGTATGAGGAAGTGTTTAACCTCTGACCCCTATGTACTGTAGGTGGGCATGATGGTGAAGTGCTGTAGAACGTATGAGGAAGTGTTTAACCTCTGACCCCTATGTACTGTAGGTGGGCATGATGGTGAAGTGCTGTAGAACGTATGAGGAAGTGTTTAACCTCTGACCCCTATGTACTGTAGGTGGGCATGATGGTGAAGTGCTGTAGAACGTATGAGGAAGTGTTTAACCTCTGACCCCTATGTACTGTAGGTGGGCATGATGGTGAAGTGCTGTAGAACGTATGAGGAAGTGTATTTAATGTCTGACCTCTAACCTCTGACCCCTATGTACTGTAGGTGGGCATGATGGTGAAGTGCTGTAGAACGTATGAGGAAGTGTTTAACCTCTGACCCCTATGTACTGTAGGTGGGCATGATGGTGAAGTGCTGTAGAACGTATGAGGAAGTGTTTAACCTCTGACCCCTATGTACTGTAGGTGGGCATGATGGTGAAGTGCTGTAGAACGTATGAGGAAGTGTTTAACCTCTGACCCCTATGTACTGTAGGTGGGCATGATGGTGAAGTGCTGTAGAACGTATGAGGAAGTGTTTAACCTCTGACCCCTATGTACTGTAGGTGGGCATGATGGTGAAGTGCTGTAGAACGTATGAGGAAGTGTATTTAATGTCTGACCTCTAACCTCTGACCCCTATGTACTGTAGGTGGGCATGATGGTGAAGTGCTGTAGAACGTATGAGGAAGTGTTTAACCTCTGACCCCTATGTACTGTAGGTGGGCATGATGGTGAAGTGCTGTAGAACGTATGAGGAAGTGTTTAACCTCTGACCCCTATGTACTGTAGGTGGGCATGATGGTGAAGTGCTGTAGAACGTATGAGGAAGTGTATTTAATGTCTGACCTCTAACCTCTGACCCCTATGTACTGTAGGTGGGCATGATGGTGAAGTGCTGTAGAACGTATGAGGAAGTGTACGAGGGAGACGTGGGGAAGGTAATTAAACTGGACAGAGATGGACTCCATGACCTGAATGTTCAGTGTGACTGGCAGCAGAAAGGCGGGACCTACTGGGTCCGCTATATACACACTCAACTACTAGGTAAGATGGATGCTTTAAAGCTGTTGATATTAATGTGACTGGATCTCCTGTAACCTGTTTTCTGATTCGCCAGGAGCATGTTGATATTAATGTGACTGGATCTCCTGTAACCTGTTTTCTGATTCGCCAGGAGCATGTTGATATTAATGTGACTGGATCTCCTGTAACCTGTTTTCTGATTCGCCAGGAGCATGTTGATATTAATGTGACTGGATCTCCTGTAACCTGTTTTCTGATTCGCCAGGAGCATGTTGATATTAATGTGACTGGATCTCCTGTAACCTGTTTTCTGATTCGCCAGGAGCATGTTGATATTAATGTGACTGGATCTCCTTGCTCCAGGCTTCCCACCACAGACCTCTCCATCCCACATTAAGATCGGGGACAAAGTGAGGGTGAAGGCTACCGTCACGACGCCGAAGTACAAATGGGGCTCTGTCACTCACAGGAGTGTAGGAGTGGTCAAGGGTAAGTCACTCGTTTGCTATTCATTTTGGTCATTTTGTTTTCTACCTGTATTTAAGGCCCAAGCACCTCGTGGCCTGTGCTACTGGCGTCTTTAAGATGGTTATTTTAAAGGAGAAATGTCGCCCTCCGTTATCTACCCGCTTAAATAATGGTTATAAGTCAACTATGGTGCTGTCCTGTGTTCAGCTTTCAGTGCCAATGGGAAGGATGTGATTCTGGACTTCACTCAGCAGTCTCACTGGACCGGGCTGCTGTCTGAGATGGAGCTGGTGCCCAGTGTTCACCCGGGAGTCCGGTACAGATACCTTTGTTTAATAGATGTTTTATGTGACCTTTATATATTTTACCAGGCACGTCCATTAAGAAAACGATGGCCTCAATACTGTTCACAATGACAAGTTATCAATGGACCCAATCAATCAATGTTTTCATCAATGGACCCAATCAATCAATGTTTTCATCAATGGACCCAATCAATCAATGTTTTCATCAATGGACCCAATCAATCAATGTTTTCATCAATGGACCCAATCAATCAATGGATGTTTTAACCCCTTATATGATCTCTAATGGTCACCTCTGATCTCTGTGTCTAACTCTGTTCCTGCAGCTGTAATGGTCACCTCTGATCTCTGTGTCTAACTCTGTTCCTGCAGCTGTGATGGCTGTCAGATGTTCCCTATCAACGGCCCCAGGTTCAAATGTAGACACTGTGACGACTTTGACTTCTGTGAGAGGTGCTTTAAAACACGGCAACACAACACCAGGCACTCTTTTGTACGTGTCAACGAACCAGGTGAGTTCCACACTTCTGTTATTCATTGAGATCTGAATCTCATGTGAATTTCTTTTTCCATTTCAGACCAAACTACTTCTCACTTAAAACATTGTTTTTTGTTTTATACTTTATTGTGCAGTTTCCTGTTCTCCAGACCAGTAGTGTTAATCTGTCTGTTCTCCTCCAGACCAGTAGTGTTAATCTGTCTGTTCTCCTCCAGACCAGTAGTGTTAATCTGTCTGTTCTCCTCCAGACCAGTAGTGTTAATCTGTCTGTTCTCCTCCAGACCAGTAGTGTTAATCTCTGTCTGTTCTCCTCCAGACCAGTAGTGTTAATCTGTCTGTTCTCCTCCAGACCAGTAGTGTTAATCTGTCTGTTCTCCTCCAGGCCAGTAGTGTTAATCTGTCTGTTCTCCTCCAGGCCAGTAGTGTTAATCTGTCTGTTCTCCTCCAGGCCAGTAGTGTTAATCTGTCTGTTCTCCTCCAGACCAGTAGTGTTAATCTGTCTGTTCTCCTCCAGACCAGTAGTGTTAATCTCTGTCTGTTCTCCTCCAGACCAGTAGTGTTAATCTGTCTGTTCTCCTCCAGGCCAGTAGTGTTAATCTGTCTGTTCTCCTCCAGACCAGTAGTGTTAATCTGTCTGTTCTCCTCCAGGCCAGTAGTGTTAATCTGTCTGTTCTCCTCCAGACCAGTAGTGTTAATCTGTCTGTTCTCCTCCAGACCAGTAGTGTTAATATGTCTGTTCTCCTCCAGGCCAGTAGTGTTAATCTGTCTGTTCTCCTCCAGGCCAGTAGTGTTAATCTGTCTGTTCTCCTCCAGACCAGTAGTGTTAATCTTTCTGTTCTCCTCCAGACCAGTAGTGTTAATCTTTCTGTTCTCCTCCAGACCAGTAGTGTTAATCTGTCTGTTCTCCTCCAGGCCAGTAGTGTTAATCTGTCTGTTCTCCTCCAGGCCAGTCTCCAGCGTTCTGTGGGCGCTCAGGGAAGCAGTTGAAGCGTCACCACGGCAACCAGAGGGGCATGCTGGTAGATGAGTGGTCCAGAGCCGTCAAAAGCCTCAACGTGTCGTCGTCTGTCAACCAGGCGTCACGCCTCATCGACTGCAGTGAGCTCTGCTGGCAGTCCTCTGGGTCACAGGGAAAGGTGAGAGGCGTTGGGACCGTATTCAAACACCTGATTCAGTGCTTCTGTGTTCCTATGTATTTTATAGTACTGCCTTGCAGGTAGATGCAGGGTGTGTTGGCGGAGGCAGGGGGTGTTGGCGGAGGCAGGGTGTGTTGGCGGAGGCAGGGTGTGTTGGCGGAGGCAGGGTGTGTTGGCGGAGGCAGGGTGTGTTGGCGGAGGCAGGGTGTGTTGGCGGAGGCAGGGTGTGTTGGCGGAGGCAGGGTGTGTTGGCGGAGGCAGGGTGTGTTGGCGGAGGCAGGGTGTGTTGATGTTCATGTCTCTTATTGGTTGTTTTATTGACTGTCTCTCTGTCTCTCTCCCTCTCTGTCTCTCTCTCTGTCTCTCTGTCTCTCTCTCTCTCTCTGTCTCTCTCTCTGTCTCTCTCTCTGTCTCTCTCTCCGTCCGTCTCTCTGTCCCTCTGTCCCTCTGTCTCTCCCTCTGTCTCTCTCTCTGTCTCTCCGTCTCTCTGTCTCTCTGTCCCTCTGTCCCTCTGTCTCTCCCTCTGTCTCTCTCTCTCTCTGTAGCACTGGATCCGTCTGGAGCTATTACCTGATGTCCTGGTCCACAGGCTGAAGATGACGGTGGACCCTGCAGACAGCAGCTATATGCCGTCTCTGGTGGTGGTCTCAGGTACACACACACACACACACACACACACACCCGGGTTTCCGTTAGCCGGTAATAGCTGGCGGTTGGCGCTTTTTTATTTTTTTTAATTTATTTCACCTTTATTTAACCAGGTAGACTAGTTGAGAACACCTTTATTTAACCAGGTAGACTAGTTGAGAACACCTTTATTTAACCAGGTAGGCTAGTTGAGAACACCTTTATTTAACCAGGTAGACTAGTTGAGAACACCTTTATTTAACCAGGTAGGCTAGTTGAGAACACCTTTATTTAACCAGGTAGACTAGTTGAGAACACCTTTATTTAACCAGGTAGGCTAGTTGAGAACACCTTTATTTAACCAGGTAGGCCAGTTGAGAACACCTTTATTTAACCAGGTAGGCTAGTTGAGAACACCTTTATTTAACCAGGTAGGCTAGTTGAGAACACCTTTATTTAACCAGGTAGGCCAGTTGAGAACACCTTTATTTAACCAGGTAGGCTAGTTGAGAACACCTTTATTTAACCAGGTAGGCTAGTTGAGAACACCTTTATTTAACCAGGTAGGCTAGTTGAGAACACCTTTATTTAACCAGGTAGGCTAGTTGAGAACACCTTTATTTAACCAGGTAGGCTAGTTGAGAACACCTTTATTTAACCAGGTAGGCTAGTTGAGAACACCTTTATTTAACCAGGTAGGCTAGTTGAGAACACCTTTATTTAACCAGGTAGGCTAGTTGGGAACACCTTTATTTAACCAGGTAGGCCAGTTGAGAACACCTTTATTTAACCAGGTAGGCTAGTTGAGAACACCTTTATTTAACCAGGTAGGCCAGTTGAGAACACCTTTATTTAACCAGGTAGGCTAGTTGAGAACACCTTTATTTAACCAGGTAGGCTAGTTGAGAACACCTTTATTTAACCAGGTAGGCTAGTTGAGAACACCTTTATTTAACCAGGTAGGCCAGTTGAGAACACCTTTATTTAACCAGGTAGGCTAGTTGAGAACACCTTTATTTAACCAGGTAGGCTAGTTGAGAACACCTTTATTTAACCAGGTAGGCCAGTTGAGAACACCTTTATTTAACCAGGTAGGCTAGTTGAGAACAAGTTCTCATTTACAACTGTGACCTGGCCAAGATAAAGCAAAGCAGTTCGACAAACAACAACAACAGAGTTACACATGGAGTAAACAAACATACAGTCAATAATACAATAGAAAAAAGTCTGCAAATAAGGTAAGATAAGGGAGGTAAGGCAATAAATAGACCATAGTGGAGTGATAGATGTGCAGAAGATGAGTGTGCAAGTAGAGATACTGGGGTGCAAAGGAGCAAGATAAATAAATACAGTATGGGGATGAGGTAGCAATGATCTGTAAACTGCTCTGACAGCTGGTGCTTAAAGCTAGTGAGGGGGATGTGAGTCTCCAGCTTCAGAGATTTTTGCAGTTCGTTCCAGTCAGCGGCAGCAGAGAACTGGAAGGAAAGACGACCAAAGGAGGAATTGGCTTTGGGGGTGACCAGTGAGATATACCTGCTGGAGTACGTGCTACGAGTGGGTGTTGCTATGGTGAACAGTGAGATTTACCTGCTGATACGCGTGATTTACCTGCTGGAACGCGTGCTATGGGAGGTTGCTGCTATGGTGACCAGTGAGCTGAGATAAGGCGGGGCTTTACCTAGCAAAGACTTGTAGATGACCTGGAGCCAGTGGGTTTGGTGACGAGTATGAAGCGAGGGCCAGCCAACGAGAGCGTACAGGTCGCAGTGGTGGGTAGTATATGGGGCTTTGGTGACAAAACGGATGGCACTGTGATAGATAGTTATGTATCTTATTTATCACACAGCACACAGACACAGAGCCTTTGAGAGGAGAATCTGTCAGAGGCCTGGTGGTCGACACAGAGACAGACCTCACAGGCCTGGTGGTCGTCTGAGACACAGACCTCACAGGCCTGGTGGTCGACACAGAGCCAGACCTCACAGGCCTGGTGGTCGTCTGAGAGACAGACCTCACAGGCCTGGTGATCGACACAGAGACGCAGACCTCACAGGCCTGGTGGTCGACACAGAGACACAGACCTCACAGGCCTGGTGGTCGACACAGAGACACAGACCTCACAGGCCTGGTGGTCGACACAGAGACACAGACCTCACAGGCCTGGTGGTCGACACAGAGACACAGACCTCACAGGCCTGGTGGTCGACACAGAGACACAGACCTCACAGGCCTGGTGGTCGACACAGAGACACAGACCTCACAGGCCTGGTGGTCGACACAGAGACACAGACCTCACAGGCCCTGTTCCAAGTGTTACTGTATTCCCTTCATAGTATTTAAATGACTTGGTTTGTACCAGAGCAGTATTATGCTAGTATTTAAATGACTTGGTTTGTACCAGAGCAGTAGTATGCTAGTATTTAAATGACTTGGTTTGTACCAGAGCAGTAGTATGCTAGTATTTAAATGACTTGGTTTGTACCAGAGCAGTAGTATGCTAGTATTTAAATGACTTGGTTTGTACCAGAGCAGTAGTATGCTAGTATTTAAATGACTTGGTTTGTACCAGAGCAGTAGTATGCTAGTATTTAAATGACTTGGTTTGTACCAGAGCAGTATTATGCTAGTATTTAAATGACTTGGTTTGTACCAGAGCAGTATTATGCTAGTATTTAAATGACTTGGTTTGTACCAGAGCAGTAATCTCATGCTGCTGTTTTCCCTGTCTAGGTGGCAGTTCCCTGAACAACCTGGTAGAGCTGAAGACTATCAACATCAACCCCACAGACACCACTGTTCCTCTGCTCAACGACTGCAATGAGGTAATTTAAACAATATCTATATACATTAATATCAAAAACCCTAGACATTGTCATGTGTGAACCCCAGGAGGGCAGCCGTTTCTGATATACTGGAACCCGCACACCACTAAGATCCATCCTGAAGCCGTGTGTTCCTCACCACGCCTGGCACCAAGGATCCATCCTGAAGCCGTGTGTTTCTGACCACACGCCTGGCACCGAGGATCCATCCTGAAGCCGTGTGTTTCTGACCACACGCCTGGCACCGAGGATCCATCCTGAAGCCGTGTGTTTCTGACCACACGCCTGGCACCGAGGATCCATCCTGAAGCCGTGTGTTTCTCACCACACGCCTGGCACCGAGGATCCAGCCTGAAGCCGTGTGTTCCTCACCACACGCCTGGCACCGAGGATCCATCCTGAAGCCGTGTGTTTCTGACCACACGCCTGGCACCGATGATCCATCCTGAAGCCGTGTGTTTCTGACCACACGCCTGGCACCGAGGATCCATCCTGAAGCCGTGTGTTTCTCACCACACGCCTGGCACCGAGGATCCAGCCTGAAGCCGTGTGTTCCTCACCACACGCCTGGCACCGAGGATCCATCCTGAAGCCGTGTGTTTCTGACCACACGCCTGGCACCGATGATCCATCCTGAAGCCGTGTGTTTCTGACCACACGCCTGGCACCGAGGATCCATCCTGAAGCCGTGTGTTTCTGACCACACGCCTGGCACCGAGGATCCATCCTGAAGCTGTGTGTTTCTCACCACACGCCTGGCACCGAGGATCCATCCTGAAGCCGTGTGTTTCTCACCACACGCCTGGCACCGAGGATCCATCCTGAAGCACACGCCTGGCACCGAGGATCCATCCTGAAGCCGTGTGTTTCTGACCCCACGCCTGGCACCGAGGATCCATCCTGAAGCCGTGGGTTTCTGACCCCACGCCTGGCACCGAGGATCCATCCTGAAGCCGTGTGTTTCTGACCACACGCCTGGCACCGAGGATCCATCCTGAAGCCGTGGGTTTCTGACCCCACGCCTGGCACCGAGGATCCATCCTGAAGCCGTGTGTTTCTCACCACACGCCTGGCACCGAGGATCCATCCTGAAGCACACGCCTGGCACCGAGGATCCATCCTGAAGCCGTGGGTTTCTGACCCCACGCCTGGCACCGAGGATCCATCCTGAAGCTGTGTGTTTCTGACCACACGCCTGGCACCGAGGATCCATCCTGAAGCCGTGTGTTTCTGACCACACGCCTGGCACCGAGGATCCATCCTGAAGCCGTGTGTTTCTCACCACCAATCTCTTAGGTCACTGGTTTTGTCCATTCTAACGTTCATTTGAACAGTAACTGAATGTCTTGATGCCTGTCTGCCTGCTTTATATAGCAAGACACGTGACTCACTGTCATGTAGGAGAGAACCATTTTCGTGAACGGACTGATGTACTTAATTTACGGGCCATTGATTCTTAAAGCATAGAACTTCTAAATTAGTTCTACCTCATCAGAACCCCACATATAGGCCTGTTTTAGTCCACTGTTTGGAAACAATGTAATTGTAAATCGAACTCTCCAGCTTCAAAAGAGGAAATCTGTTGTAATTCCTCAGTACCAGTAACCGCTGTAACCTGTGTCCACCGGTACTCACCAGTGTGTTCTCTTCCAGTACCACAGGTACATAGAGATCGCCATCAAGCAGTGCCGCAGCTCTGGCATCGACTGTAAGATCCACGGCCTGGGTATCGTGGGACGGATCAGAGCAGAGGATGAGGACCTGGCCACCGTGCCGTTCCTGGCTTCAGACAACGAGGAAGAGGATGATGAGAAGACGCCTACTGGGAGGTGGGGAATGATTCTGTTTTTAAAGTAGTGCCACAATCCTAAATCAACCCCTAGACCCTGACCCCATACGCCGTAGACCATAAGCCCTAGAACATAAGCCCTAGAACATAAGCCCTAGAACATACGCCCTAGAACATACGCAATTCACTCCGAAATCCATTGGCTCCAGGGGATTTACTGCATAGATTTAATTGCCAACACAATCTCTTCTACAGAGAGCTGTTTGTCTAGTTCAGCAGCTGTCTCAGGTTCAACTGTAGGAACATCTAAGTCCTCAGGTTAAACTGTAGGAACATCTAAGTTCTCAGACGTGTGGAGTAAGGTGGCATTACCAGCTGATTCTGAAGTGTATATTTGTGAGTAAAAGTTATGAAAGCATGAATTGACCTCTAAATGATCAATACATTTGTTACCCAGCTCGTCAATTATCTGAGGTATGGTTTGATTTGCAGTTCTCTGGCACAGCTAATGTGCTAGCATTTTCTCTGATGTTCATCATTTTGGTATCGAGATTTACTCATTAGATTTTCAGCTTGTCGAGGTTAAAGATCAAACACCATCTGAAGAGTGAAACGTTGTTGTAGTAAATCTGGGGATGAAGAGTGTGAATACGCTATATCCAAATCCCAGAATGGATTTGTAAGTCCCCCACGGCATTGAACATTGCACTTCCTTAATTTTGGGCTGTACTAAATAATTTGGCCCCTTTTTAAATAAGCCTTCAGTGATTCCCATACTGAGACATTCCAGGGGTTTGATTTACCTCGAGAAACAGCTCAATTTCAGATGATATGAAAGCAACAAGGTTTTCTTCTGATCGCACTAGTGAGTTAAGCCACCAAGGGGGATAATTAGGCTGTGTATTTGGTAGAAGTAGTTTCATAGTAAGAGGGGAGGAATGATCCGGAAAGACTATAGCTTGGTAACTCCGTGATGAGGGGCAGAAATCTATTGTCTAGGGAAAAGTAGTCTATAGGTGAGAAGGTCTATGAACTGGCGATAAAAAAACAACACTCCCTCGCTGTGGGATTGTGGAAACGCCACGCATCAGATATGCCTTACAGAGCCTTCGGAAAAGTATTTCAGACACTTTGACTTTTTCCACATTTTGTTACGTTACAGCCTTATTCTAAAATGGATTAAATTGTTTTATTACCTTATCATTCTACACACACTAACCCACAATGACAAAGCAAAAGCAGTTAAAAAAAAAAAGTTTGCTAATTTATAATTTAAAAAAATTGGGTGTGTGCTTAGGGTCGTTGTAAAGGTGAACCTTCGCCCCAGTCTGAGGTCCTGAGTGCTCTGGAGCAGGTTTTCATCAAGGATCTCTGTACTTTGCTTCGTTCATCTTTGCCTCGATCCTGACTAGTCTCCCAGTCCTGCCGCTGAAAAACATCCCATGCAAATGTTTTCCTCTCCTCCGCTCCTCCACTTCAAGTGCTGCCATAGAAATAGAATTAGTACAACCGGCGTCCCCATTCAAGTCAATGATGTCATAATGGGTGTTCCCCATTCAAGTCAATGATGTCATAATGGGTGTTCCCCATTCAAGTCAAGGATGTCATAATGGGTGTTCCCCATTCAAGTCAATGATGTTATAATGGGTGGACTGCCGGCCATTGTGAGGAGCAGAGCCGGGAAGTGTAGCTATCAATATGTTTTGTGATTTGTTGATTCAGCTCAACTTGGATCAATGTATTATAACTGTTGTGCTATTCGAACGGTTATTACGGTCATTTGGCTGGCCAATTACTGTCATCAAAAAATTAATGACTGTCACAGTCCTAATCAAAGGTTGCCCTCGATTCATGCTGGGCCTGACCTTTCCCTGTTTATTACCTCATGCTGGGCCTTTTCCCTGTTTATTACCTCTATATTCATGCTGGGCCTTTTCCCTGTTTATTACCTCTATATTCATGCTGGGCCTTTCCCCTGTTTATTACCTCTATATTCATGCTGGGCCTTTCCCCTGTTTATTACCTCTATATTCATGCTGGGCCTTTTCCCTGTTTATTACCTCTATATTCATGCTGGGCCTTTTCCCTGTGTATTACCTCTATATTCATGCTGGGCCTTTCCCTGTTTATTACCTCTATATTCATGCTGGGCCTTTCCCCTGTTTTTTCCCTCTATATTCATGCTGGACCTGGGCCTTTTCCCTGTTTATTACCTCTATATTCAGGCTGGTCCTTTTCCCTGTTTATTACCTCTATATTCATGCTGGGCCTTTTCCCTGTTTATTACCTCTATATTCATGCTGGGCCTTTTCCCTGTTTATTACCTCTATATTCATGCTGGGCCTTTCCCCTGTTTATTACCTCTATGTTCATGCTGGGCCTTTTCCCTGTTTATTACCTCTATATTCATGCTGGGCCTTTCCCCTGTTTATTACCTCTATATTCATGCTGGGCCTTTCCCCTGTTTATTACCTCTATGTTCATGCTGGGCCTTTTCCCTGTTTATTACCTCTATATTCATGCTGGGCCTTTTCCCTGTTTATTACCTCTATATTCATGCTGGGCCTTTTCCCTGTTTATTACCTCTATATTCATGCTGGGCCTTTCCCCTGTTTATTACCTCTATATTCATGCTGGGCCTTTCCCCTGTTTATTACCTCTATATTCATGCTGGGCCTTTCCCCTGTTTATTACCTCTATATTCATGCTGGGCCTTTCCCCTGTTTATTACCTCTATATTCATGCTGGGCCTTTTCCCTGTTTATTACCTCTATATTCATGCTGGACCTTTTCCCTGTTTATTACCTCTATATTCATGCTGGGCCTTTTCCCTGTTTATTACCTCTATATTCATGCTGGGCCTTTCCCCTGTTTATTACCTCTATATTCATGCTGGGCCTTTCCCCTGTTTATTACCTCTATATTCATGCTGGACCTTTTCCCTGTTTATTACCTCTATATTCATGCTGGGCCTTTTCCCTGTTTATTACCTCTATATTCATGCTGGGCCTTTCCCCTGTTTATTACCTCATGCTGGGCCTTTGCCCTGTTTATTACCTCTATATTCATGCTGGGCCTTTCCCCTGTTTATTACCTCTATATTCATGCTGGACCTTTCCCCTGTTTATTACCTCTATATTCATGCTGGGCCTTTCCCCTGTTTATTACCTCTATATTCATGCTGGGCCTTTCCCCTGTTTATTACCTCTATATTCATGCTGGACCTTTTCCCTGTTTATTACCTCTATATTCATGCTGGGCCTTTTCCCTGTTTATTACCTCTATATTCATGCTGGGCCTTTCCCCTGTTTATTACCTCATGCTGGGCCTTTGCCCTGTTTATTACCTCTATATTCATGCTGGGCCTTTCCCCTGTTTATTACCTCTATATTCATGCTGGACCTTTCCCCTGTTTATTACCTCTATATTCATGCTGGGCCTTTCCCCTGTTTATTACCTCTATATTCATGCTGGGCCTTTCCCCTGTTTATTACCTCTATATTCATGCTGGGCCTTTTCCCTGTTTATTACCTCTATATTCATGCTGGGCCTTTTCCCTGTTTATTACCTCTATATTCATGCTGGGCCTTTTCCCTGTTTATTACCTCTATATTCATGCTGGGCCTTTCCCCTGTTTATTACCTCTATATTCATGCTGGGCCTTTTCCCTGTTTATTACCTCTATATTCATGCTGGGCCTTTCCCCTGTTTATTACCTCTATATTCATGCTGGGCCTTTCCCCTGTTTATTACCTCTATATTCATGCTGGGCCTTTTCCCTGTTTATTACCTCTATGTTCATGCTGGGCCTTTCCCCTGTTTATTACCTCTATATTCATGCTGGGCCTTTCCCCTGTTTATTACCTCTATATTCATGCTGGGCCTTTTCCCTGTTTATTACCTCTATATTCATGCTGGGCCTTTCCCCTGTTTATTACCTCTATATTCATGCTGGGCCTTTTCCCTGTTTATTACCTCTATATTCATGCTGGACCTTTCCCCTGTTTATTACCTCTATATTCATGCTGGGCCTTTCCCCTGTTTATTACCTCTATATTCATGCTGGGCCTTTCCCCTGTTTATTACCTCTATATTCATGCTGGGCCTTTCCCCTGTTTATTACCTCTATATTCATGCTGGGCCTTTTCCCTGTTTATTACCTCTATATTCATGCTGGGCCTTTTCCCTGTTTATTACCTCTATATTCATGCTGGGCCTGACTTTTCCCTGTTTATTACCTCTATATTCATGCTGGGCCTTTTCCCTGTTTATTACCTCTATATTCATGCTGGGCCTTTTCCCTGTTTATTACCTCTATATTCATGCTGGGCCTTTCCCTGTTTATTACCTCTATATTCATGCTGGGCCTTTTCCCTGTTTATTACCTCTATATTCATGCTGGGCCTTTTCCCTGTTTATTACCTCTATATTCATGCTGGGCCTTTCCCCTGTTTATTACCTCTATATTCATGCTGGGCCTTTTCCCTGTTTATTACCTCTATATTCATGCTGGGCCTTTCCCCTGTTTATTACCTCTATATTCATGCTGGGCCTTTCCCCTGTTTATTACCTCTATGTTCATGCTGGGCCTTTCCCCTGTTTATTACCTCTATATTCATGCTGGGCCTTTCCCCTGTTTATTACCTCTATATTCATGCTGGGCCTTTTCCCTGTTTATTACCTCTATATTCATGCTGGGCCTTTTCCCTGTTTATTACCTCATGCTGGGCCTTTTCCCTGTTTATTACCTCTATATTCATGCTGGGCCTTTCCCCTGTTTATTACCTCTATATTCATGCTGGGCCTTTCCCCTGTTTATTACCTCTATATTCATGCTGGGCCTTTCCCCTGTTTATTACCTCTATATTCATGTTGGGCCTTTCCCCTGTTTATTACCTCTATGTTCATGCTGGGCCTTTTCCCTGTTTATTACCTCTATATTCATGCTGGGCCTTTCCCCTGTTTATTACCTCTATATTCATGCTGGGCCTTTCCCTGTTTATTACCTCTATATTCATGCTGGGCCTTTCCCCTGTTTATTACCTCTATCTTCATGCTGGGCCTTTCCCCTGTTTATTACCTCTATATTCATGCTGGGCCTTTTCCCTGTTTATTACCTCTATATTCATGCTGGGCCTTTTCCCTGTTTATTACCTCTATATTCATGCTGGGCCTTTCCCCTGTTTATTACCTCTATATTCATGCTGGGCCTTTTCCCTGTTTATTACCTCTATATTCATGCTGGGCCTTTTCCCTGTTTATTACCTACCTCTATATTCATGCTGGGCCTTTTCCCTGTTTATTACCTCTATATTCATGCTGGGCCTTTTCCCTGTTTATTACCTCTATATTCATGCTGGGCCTTTCCCCTGTTTATTACCTCTATATTCATGCTGGGCCTTTCCCTGTTTATTATTACTAAAAACCCTTATCTACACCAATACAGTTGGCTGGTATTTCAGCTCTATTTTATTCATGCTCTGATGATTCCTTCAGAGCATCTTTGGCCTCTGAGTCAGTAGAGATCATTTTGTCCATGTTCAGATCTTTAAATCCCCGCTGGGTTCTTTTTACAGATCTGATTCCTCTCTTTCTGTTCTGCTAGTTTGGCCCGTAAGAAGTTGTCCGGTCTGGAGTCGACTGCCACCATCCGGACCAAGGTGTTTGTCTGGGGACTCAATGACAAAGACCAGCTGGGAGGACTGAAGGGGTCCAAGGTACTGCCTGGTCTGCTTTGATTAGGCTAAAGTTCAACTTTAAGGCGCATGCCCTGCCAAATCTGAGGATCTCTCTTTTCCAGCCATCTATTTCTTGTGTGTTTGAGGGGTGCAAAAATCCACTTGTTACTGACAGTAAATCTCACTGGATGGATTGCTTTCATTTCAATCTCGTGACTCTTTCCTACTCTTGCTTGTGCTTGTCGTTTGGTCCTGTTAATGTTACGACCACGAAAATGTTTGTAATAACCTGTCCCATCCATTTATGTTAATGTTTTATGTAATGAACTAAAATATAAATGCAACAATTTCAAAGATTTACAGTTCATTAGAAGGAAATCTGTCAATTTAAATAAACGAATTAAGCCCTAATTTATGGATTTCACGTGACTGGTTAGGGGCGTAGTCATGGGTGGGCCTGGGAGGGCACAGGCCCACCCAATGGATTTCACGTGACTGGGCAGGGGCGTAGTCATGCGTGGGCCTGGGAGGGCACAGGCCCACCCACTGGGGAGCCAGGCTCAGCTCAGCCAATCAGAATGATTTTTTTCCCCCACAAAAGGGCTTTATTACAGACAGAAATAATCCAACACTTCACATGTCGCGTTTTATATTTTTATTCAAGTTTATATGCAAATAAAACCAGTGTATTTGTGCAAATGAAGCACATATCATTTTATCTACTTTAACACAAAATATATAAACAAATACCTGATACCATTAGAAAATGTATATATGAGTGCATTCTAAGAAAATAAAAATTGAAATTTTACAATAAATTTAATAACAGAATTCCCACCAAAATCCCAGAATGATTTGTCCGTGCCAGTAAAAAAGGTGCTGTTATTCAGTCAATATCGGATGGATTTAAAACATTCTTAAAGTTTGGAGTATCTCCATCCATTGTCCCAACTGTGTTGCATTTCTTAGAATAGTTTTTACAAAACATCCATAAAATAGATGGGAAATGCTGCAGTTGAATGTTAACAGCTGTCTAATTCTTTAGTCTGATCCTCTGCATGTCGGTGCTCTTCCTACTCAGATCAAGGTCCCGTCCTTCTCTGAAACCCTCTCAGCCCTCAACGTGGTGCAGGTGGCCGGCGGCTCCAAGAGTCTGTTTGCCGGTCAGTAAAGACGCAGACAAGTTGTTAGACATGAGAGGGCAATGCCTGCTGTATGAGAGGGCAATGCCTGCTGTATGAGAGGGCAATGCCTGCTGTATGAGAGGGCATTGCCTGCTGTATGAGAGGACAATGTCTGCTGTATGAGAGGGCAATGCCTGCTGTATGAGAGGGCAATGCCTGCTGTATGAGAGGGCAATGCCTGCTGTATGAGAGGGCAATGCCTGCTGTATGAGAGGGCAATGCCTGCTGTATGAGAGGGCAATGCCAGCTGTTAGCGTTGTCTATGTTTCTGTTGAGAAAGGTGTTCCTTCAGAAACTACGTGTGTGTGTGTGTGTGTGTGTGTAACTGACCTACCTGTGTTGTTTCAGTGACTGACGAGGGGAAGGTGTGTGTGTGTGTGTTACCTGTAATGTTCCAGTGACTGACGAGGGGAAGGGGTGTGTGTGTGTGTGTAACTGACCTACCTGTGTTGTTTCAGTGACTGACGTTGGGAAGGTGTGTGTGTGTGTGTGTTACCTGTAATGTTCCAGTGACTGACGAGGGGAAGGTGTGTGTGTGTGTGTGTGTAACTGACCTACCTGTGTTGTTTCAGTGACTGACGTTGGGAAGGTGTGTGTGTGTGTGTGTTACCTGTAATGTTCCAGTGACTGACGAGGGGAAGGTGTGTGTGTGTGTGTGTGTAACTGACCTACCCGTGTTGTTCCAGTGACGGCCGAGGGGAAGGTGTGTGTGTGTGTAACTGACCTACCTGTAATGTTCCAGTGACGGCCGAGGGGAAGGTGTGTGTGTGTGTGTAACTGACCTACCTGTGTTGTTTCAGTGACGGCTGAGGGGAAGGTTTATTCGTGTGGGGAGGCCACTAACGGGCGTCTGGGCCTGGGTCTGTCCAGCGGTACCATCCCTATCCCCCGCCAGATCACTGCTCTCAGTAACTACGTAGTGAAGAAGGTTGCGGTGCATTCTGGGGGACGCCACGCCATGGCCCTCACCGTAGATGGGAAGGTGTTCTCCTGGGGAGAGGGAGACGACGGGAAACTGGGACACTTTAGCAGGATGTAAGTTATATATGATGCGTCCCACATTGCACCATATTCCCTACATAGTGCACTACTTTTGACCAGGACCCATAGGGACACCTAAGCAGAATGTAAGTCCTCTAATCATCACACCCTACACTACACTGAGACTTTCATTCTACTGTGTACACTAAGACTTTCATTCTACTGTGAACACTACACTAAGACTTTCATTCTACTGTGAACACTACACTAAGACTTTCATTCTACTGTGTTCACTACACTGAGACTTTCATTCTACTGTGTACACTACACTGAGACTTTCATTCTACTGTGTACACTACACTGAGACTTTCATTCTACTGTGTTCACTACACTGAGACTTTCATTCTACTGTGAACACTACACTGAGACTTTCATTCTACTGTGTACACTACACTGAGACTTTCATTCTACTGTGTTCACTACACTGAGACTTTCATTCTACTGTGTACACTAAGACTTTCATTCTACTGTGTTCACTACACTGAGACTTTCATTCTACTGTGAACACTACACTGAGACTTTCATTCTACTGTGTACACTACACTGTGAGACTTTCATTCTACTGTGAACACTACACTAAGACTTTCATTCTACTGTGAACACTACACTAAGACTTTCATTCTACTGTGTACACTAAGACTTTCATTCTACTGTGTTCACTACACTGAGACTTTCATTCTACTGTGTTCACTACACTGTGAGACTTTCATTCTACTGTGTTCACTACACTGAGACTTTCATTCTACTGTGAACACTACACTAAGTTTTCATTCTACTGTGTACACTAAGACTTTCATTCTACTGTGAACACTACACTAAGACTTTCATTCTACTGTGAACACTACACTAAGACTTTCATTCTACTGTGTACACTAAGACTTTCATTCTACTGTGTTCACTACACTGAGACTTTCATTCTACTGTGTTCACTACACTGTGAGACTTTCATTCTACTGTGTACACTACACTGTGAGACTTTCATTCTACTGTGTTCACTACACTGAGACTTTCATTCTACTGTGTTCACTACACTGAGACTTTCATTCTACTGTGTTCACTACACTGAGACTTTCATTCTACTGTGTTCACTACACTGAGACTTTCATTCTACTGTGAACACTACACTGAGACTTTCATTCTACTGTGAACACTACACTGAGACTTTCATTATACTGTGAACACTAAGACTTTCATTCTACTGTGAACACTACACTGAGACTTTCATTCTACTGTGAACACTACACTGAGACTTTCATTCTACTGTGTACACTACACTGTGAGACTTTCATTCTACTGTGTACACTACACTGTGAGACTTTCATTCTACTGTGTTCACTACACTGAGACTTTCATTCTACTGTGTACACTACACTAAGACTTTCATTCTACTGTGTTCACTACACTGAGACTTTCATTCTACTGTGAACACTACACTGAGACTTTCATTCTACTGTGAACACTACACTGAGACTTTCATTCTACTGTGTACACTACACTGTGAGACTTTCATTCTACTGTGTACACTACACTGTGAGACTTTCATTCTACTGTGTTCACTACACTGAGACTTTCATTCTACTGTGTACACTACACTAAGACTTTCATTCTACTGTGTTCACTACACTGAGACTTTCATTCTACTGTGAACACTACACTAAGACGTTCATTCTACTGTGTTCACTACACTGAGACTTCCATTCTACTGTGTACACTAAGACTTTCATTCTACTGTGTACACTACACTGAGACTTTCATTCTACTGTGTTCACTACACTGAGACTTTCATTCTACTGTGAACACTACACTGTGAGACTTTCATTCTACTGTGTTCACTACACTGAGACTTTCATTCTACTGTGAACACTACACTGAGACTTTCATTCTACTGTGTACACTACACTGAGACTTTCATTCTACTGTGTACACTACACTGAGACTTTCATTCTACTGTGTACACTACACTGAGACTTTCATTCTACTGTGAACACTACACTAAGACTTTCATTCTACTGTGTACACTAAGACTTTCATTCTACTGTGAACACTACACTAAGACTTTCATTCTACTGTGTACACTAAGACTTTCATTCTACTGTGTACACTACACTAAGACTTTCATTCTACTGTGAACACTACACTTTGAGACTTTCATTCTACTGTGTACACTACACTGTGAGACTTTTATTCTACTGTGTTCACTACACTGAGACTTTTATTCTACTGTGTACACTACACTAAGACTTTCATTCTACTGTGTACACTACACTGAGACTTTCATTCTACTGTGAACACTACACTGAGACTTTCATTCTACTGTGTACACTACACTAAGACTTTCATTCTACTGTGTACACTACACTGTGAGACTTTAATTCTACTGTGTACACTACACTGTGAGACTTTCATTCTACTGTGTTCACTACACTGAGACTTTCATTCTACTGTGTACACTACACTGAGACTTTCATTCTACTGTGAACACTACAGTCAGACTTTCATTCTACTGTGTTCACTACACTGAGACTTTCATTCTACTGTGTTCACTACACTGAGACTTTCATTCTACTGTGTTCACTACACTGAGACTTTCATTCTACTGTGAACACTACACTGTGAGACTTTCATTCTACTGTGTTCACTACACTGTGAGACTTTCATTCTAATGTGTACACTACACTGTGAGACTTTCATTCTACTGTGTTCACTACACTGTGAGACTTTCATTCTACTGTGTACACTACACTGTGAGACTTTCATTCTACTGTGTTCACTACACTGAGACTTTCATTCTACTGTGTACACTACACTGAGACTTTCATTCTACTGTGTACACTACACTGTGAGACTTTCATTCTACTGTGTACACTAAGACTTTCATTCTACTGTGTTCACTACACTGAGACTTCCATTCTACTGTGTACACTAAGACTTTCATTCTACTGTGTACACTACACTGAGACTTTCATTCTACTGTGTACACTACACTGAGACTTTCATTCTACTGTGTTCACTACACTGAGACTTTCATTCTACTGTGTACACTACACTGAGACTTTCATTCTACTGTGTTCACTACACTGTGAGACTTTCATTCTACTGTGTTCACTACACTGAGACTTTCATTCTACTGTGTTCACTACACTGAGACTTTCATTCTACTGTGTACACTTAGACTTTCATTCTACTGTGTTCACTACACTGAGACTTTCATTCTACTGTGAACACTAAGACTTTCATTCTACTGTGAACACTACACTGAGACTTTCATTCTACTGTGTTCACTACACTAAGACTTTCATTCTACTGTGTTCACTACACTAAGACTTTCATTCTACTGTGTTCACTACACTGAGACTTTCATTCTACTGTGAACACTACAGTGAGACTTTCATTCTACTGTGAACACTACGCTGAGACTTTCATTCTACTGTGTACACTTAGACTTTCATTCTACTGTGAACACTACACTGAGACTTTCATTCTACTGTGAACACTACGCTGAGACTTTCATTCTACTGTGTACACTTAGACTTTCATTCTACTGTGTACACTTAGACTTTCATTCTACTGTGTACACTAAGACTTTCATTCTACTGTGTACACTAAGACTTTCATTCTACTGTGTTCACTACGCTGTTCACATGACAACTGAATGTTGATTTTTATTAACTTATGGTTTTGAGGCACTAATGTCCTTTATTCAGAAGATGTAGAGTATATAGAAAAACGCAGCACATCGATACCAATCTCTTTTTAAATGCATCTCTTCCTCCCTGAAGGAACTGTGACAAGCCGCGCCTCATCGAGGCCCTGAAGACCAAGAGGATCCGGGACATCGCCTGCGGCTCGTCCCACAGTGCTGCCATCACCTCCGGTGGAGAACTGTACAGCTGGGGCCTGGGGGAGTACGGACGGCTGGGACACGGAGACAACACCACGCAGCTACGACCCAAACTGGTACGTAGTAGAGACCACACCACGCAGCTACGACCCAAACTGGTACGTTGTAGAGACCACACCACGCAGCTACGACCCAAACTGGTACGTAGTAGAGACCGCACCACGCAGCTACGACCCAAACTGGTACGTAGTAGAGACCACACCACACAGCTACGTCCCAAACTGGTACGTAGTAGAGACTACACCACGCAGCTACGACCCAAACTGGTACGTAGTAGAGACCACACCACGCAGCTACGACCCAAACTGGTACGTAGTAGAGACCACACCACGCAGCTACGACCCAAACTGGTACGTAGTAGAGACCACACCACGCAGCTACGACCCAAACTGGTACGTAGTAGAGACCACACCACGCAGCTACGACCCAAACTGGTACGTAGTAGAGACCACACCACGCAGCTACGTCCCAAACTGGTACGTAGTAGAGACCACACCACGCAGCTACGTCCCAAACTGGTACGTAGTAGAGACCACACCACGCAGCTACGACCCAAACTGGTACGTAGTTGATACAACACCACCCAGCTACAACTGGTACGTAGTAGCACTACCTCTCTGTGGATATGCTACTAGAATACATATAGTTTGAGACTCCTGATACTAGAATAATGTACTATACATATAGTTTGAGATATTCCTGATACTAGAATAATGTACCATACATATAGTTTGAGACTCCTGATACTAGAATAATGTACTAGAATAATGTACTATACATATAGTTGGAGATATTCCTGATACTAGAATAATGTACTATACATATAGTTTGAGACTCCTGATACTAGAATAATGTACTATACATATAGTTTTCTGAGAGTCTTCTGATAAATCAAATCACATTTATTTATATAGCCCTTCTTACATCAGCTGATATCTCAAAGTGCTGTACAGAAACCCAGCCTAAAACCCCAAACAGTAAGCAATGCAGGTGTAGAAGCACGGTGGCTAGGAAAAACTCCCTAGAAAGGCCAAAACCTAGGAAGAAACCTAGAGAGGAACCAGGCTATGAGGGGTGGCCAGTCCTCTTCTGGCTGTGCCGAGTGGAGATTATAACAGAGCATGGCCAAGATGTTCAAATGTTCATAAATGACCAGCAGGGTCAAATAATAATAATCACAGTAGTTGTCGAGGGTGCAGCAAGTCAGCACCTCAGGAGTAAATGTCAGTTGGCTTTTCATAGCCGGTCATTAAGAGTATCTCTACCACTCCTGCTGTCTCTAGAGAGTTGAAAACAGCAGGTCTGGGACAGGTAGCACGTCCGGTGAACAGGTCAGGGTTCCATAGACACAGGCAGAACACTATAATAAATGTTGTTTTCTGATACTATAATGTACCATAATGTGGTTTTCTGAGACTCTCCTGATACTGTACATGTGGTTTTAGATTGGCTATAGAACTGTTAAAGTTGTGTATCTAATTTGTCTGTGTTTGATACAGGTGAAGGTGCTTCTGGGTCATCGTGTGGTCCAGGTGGCTTGTGGGAGTAGAGATGCTCAAACTCTAGCCCTGACAGATGAAGGTACTTGCGTGTGTGTATTTGTGTTGTGTTGAATAGATAGCCATGTGTCGTTACACTGCAGTGCTCTGAGCTCTCTTCTTCCCTCCTCAGGTCTGGTGTTCTCCTGGGGCGATGGGGACTTTGGGAAGCTGGGTCGGGGGGGCAGCGAGGGCTGTAATATCCCTCAGAACATTGAGAGGCTGAATGGGCAGGGAGTCTGTCAGATAGAGTGTGGGGCTCAGTTCTCCCTGGCTCTCACCAAGTCTGGAGTGGTCTGGACATGGTAAGATCCAATTTTATTAGTCACAGACACATATTTTGAGGACCTTATTGCTGGTGTAGCGAAATGGTCGTGGACAGCTGAGTAGGATTACGAAACATCCTGAAAACGTAAAAAATCCCTGCTTTTTCATACATCCCAGTTGGAGAATTTCTGGAATCAGCAGTGAATAAGCTTGCTATGCAAGTTATTGCTAGCTTCTAATACTAGAAATTGCTCCCGAGTGGCGCAGCGGTCTAAGACACTGCATCTCAGTGCAAGAGGCGTCACTGGTTCGTCCCTGGTTCGTATCCAGGCTGCATCACATCCGGCCGTGAATTGGGACTCCCATAGGGCGGTGCACAATTGGCCCAGCGTTGGCCGGGGTAGGCCGTCATTGTTAATAAGAATTTGTTCTTAACTGACTTGACTAGTTAAATGTAAAAAATACAATTAAAAAAATGACTGTCCATGGTCCTGGTTGATCCTGGTTGACGTGTCAACAACTATTTGCAAATGATGAGCAGTCAGAAGTTCACACACCAACTAGTCTACAGGGAAGACAGTCAGCAGTTCACACACCAACTAGGCTACAGGGAAGACAGTCAGCAGTTCACACACCAACTAGGCTACAGGGAAGACAGTCAGCAGTTCACACACCAACTAGGCTACAGGGAAGACAGTCAGCAGTTCACACACCAACTAGGCTACAGGGAAGAGAGTCAGCACCACACACAAGAATATAAACGCAACAATTTCAAAGATTTTATTGAGTTACTGGGTTGAAATAAATAAATTAGACCCTAATCTATGGATTTCACATGACTGGGAATACAGATATGTATCTGTTGATCACAGATGCCTTAAAAATAATGGGCCTTTGTGCATTCAAATTGCCATCAATAAAATGCAATTGTATTCATTGTCTGCAGCTTATGCCTGCCCATGCCATAACCCCACTGCCACCTTGGGGCACTCTGTTCACAACGTTGGCATCAACAAACCGCTCGCCCACACGACGCCATACACATGTTCTGAGGCTGTGAGGCCGGTTGGATGTACTGCTACATTCTCAAAAACGACGTTTTAGGCTTATGGTAGAGAAATTAACATGGATTTCTCTGGCAGCAGCTTTTGTGGACATTCCTGCAGTCAGCATGACAATTGCACCTTCCCTCAAAACTTGAGACATCTGAGGCATTGTGTTGTGTGACAAAACTGCACATTTTAGACCCCTTTTATTGTCCCCAGCACAAGGTGCACCTGTGTAATGATCATGCTGTTTAATCAGCTTCTCGATATGCCAAACCTATCAGGTGGATGGATTAACTTGGCAAAGGAGAAATGCTCACTAACAGGGATGTAAACAAATGTGTACGCAACATTTTAGAGAAATATGTTTTTTGTGCGTTTGTAACATTTCTGCTCATAAAACTTGGGACCAACACTTTACATGTTGTGTTTATATTTTTTGTTCAGTGTAAAATAACGTTTGATCGGTACCAGATAATTCTGTTCTGATTACAGAGATGAATAGCAGAGAAGGATAGGAAGATGTCATAACCTCTACCTCTTCGTCTTAGTTGTTGGGAAAGTGGTCAAAGTAGCTGCTTTGTTTCTAAAAGTGACTTTGTTTACAGTGAATAGAATGTTGGGAGAGATGATGTCACTCTGGAACCTTTTAGAATGCAGAGGAAATCCCATAAAAGTGGATGGAGGACAAAAAGTTTAATCGTTTAAAAAGTAGAAAATATATTCAAAAGTTGTAATTCACACACTTTCAAAGTTCGAAGGGTGTTTTTATCTTAAATGGTGTAAGAGGAGTAACGTTGTAAAGAATAATAATAATAACAACTATAAATCCAAATTAATTCATACATTATCTCCTGTGTGGCTGCTGTCGCAAGCCCCACTACTAAGTGCTGTAGCTTTCGCACATTAACAGCGCAGTCCCCTGAACAAGGGCAAGGTGGTTACATTTAAAATCAAATCTTCATTTTTGCGAACTGTTTATGTCCCTCAAACTCTTAATCTGGACCTCAAAGCCAGTGGACACCAGGTGGATGCAATGAATTATCAGGTAGAAGAGAGAAGCAGCGCGGTAGGGCCCTGGTTTATGTGATGTTCTACCCAGGGATAAAGGTGAATAACTGTCTGTTTCTCAACCAGGGGTAAAGGGGACTACTTCCGTCTGGGCCACGGGACAGACGTCCATGTGCGTAAGCCTCAGATGGTGGAGGGGCTGAGGGGGAAGAAGATCATCCACGTGGCCGTGGGGGCGCTGCACTGCCTGGCTGTCACCGAGACTGGACAGGTGGGTACTGGCCTCCACGCCTCCGAGCTGTTCACAGACTAGTTGTCAAGACACCAGGCTAGGCCTCTTCCACGTCAGACACCAGGCTAGGCCTCTTCCACATCAGACACCAGGCTAGGCCTCTTCCACATCAGACACCAGGCTAGGCCTCCTCCACATCAGACACCAGGCTAGGCCTCCTCCACATCAGACACCAGGCTAGGCCTCCTCCACATCAGACACCAGGCTAGGCCTCCTCCACATCAGACACCAGGCAAACATGTCTGAAAAACTGTTTTTGCTTTGTCGTTATGGGGTATTGGGTGTAGATTGAGGGGGGAAAACTATTTAAACAATTTTAAAATTGTTGTAACGTAACGAAATGTGGAGAAAGTCCAGGGGTCTGAATACTTTCCGAATGCACTGTACCACCCATATTTATGTTTATTTATTTTCCCTTTTGTACTTTAACTATTTGCACGTTGTTACAACACTGTATATAGACATTAGGAATATTATTTTGGAACTTTTGTGAGTAATGTTTACTGTTCAATTTTTATTGTTTATTTTACTTTAGTTTATTATACATTTTACTTGCTTTGGTAATATGAACATATGTTTCATATGCCAATAAAGCCCTTTGAATTGAATTGAGAAAGAGATGTTTTAAGGAGAGAAAGAGCTGACCTTAATGTCTTTGAGTTAGGGTTCTTAGAAGGAGAGGCTGAATTTCAAACAGAACACTTGGAGCACTCGGTATGCACATTTCTGAGGCAATCGAGTCTGTCCTGAGCTCACTGGCATGGGAAACTCTGATGGCCCAGAATAGTTGATACAATGTTTCAAGTTTACTACCGCAAGCTTCGGGGGCGGACCCGGTTGATAGTTGATACAATGTTTCAAGTTTGTTGTAGAGAGATGAATGCGATTAGAATTATTATAAATTAAATTAAGCTGTTCCACGAAAATGTGCATATGTAAATCATAACAGCGGTAGAAATTATCAATCAACTTTCATTCCACGTGAAACAGGTTGCCGACTCCTGGTGGAGATTATTACCGGCAACTTCACGAGCGTAACGTCTGAATCTGCGGGAGGAGGATTAATCCACACGTTTCTTCTGGTTATCTTGATCTCTGGCTCCCTCTTGAGTCATTAGTTGTCTTAAATATTTCATCAAACTGTCCACTTAAAGCATCAGACAAGCTCAGTGCAAATTGTTTTATTAAATATATAATGTGTGTCTATATATGGAAAAATACCCGTTTAGGAATTGAGGAAGAACAGACAACTCTCAGTCAGGGACAGCCCTAATATACTTGTACATATCTGGTGCAGTAGAGTAGGCATGTTGTTTTGTTCCTCTATCACAGTACGCGGCGGTGTCTGCCTACATGCTACAAGACACGTCGCGGGAGACGATGCTCGGGAAAATGGATCTAGAATTTTTGAACATTGATAAGTGGCAGGCAGTTAGGACGTCTTATTGTCTCAATGTTAATTTTGACCGAAACACTTGCAGACTCGAGTGAACTTCTGAACACGTCAGCAAGCGGATAAAGGGCTAAGTGTTCGGTTTCACATTCAGCTATAGAGATGTGAGAGAGGGAGACAGAGGTGTGTTAGTATCTGTAAGTGTATCTGTACTGTTCCACCAGGTGTTTGCGTGGGGGGACAACGACCATGGCCAGCAGGGTAACGGGACCACCACGGTGAACAGGAAGCCCACCCTGGTTCAGGGTCTAGAGGGACAGAAGATCACCCGTGTTGCCTGTGGCTCCTCCCACAGCGTCGCCTGGACCACCGTAGATGTCACCACCCCCTCTGTCCACGAGCCTGTCCTCTTCCAGACCGCCAGGGACTCTCTAGGGGCATCATACTTAGGTAACCTAACCCTAACCTCCTGTACAGCTAGTAACCCTAACCCTCCTCATACCTAGGTTACCTAACCTCTCTACAGCTAGTAACCCTAACCCTCCTCATACCTAGGTTACCTAATCTCCTGTACAGCTAGTAACCCTAACCCTCCTAATACCTAGGTTACCTAACCTCTCTACAGCTAGTAACCCTAACCCTCCTCATACCTAGGTTACCTAACCTCCTGTACAGCTAGTAACCCTAACCCTCCTCATACCTAGGTTACCTAACCTCTCTACAGCTAGTAACCCTAACCCTCCTCATACCTAGGTTACCTAACCCTCCTCATACCTAGGTTACCTAACCTCTCTACAGCTAGTAACCCTAACCCTCCTCATACCTAGGTTACCTAACATCTCTACAGCTAGTAACCCGAGCACTAACCCTCTGCATACCTAGGTAACTGTATAACAGTATAATTTAATATACTTTTAAAGAAGACTTATAGCATGAAAAACATGTGGAATGTAGTAGGTGATGTGTCAATTAAATAATGTATTTTTTAAATCCAGCACAAACATATCAACATAAATATGTATTTATTCTTTATTTAACCAGGCAAGTCAGTCAAGAACAAATTCTTATTTTCAATGACGGCCTACCAGGGAACAGTGGGTTAACTGCCTGTTCAGGGGCAGAACGACAGATTTGTACCTTGTCAGCTCGGGGATATGAACTTGCAACCTTGCAACGAATGCTCTAACCACTAGGCTACCCTGCCGCCCCAATGATATGCTTCAGAAAAAATACTATACAAAATAATAACCCCCACAAATAATATAATTTCAATGTATTATTTTAACAAACACACACAAATATTCCATAAACATCACAATGACCCAATAACCTTATGAGTTCAAATTCAGTTTAGGCTATATTAGCCTATTGGGATGCGCCTAACCAGGAAATGATTAGTCCCGTCTTTTCCCATTTCGATTCCCATTCGTTTATTCAGTTCAAGTTCAGTTCATAGTCGTTTGACATTCAAATTACATTTCCCCCCCATAAAATAAACAGTAAGCCGCCAGTGGATGATCTCTAGAAACAGTAAGGAGAAAAGGATGGATCTCACAGGAGATCGGAAGGCGCGTCCGTGTTCATTAAACATGTTCCGCGATCCCTTTTGTAAATCCACAACAAGGAAATAATCTGACAGGCCAGGAACACGATCGTGGTGCCAACAGGAAATCCAAACCACGGATGGTACGGACTGCGCTCAGCAGGCACGAGTTTTCTTCTCGCGATTTGAATCTGATGCCGCTGAGGTTTATCGGTGTCTTCCAATCGCAGGTAGGCTATAGCAAAACACTCCTCTCTGGATGACCACCAAGCAACCTCAGAGATGCGAAGAAGAGTCTTCCTCCATCCAAGATGGCCGCCCAGTGGAAGGTCATGAAAGTAATCTAAAAAACAGCCCGTAAAGGCCCTTGGCTACCACAAGTTGATATGTATTGCCTTTTCATTCAACAGGGATCCTCCTGTACAGGATTCCTTGGAGTACTTTGAGTCCAATTTGACCTGGATGCTCACTGGAAGCTTCTTTGTTCTACCTAAGGTCACTGACCTCTTGGTCCTGAGCTTCAGCAATCTCAGCGAGAGAGGTGGGAAGGATAGAAAGACTGTGAGTGGTGGTGACAGCAATGCTACTTGGCTTGCTGATGGAGCCACTGCCCTGGACAGAAAATCAGGAACAATGTTTCTGATGGCCTTTCCGGTAACATAACCCTCGTACCGTGGTAATCTATCTCTCAGTACAGGAGCTACAACTGGTAGTAGATTCAGGGCTTTGAGTCAAGAGTCTAGATGGGGCTGGGAGTAGAGGTTACAAACCCCCTAACTACAAATTCATGGATTAGGATAGGACTCAGGTCTGGCTTGGATTAGGGTTAGGATAGGAATCAGGTTTGACTTGGATTAGGGTTAGGATAGGACTCAGGTCTGGCTTGGGTTAGGATAGGACTCCGGTCTGGCTCGGCTTGGGTTAGGATAGGACTCAGGTTTGGCTTGGGTTAGGATAGGACTCAGTTCTGGCCTGGATTGGGTTAGGATAGGACTCAGGTCTGGCTTGGGTTAGGATAGGACTCAGGTCTGGCTTGGGTTAGGATAGGACTCAGGTCTGGCTTGGGTTAGGATAGGACTCAGGTCTGGCTTGGGTTAGGATAGAACTCAGGTCTGGCTTGGGTTAGGATAGGACTCAGGTCTGGCTTGGGTTAGGGTTAGGATCGGACTCAGGTCTGGCTTGGGTTAGGGTTAGGATCGGACTCAGGTCTGGCTTGGGTTAGGGTTAGGATCGGACTCAGGTCTGGCTTGGGTTAGGGTTAGGATCGGACTCAGGTCTGGCTTGGATTAGGGTTAGGATCGGACTCAGGTCTGGTTTGTCTTGGATTAGGATAGGACTCAGGTCTGGCTTGGATTAGGGTTATAGACAAAGACTCGAGATGAGGCTGGGGTTTGGTGAAATACCACTTTTTGCGTCAAGTGATGAATATTAAATATTTTTTGTATGTGTGTCCTGTGTATTCCAGGCGTCCAGTCAGACAGTGACTCCTCGGCGGTGAACAATAAGATGAGTGGCCACAGTAATGGAGTTAGACCCAACCGCCCCTCTCTGGCTAAAATACTACTGTCTCTGGATGGGAACCAGGCCAAGCAACAGGCCCTGTCCCATGTCCTCTCAGCCCTACAGATCATGTATGCCAGGTAAGACTCCTCTCAGCCCTACAGATCATGTATGCCAGGTAAGACTCCTCTCAGCCCTACAGATCATGTATACCAGGTCAGACTCCTGATTGGTGCCCTAATTTAATGTGTGTTGTATTGGTGATGTCAGGGATGCTGTGATTGGTGCCCTGATTTAATGTGTGTTGTATTGGTGATGTCAGGGATGCTGTGATTGGTGCCCTGATTTAATGTGTGTTGTATTGGTGATGTCAGGGATGCTGTGATTGGTGCCCTGATTTAATGTGTGTTGTATTGGTGATGTCAGGGATGCTGTGGTTGGTGCCCTGATGCCAGCTTGTATGATGGTCCCCATGGAGTGCCCCCCCCCTGACTCCTCCTCAGCATCCAGCCCCTCTGAGTCAGAGGGACCCCCTGTTCCCACAGAGGTGGAGGAGAGGGTCAGCCCTAACCCCTGGCAGACAGACAAGAATGGAGAGGTGAGGAACACTAACCCCTAGTCCCTAACCCCTAGTCCCTACTCCCTAGTCCCTATCCCCTTGTCCCTACCCCCTAGTCCCTAACCCCTGACAGACAGACAAGAATGGAGAGAAGAGGAACCCTAGCCCCGACTCCCTAGCCCCGACCCACTACTCTCTACTCCCGAGCCCCGACTCCCGAGCCCCGACTCCCGAACCCCGACTCCCTAGCCCCAACCCACTACTATCTACTCTCTACTCCCGAGCCCCGCCTCCCGAGCCCCGCCTCCCTAGCCCCAACTCCCTAGCCCCGACTCCCTAGCCCCGACCCACTACTATCCACTCCCTAGCCCCGCCTCCCTAGCCCCGACTCCCTAAACCCGACTCCCTAGCTTCGACCCACTACTATCCACTCCCTAGCCCCGCCTCCCTAGCCCCGACTCCCTAAACCCGACTCCCTAGCCCCGACCCACTACTATCCACTCCCTAGCCCCGCCTCCCTAGCCCCGACTCCCTAAACCCAACTCCCTAGCCCCGACCCACTACTATCCACTCCCTAGCCCCGCCTCCCTAGCCCCGACTCCCTAAACCCGACTCCCTAGCTCCGACTCCCTAGCTCCGACTCCCTAGTCCCGACTCCCGAGCACCGACTCCCTAGCCCCGACCCACTAGTCCCTAGTCCCAACTCCCTAGCCCCGACCCACTACTCCCAAGCCCCGACTCCCAAGCCCCGACTCCCTAGCCCCTACTCCCTAGCCCCGACCCACTACTCCCTAGCCCCGACTCCCTAGCCCCAACCCACTACTCCCAAGCCCCGACTCCCAAGCCCCGACTCCCTAGCCCCGACCCACTACTCTCTACTCCATAGCCCCGACTCCCTAGCCCCGACTCCCTAGCCCCGACCCACTACTATCTACTCCCTAGCCCCGCCTCCCTAGCCCCAACTCCCTAAACCCAACTCCCTAGCCCCGACCCACTAGTCCCGACTCCCTAGTCCCGACTCCCTAACCCCTACTTCCTAGCCCCGACTCCCTACTGCCTAGGCCCGACTCCCTAGTTCTGACTCCCTAGCCCCGCCTCCCTAGCCCCGACTCCCTAAACCCAACTCCCTAGCCCCGACCCACTAGTCCCTAGTCCCGACTCCCTGGCCCCGACTCCCTAGTCCCGACTCCCTGGCCCCGACTCCCTAACCCCTACTTCCTAGCCCCGACACCCTACTGCCTAGTCCCGACTCCCTAGTTCTGACTCCCTAGCCCCGACTCCCTACTGCCTAGCCCCGACTCCCTAGCCCCGACCCACTACTCTCTACTCCATAGCCCCGACTCCCTAGCCCCGACTCCCTAGCCCTGACCCACTATCTACTCCCTAGCCCCGCCTCCCTAGCCCCGACTCCCTAACACCCAACTCCCTAGTCCCGACTCCCTAGTCCCGACTCCCTAACCCCTACTTCCTAGCCCCGACTCCCTACTGCCTAGTCCCGACTCCCTAGTCCCGACTCCCTAAACCCAACTCCCTAGCCCCGACCCACTAGTCCCTAGTCCCGACTCCCTAGCTCCGACTCCCTGGCCCGACTCCCTAACCCCTACTTCCTAGCCCCGACTCCCTACTGCCTAGCCCCGACTCCCTAAACCCGACTCCCTAGCTCCGACCCACTACTATCCACTCCCTAGCCCCGCCTCCCTAGCCCCGACTCCCTAAACCCGACTCCCTAGCCCCGACCCACTACTATCCACTCCCTAGCCCCGCCTCCCTAGCCCCGACTCCCTAGCCCCGACTCCCTAGCTCCGACTCCCTAGCTCCGACTCCCTAGCTCCGACTCCCTAGCTCCGACTCCCTAGTCCCGACTCCCGAGCCCCGACCCACTAGTCCCTAGTCCCAACTCCCTAGCCCCGACCCACTACTCCCAAGCCCCGACTCCCAAGCCCCGACTCCCAAGCCCCGACTCCCTAGCCCCTACTCCCTAGCCCCGACCCACTACTCTCTACTCCCTAGCCCCTACTCCCTAGCCCCGACCCACTACTCTCTACTCCCTAGCCCCGACTCCCTAGCCCCAACCCACTACTCCCAAGCCCCGACTCCCAAGCCCCGACTCCCTAGCCCCGACCCACTACTCTCTACTCCATAGCCCCGACTCCCTAGCCCCGACTCCCTAAACCCAACTCCCTAGCCCCGACCCACTAGTCCCTAGTCCCGACTCCCTAGCCCCGACTCCCTAAACCCAACTCCCTAGCCCCGACCCACTAGTCCCTAGTCCCGACTCCCTAGTCCCGACTCCCTAACCCCTACTTCCTAGCCCCGACTCCCTACTGCCTAGGCCCGACTCCCTAGTTCTGACTCCCTAGCCCCGCCTCCCTAGCCCCGACTCCCTAAACCCAACTCCCTAGCCCCGACCCACTACTCCCTAGTCCCGACTCCCTGGCCCCGACTCCCTAGTCCCGACTCCCTGGCCCCGACTCCCTAACCCCTACTTCCTAGCCCCGACACCCTACTGCCTAGTCCCGACTCCCTAGTTCTGACTCCCTAGCCCCGACTCCCTACTGCCTAGCCCCGACTCCCTAGCCCCGACTCCCTAGCCCCGACCCACTACTCTCTACTCCATAGCCCCGACTCCCTAGCCCCGCCTCCCTAGCCCCGACTCCCTAACACCCAACTCCCTAGTCCCGACTCCCTAGTCCCGACTCCCTAGTCCCGACTCCCTAACCCTTACTTCCTAGCCCCGACTCCCTACTGCCTAGTCCCGACTCCCTAGTTCTGACTCCCTAGCCCCGACTCCCTAAACCCAACTCCCTAGCCCCGACCCACTAGTCCCTAGTCCCGACTCCCTAGCTCCGACTCCCTGGCCCGACTCCCTAACCCCTACTTCCTAGCCCCGACTCCCTACTGCCTAGCCCCGACTCCCTAAACCCGACTCCCTAGCTCCGACCCACTACTATCCACTCCCTAGCCCCGCCTCCCTAGCCCCGACTCCCTAAACCCGACTCCCTAGCCCCGACCCACTACTATCCACTCCCTAAACCCGACTCCCTAAACCCGACTCCCTAGCTCCGACTCCCTAGCTCCGACTCCCTAGTCCCGACTCCCTAGCCCCGACCCACTAGTCCCTAGTCCCAACTCCCTAGCCCCGACCCACTACTCCCAAGCCCCGACTCCCAAGCCCCGACTCCCAAGCCCCGACTCCCTAGCCCCTACTCCCTAGCCCCGACCCACTACTCTCTACTCCCTAGCCCCGACTCCCTAGCCCCAACCCACTACTCCCAAGCCCCGACTCCCAAGCCCCGACTCCCTAGCCCCGACCAACTACTCTCTACTCCATAGCCCCGCCTCCCTAGCCCCGACTCCCTAAACCCAACTCCCTAGCCCCGACCCACTAGTCCCTAGTCCCGACTCCCTAGTCCCGACTCCCTAACCCCTACTTCCTAGCCCCGACTCCCTACTGCCTAGTCCCGACTCCCTAGTTCTGACTCCCTATCCCCGACTCCCTAGCCCCGACTCACTACTCTCTACTCCATAGCCCCGACTCCCTAGCCCCGACTCCCTAGCCCCGACCCACTACTCTCTACTCCATAGCCCCGACTCCCTAGCCCCGACTCCCTAGTCCCTAGTCCCGACTCCCTGGCCCCGACTCCCTAACCCCTACTTCCTAGCCCCGACTCCCTACTGCCTAGTCCCGACTCCCTAGTTCTGACTCCCTAGCCCCGACTCCCTAGCCCCGACCCACTACTCTCTACTCCATAGCCCCGACTCCCTAGCCCCGACTCCCTAGCCCCGACCCACTACTCTCTACTCCATAGCCCCGACTCCCTAGCCCCGACTCCCTAGCCCTGACCCACTACTATCCACTCCCTAGCCCCGACTCCCTAAACCCGACTCCCTAGCCCCGACCCACTACTATCCACTCCCTAGCCCCGCCTCCCTAGTCCCGACTCCCTAGTCCCGACTCCCTTGTCCCGACTCCCTAGCCCCGACCCACTAGTCCCTAGTCCCGACTCCCTAGCCCCGACCCACTACTCCCTAGCCCCGACTCCCTAGCCCCGACTCCCTAGCCCCGACTCCCTAGCCCCGACCCACTACTCTCTACTCCCTAGCCCCGACCCACTACTCTCGACTCCCTAGCCCCGACTCCCTAGCCCCAACCCACTACTCCCAAGCCCCGACTCCCTAGTCCCGACTCCCTTGTCCCGACTCCCTAGCCCCGACCCACTAGTCCCTAGTCCCTAGCCCCGACCCACTACTCCCAAGCCCCGACTCCCTAGCCCCGACCCACTACTCTCTACTCCCTAGCCCCGACTCCCTAGCCCCAACCCACTACTCCCAAGCCCCGACTCCCAAGCCCCGACTCCCTAGCCCCGACCCACTACTCTCTACTCCCTAGCCCCGACTCCCTAGCCTCGACCCACTACTCTCTACTCCCTAGCCCCGACTCCCTAGCCCCAACCCACTACTCCCAAGCCCCGACTCCCAAGCCCCGACTCCCTAGCCCCGACCAACTACTCTCTACTCCATAGCCCCGACTCCCTAGCCCCGACCCACTAGTCCCTAGTCCCTAGCCCCGACCCACTACTCCCAAGCCCCGACTCCCTAGCCCCGACCCACTACTCTCTACTCCCTAGCCCCGACCCACTACTCTCTACTCCCTAGCCCCGACTCCCTAGCCCCAACCCACTACTCCCAAGCCCCGACTCCCAAGCCCCGACTCCCTAGCCCCGACCCACTACTCTCTACTCCCTAGCCCCGACTCCCTAGCCCCGACCCACTACTCTCTACTCCCTAGCCCCGACTCCCTAGCCCTGACCCACTACTATCTACTCCCTAGCCCCGACTCCCTAAACCCAACTCCCTAGCCCCGACCCACTAGTTCCTAGTCCCGACTCCCTAGTCCCGACTCCCTAACCCCTACTTCCTAGCCCCGACTCCCTACTGCCTAGTCCCTACTCCCTAGCCCCGACCCACTAGTCCCTAGTCCCGACTCCCTAGCGCCGACTCCCTAGTCCCGACTCCCTGGCCCCGACTGACTCCTAACCCCGACTCCCTACTGCCTAGTCCCGACTCCCTAGCCCCGACTCCCTAACCCCGACTCCCTAACCCCGACTCCCTAACCCCGACTCCCTAGCCCCGACTCCCTACTCCCTAGCCCCTACTCCCTATCCCCGACCCACTACTCTCTACTCCCTAGCCCCGACTCCCTAACGACTACTCCCTATCCCCGATCCACTACTCCCTAGCCCTGACTCCCTAGCCCCGACTCACTATCCCCGAACCCCGACTCCCTAGCCCCGACCCACTACTCTTTACTCCCTAGCCCCGAACCCCGACTCCCTAGCCCCAACTCCCTAGTTCTGACCCCCGACTCCCTAATCCCGACCCAGTAGTCCCTAGTCCCGACTCCCTAGTCCCGACCCAGTAGTCCCTAGCCCCGACTCCCTAGCCCCGACACCCTAGCCCCGACTCCCTAGTCCCTAACCCCTTACTCCCTAGCCCCGACTTCCTAGTCCCTAACCCCTTACTCCCTAGCCCCGACTCCCTAGTCCCTAACCCCTTACTCCCTAACCCCTTACTCCCTAGCCCGACTCCCTAGCCCCGACTCCCTAGTCCCTAACTCCTTACTCCCTAGCCCCTAACCCCCTACTCCCTAGTCCCGACTCCCTAGCCCCGACCCACTAGTCCCTAACCCCTACCCCCTAGTCCCTAACACCTATCCCCTTCCCCAGGAGTTCCTAAAACTTTTTTGGGACTGCCTCTAGCCTAGCCGCTAGCCTAGCCGCTGGCCTCTGACCAGTAACTTCAGGAGCATAACAACAGCACCTGCGAAGGCCAGTGGCAGAAGGAGAAGGCGGGTCAGGAACAGGTTTATTTCTTCTGGTTAGGCTATCTTGATCTCTGGATCCCTCTTTAGTAATTTGCGTGTCTTCATTTTTAATCTCAGTGCGTAAAGAATCAGACCAGCTCAGTACATACAGTATAGTTGATTTATTAACACATAGGGTGCATCTCTACATGAAAAAATACACGTAAAAAGAACATTGGACTCTCGGTCGACCAAGATGTTTCTTAGTACTAGTCCTCGGTTGCAACACCGAGTTCCAAACTGCCTCTGGAGGCAACGTCGGTACAATAACTGTTTGTCGGGAGCTTCATGAAGTGGAAACGCTGTCTCTGGAGTGATGAATCACGCTTTACCATCTGGCAGTCCGACTGATGAATCTGGGTTTGGCGAATGCCAGGAGAACGCTACCTGCCCAATGCAATGCCAATTGTAAAGTTTGGTGGATGAGGAATAATGATTTGCGGATGTTTTTCATGGTTCGGCCTCTTAGTTCCAGTGAAGGGAAATCTTAACGCTACAGTTTACAATGACATTCTAGACAATTCTGTGCTTCCAACTTTGTGGCAACAGTTTGGGGAAGGCCCGTTCCTGTTTCAGAATGACTGGTTTGTCATGATCGGTGTGGAAGAGCTTGACTGGCCTGCACAGAGCCCTGACCTCAACCCCATCGAACACCTTTGGGATGAATTGGAACTCCGACAGTGAGCCAGGCCTAATCACCCCCAACATCAGTACCCGACCTCACCAATGCTCTTATGGCTGAATGGAAGCAAGTCCGCTCAGAAATGTTCCAACATCTAGTGGAAAGCCTTCCCAGGAGAGTGGAGGCTGTTATAGCAGCAATGTTCCAACATCTAGTGGAAAGCCTTCCCAAGAGAGTGGAGGCTGTTATAGCAGCAATGTTCCAACATCTAGTGGAAAGCCTTCCCAGTAGAGTGGAGGCTGTTATAGCAGCAATGTTCCAACATCTAGTAGAAAGCCTTCCCAGTAGAGTGGAGGCTGTTATAGCAGCAATGTTCCAACATCTAGTGGAAAGCCTTCCCAGGAGAGTGGAGGCTGTTATAGCAGCAATGTTCCAACATCTAGTGGAAAGCCTTCCCAGTAGAGTGCAGGCTGTTATAGCAGCAATGTTCCAACATCTAGTGGAAAGCCTTCCCAGAAGAGTGGAGGCTGTTATAGCAGCAATGTTCCAACATCTAGTGGAAAGCCTTCCCAGTAGAGTGCAGGCTGTTATAGCAGCAATGTTCCAACATCTAGTGGAAAGCCTTCCCAGAAGAGTGGAGGCTGTTATAGCACCAATGTTCCAACATCTAGTGGAAAGCCTTCCCAGAAGAGTGGAGGCTGTTATAGCAGTAAAGGGGAACCAATTCCATATGAATTAATACCAGGATTTTGGAATGAAATGGTCAACGTTTGGTCATATAGTGTATTATGTGACTTGTTAAACACATTTTTACTCCTGAACTTATTTAGGCTTTTACAAAGGGGTTGAATATTTATTGACTTCAACATTTCATTTTTAATTAAACATTTTATTTTTTGAATTTCAGCGTTTCTCTCGCGACCCCATTTTCAAATCGTCGACCCACCACATTGTGTCGCGACCCCTAGTTTGGAGTCCCTACCCCTTAACTTCAAACCCCGGGGACTTTATTTATCCCCAATGTAGAATACCTCAGAGGATTGGCTCGTTAAGAAGACCTCAGAGGATTGGCTCGTTAAGAAGACCTCAGAGGATTGGATGGCTGATTAGATACATCTGGTCTTTGTTCTATCACCAGGTGACCTCCTCCGAGGATGCTGTCACCCCCTCGTCAGCTGTGACCCCGTCTACTGCTGCTTCCTCTCGACCTTTCATCCCGGTCACGGACGACCCCGGAGCCGCTAGCATCATCGCAGAGACCATGACCAAAACTAAAGAGGTGAGCTCTACCCCCCCCCCTCCCCTCCCAGTGACTGGCCCACCTCTCTCTAACCCTGGTTAGATGATGCTGTTAGAGGTCTCATCTTCTTGTCTTTACGGTACGGTGAGTGTTTGGTTCCATCAGTAATGGAACCTATAACCCTAGCGGTGCTATCAGTAAATGTTATTCTTGTGGTTCTCTTCCAGGACTCAGAGTGTCAGAATAAGACCGGGGCTCCAGAACCTCAGTACCTGGACGAGTTCACCAGTCTGCTGGTACCTGATGATACCAGGGTGATGGTGGACCTGCTGAAGCTGGCGGTGTCTGTTCGCTCTGGGGAGAAGGGCAAGGAGGTGCTGTCTGCTGTGCTGTCTGGGATGGGGACTGCCTACCCACAGGTAGAGTACACAAATGCATAGTAGGCACGGCAGGACGCGCGCGCACACACACACACACACACACACACACACACACACACACACACACACAGATACGGACTAGAGCTGGGACGATAAACCGAAAATTACTTACATTGTCTCTTACATCGGTCATTTTCTGAGATTTTGCTATACAATGTTCATGTAGCTTGTTTTAAAACTGTTATTTGGTCGACAGTATTATATACATTATGCTGATTCCTGCTATGTAGTATTATATACATTATGCTGATTCCTGCTATGAAAGTATCTGCCTGTCCCTGTTTGGCAGTCGGCTAATCTCCCCACTGACATGGAGTAGAGATGTTCCTGACTCACTTCCTGTCCCCACTGTGACATGGAGTAGAGATGTTCCTGACTCACTTCCTGTCCCCACTGTGACATGGAGTAGAGATGTTCCTGACTCACTTCCTGTCCCCACTGTGACATGGAGTAGAGATGTTCCTGACTCACTTCCTGTCCCCACTGTGACATGGAGTAGAGATGTTCCTGACTCACTTCCTGTCCCCACTGTGACATGGAGTAGAGATGTTCCTGACTCACTTCCTGCCCCCACTGTGACATGGAGTAGAGATGTTCCTGACTCACTTCCTGCCCCCACTGTGACATGGAGTAGAGATGTTCCTGACTCACTTCCTGTCCCCACTGTGACATGGAGTAGAGATGTTCCTGACTCACTTCCTGCCCCCACTGTGACATGGAGTAGAGATGTTCCTGACTCACTTTCTGCCCCCACTGTGACATGGAGTAGAGATGTTCCTGACTCACTTCCTGTCCCCACTGTGACATGGAGTAGAGATGTTCCTGACTCACTTCCTGTCCCCACTGTGACATGGAGTAGAGATGTTCCTGACTCACTTCCTGTCCCCACTGTGACATGGAGTAGAGATGTTCCTGACTCACTTCCTGTCCCCACTGTGACATGGAGTAAAATATTTACTTTTATAGCGATATTATTTTTAGTCCATATCGCCCAGCTCTAGCACCTCCCCCAAAAAGTAATCATTATCGCAAAACAATTGGTCCATTTATAGATCTGTGTCCGTACCACACAGCTCTAATACAGACACACAGCCATTGCTTACCCACAGGTGCTCTTACATGTTTTGTATTTCCAGTGCCTTGTGAAAAGGGATTTCATGGTTGATTTGAACCGTTGAATATTGAAAATGTGTCTGTCTGTCCCTGTGTTACGCTGCAGGTTGCAGACATGCTTCTGGAGCTGTGTGTCACTGAGTTAGAAGACGTGGCCACGGACTCTCAGAGCGGTCGTCTGTCCTCTCAGCCGGTGGTGGTGGAGAGCAGTCATCCCTATACGGACGACACCTCTACCAGCGGCACCGTCAAGATACCTGGTAACATTTTAAATACAATGCACTGGCAGACAGAGGAACTGAGGGTGGAGTCTCTGTTTTAGACAGAGGAACTGAGGGTGGAGTCTCTGTGTTGTAGACAGAGGGACTGAGGGTGGAGTCTCTGTGTTGTAGACAGGAACTGAGGGTGGAGTCTCTGTGTTGTAGACAGAGGAACTGAGGGTGGAGTCTCTGTGTTGTAGACAGAGGAACTGAGGGTGGAGTCTCTGTGTTGTAGACAGAGGGACTGAGGGTGGAGTCTCTGTGTTGTAGACAGGAACTGAGGGTGGAGTCTCTGTGTTGTAGACAGAGGAACTGAGGGTGGAGTCTCTGTGTTGTAGACAGAGGAACTGAGGGTGGAGTCTCTGTTGTAGACAGAGGACCTGAGGGTGGAGTCTCTGTGTTGTAGACAGAGGACCTGAGGGTGGAGTCTCTGTTGTAGACAGAGGACCTGAGGGTGGAGTCTCTGTTGTAGACAGAGGACCTGAGGGTGGAGTCTCTGTTGTAGACAGAGGACCTGAGGGTGGAGTCTCTGTTGTAGACAGAGGACCTGAGGGTGGAGTCTCTGTGTTGTAGGTGCGGAGGGACTGAGGGTGGAGTCTCTGTGTTGTAGACTGAGGACCTGAGGGTGGAGTCTCTGTTGTAGACTGGGGAACTGAGGGTGGAGTCTCTGTTGTAGACAGAGGACCTGAGGGTGGGGTCTCTGTTGTAGACTGGGGAACTGAGGGTGGAGTCTCTGTTGTAGACTGGGGAACTGAGGGTGGAGTCTCTGTTGTGGACTGAGGGTGGAGTCTCTGTTGAATACAGAGGAACTGAGGGTGGAGTCTCTGTTGAATACAGAGGAACTGAGGGTGGGGTCTCTGTTGTAGACTGAGGACCTGAGGGTGGAGTCTCTGTTGTAGACTGAGGGACTGAGGGTGGAGTCTCTGTTGTAGACTGAGGATCTGAGGGTGGAGTCTCTGTTGTAGACTGAGGACCTGAGGGTGGAGTCTCTGATGTAGACTGAGGGTGGAGTCTCTGTTGTAGACTGAGGGACTGAGGGTGGAGTCTCTGTTGTAGACTGAGGAACTGAGGGTGGAGTCTCTGTTGTAGACTGAGGACCTGAGGGTGGAGTCTCTGTTGTAGACTGAGGACCTGAGGGTGGAGTCTCTGTTGTAGACTGAGGGACTGAGGGTGGAGTCTCTGTTGTAGACTGAGGACCTGAGGGTGGAGTCTCTGTTGTAGACTGAGGGACTGAGGGTGGAGTCTCTGTTGTAGACTGAGGACCTGAGGGTGGAGTCTCTGTTGTAGACTGAGGGTGGAGTCTCTGTTGTAGACTGAGGAACTGAGGGTGGAGTCTCTGTTGTAGACTGGGGAACTGAGGGTGGAGTCTCTGTTGTAGACAGATGAACTGAGGGTGGAGTCTCTGTGTTGTAGACAGAGGAACTGAGGGTGGAGTCTCTGTTGTAGACTGAGGACCTGAGGGTGGAGTCTCTGTTGTAGACTGAGGACCTGAGGGTGAAGTCTGTTGTAGACAGAGGAACTGAGGGTGGAGTCTCTGTGTTGTAGACAGAGGACCTGAGGTTGGAGTCTCTGTTGAATACAGAGGAACTGAGGGTGGGGTCTCTGTTGTGGACTGAGGGTGGAGTCTCTGAATACTCAGGAACTGAGGGTGGGGTCTCTGTTGTAGACTGGGGAACTGAGGGTGGAGTCTCTGTGTTGTAGACAGAGGACCTGGGGCTGGTCTCTGTTGTGGACTGAGGGTGGAGTCTCTGTTGAATACAGAGGAACTGAGGGTGGGGTCTCTGTTGTAGACTGAGGACCTGAGGGTGGAGTCTCTGTTGTAGACAGAGGAACTGAGGGTGGAGTCTCTGTGTTGTAGGTGCGGAGGGACTGAGGGTGGAGTCTCTGTTGTAGGTGCGGAGGAACTGAGGGTGGAGTCTCTGTTGTAGACAGAGGAACTGAGGGTGGAGTCTCTGTTGTAGACAGAGGAACTGAGGGTGGAGTCTCTGTTGTAGGTGCGGAGGGACTGAGGGTGGAGTCTCTGTTGTAGACAGAGGAACTGAGGGTGGAGTCTCTGTTGTAGACAGAGGAACTGAGGGTGGAGTCTCTGTTGTAGACAGAGGAACTGAGGGTGGAGTCTCTGTGTTGTAGACAGAGGAACTGAGGGTGGGGTCTCTGTTGTGGACTGAGGGTGGAGTCTCTGAATACTCAGGAACTGAGGGTGGGGTCTCTGTTGTAGACTGGGGAACTGAGGGTGGAGTCTCTGTGTTGTAGACAGAGGACCTGGGGCTGGTCTCTGTTGTGGACTGAGGGTGGAGTCTCTGTTGAATACAGAGGAACTGAGGGTGGGGTCTCTGTTGTAGACTGAGGACCTGAGGGTGGAGTCTCTGTTGTAGACAGAGGAACTGAGGGTGGAGTCTCTGTGTTGTAGGTGCGGAGGGACTGAGGGTGGAGTCTCTGTTGTAGGTGCGGAGGAACTGAGGGTGGAGTCTCTGTTGTAGACAGAGGAACTGAGGGTGGAGTCTCTGTTGTAGACAGAGGAACTGAGGGTGGAGTCTCTGTTGTAGGTGCGGAGGGACTGAGGGTGGAGTCTCTGTTGTAGACAGAGGAACTGAGGGTGGAGTCTCTGTTGTAGACAGAGGAACTGAGGGTGGAGTCTCTGTTGTAGACAGAGGAACTGAGGGTGGAGTCTCTGTGTTGTAGACAGAGGAACTGAGGGTGGAGTCTCTGTGTTGTAGGTGCGGAGGGACTGAGGGTGGAGTTTGACCGGCAGTGTTCTGCAGAAAGACGTCATGACCCTCTCACCATCATGGATGGAGCCAATAGGATCATCTCAGTCCGATCAGGTGACCACAAGACACTCCCCGAGCACACCCCCCAACACTTAATTCGATGTTCGAGGGGTTTTGTTGTCTTCATGGTGTGTCCCTGCCCTCCTCAGGTCGTGAGTGGTCGGACTGGTCCAGTGAGTTGAGGATCCCAGCTGATGAGTTGAAGTGGAAGTTTACCAGCGATGGATCTGTCAACGGATGGGGTTGGCGCTTCACTGTCTACCCTATCATGCCTGCTGCTGGTATGACCCACACACTGTCCACCCTATCATGCCTGCTGCTGGTATGACCCACACACTGTCTACCCTATCATGCCTGCTGCTGGTATTACCCACACACTGTCCACCCTATCATGCCTGCTGCTGGTATGACCACCACACTGTCTACCCTATCATGCCTGCTGCTGGTATGACCCACACACTGTCTACCCTATCATGCCTGCTGCTGGTATGACCACCACACTGTCTACCCTATCATGCCTGCTGCTGGTATGACCACCACACTGTCTACCCTATCATGCCTGCTGCTGGTATGACCCACACACTGTCCACCCTATCATGCCTGCTGCTGGTATGACCACCACACTGTCTACCCTATCATGCCTGCTGCTGGTATGACCACCACACTGTCTACCCTATCATGCCTGCTGCTGGTATGACCCACACACTGTCTACCCTATCATGCCTGCTGCTGGTATGACCACCACACTGTCTACCCTATCATGCCTGCTGCTGGTATGACCCACACACTGTCTACCCTATCATGCCTGCTGCTGGTATGACCCACACACTGTCTACCCTATCATGCCTGCTGCTGGTATGACCACCACACTGTCTACCCTATCATGCCTGCTGCTGGTATGACCCACACACTGTCTACCCTATCATGCCTGCTGCTGGTATGACCACCACACTGTCTACCCTATCATGCCTGCTGCTGGTATGACCCACACACTGTCTACCCTATCATGCCTGCTGCTGGTATGACCCACACACTGTCTACCCTATCATGCCTGCTGCTGGTATGACCACCACACTGCCTCCCACCACACTGCCTCCCACCACACTGCCTCACCACCACACTGCCTCACCACCACACTGCCTCACCACCACACTGCCTCACCACCACACTGCCTCACCACCACACTGCCTCCCCACCACACTGCCTCCCCACCACACTGCCTCCCCACCACACTGCCTCACCACCACACTGCCTCACCACCACACTGCCTCACCGCCACACTGCCTCACCACCACACTGCCTCACCACCACACTGCCTCACCACCACACTGCCTCACCGCCACACTGCCTCCCCGCCACACTGCCTCCCCACCACACTGCCTCACCACCACACTGCCTCACCACCACACTGCCTCACCACCACACTGCCTCACCACCACACTGCCTCACCACCACCCTGACATAGTCTGTAGTTATTTGTTCATATTCTGTGTCTGTCCCCCAGGGCCCAAAGACCTCCTGTCTGACCGCTGCATCCTGTCCTGTCCCTCCATGGACCTGGTGACCTGCCTCCTGGACTTCAGGCTCAACTTGGCCTCCAACAGGCGTATCGTACCCCGCCTGGCTGCCTCCCTGGCTGCCTGCGCTCAGCTCAGTGCCCTGGGTACGAGGACCGCGTCAGTGTCATATAGGACCTACCTCAGCGTCATCTCTATATCTCTAGCTGCGGCACTACAGTCTAGCTGCGGCAGTACAGTCTAGCTGCGGCAGTACAGTCTAGCTGCGGCAGTACAGTCTAGCTGCGGCACTACAGTCTAGCTGCGGCAGTACAGTCTAGCTGCGGCACTACAGTCTAGCTGCGGCAGCACAGTCTAGCTGCGGCAGTACAGTCTAGCTGCGGCACTACAGTCTAGCTGTGGCAGTACAGTCTAGCTGCGGCACTACAGTCTAGCTGCGGCACTACAGTCTAGCTGCGGCACTACAGTCTAGCTGTGGCAGTACAGTCTAGCTGTGGCAGTACAGTCTAGCTGTGGCAGTACAGTCTAGCTGCGGCAGTACAGTCTAGCTGCGGCAGTACAGTCTAGCTGTGGCAGTACAGTCTAGCTGTGGCACTACAGTCTAGCTGCGGCAGTACAGTCTAGCTGCGGCACTACAGTCTAGCTGCGGCAGTACAGTCTAGCTGCGGCACTACAGTCTAGCTGTGGCAGTACAGTCTAGCTGTGGCAGTACAGTCTAGCTGTGGCAGTACAGTCTAGCTGCGGCAGTACAGTCTAGCTGCGGCAGTACAGTCTAGCTGCTTCTCAGTGTTAGGGGGAAGCTGTGGCAGCACAGTCTAGCTGTGGCAGCACAGTCTAGCTGTGGCAGCACAGTCTAGCTGCGGCAGTACAGTCTAGCTGCGGCAGTACAGTCTAGCTGCGGCAGTACAGTCTAGCTGCGGCAGTACAGTCTAGCTGCTTCTCAGTGTTAGGGGGAAGCTGTGGCAGCACAGTCTAGCTGTGGCAGCACAGTCTAGCTGCGGCAGTACAGTCTAGCTGCGGCAGTACAGTCTAGCTGCGGCAGCACAGTCTAGCTGCGGCAGTACAGTCTAGCTGCGGCAGCACAGTCTAGCTGCGGCAGTACAGTCTAGCTGCGGCACTACAGTCTAGCTGTGGCAGTACAGTCTAGCTGCGGCAGTACAGTCTAGCTGCTTCTCAGTGTTGTTAGGGGGAAGCTGTGGCAGTACAGTCTGTCATTGTGTAGTTATGACCCGGTCTCCTCTGTCATTATGTAGTTCTGACCCGGTCTCCTCTGTCATTATGTAGTTCTGACCCGGTCTCCTCTGTCATTATGTAGTTCTGACCCGGTCTCCTCTCTGTCGTTGTGTAGTTCTGACCCGGTCTCCTCTCTGTCGTTGTGTAGTTCTGACCCGGTCTGCTCTCTGTCATTATGTAGTTCTGACCCGGTCTCCTCTCTGTCATTATGTAGTTCTGACCCGGTCTCCTCTCTGTCGTTGTGTAGTTCTGACCCGATCTCCTCTCTGTCGTTGTGTGGTTCTGACCCGGTCTGCTCTCTGTCATTGTGTAGTTCTGACCCAATCTCCTCTCTCTCATTGTATGGTTCTGACCCGGTCTCCTCTCTGTCGTTGTGTAGTTCTGACCCGATCTCCTCTCTGTCGTTGTGTAGTTCTGACCCGATCTCCTCTCTGTCGTTGTGTAGTTCTGACCCGATCTCCTCTCTGTCATTGTATGGTTCTGATCCGGTCTCCTCTGTCATTATGTAGTTCTGACCCGGTCTCCTCTCTGTCGTTGTGTGGTTCTGACCCGGTCTGCTCTCTGTCATTGTGTAGTTCTGACCCGATCTCCTCTCTGTCATTGTATGGTTCTGATCCGGTCTCCTCTGTCATTATGTAGTTCTGACCCGGTCTCCTCTCTGTCGTTGTGTGGTTCTGACCCGGTCTGCTCTCTGTCATTGTGTAGTTCTGACCCGATCTCCTCTCTGTCATTGTATGGTTCTGACCGGTCTCCTCTCTGTCGTTGTGTAGTTCTGACCCGATCTCCTCTCTGTCATTGTATGGTTCTGACCCGGTCTCCTCTGTCATTATGTAGTTCTGACCCGGTCTCCTCTCTGTCGTTGTGTAGTTCTGACCCGATCTCCTATCTGTCGTTGTGTAGTTCTGACCCGATCTCCTATCTGTCGTTGTGTGGTTCTGACCCGGTCTGCTCTCTGTCATTGTGTAGTTCTGACCCGATCTCCTCTCTGTCATTGTATGGTTCTGACCCGGTCTCCTCTCTGTCATTGTGTAGTTCTGACCTGGTCTCCTCTCTGTCATTGTGTAGTTCTGACCCGGTCTCCTCTCTGTCATTGTGTAGTTCTGACCCGGTCTGCTCTCTGTCATTGTAAAGTACTATGTATAATTTGTCTTGTAGCAGCAGGACATCGTATGTGGGCTCTGCAGAGGCTCCGTAAACTGCTGACCACAGAGTACGGCCAGTCCATCAACATCACCAGGCTGCTTGGGGACAGTGAAGGAGAGTCTCGCTCCATGAGTTTTACAGGCAGTGCGCTGGCCGCCCTGGTGAAGGGTCTTCCCGAGGCTCTCCAGAGGCAGTATGAATACGAGGACCCCATCGTCAGGGGAGGAAAACAGCTGCTGCACAGCCCCTTCTTCAAGGTAGGCTAACAGAACCTGTACCTGTACCTGTGGTCTCCCAGTGACAGCCGAGGGGAAGGTGTAATGAATGTGTGCCATTTATAGATTCAGTTTGTCTTTGCGATTTCAATATCATTATGAATCAGTCTGTTTGTTTGTTTTTAGGTGCTGGTGGCTCTAGCCTGCGACCTGGAGTTGGACACCCTACCCTGCTGTGCTGAGACCCATAAGTGGGCGTGGTTCCGCCGGTACTGTACTGCATCCAGAGTGGCTGTCGCTCTGGACAAGAGGACTCCTCAGCCACGCCCCTTTCTGGATGAGGTGGGTTGGGCAAGACAGGCCATCATAACTGTTAATATACAATATATATACGAAAGTATGTGGACACCCTTTCAAATTAGTGGATTCGGCTATTTCAGCCACACCCGTTGCTGACAGGTGTATTTAAATCGAAAACACAGCCATGCGATCTCCATAGACAAACATTGGCAGTAGAACGGCTTTACTGAAAAGGTCAGTGACTTTCAACGTTGCACCGTCATAGGATGCCACCTCTCCAACAAGTCAGTTAATCACATTTCTGTCCTGCTAGAGCTGCCCAGTCAACTGTAAGTGGTGTTAATGTGAAGTAGAAACGTCTAGGAGCAACAACGGCTCAGCCACAAAGTGGTAGACCACACAAGCTCACAGAACTGGACCGGCAAGTCCTGAAGCGCGTAGAGCGTAATAATTGTCTGTCCTCGGTTGCAACACGACCGAGTTCCAAACTGCCTCTAGAAGCAACGTCAGCACAAGAACCTTTCGTCGAGAGCTTCATGAAATGGGTTTCCATGGCCGAGCAGCCGCACACAAGTCGAAGATCACCATGTGCAATACCAAGCGTCAGCTGGAGTGGTATAAAGCTCACCTCTCACTGGACTCTCATTGGACTGGAGCAGTGGAAACGCGTCCTCTGGAGTGATGAATCACGCTTCACCATCTGGCAGTCCAATAGACGAATCTGGGTTTGGCGAATGCCAGGAGAACGCTACCTGCTCCAATGCATAGTGCAAACTGTAAAGTTTGGTGGAGGAATAATGGTCTGGGGCTGTTTTTTATGGTTCGGCCCCTTAGTTCCAGTGAAGGGAAATCTTAACACTACAGTATACAATGACATTCTAGATGTGCTTCCAACTTTGTGGCAACAGTTTGGGGAAGGCCCGTTCCTGTTTCAGCATGACAATGCCCCCGTTCGGGCGGCAGGCAGCCTAGTGGTTAGAGCGTTGGACTAGTAACTGAAAGGTTGCAAGATCGAATCCCCGAGCTGACAAGGTACAAATCTGTCGTTCTGCCCCTGAACAAGACATTTAACCCACTGTTCCCTGGTAGGCCGTCATTGTAAAATAGGAATGTGTTCTTAACTGACTTGCCTAGTTAAATAAAGGTCAAATAAAAATAAAATGTCACAAGGTAAGGTCCATACAGAAATGGTTTGTCGAGATCAGTGTGGAGGAACTTGACTAGCCTGCACAGAGTCCTGACCTCAACCCCATCAAACACATTTTGGGGTGAATTGGAACGCTGACTGTGAACCAGGCCTAATCACCCCCAACATCAGCGCCCAGCCTCACTAATGCTTTTGTGGCTGAATGGAAGCAAGTCCCCACAGGCACAGTCCCCAATGTTCCAACATCTAGTGGAAAGCCTTCCCAGAAGAGTGGAGGCTGTTATAGCAGCAAAGGGGGGGACCAACTCTATATTAATGCCATGATTTTGGAATGAGATGTTGACGAGCTGGTGTCCACATAGTGTATCATCACCCTTTTATCCAACTGCCCCTCTGATCTTCTGATCTGGACATTATCTATAATCACTCTGATCTGGACATTATCTCTAACCACTCTGCCCCTCTGATCGGGACATTATCTCTAACCACTCTGCCCCTCTGATCGGGACATTATCTCTAACCACTCTGTCCCTCTGATCTGGACATTATCTCTAACCACTCTGCCCCTCTGATCGGGACATTATCTCTAATCACTCTGATCGGGACATTATCTCTAACCACTCTGTCCCTCTGATCGGGACATTATCTCTAATCACTCTGATCGGGACATTATCTCTAACCACTCTGTCCCTCTGATCTGGACATTATCTCTAACCACTCTGCCCCTCTGATCGGGACATTATCTCTAATCACTCTGATCTGGACATCATCTCTAACCACTCTGCCCCTCTGTAGGTGACGAAGAAGATCCGTGAGTTGATGGCTGACTGTGAGGTGATGAACGTCCTCCACGAGAGCCATGACCTGTTTAAGAGAGAGCAGGACGAGCAGCTTGTCCAATGGATGAACAGGAGACCTGACGACTGGACGCTGTCTGCAGGAGGCTCCGGGACCATCTACGGCTGGGGTCACAACCACCGGGGTCAGCTAGGGGGCATTGAGGGGGCAAAGGTCAAGGTCCCCACCCCCACAGAAGCCCTGGCGACTCTGAGACCTGTTCAGCTGATAGGAGGGGAGCAAACCCTGTTTGCTGTCACTGCTGATGGAAAGGTAAAGACCAGTAGAGACCAGTAAAGGTTATTTCAGCTGATAGGAGGGGAGCAAACCCTGTTCGCTGTCACTGCTGATGGAAAGGTAAAGACCTGGTGGGGTCCAGGTGGGGTCCTGGTAGATGCCTGGTGGGGTCCTGGTAGATGCCTGGTGGGGTCCTGGTAGATGCCTGGTGGGGTCCTGGTAGATGCCTGGTGGGTTCCTGGTAGATGCCTGGTGGGGTCCTGGTAGATGCCTGGTGGGGTCCTGGTAGATGCCTGGTGGGGTCCTGGTAGAGGCCTGGTGGGGTCCTGGTAGAGGCCTGGTGGGGTCCTGGTAGATGCCTGGTGGGGTCCTGGTAGAGGCCTGGTGGGGTCCTGGTAGAGGCCTGGTGGGGTCCTGGTAGAGGCCTGGTGGGGTCCTGGTAGATGTCCTGGTAGATACCCGACTGGGTATTGGAGGGGTCCTGGTAGGGTCCTGGTAGAGGCCTGGTGGGGTCCTGGTAGATGTCCTGGTAGATACCCGACTGGGTATTGGAGGGGTCCTGGTAGGGTCCTGGTAGGGTCCTGGTGGAGTCCTGGTGGGGTCCTGGTGGGGTCCAGGTGTGGTCCTGGTGTGGTCCTGGTTGAGTCCTGCTGGGGTACTGGTGGGGTCCTGGTAGAGTCCTGGTGGGGTCCTGGTAGAGTCCTGGTGGGGTCCTGGTGGGGTACTGGTGAGGTTCTGGCGGAGGCCTGGTGGAGGCCTGGTGGAGGCCTGGTAGATTGTTGGTAGAGGCCTGGTAGAGGCCTGGTAGAGTCCTGGTAGGCTACGGTATGTGACTGTTGTCTGTCTTCCTCCAGTTGTATGCTACAGGGTACGGTGCGGGGGGCCGGCTGGGTATTGGAGGAACAGAGTCCGTGTCCACCCCCACTCTGCTGGAGTCCATCCAGCATGTGTTCATCAGGAAGGTGGCGGTGAACAGCGGAGGGAAACACTGTCTAGCCCTGTCCTCTGAGGGAGAGGTCTACTCCTGGGGAGAGGCTGAGGACGGAAAACTGGGACACGGCAACAGGAGGTAAGGATGGGCAGAACATATATACACTATACTTTATACACACTATACACACTATACTATATACACTATACTATATACACACTATACACACTATACTATATACACACTATACACACTATACTATATACACTATACTATATACACACTATACTATATACACTATACTATATACACACTATATACACTATACTATATACACACTATACACACTATACTATATACACACTATACACACTATACTATATACACTATACTATATACACACTATACTATATACACGATACTATATACACACTATACTATATACACTATACACACTATACTATACACACTATACTATATACACACTATACTATATACACACTATACTATATACACTATACTATATACACACTGTACTATATACACTATACTATATACCCACTATACTATATACACTATACACACTATACTATATACACTATACACACTATACTATATACACTATACTATATACACACTATACTATATACACACTATACACACTATACTATATACACACTATACTATATACACTATACTATACACACTATACTATACACACTATACTATATACACTATACTATATACACACTATACACACTATACTATATACACTGTACTATATACACACTATACTATATACACTATACACACTATACTATATACACTGTACTATATACACTATACTATATACACGCTATACACTATACTATATACACACTATACACACTATACTATATACACACTATGCACACTATACTATATACACACTATACACTATACTATATACACACTATACACACAATACTATATACACTATACTATATACACACTATGCACACTATACTATACACACACTATACTATATACACAATACTATATACACACTGTACTATATACACTATACTATATACAGACTATACTATATACACTATACTATACACACTATACTATATACACTATACTATATACACACTATACACTCTATACTATATACACTATACTATATACACTATTCTATATACACACTATACACACTATACTATATACACTATACACACTATACTATATACACATTATACTATATACACACTATACACTCTATACTATATACACTATACTATATATACACTATACTATATACACTCTATACTATATACACTATACTATATACACTCTATACTATATACACTATACTATATACACACTATACACACTACTATATACACTATACTATATATACACTCTACTATATACACACTATACTATATACACTATACACACTATACTATATACACTGTACTATATACACTATACTATATACACACTATACACACTATACTATATACACACTATACACACTATACTATACACACTATACTATATACACACTATACTATATACACACTATACTATATACACTATACTATATACACACTATACTATATACACTATACTATATACACTATACTATATACACACTATACTATATACACACTATACACACTATACTATATACACACTATACTATACACACTATACTATATACACTATACTATATACACACTATACACACTATACTATATACACTGTACTATATACACACTATACTATATACACTATACACACTATACTATATACACTGTACTATATACACTATACTATATACACACTATACACTATACTATATACACACTATACACACTATACTATATACACACTATGCACACTATACTATATACACACTATACACTATACTATATACACACTATACACACTATACTATATACACTATACTATATACACACTATGCACACTATACTATACACACACTATACTATATACACACTGTACTATATACACTATACTATATACAGACTATACTATGTACACTATACTATACACACTATACTATATACACTATACTATATACACACTATACACTCTATACTATATACACTATACTATATACACTATTCTATATACACACTATACACACTATACTATATACACTATACACACTATACTATATACACATTATACTATATACACACTATACACTCTATACTATATACACTATACTATATATACACTATACTATATACACTCTATACTATATACACTATACTATATACACTCTATACTATATACACTATACTATATACACACTATACACACTACTATATACACTATACTATATGTACACTATACTATATACACGATACTATATACACACTATACTATATACACTATACACACTATACTATATACACTGTACTATATACACTATACTATATACACACTATACACACTATACTATATACACACTATACACACTATACTATACACACTATACTATATACACACTATACTATATACACACTATACTATATACACTATACTATATACACTGTACTATATACACACTATACACACTATACTATATACCCACTATACACACTATACTATATACACTATACTATATACACACTATACTATATACACAATACTATATACACACTATACTATATACACTATACACACTATACTATATACACTGTACTATATACACTATACTATATACACACTATACACACTATACTATATACACACTATACACACTATACTATACACACTATACTATATACACACTATACTATATACACTATACTATATACCCACTGTACTATATACACTATACTATATACCCACTATACTATATACACTATACACACTATACTATATACACTATACACACTATACTATATACACTATACTATATACACACTATACTATATACACACTATACACACTATACTATATACTCACTATACTATACACACTATACTATACACACTATACTATACACACTATACTATATACACACTATACACACTATACTATATACACTGTACTAGTATACACACTATGCTATATACACTATACACACTATACTATATACACTGTACTATATACACTATACTATATACACACTATACACTATACTATACACACACTATACACACTATACTATATACGCACTATGCACACTATACTATATACACACTATACACTATACTATATACACACTATACACACTATACTATATACACTATACTATATACACACTATGCACACTATACTATACACACACTATACTATATACACAATACTATATACACACTGTACTATATACACTATACTATATACAGACTATACTATATACACTATACTATACACACTATACTATATACACTATACTATATACACACTATACACTATATACACTATACTATATACACTATTCTATATACACACTATACACACTATACTATATACACTATACACACTATACTATATACACATTATACTATATACACACTATACACTCTATACTATATACACTATACTATATATACACTATACTATATATACACTATACTATATACACTCTATACTATATACACTATACTGTATACACTCTATACTATATACACTATACTATATACACACTATACACACTACTATATACACTATACTATATACACACTATACTATATACACACTATACACACTATACTATATACACTATACTATACACACTATACTATATACACTATACTATATATACACACTATACACACTATACTATATACACTATACTATATACACACGATACACTATACTATATACACACTATACACATTATACTATATACACTATACTATATACACACTATACTATACACACTATACTATACACACTATACTATATACACTATACACACTATACTATACACACTGTACTATATACAATATACACACTATACTATATACAATACACACACTATACTATATACACTATACTACATACACTATATATACAATATAAACACTACTATACACACTATATACACTATACTATATACACTATACTATATGCACAATACACACTATACTATGTGCACTATACACACTATACTATATACACTATATACACTATATACACTATACTATATACAATATACACACTATACTATATACACTATACTACATACACTATGTACACTATACACACTATACATACTATACTATATACACTATACCATATACAATATACACACTGTACTATATACACTATGCTATGTACACTATGCTATATCCGCCATATACACTCTACTATACACATTATACACACTATGCTATACACACTATCCTATATACACTCTACTATACACACTATACTATACCCACTATGTACACTATACATACTATACTTTATACTATGTACACAATAGACAATATGCTATGTACACTATACACACTATACTCACGGAACACACTATTTTTCAAATCAAATGTATTTATAAAGCCCTTCTTACATCAGCTGATATCTCAAAGTGCTGTACAGAAACCCAGCCTAAAACCCCAAACAGAAAAAACCCCTAGAGAGGAATCAGGCTATGTGGGGTGGCCAGTCCTCTTCTGTCTGTGCTGGTGGAAGAGGAACCAGGCTCTGAGGGGTGGCCAGTCCTCTACTGTCTGTGCTGGGGGGGGAGAGGAACCAGGCTCTGAGGGGTGGCCAGTCCTCTTCTGTCTGTGCTGGTGGAAGAGGAACCAGGCTCTGAGGGGTGGCCAGTCCTCTACTGTCTGTGCTGGTGGGAGAGGAACCAGGCTCTGAGGGGTGGCCAGTCCTCTACTGTCTGTGCTGGTGGGAGAGGAACCAGGCTCTGAGGGGTGGCCAGTCCTCTTCTGGCTGTGCTGGTGGGAGAGGAACCAGGCTCTGAGGGGTGGCCAGTCCTCTACTGTCTGTGCTGGTGGGAGAGGAACCAGGCTCTGAGGGGTGGCCAGTCCTCTACTGTCTGTGCTGGGGGGGAGAGGAACCAGGCTCTGAGGGGTGGCCGGTCCTCTACTGTCTGTGCTGGTGGGAGAGGAACCAGGCTCTGAGGGGTGGCCAGTCCTCTACCGTCTGTGCTGGTGGGAGAGGAACCAGGCTCTGAGGGGTGGCCAGTCCTCTACTGTCTGTGCTGGTGGGAGAGGAACCAGGCTCTGAGGGGTGGCCAGTCCTCTACTGTCTTTGCTGGTGGGAGAGGAACCAGGCTCTGAGGGGTGGCCAGTCCTCTTCTGGCTGTGCTGGGGGGAGAGGAACCAGGCTCTGAGGGGTGGCCAGTCCTCTACTGTCTGTGCTGGGGGGAGAGGAACCAGGCTCTGAGGGGTGGCCAGTCCTCTACTGTCTGTGCTGGTGGGAGAGGAACCAGGCTCTGAGGGGTGGCCAGTCCTCTACTGGCTGTGCTGGGGGGAGAGGAACCAGGCTCTGAGGGGTGGCCAGTCCTCTACTGTCTGTGCTGGTGGAAGAGGAACCAGGCTCTGAGGTGTGGCCAGTCCTCTTCTGGCTGTGCTGGGGGGAGAGGAACCAGGCTCTGAGGGGTGGCCAGTCCTCTTCTGGCTGTGCTCGGGGAGATTATGAAAGATTACATGGCCATTAAGGCCAGATCGTTCTTCAAGATGCTCAAACGTTCATAGATGACCAACAGAGTTAAATAATGATCACAGTGGTTGTAGAGGGTGCAACAGGTCAGTACCTCAGGCGTTAATGTCAGTTGTACAGCGCCTTCAGAAAGTATTCAGACCCCTTTCCCACATTGTTACGTAACAGTCTTATTCTAATATGGATTACATAAATGTTCTTCCTCATCAATCTACACTCAATACCCCATCACGATGAAGGGAAAACAGGTTTTTAGAAATGTTAGCAAATTTATTGAAAAAAAATACTACTTATGAGTAATCAGACCCTGCTATGAGACTTGAAATTGAGCTCAGGTGCATCCTGTTTCCATTGATCATCCTTGAGATGTTTCTACAACTTGATTGGAGTCCATCTGTGGTAAATTCAATTGATTGGACATGATTTAGAAAGGCACACACCTGTCTATATAAGGTCCCACAGCTGACAGTGCATGTCAGAGCAAAAACCAAGCCATGAGGTCGAAGGAATTGTCTGTAGAGCTCCAAGACAGGATTGTGTCGAGGCACAGATCTGGGGAAGGGTACCAACACATTTCTGCAGCATTACAGATTGGCCTCCATCATTATTAAATGGAAGAAGTTTGAAACCAGTGTATTAGGCTGTACCACACAGCAGTATCCTGCAAGCTGTGCTGCAGTATAAACTTTTAAAGGAGGAACCACTGTTTATCCAGTGTATATAGCCAGCAGCATACCACTGCTGGCTTGGCTCTGAAGCTAAGCTGGGTTGGTCCTGGTCGGCAGCATACCACCAGCGTACCACTGCTGGCTTGGCTCTGAAGCTAAGCAGGGTTGGTCCTGGTCGGCAGCATACCACTGCTGGCTTGGCTCTGAAGCTAAGCTGGGTTGGTCCTGGTCGGCAGCATACCACCCAGCATACCACTGCTGGCTTGGCTCTGAAGCTAAGCTGGGTTGGTCCTGGTCGGCAGCATACCACCCAGCATACCACTGCTGGCTTGGCTCTGAAGCTAAGCTGGGTTGGTCCTGGTCGGCAGCATACCACCCAGCATACCACTGCTGGCTTGGCTCTGAAGCTAAGCTGGGTTGGTCCTGGTCGGCAGCATACCACCCAGCATACCACTGCTGGCTTGCTTCTGAAGCTAAGCAGGGTTGATCCTTGTCAGCAGCATACCATCCTGCATACCACTGCTGGCTTGGCTCTGAAGCTAAGCAGAGTTGGTCCTGGTCGGTCCCTGGATGGGAGACCAGATGCTGCTGGAAGTGGTTTTGGAGGGCCAGTAGGAGGCACTCTTTCCTCTGGTCTAAAAAATATCCCAATGCCCCAGGGCAGTGATTGGGGACACTGCCCTGTGTAGGGTGTCGTCTTTCAGATGGGATGTTAAACGGGTGTCCTGACTCTGCGGTCATTAAAGATCCCATGGCACTTATCGTAAGAGTAGGGGGTGTTAACCCCGGTGTCCTGTCTAAATTCCCAATCTGGCCCTCATACTATCACAATCACCTAATCATCCCCAGTTTACAATTGGCTCATTCATCCCTCCTCCTCTCCCCTGTAACTATTCCCCAGGCCGTTGGTGTAATTAAAAACGTGTTCTCAGTCAAAATAAATAAATATCACAATGTTTTATGAGTCCATAATCACGATAGGATCAAGGTTGACATCGTCCAACCTTATACACACACACACACACACACACACACACACACCTTATTCTCACAGTGTGAAGGGCCCCACGTTAGTTGGCTACACTTCTCAACTTCCATATGATTTGCAATAGCAACATTGTTTGGCTTGCAGTAAAGCGAAATACAAACTTGTGACCTCTCCTCCCCCTCTTCTAGCCCGTGTGACCGTCCCCGCGTGATAGAGTCCCTACGGGGGGTGGAGGTGGTGGATGTAGCTGCTGGAGGGGCCCACAGTGCCTGCATCACGGCCAGCGGAGAGCTCTACACCTGGGGCAAGGGACGCTACGGACGCCTGGGGCATGGAGATTCTGAGGACCAACTCAAACCCAAACTGGTAAGCTGTGGTTCTCCTCTCCTCTTCTCTCAACTTCTAATCTCTTCACTCAACTTCTCTCACTCTCTAATTGACACACACACACACACACACACACACACAAACACGTCCTGATGCTGAGTGTATCCCTGTCTCTCTGTTGTGGGTCTCTCTCCAGGTGGATGCTCTGCAGGGCCACAGGGTGATAGATGTGGCGTGTGGTAGTGGTGACGCCCAGACTCTTTGTCTGACTGACGATGACATGGTCTGGTCCTGGGGCGACGGAGACTATGGCAAGCTTGGGCGGGGCGGCAGCGACGGCTGCAAGGTCCCCATGAAGGTACAGACCAGACCCGTCCACGAACACCGCAGGTTTCGTCCCAAATCTATTCCTGCTATCAGGGATTACGAATCCCTTTTGGCCCGGCAGTCTAGGGGGGGATGGTAACGAGACCCGTAACATAACTCATGCAAATTATAATAGTGAAAAAGTAAAAGTGAGAACGAAATAATCACAGACAACTAAATTACCTTCAAACACTCAGGGTTTATTTGATAAACACACGGTAAAGGGGGGCAGGAAGAGGGGCTGAGCTGGACCCAAGGAAAGAAACAATATCCAAAAACACCCCTAAGCTAGACTAGACTACTTCTATACAGCTAACTAACTAACCAAAAACACCCCTAAACTAGACTAGCCTACTTCTATACAGCTAACTAACTAACCAAAAACACCCCTAAACTAGACTAGCCTACTTCTATACAGCTAACTAACTAACCAAAACCCCCCTAAGCTAGACTAGCCTACTACTATACAGCTAACTAACTAACCAAAACCCCCCTAAGCTAGACTAGCCTACTACTATACAGCTAACTAACTAACCAAAACCCCCCTAAGCTAGACTAGCCTACTACTATACAGCTAACTAACTAACCAAAACCCCCCTAAGCTAGACTAGCTTACTATAATAACATGGTTAGTGTGTGCTGAAAGACAACAGTAACACAACCTCTTCCAGGTCGTATAATCACATGGTTAGTGTGTGCTGAAAGACAACAGTAACACAACCTCTTCCAGGTCGTATAATCACATGGTTAGTGTGTGCTGATAGACAACAGTAACACAACCTCTTCCAGGTCGTATAATCACATGGTTAGTGTGTGCTGAAAGACAACAGTAACACAACCTCTTCCAGGTCGTATAATCACATGGTTAGTGTGTGCTAAAGGACCAACGATTTCCTGATTACTAACTCTAATTCTGAAGTATATTTTCACCTGTCATCTAACCTACGGTATATTAGCGGTGGCGCGCACAGCAACAAGGAGCAAGGGAGTCATGGAATTAATACCCAAACCCCCTAATCTTTAAAAGTTGAAAATTAAATGTTGAGTTTATTCTGAACATGTTGCCAGTGTTTTAAAGTACCTCGACCATCACCGTTGTGTTGTTTCTCTTCACTTGGCCCTAATAGTCTTCTGTAATATGGTCTATCCCCTACAAACGTGTGCATAATATGGACGCAGACAAAAAGTTATTGAAGGATATATTACCACAGTTGATATAGATCTGTTATTTACCAAAAACAGATAAACTATTGGTAGTTTTGCCACCCTCGTGCACTACGGAAGTAGTGCGCTATAGAGGGAATATGGTGCCGTTTGGAACGTACACACCGTCTCCCCAACATGACTGATCTAACAGCTTTACCCATACCGAGATGTGTGTTTTCCGTCTCATGTCCGAGTGTTACTGTTCTCTCGCTTGTAGATTGATTCTCTGACTGGACTGGGAGTGGTGAAGGTTGACTGTGGCTCCCAGTTCTCTGTCTCTCTCACCAAGTCTGGAGCAGTTTACACCTGGTGAGTAAACTATACATCCTGACCACGGTCAACTGTTACACTGACTATACATCCTGACCACGGTCAACTGTTAGACTAACTATACATCCTGACCACGGTCAACTGTTAGACTGACTATACATCTTGACCACGGTCAACTGTTAGACTGACTATACATCCTGACCACGGTCAACTGTTAGACTAACTATACATCCTGACCACGGTCAACTGTTACACTGACTATACATCCTGACCACGGTCAACTGTTAGACTAACTATACATCCTGACCACGGTCAACTGTTAGACTGACTATACATCTTGACCACGGTCAACTGTTAGACTGACTATACATCCTGACCACGGTCAACTGTTACACTGACTATACATCCTGACCACGGTCAACTGTTAGACTAACTATACATCCTGACCACGGTCAACTGTTAGACTAACTATACATCCTGACCACGGTCAACTGTTAGACTGACTATACATCTTGACCACGGTCAACTGTTAGACTAACTATACATCCTGACCACGGTCAACTGTTAGACTAACTATACATCCTGACCACGGTCAACTGTTAGACTGACTATACATCCTGACCACGGTCAACTGTTAGACTAACTATACATCCTGACCACGGTCAACTGTTACACTAACTATACATCCTGACCACGGTCAACTGTTAGACTGACTATACATCTTGACCACAGTCAACTGTTAGACTAACTATACATCCTGACCACGGTCAACTGTTAGACTGACTATACATCTTGACCACGGTCAACTGTTAGACTGACTATACATCCTGACCACGGTCAACTGTTACACTGACTATACATCCTGACCACAGTCAACTGTTAGACTAACTATACATCCTGACCACGGTCAACTGTTAGACTAACTATACATCCTGACCACGGTCAACTGTTACACTGACTATACATCCTGACCACGGTCAACTGTTAGACTGACTATACATCTTGACCACGGTCAACTGTTAGACTAACTATACATCCTGACCACGGTCAACTGTTAGACTGACTATACATCTTGACCACGGTCAACTGTTAGACTAACTATACATCCTGACCACGGTCAACTGTTAGACTAACTATACATCCTGACCACGGTCAACTGTTAGACTGACTATACATCTTGACCACGGTCAACTGTTAGACTAACTATACATCCTGACCACGGTCAACTGTTAGACTAACTATACATCCTGACCACGGTCAACTGTTAGACTGACTATACATCTTGACCACGGTCAACTGTTAGACTGACTATACATCCTGACCACGGTCAACTGTTACACTGACTATACATCCTGACCACGGTCAACTGTTAGACTAACTATACATCCTGACCACGGTCAACTGTTAGACTAACTATACATCCTGACCACGGTCAACTGTTAGACTGACTATACATCTTGACCACGGTCAACTGTTAGACTAACTATACATCCTGACCACGGTCAACTGTTAGACTGACTATACATCCTGACCACGGTCAACTGTTACACTGACTATACATCCTGACCACGGTCAACTGTTAGACTAACTATACATCCTGACCACGGTCAACTGTTAGACTGACTATACATCTTGACCACGGTCAACTGTTAGACTGACTATACATCCTGACCACGGTCAACTGTTACACTGACTATACATCCTGACCACGGTCAACTGTTAGACTAACTATACATCCTGACCACGGTCAACTGTTAGACTGACTATACATCTTGACCACGGTCAACTGTTAGACTAACTATACATCCTGACCACGGTCAACTGTTAGTAGACTAACTATACATCCTTACCACGGTCAACTGTTAGACTAACTATAAATCCTGACCACGGTCAACTGTTAGACTAACTATACATCCTGACCACGGTCAACTGTTAGACTGACTATACATCTTGACCACGGTCAACTGTTAGACTGACTATACATCCTGACCACGGTCAACTGTTACACTGACTATACATCCTGACCACGGTCAACTGTTAGACTAACTAAACATCCTGACCACGGTCAACTGTTAGACTAACTATACATCCTGACCACGGTCAACTGTTAGACTGACTATACATCTTGACCACGGTCAACTGTTAGACTAACTATACATCCTGACCACGGTCAACTGTTAGTAGACTAACTATACATCCTGACCACGGTCAACTGTTAGACTAACTATACATCCTGACCACGGTCAACTGTTAGACTGACTATACATCTTGACCACAGTCAACTGTTAGACTAACTATACATCCTGACCACGGTCAACTGTTAGACTGACTATACATCTTGACCACGGTCAACTGTTAGACTGACTATACATCCTGACCACGGTCAACTGTTACACTGACTATACATCCTGACCACGGTCAACTGTTAGACTAACTATACATCCTGACCACGGTCAACTGTTAGACTAACTATACATCCTGACCACGGTCAACTGTTAGACTGACTATACATCCTGACCACGGTCAACTGTTAGACTGACTATACATCCTGACCACGGTCAACTGTTAGACTGACTATACATCCTGACCACGGTCAACTGTTACACTGACTATACATCCTGACCACGGTCAACTGTTAGACTAACTATACATCCTGACCACGGTCAACTGTTACACTAACTATACATCCTGACCACGGTCAACTGTTAGTAGACTAACTATACATCCTGACCACGGTCAACTGTTACACTGACTATACATCCTGACCACGGTCAACTGTTACACTGACTATACATCCTGACCACGGTCAACTGTTACACTGACTATACATCCTGACCACAGTCAACTGTTAGACTGACTATACATCCTGACCACGGTCAACTGTTAGTAGACTAACTATACATCCTGATCACAGTCAACTGTTACACTGACTATACATCTTGACCACAGTCAACTGTTAGACTGACTATACATCCTGACCACGGTCAACTGTTAGTAGACTAACTATACATCCTGATCACAGTCAACTGTTCCACTGACTATACATCTTGACCACAGTCAACTGTTAGACTGACTATACATCCTGACCACGGTCAACTGTTAGTAGACTGACTATGCATCCTGACCACGGTCAACTGTTAGACTAACTATACATCCTGACCACTGTCAACTGTTAGACTGACTATACATCCTGACCACGGTCAACTGTTAGTAGACTAACTATACATCCTGACCACGGTCAACTGTTACACTGACTATACATCCTGACCACAGTCAACTGTTACACTGACTATACATCCTGACCACGGTCAACTGTTAGACTGACTATACATCTTGACCACAGTCAACTGTTACACTGACTATACATCCTGACCACGGTCAACTGTTAGTAGACTGACTATGCATCCTGACCACGGTCAACTGTTAGACTAACTATACATCCTGACCACTGTCAACTGTTAGACTGACTATACATCCTGACCACGGTCAACTGTTAGTAGACTAACTATACATCCTGACCACGGTCAACTGTTACACTGACTATACATCCTGACCACAGTCAACTGTTACACTGACTATACATCTTGACCACAGTCAACTGTTACACTGACTATACATCCTGACCACGGTCAACTGTTAGTAGACTAACTATACATCCTGACCACAGTCAACTGTTACACTGACTATACATCCTGACCACGGTCAACTGTTACACTGACTATACATCCTGACCACAGTCAACTGTTAGACTGACTATACATCCTGACCACGGTCAACTGTTAGTAGACTAACTATACATCCTGACCACGGTCAACTGTTACACTGACTATACATCCTGACCACAGTCAACTGTTACACTGACTATACATCTTGACCACAGTCAACTGTTACACTGACTATACATCCTGACCACGGTCAACTGTTAGTAGACTAACTATACATCCTGACCACGGTCAACTGTTACACTGACTATACATCCTGACCACAGTCAACTGTTACACTGACTATACATCCTGACCACGGTCAACTGTTACACTGACTATACATCCTGACCACGGTCAACTGTTACACTGACTATACATCCTGACCACGGTCAACTGTTAGACTAACTATACATCCTGACCACGGTCAACTGTTACACTGACTATACATCCTGACCACTGTCAACTGTTACACTGACTATACATCCTGACCACGGTCAACTGTTACACTGACTATACATCCTGACCACGGTCAACTGTTAGACTGACTATACATCTTGACCACAGTCAACTGTTAGACTAACTATACATCCTGACCACGGTCAACTGTTACACTGACTATACATCCTGACCACGGTCAACTGTTACACTGACTATACATCCTGACCACAGTCAACTGTTAGAGGATGAATTAGGGTTAAGTACCGGGGTATCAATGACAACCACCTGTATAAAACTATGTGTGTTTTCAGGGGTAAAGGTGACTACCACCGGCTGGGTCACGGTTCTGATGACCATGTACGGCGACCCAGACAGGTCCAGGGCCTGCAGGGGAAGAAGGTCATTGCCATAGCAACGGGGTCACTCCACTGTGTCTGCTGCACTGAGGATGGTAGGGAATTACTGATTTATTTGTTTTCTGTCTGTTTTGAAACGGTGTTCTTGACCAGTATTTTTACACTATCAAGATGTATTTAAGTCCTAATTACACTTCCCTACCACCTGTCTACTACTACTACCATCTGTCTACTACTACCACCACCTGTCTACTACCACCACCACCTGTCTACTACTACTACCACCTGTCTACTACTACTACCACCTGTCTACTACTACTACCATCTGTCTACTACTACCACCACCTGTCTACTACCACCACCTGTCTACTACTACTACCACCTGTCTACTACTACTACCACCTGTCTACTACTACTACCACCTGTCTACTACCTCTACCACCTGTCTACTACCACTACCACCTGTCTACTACCACCACCACCTGTCTACTACCACCACCTGTCTACTACTACCACCACCTGTCTACTACTACTACCACCTGTCTACTACTACTACCACCTGTCTACTACCACTACCACCTGTCTACTACTACTACCACCTGTCTACTACTTCTACCACCTGTCTACTACCACTACCACCTGTCTACTACTACTACCACCTGTCTACTACTACCACCACCTGTCTACTACCACCACCTGTCTACTACCACCACCTGTCTACTACCACCACCACCTGTCTACTACTACCACCATCGCCTGTCTACTACTACCACCACCTGTCTACTACCAGCTGTCTACTACTACTACCTCCACCTGCCTACTACTGCCACCACCTGTCTACTACTACTACTACCACCTGTCTACTACCAGCTGTCTACTACTACTGCCTCCACCTGTCTGCTACTACCACCACCTGTCTACTACTACCACCACCTGTCTACTACTACCACCACCTGTCTACTACTACCACCACCACCTGTCTACTACTACCACCACCTGTCTACTACCAGCTGTCTACTACTACTACCTCCACCTGTCTACTACTGCCACCACCTGTCTACTACTACTACTACCACCTGTCTACTACTACCTCCACCTGTCTACTACTACTGCCACCACCTGTCTACTACTACCTCTACCTGTCTACTACCACCACCTGTCTACTACTACCACCACCTGTCTACTACTACCGCCACCTGTCTACTACTACTGCCACCACCTGTCTACTACTACCTCTACCTGTCTACTACCACCACCTGTCTACTACTACCACCACCTGTCTACTACTACTACCACCTATCTACTACCACCACCTGTCTACTACTACTACTACCACCTGTCTACTACTACTACCACCACCTGTCTACTACTACCACCACCTGTCTACTACTACTACCACCTATCTACTACCACCACCTGTCTACTACTACCACCACCTGTCTACTACTACCACCACCTGTCTACTACTACTACCACCTGTCTATCTACTACTGTATTACTACTATTACAGTGTGTCTGTGCCATGGTATCTGTAGCTGTGTTTGTGTCCGTCTCAGGAGAAGTGTACACGTGGGGTGATAATGACGAGGGCCAGCTAGGAGACGGGACCACTAACGCCATCCAGAGGCCTCGTCTTGTCGCTGCGTTGCAGGGGAAGAAGATCAACAGGGTGGCCTGTGGCTCTGCCCACACACTGGCCTGGTCCACCTCCAAACCTTCCAATGGAGGGAAACTTCCTGGTCAGGTAACTACTGGACGTTATAACTTCCTGGTCAGGTAACTACTGGACGTTATAACTTCCTGGTCAGGTAACTACTGGACGTTATAACTTCCTGGTCAGGTGACTACTGGACGTTATAACTACCTGGTCAGGTGACTACTGGACAATATAATGTGGGTGATCTCTAATCTGTGTTTATAATGTGGGTGATCTCTAATCTGTGTTTATAATGTGGGGGATCTCTAATCTGTGTTTATAATGTGGGGGATCTCTAATCTGTGTTTATAATGTGGGGGATCTCTAATCTGTGTTTATAATGTGGGGGATCTCTAATCTGTGTTTATAATGTGGGGGATCTCTAATCTGTGTTTATAATGTGGGGGATCTAATCTGTTGTAACGTGGGTGGTGTAACGTGTAATGTGGGTGGTGTAACGTGTGTAACGTGGGTGGTGTAACGTGTGTTGTTAATGCGTGTACCGCGGGAGGTGTGACGTGTGTTGTTAACGTGTGTAACGCGGGTGGTGTGACGTGCGTTGTTAACGCGTATACCATGGTGGTGTAACGTGTGTAACGCGGGTGGTGTAACATGTGTTGTTAAATCAAATTAAATGTTGGTGTAACGTGTGTAACGTGGGTGGTGTAACGTGTAATGTGGGTGGTGTAACGTGTGTTGTTAACGTGTGTATTGTGGGTGGTATAACGTGTGTTCCGTGGGTGGTGTAACGTGTGTTAACGTGTGTAACGTGGGTGGTATAACGTGTGTTGTTAGCGTGTAACGTGGCTGGTGTAACGTGGGTGGTGTAACGTGTTGTTAACGTGTGTAACGTGGGTGGTATAACGTGTGTTGTTAACGTGTGTACAGTGGGTGGTGTAACGTGTGTTATTAACGCGTGTAACGTGGGTGGTGTAACGTGGGTGGTGTAACGTGTGTTGTTAACGCGTGTAACGTGGGTGGTGTAACATGTGTTGTTAACGCGTGTAACGTGGGTGGTGTAACGTGTGTTGTTAACGTGTGTAACGTGGGTGGTGTGACGTGTGTTGTTAACGTGTGTACCGTGGGTGGTGTAACGTGTGTTAACACGTGTACCGTGGGTGGTGTAACGTGTGTTGTTAATGCGTGTAACGTGGGTGGTGTAACGTGTGTTAACGCGTGCACCGTGGGTGGTGTAACGTGTGTTGTTAACGCGTGTAACGTGGGTGGTGTAACGTGGGTGGTGTAACGTGTGTAACGTGGGTGGTGTAACGTGTGTTGTTAACGCGTGTGACGTGTGTTGTTAACGTGTGTACCGTGGGTGGTGTAACGTGTGTTAACGTGTGTAACGTGGGTGGTTTAACGTGTGTTGTTAACGTGTGTACCGTGGGTGGTGTAACGTGTGTTGTTAACGCGTGTACCGTGGGTGGTGTAACGTGTGTTGTTAACGCGTGTACCGTGGGTGGTGTAACGTGTGTTGTTAACGCGTGTACAGTGGGTGTTGTAACGTGTGTTGTTAACGCATGTACCTTGGGTGGTGTAACGTGTGTTGTTAACGCGTGTACCGTGGGTGGTGTAACGTGTGTTGTTAACGCGTGTAACGTGGGTGGTGTAACGTGTGTTGTTAACGTGTGTAACGTGGGTGGTGTAACGTGTGTTGTTAACGTGTGTACCGTGGGTGGTGTAACGTGTGTTAACACGTGTAACGTGGGTGGTGTAACGTGTGTTGTTAATGCGTGTAACGTGGGTGGTGTAACGTGTGTTAACGTGTGTAACGTGGGTGGTGTAACGTGTGTTGTTAACGCGTGTGACGTGTGTTGTTAACGTGTGTACCGTGGGTGGTGTAACGTGTGTTAACGTGTGTAACGTGGGTGGTTTAACGTGTGTACCGTGGGTGGTGTAACGTGTGTTGTTAACGCGTGTACCGTGGGTGGTGTAACGTGTGTTGTTAACGCGTGTACCGTGGGTGGTGTAACGTGTGTAACGTGGGTGGTGTAACGTGTGTTGTTAACGCGTGTCCTCTCTCTCCCAGGTGCCCATGGAATACAACCACCTCCAGGAGATTCCCATCATGTCTCTGAGGAACAGACTGCTACTGCTGCACCACATATCGGAGCTCTTCTGTCCCTGTATCCCCATGTTTGATCTGGAGGGCCGGCTGGGGCAGACCGCACACGGACCTGCCCTAGGGTTTAACACACTACGGGGCATACTCATCTCGCAGGGCAAGGTAGGGGGACATTTAGAACAGACACACAGAGATGGGCTGTATGAGGTAGTTTACCAGGATCCCCAGTAGCTGTGTTAGGTAGTTTACCAGGATCTCCAGTAGCTGTATTAGGTAGTTTACCAGGATCCCCAGTAGCTGTATGAGGTAGTTTACCAGGATCCCCAGTAGCTGTATGGGGTAGTTTACTAGGATCCCCAGTAGCTGTATGAGGTAGTTTACTAGGATCCCCAGTAGCTGTATGAGGTAGTTTACCAGGATCTCCAGTAGCTGTATTAGGTAGTTTACTATGATCCCCAGTAGCTGTGTTAGGTAGTTTACTAGGATCCCCAGTATTAGGTAGTTTACCAGGATCCCCAGTAGCTGTATGAGGTAGTTTACTAGGATCCCCAGTAGCTGTATGGGGTAGTTTACCAGGATCCCCAGTAGCTGTATTAGGTAGTTTACCAGGATCCCCAGTAGCTGTATGAGGTAGTTTACCAGGATCCCCAGTAGCTGTGTTAGGTAGTTTACTAGGATCCCCAGTAGCTGTATGGGGTAGTTTACTAGGATCCCCAGTAGCTGTATTAGGTAGTTTACCAGGATCCCCAGTAGCTGTATTAGGTAGTTTACTAGGATCCCCAGTAGCTGTATGAGGTAGTTTACCAGGATCCCCAGTAGCTGTATTAGGTAGTTTACCAGGATCCCCAGTAGCTGTATGAGGTAGTTTACTAGGATCCCCAGTAGCTGTATGAGGTAGTTTACTAGGATCCCCAGTAGCTGTATGAGGTCCTGAGCACAGTGTTGTTGTAAATGCTGTTCTCCAGTACATACAGATGTACTGAGGACAGTGTTGTTGTAAATGCTGTTCTCCAGTACATACAGATGTCCTGAGGACAGTGTTGTTGTAAATGCTGTTCTCCAGTACATACAGATGTCCTGAGGACAGTGTTGTTGTAAATGCTGTTCTCCAGTACATACAGATGTCCTGAGGACAGTGTTGTTGTAATGGCTGTTCTCCAGTACATACAGATGTCCTGAGGACAGTGTTGTTGTAATGGCTGTTCTCCAGTACATAAAGATGTCCCGAGGACAGTGTTGTTGTAAGGGCTGTTCTCCAGTACATACAGATGTCCTGAGGACAGTGTTGTTGTAAATGCTGTTCTCCAGTACATACAGATGTCCTGAGGACAGTGTTGTTGTAAGGGCTGTTCTCCAGTACATACAGATGTCCTGAGCATAGTGTTGTTTCTCTCCTCAGGAAGCAGCGTTCCGGAAGGTAGTCCAGGCCACCATGGTGAGAGACAGACAGCATGGACCTGTAGTGGAACTCAACAGGATACAGGTAGGAATCGGACTATTTGAAAAACCTACTCAGATGAACACTAGCAAGCTTTCAGAGATTCCTCCTAAATGCTCTGTCTCGCTCTCTGTCTCGCTCTCTGTCTCGCTCTCTGTCTCGCTCTCTGTCTCGCTCTCTGTCTCGCTCTCTGTCTCGCTCTCTGTCTCGCTCTCTGTCTCGCTCTCTGTCTCGCTCTCTGTCTCGCTCTCTGTCTCGCTCTCTGTCTCGCTCTCTGTCTCTGTCTCTCTCTCTCTCTCTCTCTCTCTCTCTCGTCTGGTTTCAGTGTTATAAGCAGATATCTGTGTGATGTGTGAACCATGCATGTCAGTCGATGTTGGGTTCCTCGTCTGTTCCAAATAGCACCCTATTCCATTTATAAAACACTACTATAGGGCCCATAAGGTTCAGGCCAAAAGTAGTGCACTACATAGGGAATAGGGTGCTATTTGGAATGCACGCCTGGTATAGCCATTCCCCCTCCCAGAGCCTCGGTCCAGGCCACTGGGCCGCCACTGACCCCCTGCTGGGCTGGCTGGATGCCTGGTGGAGGGAGCTGTCACTTTGAACACATCACACCCATCACTCCTGCAGACTCTGTACCGCACTGAGCGGAAGAGCCTGGAGAGATAACCATCTTTCTCTTCCTCCTCCTCTCCTCCTCCCCCTCCAGGTCAAGCGGTCTCGTAGTAAAGGAGGTTTGGCAGGTCCAGACGGGACCAAGTCAGTGTTTGGTCAGATGTGTGCCAAAATGAGCTCCTTCAGCCCAGACAGCCTGCTGCTGCCTCACCGCGTCTGGAAGGTCAAGTTTGTGGGTAGGTTGTTAGGTTCCTCCTCAGTAGGTTATTAGGTTCCTCCTCAGTAGGTTATTAGGTTCCTCCTCAGTAGGTTGTTAGGTTCCTCCTCAGTAGGTTGTTAGGTTCCTCCTCAGTAGTTAGTGGGTAGGTTATTAGGTTCCTCCTCAGTAGGTTGTTAGGTTCCTCCTCAGTAGTTAGTGGGTAGGTTGTTAGGTTCCTCCTCAGTAGGTTGTTAGGTTCCTCCTCAGTAGGTTATTAGGTTCCTCCTCAGTAGGTTATTAGGTTCATCCTCAGTAGTTAGTGGGTAGGTTGTTAGGTTCCTCCTCAGTAGGTTATTAGGTTCCTCCTCAGTAGGTTATTAGGTTCCTCCTCAGTAGTTAGTGGGTAGGTTGTTAGGTTCCTTCTCAGTAGGTTATTAGGTTCCTCCTCAGTAGGTTGTTAGGTTCATCCTCAGTAGTTAGTGGGTAGGTTGTTAGGTTCCTCCTCAGTAGGTTATTAGGTTCCTCCTCAGTAGGTTATTAGGTTCCTCCTCAGTAGTTAGTGGGTAGGTTGTTAGGTTCATCCTCAGTAGTTAGTGGGTAGGTTGTTAGGTTCCTCCTCAGTAGGTTATTAGGTTCCTCCTCAGTAGGTTGTTAGGTTCCTCCTCAGTAGGTTGTTAGGTTCCTCCTCAGTAGGTTATTAGGTTCCTCCTCAGTAGGTTGTTAGGTTCCTCCTCAGTAGGTTGTTAGGTTCCTCCTCAGTAGGATGTTAGGTTCCTCCTCAGTAGGTTGTTAGGTTCCTCCTCAGTAGGTTGTTAGGTTCCTCCTCAGTAGGTTGTTAGGTTCCTCAGTAGGTTATTAGGTTCCTCCTCAGTAGGTTGTTAGGTTCTCCTCCTCCTCAGTAGGTTGTTAGGTTCCTCCTCAGTAGGTTGTTAGGTTCCTCCTCAGTAGGTTGTTAGGTTCCTCAGTAGGTTATTAGGTTCCTCCTCAGTAGGTTGTTAGGTTCCTCCTCAGTAGGTTGTTAGGTTCCTCCTCAGTAGGTTGTTAGGTTCCCCCTCAGTAGGTTGTTAGGTTCCTCCTCAGTAGTTAGTGGGTAGGTTATTAGGTTCCTCCTCAGTAGGTTGTTAGGTTCCTCCTCAGTAGTTAGTGGGTAGGTTATTAGGTTCCTCCTCAGTAGGTTGTTAGGTTCCCCCTCAGTAGGTTGTTAGGTTCCTCCTCAGTAGGTTGTTAGGTTCCTCAGTAGGTTATTAGGTTCCTCCTCAGTAGGTTGTTAGGTTCCTCCTCAGTAGGTTGTTAGGTTCCTCCTCAGTAGGTTATTAGGTTCCTCCTCGGTAGGTTATTAGGTTCCTCCTCAGTAGGTTGTTAGGTTCCTCCTCAGTAGGTTGTTAGGTTCATCCTCAGTAGTTAGTGGGTAGGTTGTTAGGTTCCTCCTCAGTAGGTTGTTAGGTTCCCCCTCAGTAGGTTGTTAGGTTCCTCCTCAGTAGGTTGTTAGGTTCCTCCTCAGTAGGTTATTAGATTCCTCCTCAGTAGTTAGTGGGTAGGTTGTTAGGTTCCTCCTCAGTAGGTTGTTAGGTTCCTCCTCAGTAGGTTGTTAGGTTCCTCCTCAGTAGGTTGTTAGGTTCCTCCTCAGTGGGTTGTTAGGTTCCTCCTCAGTAGTTAGTGGGTAGGTTGTTAGGTTCCTCCTCAGTAGGTTGTTAGGTTCCTCCTCAGTAGGTTGTTAGGTTCCTCCTCAGTAGGTTGTTAGCTTCCTCCTCAGTAGGTGGTTAGGTTCCTCCTCAGTAGGTTGTTAGGTTCCTCCTCAGTAGGTTGTTAGGTTCCTCCTCAGTAGGTTGTTAGGTTCCTCCTCAGTAGGTGGTTAGGTTCCTCCTCAGTAGGTTGTTAGGTTCCTCCTCAGTAGGTTGTTAGGTTCCTCCTCAGTAGTTAGTGGGTAGGTTATTAGGTTCCTCCTCAGTAGGTTGTTAGGTTCCTCCTCAGTAGGTTGTTTAGGTTCCTCCTCAGTAGGTTGTTAGGTTCCTCCTCAGTAGGTTGTTAGGTTCCTCAGTAGGTTATTAGGTTCCTCCTGAGTAGGTTGTTTAGGTTCCTCCTCAGTAGTTAGTGGGTAGGTTGTTAGGTTCCTCCTCAGTAGTTAGTGGGTAGGTTGTTAGGTTCCCCCTCAGTAGGTTGTTAGGTTCCTCCTCAGTAGTTAGTGGGTAGGTTGTTAGGTTCCTCCTCAGTAGTTAGTGGGTAGGTTATTAGGTTCCCCCTCAGTAGGTTGTTAGGTTCCTCCTCAGTAGTTAGTGGGTAGGTTATTAGGTTCCCCCTCAATAGGTTGTTAGGTTCCTCCTCAGTAGGTTGTTAGGTTCCTCCTCAGTAGGTTGTTAGGTTCCTCCTCAGTAGTTAGTGGGTAGGTTGTTAGGTTCCTCCTCAGTAGGTTGTTAGGTTCCTCCTCAGTAGTTAGTGGGTAGGTTATTAGGTTCCTCCTCAGTAGGTTGTTAGGTTCCTCCTCAGTAGTTAGTGGGTAGGTTATTAGGTTCCCCCTCAGTAGGTTGTTAGGTTCCTCCTCAGTAGTTAGTGGGTAGGTTGTTAGGTTCCTCCTCAGTAGGTTGTTAGGTTCCTCCTCAGTAGGTTGTTAGGTTCCTCCTCAGTAGGTTGTTAGGTTCCTCCTCAGTAGTTAGTGGGTAGGTTATTAGGTTCCCCCTCAGTAGGTTGTTAGGTTCCTCCTCAGTAGTTAGTGGGTAGGTTGTTAGGTTCCTCCTCAGTAGGTTGTTAGGTTCCTCCTCAGTAGGTTGTTAGGTTCCTCCTCAGTAGGTTGTTAGGTTCCTCCTCAGTAGTTAGTGGGTAGGTTGTTAGGTTCCTCCTCAGTAGGTTGTTAGGTTCCTCCTCAGTAGTTAGTGGGTAGGTTGTTAGGTTCCTCCTCAGTAGTTAGTGGGTAGGTTGTTAGGTTCCTCCTCAGTAGGTTGTTAGGTTCCTCCTCAGTAGGTTGTTAGGTTCCTCCTCAGTAGGTTGTTAGGTTCATCCTCATGAGAGCGTGACACACATTCCTTTCTATGTACTGTTGGAGTCTACTTTCGTAACTGGAGGGTGTGTGTTGCTTCTCACCACTCTGACTTATCTGAGCATTAGGATTGGGGAAATATGCTTGTGGTTAGGTGTTAGCAATGGGGTTAGGTGTTAGGAATGTGGTTAGGTGTTAGCAATGGGGTTAGGTGTTAGGAATGTGGTTAGGTGTTAGCAATGGGGTTAGGTGTTAGGAATGTGGTTAGGTGTTAGCAATGTGGTTAGGTGTTAGGAATGTGGTTAGGCGTGTGGTTAGGAATGTGGTTAGGTGTCAGGAATGTGGTTAGGTGTTAGGAATGTGGTTAGGTGTTAGGAATGTGGTTAGGCGTGTGGTTAGGAATGTGGTTAGGTGTTAGGAATGGGGTTAGGTGTTAGGAATGTGGTTAGGCGTTAGGAATGTGGTTAGGCGTTAGGAATGGGGTTACGTGTTAGGAATGTGGTTAGGTGTTAGGAATGTGGTTAGGTGTTAGGAATGTGGTTAGGTGTTAGGAATGTGGTTACGTGTTAGGAATGTGGTTAGGTGTTAGGAATGTGGTTAGGAATGTGGTTAGGGGTTTGGAATGTGGTTAGGTGTTAGGAATGTGGTTAGGGGTTAGGAATGTGGTTAGGGGTTAGGAATGGGGTTAGGGGTTAGGAATGTGGTTAGGAATGTGGTTTGGCATTAGGAATGGGGTTAGGTGTTAGGAATGTGGTTTGGAATGTGGTTTGGCATTAGGAATGTGGTTAGGTGTTAGGAATGTGGTTAGGTGTTAGGAATGTGGTTAGGTGTTAGGAATGTGGTTTGGCGTTAGGAATGTGGTTAGGTGTTAGGAATGTAGTTAGGAGTGTGGTTAGGAATGGGGTTAGGTGTTAGGAATGTGGTTAGGTGTTAGGAATGTGGTTAGGTGTTAGGAATGTGGTTAGGCGTTAGGAATGTGGTAAGGCGTTAGGAATGTGGTTAGGTGTTAGGAATGTGGTTAGGTGTTAGGAATGTGGTTAGGCGTTAGGAATGTGGTTAGGTGTTAGGAATGTGGTTAGGCGTGTGGTTAGGAATGTGGTTAGATGTTAGGAATGTGGTTAGGTGTTAGGAATGTGGTTAGGTGTTAGGAATGTGGTTAGGCGTGTGGTTAGGAATGTGGTTAGGTGTTAGGAATGGGGTTAGGTGTTAGGAATGTGGTTAGGCGTTAGGAATGTGGTTAGGCGTTAGGAATGGGGTTACGTGTTAGGAATGTGGTTAGGTGTTAGGAATGTGGTTAGGTGTTAGGAATGTGGTTAGGTGTTAGGAATGTGGTTACGTGTTAGGAATGTGGTTAGGTGTTAGGAATGTGGTTAGGAATGTGGTTAGGGTTTTGGAATGTGGTTAGGTGTTAGGAATGTGGTTAGGGGTTAGGAATGTTGTTAGGGGTTAGGAATGTGGTTAGGGGTTAGGAATGGGGTTAGGGGTTAGGAATGTGGTTAGGAATGTGGTTTGGCATTAGGAATGGGGTTAGGTGTTAGGAATGTGGTTTGGAATGTGGTTTGGCATTAGGAATGTGGTTAGGTGTTAGGAATGTGGTTAGGTGTTAGGAATGTGGTTAGGTGTTAGGAATGTGGTTAGGTGTTAGGAATGTGGTTTGGCGTTAGGAATGTGGTTAGGTGTTAGGAATGTAGTTAGGAGTGTGGTTAGGAATGGGGTTAGGTGTTAGGAATGTGGTTAGGTGTTAGGAATGTGGTTAGGTGTTAGGAATGTGGTTAGGCGTTAGGAATGTGGTAAGGCGTTAGGAATGTGGTTAGGTGTTAGGAATGTGGTTAGGCGTTAGGAATGTGGTTAGGTGTTAGGAATGTGGTTAGGCGTTAGGAATGTGGTAAGGCGTTAGGAATGTGGTTAGGTGTTAGGAATGTGGTTAGGTGTTAGGAATGTGGTTAGGTGTTAGGAATGTGGTTAGGCGTTAGGAATGTGGTTAGGCGTTAGGAATGGGGTTAGGAATTTGGGAAGGGTGCCAAAAAAATATCTGCAGTATTGAAGGTGCTGAAGAACACATTGGCCTCCATCATCAGGCCTTTATGGTGGAGGTATTATTACCTATGTTCTCTAAAAATCTGTTTTTGCTTTGTCGTTATAGGGTAATGTTATAGGGTAATGTTATAGGGTAATGTTATAGGGTAATGTTATAGGGGTAATATTATAGGGTAATGTTATAGGGTAATGTTATAGGGTAATGTTATAGGGTAATGTTATAGGGTAATGTGTGTAGGTTGATGTGGGAATAGTCAAGTGGTCTGAATTCTTTCCGAATTGACTGTGCTATCAGATATAGGACAGACACTGAAGAACACACTTCCTTTAGATTTTTGTTCTGTTATTCAATGTGTCTCTATTGGCTAATAGCAGTAAGGACTGTCTGTTATTCAATGTGTTTCTATGGGCTAATAGCAGTAAGGACTATCTGTTATTCAATGTGTTTCTATGGGCTATCTGTTATTCAATGTGTTTCTATGGGCTAATAGCAGTAAGGACTATCTGTTATTCACTGTGTTTCTATGGGCTAATAGCAGTAAGGACTATCTGTTATTCACTGTGTTTCTATTGGCTAATAGCAGTAAGGACTATCTGTTACTCAATGTGTTTCTATGGGCTAATAGCAGTAAGGACTATCTGTTACTCAATGTGTTTCTATTGGCTAATAGCAGTAAGGACTATCTGTTATTCACTGTGTTTCTATGGGCTAATAGCAGTAAGGACTATCTGTTATTCACTGTGTTTCTATGGGCTAATAGCAGTAAGGACTATCTGTTATTCACTGTGTTTCTATGGGCTAATAGCAGTAAGGACTATCTGTTATTCAATGTGTTTCTATGGGCTAATAGCAGTAAGGACTATCTGTTATTCAATGTGTTTCTATTGGCTAATAGCAGTAAGGACTATCTGTTATTCATTGTGTTTCTATTGGCTAATAGCAGTAAGGACTATCTGTTATTCAATGTGTTTCTATTGGCTAATAGCAGTAAGGACTATCTGTTATTCAATGTGTTTCTATTGGCTAATAGCAGTAAGGACTGTCTGTTATTCAATGTGTTTCTATTGGCTAATAGCAGTAAGGACTATCTGTTATTCACTGTGTTTCTATTGGCTAATAGCAGTAAGGACTATCTGTTATTCAATGTGTTTCTATGGGCTAATAGCAGTAAGGACTATCTGTTATTCAATGTGTTTCTATGGGCTAATAGCAGTAAGGACTATCTGTTATTCAATGTGTTTCTATTGGCTAATAGCAGTAAGGACAATGTGTTTCTATTGGCTAATAGCAGTAAGGCCAAATTCAATGTTTCATCAAAAACATGTTTTATATATATTTTGTTTTAAACCTTAAGGGGTCCTAAAATTCTAAATGAAATAGCTGAATGATACTTGGTTCTGACCATGTTAAAACAACAATTCCATGTTATCTTAGTTAGAACCTCCCCCAGAGGGTTTTAAGGGGTGTCTGTTATAAAGGTTCTATCGTCTAAAGCATCTGACCAAGAACAGGAAACAATATTGTGTTTCAGCTTTAGTGGAATTTTCCGCTCTGTCTGACCTTACATTCCTCCTTTGCGTTCTGTATCAAATATTTTTTTAGATAGGCTATAGCAAATAGGATAATTACTCTGCCCTGCTCTTTGAGATGCCATTCTTTACTGGGGGGCGCCGTTCAAGTAGGAGGATCACTCTGCCCTGCTCTGTGAGACGCCATTCTTTACTGCGGGGCGCCGTTCAAGTAGGAGGATCACTCTGCCCTGCTCTGTGAGATGCCATTCTTTACTGCGGGGCGCCGTTCAAGTAGGATAATCACTCTGCCCTGCTCTTTGAGATGCCATTCTTTACTGCGGGGCGCCGTTCAAGTAGGAGAATCACTCTGCCCTGCTCTGTGAGACGCCATTCTTTACTGCGGGGCCGTTCAAGTAGGATAATCACTCTGCCCTGCTCTGTGAGACACCATTCTTTACTAGGGGCGCCGTTTAAGTAGGAGAATCACTCTGCCCTGCTCTGTGAGACGCCATTCTTTACTGCGGGGCGCCGTTCAAGTAGGATAATCACTCTGCCCTGCTCTGTGAGACGCCATTCTTTACTGGGGGGCGCCGTTCAAGTAGGAGAATCACTCTGCCCTGCTCTGTGAGACGCCATTCTTTACTGCGGGGCGACGTTCAAGTTCAAATAGGCTGAACCATCATGTCACGTCACCATATCATCACCATTGACGATGGCTGTCAATCATTGTCGATAGACGATGCAGTTGTAACATCGCCCCAACTCTGTGGATGACTGTGGCAGGGGCTACAGTGAGTCTATAATAGAGATCTATGTGTGTGTGTGTCCTCTGCTAGGTGAGTCTGTGGATGACTGTGGCAGGGGCTACAGTGAGTCTATAATAGAGATGTGTCTGTGTGTGTGTCCTCTGCTAGGTGAGTCTGTGGATGACTGTGGCGGGGGCTACAGTGAGTCTATAATAGAGATCTATGTGTGTGTGTCCTCTGCTAGGTGAGTCTGTGGATGACTGTGGCAGGGGCTACAGTGAGTCTATAATAGAGATCTATGTGTGTGTGTCCTCTGCTAGGTGAGTCTGTGGATGACTGTGGCAGGGGCTACAGTGAGTCTATAATAGAGATGTGTCTGTGTGTGTGTCCTCTGCTAGGTGAGTCTGTGGATGACTGTGGCGGGGGCTACAGTGAGTCTATAATAGAGATCTATGTGTGTGTGTCCTCTGCTAGGTGAGTCTGTGGATGACTGTGGCAGGGGCTACAGTGAGTCTATAATAGAGATCTATGTGTGTGTGTCCTCTGCTAGGTGAGTCTGTGGATGACTGTGGCGGGGGCTACAGTGAGTCTATAATAGAGATCTATGTGTGTATGTGTGTGTGTGTCCTCTGCTAGGTGAGTCTGTGGATGACTGTGGCGGGGGCTACAGTGAGTCTATAATAGAGATCTATGTGTGTATGGGTGTGTGTGTCCTCTGCTAGGTGAGTCTGTGGATGACTGTGGCGGGGGCTACAGTGAGTCTATAATAGAGATCTGTGTGTGTATGTGTGTGTGTGTCCTCTGCTAGGTGAGTCTGTGGATGACTGGTGGGGGCTACAGTGAGTCTATAATAGAGATCTGTGTGTGTGTGTGTGTCCTCTGCTAGGTGAGTCTATAATAGAGATGTGTGTGTGTGTGTCCTCTGCTAGGTGAGTCTGTGGATGACTGTGGCGGGGGCTACAGTGAGTCCATAGCAGAAATGTGTGAGGAGCTCCAGAACGGTCTGACCCCTCTCCTCATCGTGACCCCTAATGGACGAGACGAGTCAGGAGCGAACAGAGACTGTTTCCTGCTCAACCCTGCAGCCAAGTCAGCTCTGCATATGAACATGTTCAGATTCTTAGGTAGGTATCCTCTCCCTCCGCTCCCTGACCCCTGACCCCTGCAGCCAAGTCAGCTCTGTACCTAACTATGTTCAGATTCCTGGGGGAAGTATAGCCCTAAACCAGGGCTCTCCAACCCTGTTCCTGGAGAGAGACCCTCCTGTAGATTTTAACTCCAACCCTGTTCCTGGAGAGAGACCCTCCTGTAGGTTTTAACTCCGACCCTGTTCCTGGAGAGAGACCCTCCTGTAGGTTTTAACTCCAACCCTGTTCCTGGAGAGATACCCTCCTGTAGGTTTTAACTCCGACCCTGTTCCTGGAGAGATACCCTCCTGTATGTTTTAACTCCTGAAATGTCGGTTAATCGCTCAGCACTACCATCCGGGCAGTTCGTCCTCAGTCTCAACCCTAACCCAGTCTAATAGAGATGTAAAACGTTTGACCTCTGTCATTGCCAACAAAGGGTAGATAACAAAGTATTGAGATGCGTTTTGGTCAATAACAAAAGTTTATTTTCCACCATAATTTGCAAATAAATTCATTAAACATCCTACAATGTGATTTTCTGGGGGAAAAATTCTCATTTTGTCTGTCATAGATGAAGTGTACATATGATAAAAATTACAGGCCTCTCTCATCTTTTTAAGTGGGAGAACTTGCACAATTGGTGGCTGACTTAATACTTTTTTGCCCCACTGTATCTCTGTCCTGTATCTCTGTCTCAACCCTAACCCAGTCTAATGGAGATCTCTGTCCTGTATCTCTGTCTCAACCCTAACCCAGTCTAATGGAGATCTCTGTCCTGTATCTCTGTCTCAACCCTAACCCAGTCTAATGGAGATCTCTGTCCTGTATCTCTGTCTCAACCCTAACCCAGTCTAATGGAGATCTCTGTCCTGTATCTCTGTCTCAACCCTAACCCAGTCTAATGGAGATCTCTGTCCTGTATCTCTGTCTCAACCCTAACCCAGTCTAATGGAGATCTCTGTCCTGTATCTCTGTCTCAACCCTAACCCAGTCTAATGGAGATCTCTGTCCTGTATCTCTGTCTCAACCCTAACCCAGTCTAATGGAGATCTCTGTCCTGTAGGAGTGCTCCTGGGCATAGCCATCCGTACAGGATCCCCTCTCAGTCTCAACCTGGCTGAACCTGTCTGGAAACAGCTGGCTGGGATGAACCTCACCATCGCTGACCTTAGTGAGGTACTGTACCTGCACTGTCTGCTCGTGTGTGTCTGTGTTGAGTATCAGTAAGTTCAGGACTTAGTTAGAAGTGTGTGTGTGTTGGGAGGGGTGCTGTGTGTGTGTGATGGGAGGGTGGGAGGGGTGCTGTGTGTGTGTGTTGGGAGGGAGGGGTGCTGTGCTCCGACTGTGTTGACCTTCTACTGTAGTTAACAGGCTGGGTTACAGTGTTGACTACATATACCTTCTACTGTAGTTAACAGGCTGGGTGACAGTGTTGACTACATATACCTTCTACTGTAGTTAACAGGCTGGGTTACAGTGTTGACTACATATACCTTCTACTGTAGTTAACAGGCTGGGTTACAGTGTTGACTACATATACCTTCTACTGTAGTTAACAGGCTGGGTTACAGTGTTGACTACATATACCTTCTACTGTAATTGTATTTGCAAAAGTTATTCAAAAGGTCTTAACAAGTATGCCATTTAGCCGGTCAAATCAAATTCTGCATATACTCTCTAATGACAGTTAAACAGGTCTATAGTCAAGATTTCCCTGAATTCAGTTAATATTACTATATTGTGTGTCTGTGTATACGCCCCATCTTCAGCCTGTTGTGTGACTGTGTGTGAGAGACTAGTGTGTACTGTGGTACCGTGTGCATCTCTCCTGCGTCCACGCTGTAATCATGAGATTCTGGAACGTGTTCAGCCTGACCGTGATACAGGAAGAGGCTGTTTCCTCACAAAGCCTCTGTTGTCACGCGGGTTAGCCCCAAAGCTTTACTGAAGGTTACACAGGAATTTACCCAGCACCAGAATACAGCCAGAGAGCATCACTCACTCAGTCATACTGTGTATACACACTGATAGTAATCAGAGAGGACTCACATGCAAAATGTGAGTTATGACTTTCACTTAAAACAATGTCAAAAATGCATTCCTCTCCTAAGAGCCAACTCCCATGAGATTCCCGTTCAAGGTTTCCTAGACTGTAGAGATGGACAGTCAAGTGAAAAACACAAATTTAGATGGAAAACACGTAAAACCAAAGTCAAGGCCACTGGTCTTTTCTCGTGTCATTTTTACACTTGTATTTGAATGGAGTGTTGTTCTCTTCCTCTTCAGGTGGATAAAGACTTTATACCTGGCCTGATGTACATCAGAGACAACGAGGCCACGGCTGTGGAGTTAGAGGGCATGACTCTCCCCTTCACAGTCCCTAACGCCAGCGGACAGGATATCCAGCTGAGCTCTAAATACTCCCACATCACCCTGGAGAACAGGGCCGAGTATGTCCGCCTCGCCATCAACTACAGGTGAAAACAACTACATATATATCACCAGTGTTCCCTCTAAACTGGGTGCTACCGATCACCAGTGTTCCCTCTAAGCTGGGTGCTACCGATCACCAGTGTTCCCTCTAAACTGGGTGCTACCGATCACCAGTGTTCCCTCTTAACTGGGTGCTACCGATCACCAGTGTTCCTACATATCAGCAGTGTTCCCTCTAAACTGGGTGCTACTGATCACCAGTGTTCCCTCTAAACTGGGTGCTACCGATCACCAGTGTTCCCTCTAAGCTGGGTGCTACCGATCACCAGTGTTCCTACATATCAGCAGTGTTCCCTCTAAGCTGGGTGCTACTGATCACCAGTGTTCCCTCTAAGCTGGGTGCTACTGATCACCAGTGTTCCCTCTAAGCTGGGTGCTACCGATCACCAGTGTTCCCTCTAAGCTGGGTGCTACCGATCACCAGTGTTCCTACATATCAGCAGTGTTCCCTCTAAGCTGGGTGCTACTGATCACCAGTGTTCCCTCTAAGCTGGGTGCTACCGATCACCAGTGTTCCCTCTAAACTGGGTGCTACCGATCACCAGTGTTCCCTCTAAGCTGGGTGCTACCGATCACCAGTGTTCCCTCTAAACTGGGTGCTACCGATCACCAGTGTTCCCTCTAAACTGGGTGCTACCGATCACCAGTGTTCCCTCTAAACTGGGTGCTACCGATCACCAGTGTTCCCTCTTAACTGGGTGCTACCGATCACCAGTGTTCCTACATATCACCAGTGTTCCCTCTAAGCTGGGTGCTACTGATCACCAGTGTTCCCTCTAAGCTGGGTGCTACCGATCACCAGTGTTCCCTCTAAGCTGGGTGCTACCGATCACCAGTGTTCCTACATATCAGCAGTGTTCCCTCTAAGCTGGGTGCTACTGATCACCAGTGTTCCCTCTAAGCTGGGCGCTACCGATCACCAGTGTTCCCTCTAAACTGGGTGCTACCGATCACCAGTGTTCCCTCTAAGCTGGGTGCTACCGATCACCAGTGTTCCTTCTAAACTGGGTGCTACCGATCACCAGTGTTCCCTCTAAGCTGGCTGCTACCGATCACCAGTGTTCCCTCTAAGCTGGGTGCTACCGATCACCAGTGTTCCTACATATCAGCAGTGTTCCCTCTAAGCTGGGTGCTACTGATCACCAGTGTTCCCTCTAAACTGGGTGCTACCGATCACCAGTGTTCCCTCTAAGCTGGCTGCTACCGATCAGCAGTGTTCCCTCTAAGCTGGGTGCTACCGATCACCAGTGTTCCTACATATCAGCAGTGTTCCCTCTAAGCTGGGTGCTACTGATCACCAGTGTTCCCTCTAAACTGGGTGCTACCGATCACCAGTGTTCCTACATATCAGCAGTGTTCCCTCTAAGCTGGGTGCTACTGATCACCAGTGTTCCCTCTAAACTGGGTGCTACCGATCACCAGTGTTCCCTCTAAGCTGGCTGCTACCGATCAGCAGTGTTCCCTCTAAGCTGGGTGCTACCGATCACCAGTGTTCCTACATATCACCAGTGTTCCCTCTAAACTGGGTGCTACTGATCACTAGTGTTCCCTCTAAACTGGGTGCTACCGATCACCAGTGTTCCTACATATCACCAGGGTTCCCTCTAAACTGGGTGCTACCGATCACCATTGTTCCCTCTAAGCTGGGTGCTACCGATCACCATTGTTCCCTCTAAACTGGGTGCTACTGATCACCAATGTTCCTACATATCAGCAGTGTTCCCTCTAAACTGGGTGCTACCGATCACCAGTGTTCCTACATATCACCTGGTTTTACCACGTGTACCTGTCTGTCTCCCCCAGGCTCCATGAGTTTGATGAGCAGGTGTCAGCTGTGAGGGAAGGGATGGCTCGGGTCGTACCTGTCCCTCTGCTCTCCCTCTTCACAGGATATGAGCTAGAGACAATGGTAAGTACATACAGAACTAGTTTACAGTCTCTGTCTCTCTCCCTCTCTCTCCCTCTGTCTCTCCCTCTGTCTCTCGCTGTCTCTCTCTCTGTCTCGCTGTCTCTCTCTCTCTTGCTGTCTCTCTCTCTCTTGCTGTCTCTCTCTCTCTTGCTGTCTCTCTCTCTCTTGCTGTCTCTCTCTCTCTTGCTGTCTCGCTCTCTCGCTGTCTCTCTCTCACTTAGTGTCTCTCTCTCTCTTGCAGTCTCTCTCTCTCTTGCAGTCTCTCTCTCTCTTGTTGTCTCTCTCTCTCTTGCTGTCTCTCTCTCTCTCTTGCTGTCTCTCTCTCTCTCTTGCTGTCTCTCTCTCTCTTGCTGTCTCTCTCTTGCTGTCTCTCTCTCTCTTTCAGTGTCTCTCTGTCTCTTCACGGTCTCTGTCTCTCTCTCTCTCTCTCTCTCTCTCTCTCTCTCTCTCTCTGTGTGAGTGTCCTAGCCTGGTATGTCACCCTGTCTGGGCCCTGGTCATAAACAGTGAACTGTAAGGAATAAGCAGCCTTGTGTCCATCCCTCTCCCTCCTGTCGTCTGTGTCCAGGTGTGCGGCAGTCCAGACATCCCCCTCCACCTGTTGAAGTCAGTAGCCACCTATAAAGGTGTTGAGCCAACCTCTCCTCTCATCCACTGGTTCTGGGAGGTCATGGAGTCCTTCTCCAACACAGAGAGATCTCTGTTCCTGCGCTTCGTCTGGGGACGGACACGCCTCCCACGCACCATCGCTGACTTCAGAGGACGAGACTTTGTTGTCCAGGTGAGAACTTGTCAGTCAGCCAGGCAGCCAGTCAATTAATCAATCTCTTTCTTGTCCAAGACATTTGAATCAGTTGAACCTCTCTACTAGAGATGTGCATCTGCCCTTTCAGGAACGACTCTATACTGGTCTGGAATGACTGGTACCATACAGGAACCATACGTATCTAGACACATGGACTGGTACCAAACGTATCTAGATACATGGACTGGTACCACACAGGAACCATACGTATCTAGACACATGGACTGGTACCATACGTATCTAGATACATGGACTGGTACCATACAGGAACCATACGTATCTAGACACATGGACTGGTACCATACGTATCTAGATACATGGACTGGTACCACACAGGAACCATACGTATCTAGACACATGGACTGGTACCATACAGGAACCATATGTATCTAGACACATGGACTGGTACCATACGTATCTAGATACATGGACTGGTACCATACAGGAACCATACGTATCTAGACACATGGACTGGTACCATACGTATCTAGATACATGGACTGGTACCACACAGGAACCATACGTATCTAGACACATGGACTGGTACCATACAGGAACCATACGTATCTAGACACATGGACTGGTACCATGCGTATCTAGATACATGGACTGGTACCATACAGGAACCATACGTATCTAGACACATGGACTGGTACCATACAGGAACCATATATATCTAGATACATGGACTGGTACCATACAGGAACCATATATATCTAGATACATGGACAGGTACCATACGTATCTAGACACATGGACTGGTACCATACAGGTACCATATGTATCTAGATACATGGACTGGTACCATACAGGAACCATATATATCTAGATACATGGACTGGTACCATACAGCAACCATACGTATCTAGACACATGGACTGGTACCATACGTATCTAGATACATGGACAGGTGCCATACGTATCTAGATACATGGACTGGTACCATACAGGAACCATACGTATCTAGACACATGGACTGGTACCATACGTATCTAGATACATGGACAGGTGCCATACGTATCTAGATACATGGACTGATACCATACAGGAACCATACGTATCTAGACACATGGACTGGTACCAAACGTATCTAGACACATGGACTGGTACCATACAGAAAACATACGTATCTAGATATATGGACGAAAACAGGGAAGATCAGATAAAGGAACGTTTGTCTACAAATCAAATAGGGAGAGCCAACTAACGGTGTTCACCCTCCACATCTATCAAGACAACTGGAGCACTGGGCCAGACACTCTTAAATATCACCTGGGCAAGACATTCTTAAATATCACCTGGGCCTGCCACTCTTAAATATCACCTGGGCCAGCCACTCTTAAATATCACCTGGGCCAGACACTCTTAAATATCACCTGGGCCAGACACTCTTAAATATCACCTGGGCCAGACACTCTTAAATATCACCTGGGCCAACTAACGGTGTTCACCCTCCACATCTATCAAGACAACTGGAGCACTGGGCCAGACACTCTTAAATATCACCTGGGCCAGACACTCTTAAATATCACCTGGGCCAGACACTCTTAAATATCACCTGGGCCAGACACTCTTAAATATCACCTGGGCCAGACACTCTTAAATATCACCTGGGCCAGACACTCTTAAATATCACCTGGGCCAGACACTGTTAAATATCACCTGGGCCAGACACTCTTAAATATCACCTGGGCCAGACACTCTTAAATATCACCTGGGCCAACTAACGGTGTTCACCCTCCACATCTATCAAGACAACTGGAGCACTGGGCCAGACACTCTTAAATATCACCTGGGCAAGACATTCTTAAATATCACCTGGGCCTGCCACTCTTAAATATCACCTGGGCCAGCCACTCTTAAATATCACCTGGGCCAGACACTCTTAAATATCACCTGGGCCAGACACTCTTAAATATCACCTGGGCCAGACACTCTTAAATATCACCTGGGCCAACTAACGGTGTTCACCCTCCACATCTATCAAGACAACTGGAGCACTGGGCCAGACACTCTTAAATATCACCTGGGCCAGACACTCTTAAATATCACCTGGGCCAGACACTCTTAAATATCACCTGGGCCAGACACTCTTAAATATCACCTGGGCCAGACACTCTTAAATATCACCTGGGCCAGACACTCTTAAATATCACCTGGGCCAGACACTCAAAAATATCACCTGGGCCAACTGACGGTGTTAACCCTCCACATCTATCAAGACAACTGGAGCACTGGGCCAGACACTCTTAAATATCACCTAGGCCAGACACTCTTAAATATCACCTGGGCCAGACACTCTTAAATATCACCTGGGCCAGACACTCTTAAATATCACCTGGGCCAGACACTCTTAAATATCACCTGGGCCAGACACTCTTAAATATCACCTGGGCCAACTAACGGTGTTCACCCTCCACATCTATCAAGACAACTGGAGCACTGGGCCAGACACTCTTAAATATCACCTGGGCCAGACACTCTTAAATATCACCTGGGCCAGACACTCTTAAATATCACCTGGGCCAGACACTCTTAAATATCACCTGGGCCAGACACTCTTAAATATCACCTGGGCCAGACACTCTTAAATATCACCTGGGCCAACTAACGGTGTTCACCCTCCACATCTATCAAGACAACTGGAGCACTGGGCCAGACACTCTTAAATATCACCTGGGCCAGACACTCTTAAATATCACCTGGGCCAGACACTCTTAAATATCACCTGGGCCAGACACTCTTAAATATCACCTGGGCCAGACACTCAAAAATATCACCTGGGCCAACTAAAGGTGTTAACCCTCCACATCTATCAAGACAACTGGAGCACTGGGCCAGACACTCTTAAATATCACCTGGGCCAGACACTCTTAAATATCACCTGGGCCAGACACTCTTAAATATCACCTAGGCCAGACACTCTTAAATATCACCTGGGCCAGACACTCTTAAATATCACCTGGGCCAGACACTCTTAAATATCACTTGGGCCAGACACTCTTAAATATCACCTGGGCCAGACACTCTTAAATATCACCTGGGCCAGACACTCTTAAATATCACCTGGGCCAGCCACTCTTAAATATCACCTGGGCCAGACACTCTTAAATATCACCTGGGCCAGACACTCTTAAATATCACCTGGGCCAGACACTCTTAAATATCACCTGGGCCAACTAACGGTGTTCACCCTCCACATCTATCAAGACAACTGGAGCACTGGGCCAGACACTCTTAAATATCACCTGGGGCCAGACACTCTTAAATATCACCTGGGCCAGACACTCTTAAATATCACCTGGGCCAGACACTCTTAAATATCACCTGGGCCAGACACTCTTAAATATCACCTGGGCCAGACACTCTTAAATATCACCTGGGCCAGACACTGTTAAATATCACCTGGGCCAGACACTCTTAAATATCACCTGGGCCAGACACTCTTAAATATCACCTGGGCCAACTAACGGTGTTCACCCTCCACATCTATCAAGACAACTGGAGCACTGGGCCAGACACTCTTAAATATCACCTGGGCAAGACATTCTTAAATATCACCTGGGCCTGCCACTCTTAAATATCACCTGGGCCAGCCACTCTTAAATATCACCTGGGCCAGACACTCTTAAATATCACCTGGGCCAGACACTCTTAAATATCACCTGGGCCAGACACTCTTAAATATCACCTGGGCCAACTAACGGTGTTCACCCTCCACATCTATCAAGACAACTGGAGCACTGGGCCAGACACTCTTAAATATCACCTGGGCCAGACACTCTTAAATATCACCTGGGCCAGACACTCTTAAATATCACCTGGGCCAGACACTCTTAAATATCACCTGGGCCAGACACTCTTAAATATCACCTGGGCCAGACACTCAAAAATATCACCTGGGCCAACTGACGGTGTTAACCCTCCACATCTATCAAGACAACTGGAGCACTGGGCCAGACACTCTTAAATATCACCTAGGCCAGACACTCTTAAATATCACCTGGGCCAGACACTCTTAAATATCACCTGGGCCAGACACTCTTAAATATCACCTGGGCCAGACACTCTTAAATATCACCTGGGCCAGACACTCTTAAATATCACCTGGGCCAACTAACGGTGTTCACCCTCCACATCTATCAAGACAACTGGAGCACTGGGCCAGACACTCTTAAATATCACCTGGGCCAGACACTCTTAAATATCACCTGGGCCAGACACTCTTAAATATCACCTGGGCCAGACACTCTTAAATATCACCTGGGCCAGACACTCTTAAATATCACCTGGGCCAGACACTCAAAAATATCACCTGGGCCAACTAAAGGTGTTAACCCTCCACATCTATCAAGACAACTGGAGCACTGGGCCAGACACTCTTAAATATCACCTGGGCCAGACACTCTTAAATATCACCTGGGCCAGACACTCTTAAATATCACCTGGGCCAGACACTCTTAAATATCACCTGGGCCAGACACTCTTAAATATCACCTGGGCCAGACACTCTTAAATATCACCTGGGCCAGACACTCTTAAATATCACCTGGGCCAGACACTCTTAAATATCACCTGGGCCAACTAACGGTGTTCACCCTCCACATCTATCAAGACAACTGGAGCACTGGGCCAGACACTCTTAAATATCACCTGGGCCAGACACTCTTAAATATCACCTGGGCCAGACACTCTTAAATATCACCTGGGCCAGACACTCTTAAATATCACCTGGGCCAGACACTCAAAAATATCACCTGGGCCAACTAAAGGTGTTAACCCTCCACATCTATCAAGACAACTGGAGCACTGGGCCAGACACTCTTAAATATCACCTGGGCCAGACACTCTTAAATATCACCTGGGCCAGACACTCTTAAATATCACCTGGGCCAGACACTCTTAAATATCACCTGGGCCAGACACTCTTAAATATCACCTGGGCCAGACACTCTTAAATATCACTTGGGCCAGACACTCTTAAATATCACTTGGGCCATATATCACCTGGGCCAGACACTCTTAAATATCACCTGGGCCAGACACTCTTAAATATCACCTGGGCCAGACACTCTTAAATATCACTTGGGCCAGACACTCTTAAATATCACCTGGGCCAGACACTCTTAAATATCACCTGGGCCAGACACTCAAAAATATCACCTGGGCCAACTAAAGGTGTTAACCCTCCACATCTATCAAGACAACTGGAGCACTGGGCCAGACACTCTTAAATATCACCTAGGCCAGACACTCTTAAATATCACCTGGGCCAGACACTCTTAAATATCACCTGGGCCAGACACTCTTAAATATCACCTGGGCCAGACACTCTTAAATATCACCTGGACCAGACACTCTTAAATATCACCTGGGCCAGACACTCTTAAATATCACCTGGGCCAACATAGGTGAAACATCTTCCCACTAACGAGATGGCAAACCATCATAGGTATAACACACACTGACTAACGAGGTGACACAAATCGGTGTGCCCCACGTGCTAACGTCCAACCTCAAAATATGAATGGATAGGGGCCTCCCGGGTGGCGCAGTGGTTAAGGGCGCTGTGCCATCAGAGTCCCTGGGCACCAGCTGTGCCATCAGAGTCCCTGGGTTCGCGCCCAGGCTCTGTCGTAACCGGCCGCGACCGGGAGGTCCGTGGGGCGATGCACAATTGGCCTAGCGTCGCCCGGGTTAGGGAGGGCTTGGTCGGTAGGGGTGTCCTTGTCTCATCGCGCACCAGCGATACAATGTTCTTAAATATTGTTAATTTCATATTTAGTTAAGAAATCATTATTTTGAGTATCTGTTCATTTTTTGGTGCACAATTTGGCTAAAAAAAATTATGTTTTTCATTCATTGAACATTTGATCCGGGACCGTTGCTTGTCTGTGAATCTGTAACATTTGATCTGGGACCGATGCTTGTCTGTGAATCTGTAACATTTGATCCGGGACCGATGCTTGTCTGTGAATCTGTAACATTTGATCCGGGAGCGATGCTTGTCTGTGAATCTGTAACATTTGATCTGGGACCGTTGCTTGTCTGTGAATCTGTAACATTTGATCTGGGACCGTTGCTTGTCTGTGAATCTGTAACATTTGATCCGGGAGCGATGCTTGTCTGTGAATCTGTAACATTTGATCCGGGACCGATGCTTGTCTGTGAATCTGTAACATTTGATCCGGGACCGATGCTTGTCTGTGAATCTGTAACATTTGATCCGGGACCGATGCTTGTCTGTGAATCTGTAACATTTGATCCGGGAGCGATGCTTGTCTGTGAATCTGTAACATTTGATCCGGGACCGATGCTTGTCTGTGAATCTGTAACATTTGATCCGGGTGCGATGTGTATCAGTGAATCTGTAACATTTGATCTGGGACCGATGCTTGTCAGTGAATCTGTAACATTTGATCTGGGACCGTTGCTTGTCTGTGAATCTGTAACATTTGATCCGGGAGCGATGCTTGTCTGTGAATCTGTAACATTTGATCCGGGAGCGATGCTTGTCTGTGAATCTGTAACATTTGATCCGGGACCGATGCTTGTCTGTGAATCTGTAACATTTGATCCGGGAGCGATGCTTGTCTGTGAATCTGTAACATTTGATCTGGGAGCGATGCTTGTCTGTGAATCTGTAACATTTGATCCGGGAGCGATGCTTGTCTGTGAATCTGTAACATTTGATCCGGGAGCGATGCTTGTCTGTGAATCTGTAACATTTGATCCGGGAGCGATGTGTATCAGTGAATCTGTAACATTTGATCCGGGAGCGATGCTTGTCTGTGAATCTGTAACATTTGATCCGGGAGCGATGCTTGTCTGTGAATCTGTAACATTTGATCCGGGAGCGATGCTTGTCTGTGAATCTGTAACATTTGATCCGGGAGCGATGTGTATCAGTGAATCTGTAACATTTGATCCGGGAGCGATGCTTGGCTGTGAATCTGTAACATTTGATCCGGGAGCGATGCTTGTCCTTGAATCTGTAACATTTGATCCGGGAGCGATGCTTGTCTGTGAATCTATAACATTTGATCCGGGAGCGATGCTTGTCTGTGAATCTGTAACATTTGATCCGGGGGCGATGTGTATCAGTGAATCAAACATCATTTGTCTCTACCATGTAACACTAATTAGTCCTGTTACTAGACGGTTAGTGAACCATCTGCATAGACTGTTAGTGAACCATCTGCATAGACTGTTAGTGAAACATCTGCATAGACTGTTAGTGAACCATCTACATAGACTGTTAGTGAAACATCTGCATAGACTGTTAGTGATACATCTGCATAGACTGTTAGTGAAACATCTACATAGACTGTTAGTGAAACATCTGCATAGACTGTTAGTGAACCATCTGCATAGACTGTTAGTGAACCATCTGCATAGACTGTTAGTGAAACATCTGCATAGACTGTTAGTGAACCATCTACATAGACTGTTAGTGAAACATCTGCATAGACTGTTAGTGAACCATCTACATAGACTGTTAGTGAAACATCTGCATAGACTGTTAGTGATACATCTGCATAGACTGTTAGTGATACATCTGCATAGACTGTTAGTGAACCATCTGCATAGACTGTTAGTGAACCATCTGCATAGACTGTTAGTGAACCATCTGCATAGACTGTTAGTGAACCATCTGCATAGACTGTTAGTGAACCATCTGCATAGACTGTTAGTGAACCATCTGCATAGACTGTTAGTGAACCATCTACATAGACTGTTAGTGAACCATCTACATAGACTGTTAGTGAAACATCTACATAGACTGTTAGTGTATACCAGGTGTACCACGGCAACTTGGGACACCCTGGTTAAAGAAATGTTAAATAAAAGCTTTTTTTAAATCTATCTGTTTTCATGTTGATCTTTCGTTGTGTTCTAGGTGCTGGATAAGTACAACCCTCCAGACCACTTCCTACCAGAGTCCTACACCTGTTTCTTTCTCCTCAAGCTGCCCAGGTATTCCTGTAAGCAGGTGCTGGAGGAGAAGCTGAAATATGCCATCCACTTCTGTAAGAGTATTGATACAGACGACTACGCTCGAATCGCTCTGACCGGAGAACCCGCCGCGGACAACAGCTCTGAAGACTCGGACAATGAGGACGCAGACTCCTTCGCCTCCGACTCCACGCAGGACTACCTGACAGGCCACTGACCTCTGACCCCTGATCCAGCTTCTCTGACTCCACGCAGGACTACCCAACAGGCCACTGACCCCTGACCTCTAACTCCTAAACAGCTTCTCCGACTCCACGCAGGACTACCTGACAGGCCACTGACCCCTGACCTCTAACCCCTGATCCAGATTCTCTGACTCCACGCAGGACTACCTGACAGGCCACTGATCTCTGATCCAGCTTCTCTGACTCCACTCTGGACTACCTAACAGGCCACTGACCCTTAAAACCCCTGACCTATGACCCCTGACTCCAGGAGCCTAAGGGTGAGCAGGAAGGGCCCATATTAAAAGCTCAGCTGTAATGACTAAAATGAAAGTTGTGTCTGTGTTAGTTAATCACCTATGAATACATCATTACATACCTGCATTCTACTAAAAATATATAATGTTCAATGTGCTTTAAGAGAAGAAGAGACGGACAGACAGTGGAATCCCAAATGGCACCCTAATCCCTATCTAGCAGCTCCCGGGTCCAGTACACTACATAGAGAATAGGTTACCATTTGGGAGACACAGGAAGTGAGAGTTGAGATGCTGCACATGTAAATGTTGTTGTGTATCTGAAGTGGTGTACGTTACAGCTGTGGGTGTTACAGAGAACAGGGTGTTTCATCTATAGAACAGCCCCCATTCAAATCAATGATGGCGTAATGGCTGGGCTGACTGGCGGTCCTGTCTATAGATTCTATATCTACGGTCCCAGCACTGTGCTACAACTGTGACTACTTACAGAACCTGTCTGTCCCTAGTTTGTTGTACAGTAAAACCATGTGACAAAATGAGTAGTATTATTTAGTTATTGTTTTGGGTAACAGTAGAGTTTCTTTATAAGAACATTTTTAACAAAACAATTGTTTTACAGTTGACGTTGTGTCAATCAGAAGAGAAGAGAGCCAAGTGAAGGGTGACTTTTTAAAGTGCGTTCCAAATGGCACAACATTCACTAAATAGTGCACTACTATACCATAGGGCACTGGTCAAATGTAGTGCACTACTATACCATAGGGCACTGGTCAAATGTAGTGCACTACTATAATATAGGGCACTGGTCAAATGTAGTGCACTACTATACCATAGGGCACTGGTCAAATGTAGTGCACTACTATACCATAGGGCACTGGTCAAATGTAGTGCACTACTATACCATAGGGCACTGGTCAAATGTAGTGCACTACTATACCATAGGGCACTAGTCAAATGTAGTGCACTAATATACCATAGGGCACTGGTCAAATGTAGTGCACTAATATACCATAGGGCTGCCATTTTACGCATCTTTGAATGTGTCCTGTCTCCCTACCCCTCCATGTCCCCCTACCCCTCCTGACTGTGTCCTGTCTCCCCTACCCCTCCTGACTGTGTCCCGTCTCCCCTACCCCTCCTGACTGTGTCCTGTCTCCCTACCCCTCCATGTCCCCCTACCCCTCCTGACTGTGTCCTGTCTCCCTACCCCTCTTGACTGTGTCCTGTCTCCCTACCCCTCCTGACGGTGTCCTGTCTCCCTACCCCTCTTGACTGTGTCCTGTCTCCCTACCCCTCTTGACTGTGTCCTGTCTCCCTACCCCTCCATGTCCCCCTACCCCTCCTGACTGTGTCCTGTCTCCCTACCCCTCTTGACTGTGTCCTGTCTCCCTACCCCTCTTGACTGTGTCCTGTCTCCCTACCCCTCCATGTCTCCCTACCCCTCTTGACTGTGTCCTGTCTCCCCTTCCCCTCCTGACGGTGTCCTGTCTCCCCTACCCCTCCTGACGGTGTCCTGTCTCCCCTACCCCTCCTGACGGTGTCCTGTCTCCCTACCCCTCCGTGTCCCCCTACCCCTCCTGACTGTGTCCTGTCTCCCCTACCCCTCCTGACTGTGTCCTGTCTCCCCTACCCCTCCTGACTGTGTCCTGTCTCCCCTACCCCTCCTGATTGTGTCCTGTCTCCGCTACCCCTCCTGACTGTGTCCTGTCTCCCCTACCCCTCCTGACGGTGTCCTGTCTCCCCTACCCCTCCTGACGTGTCCTGTCTCCCCTACCCCTCCTGACAGTGTCCTGTCTCCCCTACCCCTCCTGACTGTGTCCTGTCTCCCTACCCCTCCGTGTCCCCCTACTCCTCCTGACTGTGTCCTGTCTCCCTACCCCTCCCCTGACACCATGTGTAGACAGTGGTCCTTCCTCTGGAATGTATATAGTGCCATGTACTTATGAAAAAGGTCTCATTCCCACATAATAAATGTTAATAAATGATGTTAATACATTTAAATGAAAACAACTGAAGCCTGGAGTTTGTGTTATTTCTGACACGGCAGGGATGGATCCAGGAGAAGTCCACAATGTGACACAATGGACAGGCAGTTGTGGAAGTCCCAGCCTTTGTCCCAAATAATACCTTATTCCCTATGTAGTGCACTACTTTTGGCCAGGGCCAGTATGGTGCTGGTCCAAAGCAGTGCACTACATAGTGAATAGGGTGTCATTTGGTATGCCGACCCACTCTTCATCCTGGTCTAAAGGAACTCATTTGGAAGGGTTTTGGACTGTACCTTCAGTTCCTCTGGTAAAAATCCAGCTGTTGAGTTTTCTGAATCAAATCAAATGTTATTAGTCACATGCACCAAATACCACAGCTGTAGACCTTACAGTGAATACCACAGCTGTAGACCTTAGTGAATACCACAGCTGTAGACCTTAGTGAATACCACAGCTGTAGACCTTAGTGAATACCACAGCTGTAGACCTTAGTGAATACCACAGCTGTATACCTTAGTGAATACCACAGCTGTATACCTTAGTGAATACCACAGCTGTAGACCTTAGTGAATACCACAGCTGTAGACCTTACAGTGAATACCACAGCTGTAGACCTTACAGTGAACACAACAGCTGTAGACCTTACAGTGAATACCACAGCTGTAGACCTTAGTGAATACCACAGCTGTAGACCTTACAGTGAATACCACAGCTGTAGACCTTACAGTGAATACAACAGCTGTAGACCTTACAGTGAATACAACAGCTGTAGACCTTACAGTGAATACCACAGCTGTAGACCTTACAGTGAATACAACAGCTGTAGACCTTACAGTGAATACCACAGCTGTAGACCTTACAATGAATACAACAGCTGTAGACCTTACAGTGAATACCACAGCTGTAGACCTTACAGTGAATACAACAGCTGTAGACCTTACAGTGAATACAACAGCTGTAGACCTTACAGTGAATACCACAGCTGTAGACCTTACAGTGAATACAACAGCTGTAGACCTTACAGTGAATACCACAGCTGTAGACCTTAGTGAAAACCACAGCTGTAGACCTTACAGTGAATACCACAGCTGTAGACCTTACAGTGAATACCACAGCTGTAGACCTTACAGTGAATACCACAGCTGTAGACCTTACAGTGAATACCACAGCTGTAGACCTTAGTGAATACCACAGCTGTAGACCTTACAGTAAATACCACAGCTGTAGACCTTACAGTGAATACAACAGCTGTAGACCTTACAGTGAATACCACAGCTGTAGACCTTACAGTGAATACCACAGCTGTAGACCTTACAGTGAATACCACAGCTGTAGACCTTACAGTGAATACCACAGCTGTAGACCTTAGTGAATACCACAGCTGTAGACCTTAGTGAATACCACAGCTGTAGACCTTACAGTGAATACCACAGCTGTAGACCTTACAGTGAATACAACAGCTGTAGACCTTACAGTGAATACCACAGCTGTAGACCTTAGTGAATACCACAGCTGTAGACCTTACAGTGAATACCACAGCTGTAGACCTTAGTGAATACCACAGCTGTAGACCTTAGTGAATACAACAGCTGGAAGGAAGAAAAATAAAAAAATACAATTGATTCCATTCCCCCAGAACCCCCCAACGCACCAACAACCAAGAGAATGAACCCCCACCCCCCAGAACCCCCCAACGCACCAACAACCAAGATAATGAACCCCCACCCCCCAGAACCCCCCAACGCACCAACAACCAAGAGAATGAACCCCCACCCCCCAGAACCCCCCAACGCACCAACAACCAAGAGAATGAACCCCCACCCCCCAGAACCCCCCAACGCACCAACAACCAAGAGAATGAACCCCCACCCCCCAGAACCCCCCAATGCACCAACAACCAAGAGAATGAACCCCCACCCCCCAGAACCCCCCAACGCACCAACAACCAAGAGAATGAACCCCCACCCCCCAGAACCCCCCAACGCACCAACAACCAAGAGAATGAACCCCCACTCCCCAGAACCCCCCAACGCACCAACAACCAAGAGAATGAACCCCCACCCCCAAAAACCCCCCAACGCACCAACAACCAAGAGAATGAACCCCCACCCCCCAGAACCCCCCAATGCACCAACAACCAAGAGAATGAACCCCCACCCCCAAGAACCCCCCAATACACCAACAACCAAGAGAATGAACCCCCACTCCCCAGAACCCCCCAACGCACCAACAACCAAGAGAATGAACCTTTCCCCAGAACCCCCCAACGCACCAACAACCAAGAGAATGAACCCCCACCCCCAAGAACCCCCCAACGCACCAACAGCCAAGAGAATGAACCCCCACCCCCCAGAACCCCCCAATGCACCAACAACCAAGAGATTTGAACTAAAGAGACCAAAGGAAAAGACAGAAGAAAACAGAAAATAATAAAACAAAATAATACATTTAAAACAAAGGACATCAAGGACAACTGAAATCATAACAGCAATGCCAACTGTATATGTTTGTGTGCATGTCTGGCACTATTACATGTATGTGTGTGTTCTTGTATGTGTTTATTTGAATGAGAGTGTGTGTGTATATGCATGTGTACAGTGGGGCAAAAAAGTATTTAGTCAGCCACCAATTGTGCAAGTTCTCCCACTTAAAAAGATGAGAGGCCTGTAATTTTCACCATAGGTACACTTCATCTATGACAGACAAAATGAGAAAAAAACATCCAGAAAATCACATTGTAGGATTTTTAATGAATTTATTTGCAAATTATGGTGCCTGGTATAGAGGTCCTGGATGGCAGGAAGCTTGACCCCAGTGATGTACTGGGCCGTTCACACTACCCTCTGTAGCGCCTTGCGGTCGGAGGGTGAGCAGTTGCCATACCAGGCAGTGATGCAACCGGTCAGGATGCTCTCGATGGTGCAGCTGTAGAACCTTTTTTAGGATCTGAGGACCCATGCCAAATCTTTTGAGTCTCCTGAGGGGGAATAGGTTTTGTTGTGCCCGCTTCACGACTGTCTAGGTGTGCGCTGAGCTGTAGTCAATGAATAGCATTCTCACATAGGTGTTCCTTTTGTCCAGGTGGGAAAGGGCAGTGTGGGGTGCAATAGAGATTGCATCATCTGTGGATCTGTTGGGCAGTATGCAAATTGGAGTGGGTCAAGGGTTTCAGGTCAGACATTAATTGGACCATGTTCTGCTCTTTCATCATCAGACTGTAAATCTGCTTTTGTCTTTTTCTGATGAAAAGAGCTTAAAGTATTTTGATAGAGTATAATATAATGATAATACTGCTGGTCACGGTGTTGTAATGGCAGACTGACATTATGGCACCTTATTCCCTGTATAGTACACTACTGCTACTACTATAGTACACTACTGCTACTGCTACTACTATAGTGCACTAGTGCTACTGCTAGTACTATAGTACACTACTGCTACTACTATAGTGCACTACTGCTACTACTATAGTACACTACTGCTACTCCTATAGTACACTACTGCTACTACTATAGTACACTACTGCTACTGCTACTACTATAGTGCACTACTGCTACTACTGTAGTACACTTCTGCTACTGCTACTACTATAGTACACTACTGCTACTGCTACTACTATAGTGCACTACTGCTACTACTATAGTACACTACTGCTACTGCTACTTCTATAGTACACTACTGCTACTGCTACTACTATAGTGCACTATTGCTACTGCTACTTCTATAGTACACTACTGCTACTGCTACTACTATAGTACACTACTGCTACTCCTATAGTACACTACTGCTACTACTATAGTACACTACTGCTATTGCTACTACTATTGTACACTACTGCTACTCCTATAGTACACTACTGCTACTGCTACTACTATAGTACACTACTGCTACTGCTACTCCTATAGTACACTACTGCTACTGCTACTACTATTGTACACTACTGCTACTCCTATAGTACACTACTGCTACTGCTACTACTATAGTACACTACTGCTACTGCTACTCCTATAGTACACTACTGCTACTGCTACTACTATAGTACACTACTGCTACTGCTACTACTATAGTACACTACTGCTACTACTATAGTACACTACTGCTACTGCTACTACTATAGTACACTACTGCTACTACTATAGTACACTACTGCTACTGCTACTACTATAGTACACTACTGCTACTACTATAGTACACTACTGCTACTGCTACTACTATAGTACACTACTGCTACTACTGTAGTACACTACTGCTACTGCTACTACTATAGTGCACTACTGCTACTGCTACTACTATAGTACACTACTGCTACTACTATAATACATTACTGCTACTACTATAGTACACTACTGCTACTACTATAGTACACTACTGCTACTACTATAGTACAATACTGCTACTACTATAGTACACTACTGCTACTGCTACTACAATAGTGCGCTACTGCTACTTCTATAGTACACTACTGCTACTGCTACTACTATAGTACACTACTGCTACTCCTATAGTACACTACTGCTACTGCTACTACTATAGTACACTACTGCTACTCCTATAGTACACTACTGCTACTGCTACTACTATAGTACACTACTGCTACTGCTACTACTATAGTACACTACTGCTACTACTATAGTACACTACTGCTACTGCTACTACTATAGTACACTATTGCTACTACTATAGTACACTACTGCTACTACTATAGTACACTACTGCTACTGCTACTACTATAGTACACTACTGCTACTGCTACTACCATAGTGCACTACTGCTACTGCTACTACTATAATACACTACTGCTACTACTATAGTACACTACTGCTACTACTATAGTACACTACTGCTACTACTATAGTACACTACTGCTACTACTATAGTACACTACTGCTACTACTATAGTACACTACTGCTACTACTATAGTGCACTACTGCTACTGCTACTACTATAGTGCACTACTGCTACTACTATAGTGCACTACTGCTACTGCTACTCCTATAGTACACTACTGCTACTGCTACTACTATAGTGCACTACTGCTACTACTATAGTGCACTACTGCTACTGCTACTACTATAGTACACTACTGCTACTGCTACTACTATAGTACACTACTGCTACTCCTATAGTACACTACTGCTACTGCTACTACTATAGTACACTACTGCTACTGCTACTACTATAGTACACTACTGCTACTACTATAGTACACTACTGCTACTGCTACTACTATAGTACACTATTGCTACTACTATAGTACACTACTGCTACTACTATAGTACACTACTGCTACTGCTACTACTATAGTACACTACTGCTACTGCTACTACCATAGTGCACTACTGCTACTGCTACTACTATAATACACTACTGCTACTACTATAGTACACTACTGCTACTACTATAGTACACTACTGCTACTACTATAGTACACTACTGCTACTACTATAGTACACTACTGCTACTACTATAGTACACTACTGCTACTACTATAGTGCACTACTGCTACTACTATAGTGCACTACTGCTACTGCTACTACTATAGTACACTACTGCTACTGCTATAGTGCACTACTGCTACTACTATAGTACACTACTGCTACTACTATAGTGCACTACTGCTACTGCTACTACTATAGTGCACTACTGCTACTGCTACTACTATAGTGCACTACTGCTACTGCTACTACTATAGTACACTACTGCTACTGCTACTACTATAGTACACTACTGCTACTCCTATAGTACACTACTGCTACTGCTACTACTATAGTACACTACTGCTACTCCTATAGTACACTACTGCTACTGCTACTACTATAGTACACTACTGCTACTGCTACTACTATAGTACACTACTGCTACTACTATAGTACACTACTGCTACTGCTACTACTATAGTACACTATTGCTACTACTATAGTACACTACTGCTACTACTATAGTACACTACTGCTACTGCTACTACTATAGTACACTACTGCTACTGCTACTACCATAGTGCACTACTGCTACTGCTACTACTATAATACACTACTGCTACTACTATAGTACACTACTGCTACTACTATAGTACACTACTGCTACTACTATAGTACACTACTGCTACTACTATAGTACACTACTGCTACTACTATAGTACACTACTGCTACTACTATAGTACACTACTGCTACTACTATAGTACACTACTGCTACTGCTACTACTATAGTACACTACTGCTACTACTATAGTACACTACTGCTACTGCTACTACTATAGTGCACTACTGCTACTACTATAGTGCACTACTGCTACTGCTACTACTATAGTACACTACTGCTACTGCTACTACTATAGTACACTACTGCTACTACTATAGTGCACTACTGCTACTACTATAGTACACTACTGCTACTGCTACTACTATAGTACACTACTGCTACTACTATAGTACACTACTGCTACTGCTACTACTATAGTACACTACTGCTACTACTATAATACACTACTGCTACTACTATAGTACACTACTGCTACTTCTGTAGTGCACTACTGCTACTACTATAGTACACTACTGCTACTACTATAGTGCACTACTGCTACTACTATAGTACACTACTGCTACTACTATAGTGCACTACTGCTACTGCTACTACTATAGTACACTACTGCTACTACTATAGTACACTACTGCTACTGCTACTACTATAGTACACTACTGCTACTCCTATAGTGCACTACTGCTACTACTATAGTACACTACTGCTACTACTATAGTACACTACTGCTACTGCTACTACTATAGTACACTACTGCTACTCCTATAGTGCACTACTGCTACTCCTATAGTGCACTACTGCTACTGCTACTACTATAGTGCACTACTGCTACTACTATAGTGCACTACTGCTACTGCTACTACTATAGTACACTACTGCTACTACTATAGTGCACTACTGCTACTACTATAGTGCACTACTGCTACTGCTACTACTATAGTACACTACTGCTACTGCTACTACTATAGTGCACTACTGCTACTGCTACTACTATAGTACACTACTGCTACTACTATAGTGCACTACTGCTACTGCTACTACTATAGTACACTACTGCTACTACTACTACTATAGTACACTACTGCTACTGCTACTTCTGTAGTGCACTACTGCTACTACTATAGTACACTACTGCTACTGCTACTACTATAGTGCACTACTGCTACTACTATAGTGCACTACTGCTACTGCTACTACTATAGTACACTACTGCTACTGCTACTTCTGTAGTGCACTATATAGGGAATTGGGTACCATTTAACACGTTCCCATACACTGCTCTCTCTCTGATATTCGACACGTTCCCATACACTGCTCTCTCTCTGATATTCGACACGCTCCCTTACACTGCTCTCTCTCTGTAGTTCTTGTTGGAGTCCAGTGCCCCCAAGGCTGTAGTGTAATTAATGAAACGCCTCAGAATTACCTCAGTGGTGCTCAGTCTATCGCCAGCCTCAGCTTGCCACCCGCTAAGGCCCTCTAAGATCTCTGGTCTTAGTTCTTTACCTTCCCACGATGCTTCATTCTTCTCTGTCTACCCACCTTTAATAAGCTGCTGTAGATCAGAGGTCATTCCCCAGCCCCCCCCCCCCCTCTACCTCACCCTCAGTGATGTGAAATCATCCACAGTTCTGTGTACGGCCGTGTCCAAAAATATACACTATGCCCTATATAGTGCACTACCAGGGCCTGGGTCAAAAGTAGTGCACTATTTAGGGAATAGCTTACCGTTTGGGACGCACAGGAGTTGAAAGGATTCCACTTAGCTGAGCAGGAGAGAGAGAGACTTTCTGAGTTCACCGAGAGACACATTATACTTGGGAGCCAGTCAGGTGCTGCTCTCATGCAGACCAGTCCTGGCTACAGTCCTGGCTATAGTCCTGGTTACAGGCTGGCTATAGTCCTGGCTACAGTCCTGGCTATAGTCCTGGTTACAGGCTGGCTATAGTCCTGGCTACAGTCCTGGTTACAGGCTGGCTACAGTCCTGGCTATAGTCCTGGCTATAGTCATGGCTACAGTCCTGGCTATAGTCCGGGCTACAGTCCTGGCTATAGTTCTGGTTACAGGCTGGCTATAGTCCTGGCTACAGTCCTGGTTACAGGCTGGCTACAGTCCTGGCTATAGTCCTGGCTATAGTCATGGCTACAGTCCTGGCTATAGTCCGGGCTACAGTCCTGGCTATAGTTAGTCATGGCTACAGTCCTGGCTATAGTCCTGGCTACAGTCCTGGCTACAGTCCTGGCTATAGTCCTGGCTATAGTGCTGGCTATAGTGCTGGCTATAGTCCTGGCTACAGTCCTGGCTATAGTCCTGGCTACAGTTCTGGCTACAGTTCTGGCTATAGTGCTGGCTATAGTGCTGGCTATAGTGCTGGCTATAGTCCTGGCTACAGTGCTGGCTACAGTGCTGGCTACAGTGCTGGCTATAGTCCTGGCTATAGTCCTGGCTATAGTCCTGGCTACAGTCCTGGCTATAGTGCTGGTTACAGTCAGATATACAGTACGTAGGGTACACCAGATATACAGTACGTAGGGTACATCAGATATACAGTACGTAGGGTACATCAGATATACAGTACGTAGGGTACATCAACAGATATACAGTATGTAGGGTACATCAGATATACAGTACGTAGGGTACATCACCAGATATACAGTACATAGGGTACATCAGATATACAGTACGTAGGGTACACCAGATATACAGTACGTAGGGTACATCACCAGATATACAGTACGTAGGGTACATCAGATATACAGTACGTAGGGTACATCAGATATACAGTATGTAGGCTACATCAGATATACAGTACGTAGGGTACATCACCAGATATACAGTATATAGGGTACATCACCAGATATACAGTACGTAGGGTACATCACCAGATATACAGTATGTAGGGTACATCAGATATACAGTACATAGGGTACATCAGATATACAGTACATAGGGTACATCAGATATACAGTACATAGGGTACATCAGATATACAGTACATAGGGTACATCAGATATACAGTACGTAGGGTACATCACCAGATATACAGTACGTAGGGTACATCACCAGATATACAGTACGTAGGGTACATCACCAGATATACAGTACGTAGGGTACATCAGATATACAGTATGTAGGGTACATCAGATATACAGTATGTATGGTACATCAGATATACAGTACATAGGGTACATCACCAGATATACAGTATGTAGGGTACATCATCAGATGTACAGTACGTAGGGTACATCATCAGATATACAGTACGTAGGGTACATCAGATATACAGTACGTAGGGTACATCAGATATACAGTACGTAGGGTACATCAGATATACAGTATGTAGGGTACATCAGATATACAGTATGTAGGGTACATCAGATATACAGTACGTAGGGTACATCATCCTGGAACGCTTTGCCTACCACACAGGAAAATAACCTCACTCAAAGTCAACAAAACAAAGGAGATGATCGTGGACATCAGGAAACAGCAGAGGGAGCAACCCATGATCCACATCGATGGGACAGCAGTGAAGGTGGAAAGTTTGAAGTTCCTCAGCATACACATCACTGACACACTGAAATGGTCCACCCACACAGACAGTGTGGTGAAGAAGGTGCAACAGTGCCTCTTCAACCTCAGGAGGCTGAAGAAATGTGTCTTGTCACCAAAAGCACTCACAAACTACAACAGATGCACAATCGAGAGCATCCTGTCGGGCTGTATCACCGCCTGGTACGGCAACTGCTCCGCCTACAACCGTAAGGCTCTCCAGAGGGTAGTGAGGTCTGCACAACGCATCACCGGGGGCAAACTACCTGCCCTCCAGGACACCTACACCACCCGATGTCACAGGAAGGCCATAAAGATCATCAAGGACATCAACCACCCGAGCCACTGCCTGTTCACCCCGCTATCATCCAGAAGGCGAGGTCAGTACAGGTGCATCAAAGCTGGGACCGAGAGACTGAAAAACATCTTCTATCTCAAGGCCATCAGACTGTTAAACAGCCACCACTAACATTGAGTGGCTGCTGCCAACATATTGACTCAACTCCAGACACTTTAATAATGGAAAATTGATGTAAAAAATGTATCACCAGCAACTTTAAACAATGCTACTTAATATAATGTTTACACACCCTACATTACTCATCTCATATGTATATACTGTACTCTATACCATCTACTGCATCTTTATGTAATACATGTATCACTAGCCACTTTAAACAATGCCACTTTATATAATGTTTACATACCCTACATTACTCATCTCATATGTATATACTGTACTCTATACCATCTACTGCATCTTGCCTATGCCGTTCTGTACCATCACTCATTCATATATCTTTATGTACATATTCTTTATCCCTTTACACTTGTTTGTATAAGGTAGTTGTTGTGGAATTGTTAGGTTAGATTACTCGTTGGTTATTACTGCATTGTCGGAACTAGAAGCACAAGCATTTCGCTACATTCGCATTAACATCTGCTAACCATGTTTGTGTGATTTGAATTTGATTTAATTTGAATGACTTGAAACCACACTGAACAAAATATGAACGCAACATTTAAAGTGTTTGTCCCATGTTTTATGCGCTGAAATAAAATATCCCAGAAGTGTTCCATACTTATCTCTCTCAAATGATGTCCACACATGTGTTTACATCCCTGTTAGTGAGCATTTCTGCTTTGCCCAGATAATCCATCCACCTGACAGGTGTGACATATCAAGAAGATAATCCATCCACCTGACAGGTGTGACATATCAAGAAGATAATCCATCCACCTGACAGGTGTGACATATCAAGAAGATAATCCATCCACCTGACAGGTGGGACATATCAAGAAGATAATCCATCCACCTGACAGGTGTGACATATCAAGAAGATAATCCATCCACCTGACAGGTGTGACATATCAAGAAGATAATCCATCCACCTGACAGGTGTGACATATCAAGAAGATAATCCATCCACCTGACAGGTGTGACATATCAAGAAGATAATCCATCCACCTGACAGGTGTGACATATCAAGAAGATAATCCATCCACCTGACAGGTGTGACATATCAAGAAGATAATCCATCCACCTGACAGGTGTGACATATCAATAAGATAATCCATCCACCTGACAGGTGTGACATATCAAGAAGATAATCCATCCACCTGACAGGTGTGACATATCAAGAAGATAATCCATCCACCTGACAGGTGTGACATATCAAGAAGATAATCCATCCACCTGACAGGTGTGACATATCAAGAAGATAATCCATCCACCTGACAGGTGTGACATATCAAGAAGATAATCCATCCACCTGACAGGTGTGACATATCAAGAAGATAATCCATCCACCTGACAGGTGGGACATATCAAGAAGATAATCCATCCACCTGACAGGTGTGACATATCAATAAGATAATCCATCCACCTGACAGGTGGGACATATCAAGAAGATAATCCATCCACCTGACAGGTGGGACATATCAAGAAGCTGATTCAACAGCATGGTGGTGAATAAGCCGTCTACAACGTTGTTTTTCAGAATTTAGCTTTACGTCCAACCGGCTTCTTAACTGCAGACCACATGTATGGTGTCGTGGTCGTGTGGGCGAGAGGTTTGATGTCGTCAACGTTGTGAACCGAGTGCCCCATGGTGGCGGTGGGGTTATGGTATGGGCAGGCAGAAGCTACGGACAACAAACACAATTTTATTTGATCGATGGCAATTTGAATGCGCAGAGTTACCGTGACGAGATCCTGAGGTCCATTGTCGTGCCATTCGTCCTGTGCCATCACCACATTTCAGCATTACAATGCACTGTCCCATGTCACAATGACCTGTACACCATTCCTGGAAGCTGAAAATGTCCCAGTTCTTCCATGGCCTGAATACATCAACAGACATGTCACCCATTGAGCATGTTTGGGATGCTCTGGATTGACATGTACGACAGCGTGTTCCAGTTCCTGCCAATATCCAATAACTCCACACAGCCATTGAAGAGGAGTGGGACAACATTCCAAAGGCCACAATCAACAGCCTATCAACTCTAATGAGAAGGAGATGCATGAGTCAAATTTTGGTAACAGTGTTATCAGAACCTGAGACTGAAGCTGTAGCAGTGTTATCAGAACCCTTACCAGCCCAGGACCCTTACCAGCCCTGGTTCCTTACCAGCCCAGGACCCTTACCAGCCCAGGACCCTTACCAGCCCTGGACCCTTACCAGCCCTGGTTCCTTACCAGCCCAGGACCCTTACCAGCCCAGGACCCTTACCAGCCCTGGTTCCTTACCAGCCCAGGACCCTTACCAGCCCAGGACCCTTACCAGCCCTGGACCCTTACCAGCCCAGGACCCTTACCAGCCCAGGACCCTTACCAGCCCTGGTTCCTTACCAGCCCTGGACCCTTACCAGCCCAGGACTCTTACCAGCCCAGGACCCTTACCAGCCCAGGACCCTTACCAGCCCTGGTTCCTTACCAGCCCAGGACCCTTACCAGCCCTGGACCCTTACCAGCCCTGGTTCCTTACCAGCCCAGGACCCTTACCAGCCCTGGACCCTTACCAGCCCAGGACCCTTACCAGCCCTGGTTCCTTACCAGCCCTGGTTCCTTACCAGCCCTGGACCCTTACCAGCCCTGGACCCTTACCAGCCCAGGACCCTTACCAGCCCAGGACCCTTACCAGCCCTGGACCCTTACCAGCCCAGGACCCTTACCAGCCCTGGTTCCTTACCAGCCCTGGACCCTTACCAGCCCTGGACCCTTACCAGCCCAGGACCCTTACCAGCCCAGGACCCTTACCAGCCCTGGACCCTTACCAGCCCTGGACCCTTACCAGCCCAGGACCCTTACCAGCCCTGGTTCCTTACCAGCCCAGGACCCTTACCAGCCCTGGACCCTTAACAGCCCTGGACCCTTACCAGCCCTGGTTCCTTACCAGCCCAGGACCCTTACCAGCCCAGGACCCTTACCAGCCCAGGACCCTTACCAGCCCAGGTTCCTTACCAGCCCTGGACCCTTACCAGCCCTGGTTCCTTACCAGCCCAGAACCCAACACTCACCTCTCCTCCCCACGCCCACCTCCACACCCCACACCAGCCCCCAGCACTATAACCCAGCCCCACTCCCACCTCCCACCTCCCATCCCCCAGCACTATAACCCAGCCCCACTCCCACCTCCCACCTCCCAGCCCCCTGCACAGTAACCCAGCCCCACTCCCACCTCCCACCTCCCAGCCCCCAGCACTATAACCCAGCCCCACTCCCACCTCCCACCTCCCAGCCCCCTGCACAGTAACCCAGGCTCCAGCACTATAAGGATTTTCCTCTTCTCAAAGTCCAACAAGATGTTCAGCTTTGCGTGTGCGTGCGTGCGTACATCCATCCGTGTACAAGCTCTTGTGTGTGTGATCAGTGAATGACATGCCTAAGAGCATCTTTGATCAGCCATATCCTGGAGAGTCACCTTTAGGAGTCACAATATTTCAGTTGAACCCTCCAGGCGCTGTGCTCTGTCCCAGTAAAATGTTTTATTTAACTAGGCAAGTCAGTTAAGTACAAATTCTTATTTTACAATGACGGCCTACACCGGCCAACCCCGGACAACACCGGCCAACACCGGACAACACCGGCCAACACCGGCCAACACCGGCCAACCCCGGACAACACCGGCCAACACCGGCCAACACCGGCCAACCCCGGACAACACCGGCCAACACCGGACAACGTTGGACCAATTGTGCGCCGCCCCATGGGACTCCCAATCACGTCCGGTTGTGATACAGCCTGGATTCGAACCAGGGTGTCTGTAGTGACGCCTCTAGCACTGAGATGCAGTGCCTTTGACCGCTGTACCACTCGGGAGCCCATGTGATGCTCTCCTCTACACCCTGGCATGCAGGCAGCAGCCATTAGACCCTGGCTTGTGGCCCAAAAGGCACCCTATCCCCTATATAGAGCCCTATGGGCCCTAGTCAATTGTAGTGTACTATGTAAGGTATTGGGTGCCATTAGGGACACAGTCCTTGTGCCTGCTGGACATCCTCCCTGCATGCCTGCGTCTGTGTGTGTGATGTCAGAGCTGTAGTTGTGCAGAGCAGGTGACTGCAGCAACTCAGTGGGAGTCTTTGTTTCTGCAGCTCTGACAACTCTGTGGTATACACCCAAAGAGATGCTTCACCACACAGTCAAGGCATAGATACTGTATCATTCTTATGGTTGAAAAATTCTGCCAACTTTTACAAAATTCAAAGGTTTTCCAGAAATCCTGGTTGAAATCTTCCTGGAATAAATGAGGGGAATAAGCAAGAAATCCAGTAATCCTCTTTCTACGATTTTTTTCCAGAACTGTACAACCCTACATTACAGCTAGATAACAGCTGTTTGGTAATAGATAGATGATGTCTCTATTTCATACGGAGGGTGAATTAGATTTGTTGTAGACCAAAACGTATTGCCTGAGAAGCCAAAAGTAATTAGTTGTTGGAAGTTTTAACAAATGTCTTTAGGCCTCGAGCCTCTGTTAGTCTGGTTGACTGAGTTTTTAGTCACGGATGTCAGGATATGCCAACCCTGGTCTGACCCTGTAGTTCTGAGCAACACACAGGGTTCATATGCTGGGCTGATGTCATGTCTCAGCTCTGCAGGAACTTCCCCAATCCACCTCATGGCCTTCTTTCTAGGTATATGGGTTTTGTGAAAACGTATCTAGAAGCTTTGAGGAGGTTTGGGTTAGTTAGGCTGGGTTGATCATACGGTGGGTCTTTAATGGCACCCTGTAGAGCCCTATGAGCTCTGATCAAAGGTCGTGCACTATATAGGGGATAGGGTGCCAGCCCTGGTCAGAGGTAGTGCACTATATAGGGGTTAGGGTGCTAGCCCTGGTCAGAGGTAGTGCACTATACAGGGGATAGGGTGCCAGCCCTGGTCAGAGGTAGTGCACTATATAGGGAATCGGGTGCCAGCCCTGGCCAGAGGTAGTGCACTATATAGGGAATAGGGTGCTAGCCCTGGTCAGAGGTAGTGCACTATATGGGGAATAGGGTGCTAGCCCTGGTCAGAGGTAGTGCACTATATAGGGGATAGGGTGCCAGCCCTGGTCAGAGGTATTAAGATGATGATGTAAAATGATGAGACGAGGTAAGATGATGTAAAATGATGAGACGAGGTTAGATGACGTAAAAGTCAAGGTCACATGTCGGTTAATGGTCCAAACAGACCAGTCTAGGAAAGAGAATTAAGATGGGTATCTCTGGTCATCTGGACATGAAATGCTCACTGCAAGGACAGAGAGAAGGACACAGAGAGAGTGTTTCACTTTTAATTTGTTGTTCTCATTAATATACAGTATTTCCACACAAATAGTAAGAAAGGGTTGGGTTTTAGTCAGACCAACTGCCGGGCAGTTGCTGGACTAGGAGAGATAGCACCTCCTCCTCTTCTCCTCCTGGACTAGGAGAGATAGCACCTCCTCCTCTTCTCCCCCTGGACTAGGAAAGATAGCAGCTCCATCTCTTCTCCTCCTGGACTAGGAGAGATAGCACCTCCTCCTCTTTTCCTCCTGGACTAGGAAAGATAGCAGCTCCACCTCTTCTCCTCCTGGACTAGGAAAGATAGCAGCTCCACCTTTCCTTCTCGTTCCACCCAACCCTCCCAGTGGATAAGGAACAGAGCAGGACTGCCTTACCTCACACACCAAGACAGAAACAACATCACTAAACTGGGGCTTTGTATGGGACAGTCCACGTTTGTTGTTAGTTTTATCCGGGCACCTTCATCCTACCTATCATCAACACCATCACTATCAACAGAATTGCGCCTCACAGCATACAATTTTAAAGGTAAGATTTTTTTTAAATAATAATGTTTTTGTCATTCCATATTTGTAATCCGTGTCCTGTATCAGGTGATCATTATCAAACAGTTTAGATGAGGTTTAGATGTTTAAATGTTATATGCGTTCTAAAACCTTCAAAAAACTGTTACATGAATAATCAACAGAACATTACTATTAATGAAATCTTTAATATATTGTGTTTGGAAACATTAACATTGCTTGCTATGTTTTGTAATTGTAGTTAGAGTCAATGAACACAGTCATCATTGAGTTGTGTTGTAGAGAGTTTAGGACTAGTAACTACAGTATAATACCGTGCCACTAAAGCCCAGCTTGGGAACCTTTCACTAATCTCTGACAATGGAGAAAGTGCCATTCATTGACAAACAGCAGACAATTCACACATTCTGTATGGTTGATTAATGTGGTAGTAGTATATCTGTATGGTTGATTAATGTGGTAGTAGTATATCTGTATGATTGATTAATGTGGTAGTAGTATATCTGTATGGTTGATTAATGTGGTAGTAGTATATCTGTATGGTTGATTAATCCACTGTCTCCGCAACTGATTTTCTATTTTAATTTAATAAAATTTAATTGCTAGACAGTTTGTGATCATTGCTAGGCTGGTTGATTTCTGAATGGTCTTAACCACAGGCACCAGGAACAGTTTAGCTAAGCTAATGCCCAGATACAAACAAACACCTATATGGTGTGGTAGTAGTAGATCTGTATGGTGTGGTAGTAGGGTGTGGTAGTAGGGTGTGGTAGTATGGTGTGGTAGTAGGGTGTGGTAGTAGGGTGTGGTAGTATGGTGTGGTAGTATGGTGTGGTAGTAGTATATCTGTATGGTGTAGTAGGATGGTGTGGTAGTAGTAGATCTGTATGGTGTGGTAGTAGGGTGTGGTAGTATGGTGTGGTAGTAGTATATCTGTATGGTGTGGTAGGATGGTGTGGTAGTAGTAGATCTGTATGGTGTGGTAGTAGGGTGTGGTAGTAGGGTGTGGTAGTAGTATATCTGTATGGTGTGGTAGTATGGTATGGTAGTAGTAGATCTGTATGGTGTGGTAGTATGGTGTGGTAGGATGGTGTGGTAGTAGTAGATCTGTATGGTGTGGTAGTAGGGTGTGGTAGTATGGTGTGGTAGTAGTAGATCTGTATGGTGTGGTAGTATGGTGTGGTAGAATGGTGTGGTAGTAGTATATCTGTATGGTGTGGTAGTATGGTGTGGTAGAATGGTGTGGTAGTAGTAGATCTGTATGGTGTGGTAGTATGGTGTGGTAGTAGTAGATCTGTATGGGGTGGTAGTATGGTGTGGTAGTAGTAAATATGTATGGTGTGGTAGTATGGTGTGGTACTAGTAGATCTGTATGGTATGGTGTGGTAGTAGTAGATCTGTATGGTGTGGTAGTAGTAGATCTGTAAGGTGTGGTAGTATGGTGGTAGTATGGTGTGGTAGTAGTAGATCTGTATGGTGTGGTAGTATGGTGTGGTAGTATGGTGTGGTAGTAGTAGATCTGTATGGTGTGGTAGTATGGTGTGGTAGTAGTAGATCTGTATGGTGTGGTAGTAGGGTGTGGTACTAGTAGATCTGTATGGTGTGGTAGTAGTAGATATGTGTGGTGTGGTAGTATGGTGTGGTAGTAGTATATCTGTATGGTGTGGTAGTATTGTGTGGTAGTAGTAGATCTGTATGGTGTGGTAGTATGGTGTGGTAGTAGTAGATCTGTATGGGGTGGTAGTATGGTGTGGTAGTATGGTGTGGTAGTTGTAGATCTGTATGATGTGGTGGTATGGTGTGGTAGTATGGTGTGGTAGTAGTAAATATGTATGGTGTGGTAGTATGTTATGGTACTAGTAGATCTGTATGGTATGGTGTGGTAGTAGTAGATCTGTATGGTGTGGTAGTAGTAGATCTGTAAGGTGTGGTAGTATGGTGGTAGTATGGTGTGGTAGTAGTAGATCTGTATGGTGTGGTAGTATGGTGTGGTGGTATGGTGTGGTAGTAGTAGATCTGTATGGTGTGGTAGGATGGTGTGGTAGTATTAGATCTGTATGGTGTGGTAGTAGTAGATCTGTATGGTGTGGTAGTATGGTGTGGTACTAGTAGATCTGTATGGTGTGGTGGTATGGTGTGGTAGTATGGTGTGGTAGTAGTAGATATATATGGTGTGGTAGTATGGTGTGGTGGTAGTATATCTGTATGGTGTGGTAGTATGGTGTGGTAGTTGTATATCTGTATGGTGTGGTAGGATGGTGTGGTAGTAGTAGATCTGTATGGTGTGGTAGTAGGGTGTGGTAGTATGGTGTGGTAGTAGTATATCTGTATGGTGTGGTAGGATCGTGTGGTAGTAGTAGATCTGTATGGTGTGGTAGTAGGGTGTGGTAGTAGGGTGTGGTAGTAGTATATATGTATGGTGTGGTAGTATGGTGTGGTAGTAGTAGATCTGTATGGTGTGGTAGTAGGGTGTGGTAGTAGTATATCTGTATGGTGTGGTAGGATGGTGTGGTAGTAGTAGATCTGTATGGTGTGGTAGTAGGGTGTGGTAGTATGGTGTGGTAGTAGTAGATCTGTATGGTGTGGTAGTAGGGTGTGGTAGTATGGTGTGGTAGTAGTAGATCTGTATGGTGTGGTAGTAGGGTGTGGTAGTAGGGTGTGGTAGTAGTATATCTGTATGGTGTGGTAGTATGGTATGGTAGTAGTAGATCTGTATGGTGTGGTAGTATGGTGTGGTAGGATGGTGTGGTAGTAGTAGATCTGTATGGTGTGGTAGTAGGGTGTGGTAGTCTGGTGTGGTAGTAGTAGATCTGTATGGTGTGGTAGAATGGTGTGGTAGTAGTATATCTGTATGGTGTGGTAGTATGGTGTGGTAGAATGGTGTGGTAGTAGTAGATCTGTATGGTGTGGTAGTATGGTGTGGTAGTAGTAGATCTGTATGGGGTGGTAGTATGGTGTGGTAGTAGTAAATATGTATGGTGTGGTAGTATGGTGTGGTACTAGTAGATCTGTATGGTATGGTGTGGTAGTAGTAGATCTGTATGGTGTGGTAGTAGTAGATCTGTAAGGTGTGGTAGTATGGTGGTAGTATGGTGTGGTAGTAGTAGATCTGTATGGTGTGGTAGTATGGTGTGGTAGTAAGGTGTGGTAGTATGGTGTGGTAGTAGTAGATCTGTATGGTGTGGTAGTATGGTGTGGTAGTAGTAGATCTGTATGGTGTGGTAGTAGGGTGTGGTACTAGTAGATCTGTATGGTGTGGTAGTAGTAGATATGTGTGGTGTGGTAGTATGGTGTGGTAGTAGTATATCTGTATGGTGTGGTAGTATTGTGTGGTAGTAGTAGATCTGTATGGTGTGGTAGTATGGTGTGGTAGTTGTAGATCTGTATGGGGTGGTAGTATGGTGTGGTAGTATGGTGTGGTAGTTGTAGATCTGTATGATGTGGTGGTATGGTGTGGTAGTATGGTGTGGTAGTAGTAAATATGTATGGTGTGGTAGTATGGTATGGTACTAGTAGATCTGTATGGTATGGTGTGGTAGTAGTAGATCTGTATGGTGTGGTAGTAGTAGATCTGTAAGGTGTGGTAGTATGGTGGTAGTATGGTGTGGTAGTAGTAGATCTGTATGGTGTGGTAGTATGGTGTGGTGGTATGGTGTGGTAGTAGTAGATCTGTATGGTGTGGTAGGATGGTGTGGTAGTATTAGATCTGTATGGTGTGGTAGTAGTAGATCTGTATGGTGTGGTAGTATGGTGTGGTACTAGTAGATCTGTATGGTGTGGTGGTATGGTGTGGTAGTATGGTGTGGTAGTAGTAGATATATATGGTGTGGTAGTATGGTGTGGTGGTAGTATATCTGTATGGTGTGGTAGTTGTATATCTGTATGGGTTGGTAGTATGGTGTGGTAGTAGTATATCTGTATGGTGTGGTGGTATGGTGTGGTAGTATGATGTGGTAGTCGTAGATTTGTATGGGGTGGTAGTATGGTGTGATAGTATGGTGTGGTAGTATGGTGTGGTAGTAGTAGATCTGTATGGTGTGGTAGTATGGTGTGGTAGTAGTAGATCTGTATGGTGTGGTAGTATGGTGTGTTACCAGTAGATCTGTATGGTGTGGTAGTATGGTGTGGTACTAGTAGATCTGTATGGTGTGGTACTAATAGATCTGTATGGTGTGGTAGTATGGTATGGTACTAGTAGATCTGTATGGTGTGGTGGTATGGTGTGGTAGTATGGTGTGGTACTAGTAGATCTGTATGGTGTGGTGGTATGGTGTGGAGGTATGGTGTGGTACTAGTAGATCTGTATGGTGTGGTGGTATGGTGTGGTAGTATGGTGTGGTAGTATGGTGTGGTACTAGTAGATCTGTATGGTGTGGAGGTATGGTGTGGTACTAGTAGATCTGTATGGTGTGGTGGTATGGTGTGTTACCAGTAGATCTGTATGGTGTGGTAGTATGGTGTGGTAGTATGGTGTGGTAGTATGGTGTGGTACTAATGGATATGTATGGTGTGGAGGTATGTTGTGGTACTAGTAGATCTGTATGGTGTGGTGGTATGGTGTGGTGGTATGGTGTGGTAGTATGGTGTGGTAGTATGGTGTGGTACTAGTAAATCTGTATGGTGTGGAGGTATGGTGTGGTAATAGTAGATCTGTATGGTGTGGTGGTATGGTGTGGTGGTATGGTGTGGTAGTATGGTGTGGTAGTATGGTGTGGTAGTATGGTGTGGTACTAGTAGATCTGTATGGTGTGGTGGTATGGTGTGGTAGTATGGTGTGGTACTAGTAGATCTGTATGGTGTGGTGGTATGGTGTGGTGGTATGGTGTGGTACTAGTAGATGTGGTAGTGTAGCGTGTCCACAAGGACGTCACATTACTAGAGGCTGAGGGCCAGCCAGGGGGTCATGTGACGTGACTTCTCTCTGCCTCAGGGGGCCTCGGCTTAGAGGTCGGAGTTTCTGAATGAGGACCAAGTGTGCATGCTGACACACAATGGTAGTAGCTGATTGTTGTGATCACATGATGGGGCAGCCCATGTCTAGTCCACATGGATCAGCTTATGATTCCCCTGGGGATCTCACACAGTCAGATTTCCAGGCTCATTATACCTGCCAGCCCACAATTCTCTAACAATACTTCATTGGCAATCTCACACAGGCAGGCCTCTCTCTGTTAATTCTAGTCTAGGGCAGGCCTCTCTATTAACTCTAGTCTCGGGTAGGCCTCTCTCTCTGTAAACTCTAGTCTAGGGCAGGCCTCTCTCTCTGTAAACTCTAGTCTAGGGCAGGCCTCTCTCTTAACTCTAGTCTAGGGTAGGCCTCTCTCTCTGTAAACTCTAGTCTAGGGCAGGCTTCTCTCTCTGTTAACTCTAGTCTAACGCAGGCCTCCCTGTGTGTTTTAACGCTAGTCTAGTGACAACGGCCAAAGAAGGAAAGCAAATACTGTAATGCCTTTTGGCCTAATCTGTATCCTTAACCTACAGTTTGAATCTGTAGCCTTACCTATAGGCCTAATCTGTAGTGTCGTTTTGACCTATAGGTCTAATCTGTAGTGTCGTTTTGACCTATAGGCCTAATCTGTAGTGTTGTTTTGACATATAGGCCTAATCTGTAGTGTCGTTTTGACCTATAGGCCTAATCTGTTGTGTAGTTTGACCTATAGGCCTAATCTGTAGTGTCGTTTTGACCTATGGGCCTAATCTGTTGTGTAGTTTGACCTATAGGCCTAATCTGTAGTGTCGTTTTGACCTATGGGCCTAATCTGTTGTGTAGTTTGACCTATAGGCCTAATCTGTAGTCTATCTTTAACCTATATAAATAATCTATAGTGTATTTTTAACATATAGGCCTGATCTGTAGTGTTGTTTTGACCTATAGGCCTAATCTGTTGTGTAGTTTGACCTATAGGCCTAATCTGTAGTGTATTTTTAACATATAGGCCTAATCTGTAGTGTTGTTTTGACCTATAGGCCTAATCTGTATTGTTATTTTGATTTGAAACATTTCTCTGAGCAGGCCTTTCTTATCGACCTGGCCGGGGTATCCTAGAATGACATTGACCTCATCCCGTCAGTAGATGATGCCTGGCTATTCTTTAAAAGTGCTTTCCTCACCATCTTAAATAAGCACGCCCCATTCAAAAAAAATAGAACTAGGAATAGATATAGCCCTTGGTTCACTCCAGACATGTCTGCCCTTGACCAGCACAAAAACATCCTGTGACGTTCTGCATTAGCTTCGAATAGCCCCCGTGTTATGCAACTTTTCAGGTAGGTTGAAACCCCAAAAGCCAATTCCTCCTTTGGTCGTCTTTCCTTCCAGTTCTCTGCTGCCCATGACTGGAACAAATTGCAAAAATCTCTGAAGCTGGAGACTCACATCCCCCTCACTAGCTTTAAGCACCAGCTGTCAGAGCAGCTCACAGATCACTGCACCTGTACATAGCCCATCTGTAAACAGCCCATCTATCTACCAACCTCATCCCCATACTGTTTTATTTATTTATCTTGCTCCTTTGCACCCCAGTATCTCTACCTGCACATTCATCTTCTGCAGATCTACCATTCCAGTGTTTAATTGCTATATTGTAATTACTTCACCACCATGGCCTATTTATTTCCTTAATTTACCTCATTTGCGCTCACTGTATATAGACTTTTTGTTTTCTTTTTTCTACTGTATTATTGACTGTATGTTTGTTTATTCCATGTGTAACTCTGTGTTGTTGTTTGTGTCGAACTGCTTTGCTTTATCTTGGCCAGGTCACAGTTGTAAATGAGAACTTGTTCTCAACTAGCCTACCTGGTTAAATAAAGGTGTTCTCAACTGGCCTACCTGGTTAAATAAATAAAACATTTACAAAAATTATACGCCTAATCTGTAGTGTGGCCTTAACAAATCCCATTTATTTGTATTGGTCTCTGTCTCTCCATCTCTCTCTCTCTCTGTCTAGACCCTGTGTGGGACTACTCTCCAGTCTCAACATGTATCTGGAAAATAAGAGCGACCTGGACCTGAAGTCCCCAGCAGCAGCCCCTGGCCTCCAGGGAAGGTCCAGTCTGAGGACAGCGGAGGCGGTGGCAGGGGGCTACGGTGAGGTGGCGGGGGGCTACGGTGAGGTGGCGGGGAACTTTGGAGGTCTGCGTCTGCTGGAGGGGTTCTCAGGAAGGATAGAGTCTCAGAAACTACAACAGGCCTCCGCCAGATCCGCGGGGAACTGTGTTATGCATGCGGAAGACAGGTGGGAACAACCTTAGCTGGAGTCTGTGTCCAAAATGGCATGCTAATTTACATTTTACATGTACAGTTGAAGTCGGAAGTTTACATACGCTTAGGTTGGAGTCATTAAAACTTGTTTTTCAACCACTCCACAAATGTCTTGTGAACAAACTATAGTTTTGGCAAGTCGGTTAGGACATCTACTTTGTGTATGACACAAGTAATTTTTCCAACAATTGTTATCAAACAGATTATTTCACTTATAATTCACTGTATCACAATTCCAGTGGGTCAGAAGTTTACATACACTAAGTTGACTGTGCCTTTAAACATTTTGGAAAATTCCAGAAAATTATTTCATGGCTTTAGAATCTTCTGATAGGCTAATTAACATCATTTGAGTCAATTGGAGGTGTACCTGTGGATGTATTTCAAGGCTTACCTTCAAAGTCAGTGCCTCTTTGCCTGACATCATGGGAAAATGTCTGGTTCATCCTTGGGAGCAATTTCCAAATGCCTGAAGGTACCACGTTCATCTGTACAAACAATAGTACACAAGCATCAACACCATGGGACCACGCAGCCGTCATACCGCTCAGGAAGGAGACGCGTTCTGTCTCCTAGAGATGAACGTACTTTGGTGCGAAAAGTGCAAATCAATCCCAGAACAACAGCAAAGGACCTTGTGAAGATGCTGGAGGAAATAGGTACAAAATTATCTATATCCACAGTAAAACGAGTTCTATATCGACATAACCTGAAAGGCCGCTCAGCAAGGAGGAAGCCACTGCTCCAAATGGACGATGATCCCAAGCCTACATACAAAGTTGTGGCAAAATGGCTTAAGGACAACGAAGTCAAGGTACTGGAGTGCCATCACAAAGCCCTGACCTCAATCCCATAGAAAATTTGTGGGCAGAACTAAAAAAGCGTGTGCGCGCAAGTAGGCCTACAAACCTGACTCAGTTACACCAGCTCTGTCAGGAGGAATGGGCCAAAATTCACCCAACTTACTGTGGGAAGCTTGTGGAAGGCTACCCGAAACATTTGACCCAAGTTAAACAATTTAAAGGCAATGCTACCAAATACTAATTGAGTGTATGTAAACTTCTGACCCACCGTGAATGTTATGAAAGAAATAAAAACTGAAATAAGTAATTCTCTCTACTATTATTCTGACATTTCACATTCTTAAAATAAAGTGGTCCTAACTGATCTAAAACAGGGAATTTTTACTATGATTAAATGTTAAGGAATTGTGAAAAACTGAGTTTAAATGTATCCTCCCCATCATCACACACACCTCCTCCCCATCATTACACACACCTCCTCCCCATCATTACACACACCTCCTCCCCATCATCACACACACCTCCTCCCCATCATTACACATACCTCCTACCCATCATTACACACACCTCCTCGCCATCATTACACACACCTCCTACCCATCATCACACACAGCTCCTCCCCATCATTACACACCACTCCTCCCCATCATTACACACCTCCTCCCCATCATTACACACACCTCCTCCCCATCATTACACACACCTCCTCCCCATCATCACACACACCTCCTCCCCATCATTACACACCTCCTCCCCATCATTACACACACCTCCTCCCCATCATTACACATACCTCCTACCCATCATTACACACACCTCCTCCCCATCATTACACACACCTCCTACCCATCATCACACACAGCTCCTCCCCATCATTACACACACCTCCTCCCCATCATTACACACCTCCTCCCCATCATTACACACACCTCCTCCCCATCATTACACACACCTCCTCCCCATCATTACACACACCTCCTCCCCATCGTTACACACACCTCCTCTGTGACATTCTCATTTTTCACGATTCATTCAGGATTATCTTTAAATTGTGATAGCATCCACATTCATGTAGACGTTTTAAGAAACATGTTCTATTTTTATTTACAATAAAAGTGACTCCAAAATGATACAATTATTTACTGTTCATTTCTATTGGTTACAAAATAATCTGAAACAAAATTAACTGCAAATGCATCCAACCAACTTTATGTAGTGCACCTATAGGCCTGCTGCTGTCCAATCAGATACTTTGTAAGTATAGTGTATGTGGACACGCCTTTAAATGAGTGGATTCGGCAATGATGGCCACACCTGTTGCTGACAAGTGTATAAAATCGAGCACACACAGCCATGCAATCTCCATCCACAAACATTGGCAGTAGATTGGCCTTACATGGAAGCAACATCAGCACAAGAACTGTTCTTCTGGAGCTTCAGGAAATGGGTTTACATGACCGAGCAGGTGCACGGTCTGTGCGCAGTAGTATCATTTCGTTTTGAGATTTATTTGTCATATTTTTGTGGCAAAAAATACATTTAAAGGGGGCAGTACACCAACATTTAAAATAGACTTAATTTTATTGACAAAAAGTGATCTGTTGATCCTGAGAGACAATTACCAAAAATATGACTTAGTATTCTTTATTTACCCCACAGCCAGCATTAGCATCGCTGCTAGTGAAACAATGGGAGTGGTATTGGTCACATACATATATTTAGCAGATGGTGCAGTGAAATCCGTGTGTTCCTAGCTACAACAGTGCAGTAGTATCTAACAATTCACAAATCTAAAAGTAAAATAATGGAATTAAGAAATATATAAACATTAGGACGAAATGGTGCTCCATATGGTCATCCATCTGTGATCTGTCTGGCAGAGACTAGATCTGTGATCTGTCTGGCAGAGTCTAGATCTGTGATCTGTCTGGCAGAGATGACCTCTGTGATCTGTCTGGCAGAGACAGGATCTGTGATCTGTCTGGCAGAGTCTAGATCTGTGATCTGTCTGGCAGAGATGACCTCTGTGATCTGTCTGGCAGAGACAGGATCTGTGATCTGTCTGGCAGAGACTAGATCTGTGATCTGTCTGGCAGAGACGACCTCTGTGATCTGTCTGGCAGAGACTAGATCTGTGATCTGTCTGGCAGAGACTAGATCTGTGATCTGTCTGGCAGAGACTAGATCTGTGATCTGTCTGGCAGAGTCTAGATCTGTGATCTGTCTGGCAGAGACGAGATCTGTGATCTGTCTGGCAGCGTCTAGATCTGTGATCTGTCTGGCATAGACTAGATCTGTGATCTGTCTGGCAGAGACAACCTCTGTGATCTGTCTGGCAGAGAAGACCTCTGTGATCTGTCTGGCAGAGAAGGCCTCTGTCAGTAGGCTCCCCTCCCCCACTGGACATTGGAGAACAGAGGGATTGTGAACTGGCCAGGTGAGAGAGAGCAGCCAGCTCACCTCTGTCCACAAAGGACAGGACACCTGATAGACAGGACAGGACACCTGATGGACAGGACACCTGATAGACAGGACAGGACACCTGATAGACAGGACAGGACACCTGATAGACAGCACAGGACACATGATAGACAGGACACCTGATAGACAGCACAGGACACCTGATAAACAGGACAGGACACCTGATAGACAGCACAGGGCACCTGATAGACAGCACAGGACACCTGATAGACAGGACAGGAAACCTGATAGACAGGACAGGACACCTGATAGACAGGACAGGACACCTGATAGACAGGACAGGACACCTGATAGACAGGACAGGACACCTGATAGACAGGACACCTGATAGACAGCACAGGACACCTGATAGACAGGACACCTGATAGACAGGACAGGACACCTGATAGGCAGGACACCTGATAGACAGGACACCTGATAGACAGGACACCTGATAGACAGGACACCTGATAGACAGCACAGGACACCTGATAAACAGGACAGGACACCTGATAGACAGCACAGGGCACCTGATAGACAGCACAGGACACCTGATAGACAGGACAGGACACCTGATAGACAGGACAGGACACCTGTGTATCTGTAATGTATACACAGGGAGTCAGGAAGCAGGTGCAGAAGGTGAGTTAAATAATAAGAAACATGAAGATGATCACAACCGGAGCAGCATCTTGAATGTAAACAACACCACTACTGCCTGAAGACTGAGGCTACTGAGGGCTAAATAAAGGGAGAATACTCAGGAGGTGTGTGTAATGATGGGGAGGAGGTGTGTGTAATGATGGGGAGGAGGTGTGTGTAATGATGGGGAGGAGGTGTGTGTAATGATGAGGAGGAGGTGTGTGTAATGATGGGGGAGAGGTGTGTGTAACGATGGGGAGGAGGTGTGTAATGATGGGGAGGAGGTGTGTGTAACGATGGGGAGGAGGTGTGTAATGATGGGAGGAGGTGTGTAATGATGGGGAGGAGATGTGTGTAATGATGGGGAGGAGGTGTGTGTAATGATGGGGAGGAGGTGTGTAATGATGGGGAGGAGATGTGTGTAATGATGGGGAGGAGATGTGTGTAATGATGGGGAGGAGATGTGTGTAATGATGGGGAGGAGGTGTGTGTAATGATGGGGAGGAGGGGTGTAATGATGGGGAGGAGGTGTGTGTAATGATGGGGAGGAGAAGTGTGTAATGATGGGGATTTTGTAATCAAGCACTCTGTAATACCTTCAAAAAATTTGGCACATTACCCACATAATCCAATAACGTTTTTGGTCAATGTGGTGGAGATTAGGTCCCCCCTCCACCCTGTTATGGATCCCTGATACAGGTCCCCCTCCCCCTGTGCTGTGGGGTTATGGATCCCTGATACAGGTCCCCCCTCCCCCCTGTTATGGATCCCTGATACAGGTCCCCCCTCCACCCTGTTATGGATCCCTGATACAGGTCCCCCCTCCACCCTGTTATGGATCCCTGATACAGGTCCCCCTCCACCCTGTTATGGATCCCTGATACAGGTCCCCTCCACCCTGTTATGGATCCCTGACACAGGTCCCCCTCCCCCCTGTTATGGATCCCTGATAAAGGTCCCCCTCCACCCTGTTATGGATCCCTGATACAGGTCCCCCCTCCAACCTGTTATGGATCCCTGATACAGGTCCCCCCTCCACCCTGTGGGGTTATGGATCACTTGTTATTATGTCTCCAGGGAAACCTAGATTCAAGTTCTTGTCTCTCAAATTTCTAGTCAGAATAGTAGAACTCACATTACACTTGTTGAATCATCAAATCAGAGATTCCTAGTGTGAGCTCTATGTAAACTGATGGAGAAAAGACTGTAGGTATTCACAGTATTCAGAGAGAGAGAGAAAGGGAGAGTGCGTTTTGGCGGGGGAGGGGTGCCGGAGAAAGGGGAGGGGGGGGGGGGGGGGCTAATCTCCAGCCTGTGGTTGTTTTCACATTATTGGGATTTAACTCTGGAATTTAGGTTTGACGACAGAGCCAGGCAAAGGCAGACCTGCACATGATGAAATGTGTCAGGAGATGTTTGATCTCTGAGTGTGGCGGTGTTTACATTCCGAATGGCTCACTATTCCGTTTATAGTAAACTACTTTAGACCAGAGCCTATTCCCTATATAGTACACTACTATAGACCAGAGCCCTATTCCCTATATAGTGCACTACTATAGACCAGAGCCCTATTCCCTATATAGTGGTACTACTTTAGACCAGAGCCCTATTCCCTATATAGTGCACTACTATAGACCAGAGCCCTATTCCCTATATAGTACACTACTATAGACCAGAGCCCTATTCCCTATATAGTGCACTACTATAGACCAGAGCCCTATTCCCTATATAGTGGTACTACTATAGACCAGAGCCCTATTCCCTATATAGTACACTACTATAGACCAGAGCCCTATTCCCTATATAGTACACTACTATAGACCAGAGCCCTATTCCCTATATAGTGGTACTACTTTAGACCAGAGCCCTATTCCCTATATAGTGCACTACTATAGACCAGAGCCCTATTCCCTATATAGTACACTACTATAGACCAGAGCCCTATTCCCTATATAGTGCACTACTATAGACCAGAGCCCTATTCCCTATATAGTGGTACTACTATAGACCAGAGCCCTATTCCCTATATAGTGGTACTACTATAGACCAGAGCCCTATTCCCTATATAGTGGTACTACTATAGACCAGAGCCCTATTCCCTATATAGTACACTACTTTAGACCAGGGCCCTATTCCCTATATAGTGGTACTACTTTAGACCAGAGCCCTATTCCCTATATAGTGCACTACTATAGACCAGAGCCCTATTCCCTATATAGTACACTACTATAGACCAGAGCCCTATTCCCTATATAGTGCACTACTATAGACCAGAGCCCTATTCCCTATATAGTGGTACTACTATAGACCAGAGCCCTATTCCCTATATAGTGCACTACTATAGACCAGAGCCCTATTCCCTATATAGTACACTACTATAGACCAGAGCCCTATTCCCTATATAGTGGTACTACTTTAGACCAGAGCCCTATTCCCTATATAGTGCACTACTATAGACCAGAGCCCTATTCCCTATATAGTACACTACTATAGACCAGAGCCCTATTCCCTATATAGTGCACTACTATAGACCAGAGCCCTATTCCCTATATAGTGGTACTACTATAGACCAGAGCCCTATTCCCTATATAGTGGTACTACTATAGACCAGAGCCCTATTCCCTATATAGTACACTACTATAGACCAGAGCCCTATTCCCTATATAGTGCACTACTATAGACCAGAGCCCTATTCCCTATATAGTGGTACTACTATAGACCAGAGCCCTATTCCCTATATAGTGGTACTACTATAGACCAGAGCCCTATTCCCTATATAGTGGTACTACTATAGACCAGAGCCCTATTCCCTATATAGTGGTACTACTATAGACCAGAGCCCTATTCCCTATATAGTGGTACTACTATAGACCAGAGCCCTATTCCCTATATAGTGGTACTACTATAGACCAGAGCCCTATTCACTATATAGTACACTACTATAGACCAGAGCCCTATTCCCTATATAGTGCACTACTATAGACCAGAGCCCTATAGATCCTATGAGAGGCAATTGTGCAGTAACTTTTTAAATGTACCTTACTAATTCTTGTAACTGTTTTCTTTAAACTTTAGGTCAGTTATCTGACTTCTAGACCATTGGTTCCTAAACTGTGGGGCACTGCCTTGGGTGGTACATCATCATTTCTATATTGGGTGGTACATCATCAGTTCTATATTGGGTAGTGCATCATCAGTTCTATATTGGGTAGTACATCATCAGTTCTATATTGGGTGGTACATCATCAGTTCTATATTGGGTAGTACATCATCAGTTCTATATTGGGTAGTACATCATCAGTTCTATATTGGGTAATACATCATCAGTTCTATATTGGGTAGTGCATCATCAGTTCTATATTGGGTAGTACATCATCAGTTCTATATTGGGTAGTACATCATCAGTTCTATATTGGGTAGTACATCATCAGTTCTATATTGGGTAGTACATCATCAGTTCTATATTGGGTGGTACATCATCAGTTCTATATTGGGTAGTACATCATCAGTTCTATATTGGGTAGTACATCATCAGTTCTATATTGGGTAGTGGATCATCAGTTCTATATTGGGTAGTACTTTATCAGTTCTATATTGGGTAGTACATCATCAGTTCTATATTGGGTAGTGGATCATCAGTTCTATATTGGGTAGTACATCATCAGTTCTATATTGGGTGGTACATCATCAGTTCTATATTGGGTAGTACATCATCAGTTCTATATTGGGTAGTACATCATCAGTTCTATATTGGGTAGTGGATCATCAGTTCTATATTGGGTAGTGCATCATCAGTTCTATATTGGGTAGTACATCATCAGTTCTATATTGGGTAGTGGATCATCAGTTCTATATTAGGTAGTACTTTATCAGTTCTATATTGGGTAGTGGATCATCAGTTCCTCTTGTCATTTCAGACCTCAGAGAGATATTTATAACTTGTCAGAAATGTCCAGATCAACCAGTCCATGTCAGATAACATGTTTTTTTAGCCCATAGATTTTGTAGTAATGTTTTAGTCACTCAAATATCACATGAATACACATTAGACGTGGCAACGGAGGTGAACAAGAGCGGTGTGAACAATTGGTGTGATGAAGAGTTGGTGTGATGAACAGTCGGTGTGCTCATAGAAATAGATGTGGGGGGGTGGGGTCTGGGGGGAGAGAACCCCTGTTCTAGATTAACTGTTTCTTTCCCTCTCCCCTCACCCCTCTCCCCTCAGGGTCTCTGTTCTCCTACTAATCTCACTGTGACCCCCTCCAGGTCTCTGTTCTCCTACTAATCTCACTATAACCCCCCCTCCAGGTCTCTGTTCTCCTACTAATCTCACTGTGACCCCCTCCAAGTCTCTGTTCTCCTACTAATCTCACTGTGACACCCCCCCCCCCTCCAGGTCTCTGTTCTCCTACTAATCTCACTGTAACCCCCTCCAGGTCTCTGTTCTCCTGCTAATCTCACTATAACCCCCCTCCAGGCCTCTGATCACTACTTTGTTCCCTTGTCTGTCTTCCTTTCCTCCAACCCTAACCACTCAGCCAGCCCCTACCCAGACAATCATGCGCCCTCGCAATCTTCACTCTCTCTTTCCCAATACTCTCTTCTATCCTATAATCTCTCTTTTCTGATAAATCCTTCTCCCGTCTGTCTCTTGATTCTGCCTCGTCGACCCTACTCTCCTCCCTTTCCACATCCTATGACTCTCACTCCCCCCCTTTCCTCCCAGCTGGCTTGGCCCTCCCCTCCTGCTATGTGGCTGAGTGACCCATTGCAAGTTTACAGAACAGGGCTGTGGGCAGCTGAGAGAGAATTAGAGAAAAACAAAAGTTTTCGGAGGATCTATGATCCTCTCACTCCCTTCTCTATACATTTTCTTCTTGTCTCAGCTGCGAAAGCCACTTTCTAACACTTTAAATGTAATTTCAAGCTTCTGCCTCTAACCCTAGGAAACTCTGCCACTTTCTCCTCACTCCTTAGTCATCCACCTCCTCCCTCCTCTCTCTCTGGGGATGACTTTGTCTACCACTTTAAAAACAAGGTTGATGACATCCACTTCTCATTCACTCAGTCCACTGGTCCCACTTACACAGAACTACCCTACACCTTGACCTCTTTCCAACCCTCTGATGGCAACGGTCACCTTTTTGCTCCGAACCAACTTTGCTATTTTGCGATTATTTTGGTGTTTGTTTTTACTTTATTTTCACAAAATGTATCCGCTATCATTTTTATAACCTCTCTAGGGGGCAGTATTTTGAATGAATGAGGTGCCCAATGTAAACTGCCTGTTACTCAGGCCCAGAAGCTAGGATATGCATATAATTGGTAGATTTGGATAGGAAACACTCCACAGTTTCCTAAACTGTTAAAATAATGTATGTGAGTATGACTGAACTGAGATGGCAGGTGAGAACCTGAGGAAAATCCATCCAGGAAGTGGCTTTCTTTTGAATTGAGTGCTTTTCCATTGAAAGTCTATCCACCATATACATGGATGGGACCTAGATTGCAGTTCCTATGGCTTCCACTAGATGTCAACAGTCTTTAGACATTGTTTCAGGCTTTTATTCTGAAAGATGAGTAAGAATGACAACATTTTCTGAGTGGTCGGTCGAATGAACCAGAGCTTTTTGCACGCACGACCGGGAGCGCGCCCTTCGTTCTTTTTCATTTGTATTGAATACGCTATTGTCCAGTTGAAATATTATCGATTATAAAGACAATAGACAACCTGAGAATTAATAAAAAACGTTGTTTGACATGTTTCGACGAACTTTACCGGTACTATTTGGATCTATTTGTCTGCCTGTTGTGACCGCCTTTGAACCAGTGGATTACTGAACAAAACGCGCAAGTTTTTAGGATATAAAGAGGGACTTTATCGAACAAAAGTAACATTTATTGTGCAACATGGAGTCTTGTGAGTGCAACCATATGAAGATCATCAAAGGTAAGTGATTCATTTTATCGCTATTTCTGACTTTCGTGACTCCTCGACTTGACTGGAAAATGTTTGTATGCTTTTGCAAGCGGGGCGCTGTCCTCAGATAATCGCATGGTATGCTTTCGCCGTAAAGCCTTTTTGAAATCTGACGCAGCGGCTGGATTAACAAGAAGTAAATCTTTAAACCGATGTTTAAACACTTGTATGTTTTATGAATGTTTATTGAAAGTATTATGAGTATTTCTGTATTTTGAATTATTTTGCGCTCTGCAATTTCACCAGATGTTGTTGAGGTGGGACGCTACCGTTCCACCTGCCCATAAGAAGATAAACCGACAATAACTTTTGAACATCAGTTTGTCAGTTATTTACCCCAATTCCGACTTCAACTTCGACTCATCTGCTTTTTCTTTAATTCCAACCCAATTATTGGAATATCCAAGTGGATTAAGGCGAGATTCATGCCGAGATGAAGGCGATAGAAAAACCGGGCACCTCTCGACCCATTGTTCACCCATCTTGGAATAACTGATGGGAAAGTGCCGACCCTTCTACCTCTCGTAGAGCTGTTAACATGACTGTTGTATACATTTAACCTGAGGACAAGTAATATAACAAGCAGGCACTTAACCAACTGTAAAACGCTATAAACAAAAAGGAACCCTTACATCTGGAGGCTGCCTTGTCGCTGGCGATTTGAATACCGCGTCGTTAAGACGTGACGCCCAACTTCCATCAACACGTCTCCTTCGCCACTAGGGAAGATAAAGTCCTAGACCACTGTTACTCTACCCACAAAGCAAGCGTACAAGGCCCTGCCTTAGTCCGCCATTCGGAAAATCAAATCATTACTCCGTTCTCCTGCGTCCTGTTTACAAGCAGAAGCTCAAACAGAAAGTACCAGTGAATCGCTCCGTTGAGAAATGGTTCAGAATTTCAGAATTCAGAATTACCTACAGCTAAACCATTGAGAGCATCTTGACTGGTTGCATCACTGCTTGGTATGAAAACAGCCCAGTACATCACTGGGGCCCAGCTCCCTGCCACCCAGGACCTCTATACAAGGTGGTGGTGAGGACAGCCCAGTACATCACTGGGGCCCAGCTCCCTGCCATCCAGGACCTCTATACCAGGTGGTGATGCAGAGAGCCCCGTACATCACTGGGGCCCAGCTCCCTGCCATCCAGGACCTCTATATCAGAGGGTGGTGAGGTCAGCCCAATACATCACTGGGGCCCAGCTCCCTGACATCCAGAACCTCTATACCAGGTGGTGATGCAGAGAGCCCAGTACATCACTGGGGCCCAGCTCCCTGCCATCCAGGACCTCTATATCAGGTGGTGGTGAGGACAGCCCAGTACATCACTGGGACCCAGCTCCCTGCCATCCAGGACCTCTATATCAGAGGGTGGTGAGGACAGCCCAATACATCACTGGGGCCCAGCTCCCTGCCACCCAGGACCTCTATACCAGGTGGTGATGCAGAGAGCCCAGTACATCACTGGGGCCCAGCTCCCTGCCATCCAGGACCTCTATACCAGGTGGTGATGCAGAGAGCCCCGTACATCACTGGGGCCCAGCTCCCTGCCATTCAGGACCTCTATATCAGAGGGTGGTGAGGTCAGCCCAATACATCACTGGGGCCCAGCTCCCTGCCATCCAGGACCTCTATACCAGGTGGTGATGCAGAGAGCCCAGTACATCACTGGGCCCAGCTCCCTGCCATCCAGGACCTCTATATCAGGTGGTGGTGAGGACAGCCCAGTACATCACTGGGACCCAGCTCCCTGACATCCAGAATCTCTATACCAGGTGGTGATGCAGACAGCCCAGTACATCACTGGGGCCCAGCTCCCTGCCATCCAGGACCTCTATATCAGGTGGTGATGCAGACAGCCCAGTACATCACTGGGACCCAGCTCCCTGCCATCCAGGACCTCTATATCAGGTGGTGATGCAGACAGCCCAGTACATCACTGGGACCCAGCTCCCTGCCATCCAGAACCTCTATACCAGGTGGTGATGCAGACAGCCCAGTACATCACTGGGACCCAGCTCCCTGCCATCCAGGACCTCTATACCAGGTGGTGATGCAGACAGCCCAGTACATCACTGGGAACCAGCTCCCTGCCATCCAGGACCTCTATATCAGAGGGTGGTGAGGACAGCCCAGTACATCACTGGGACCCAGCTCCCTGACATCCAGAACCTCTATACCAGGTGGTGATGCAGACAGCCCAGTACATCACTGGGACCCAGCTCCCTGCCATCCAGGACCTCTATATCAGAGGGTGGTGAGGACAGCCCAGTACATTACTGGGACCCAGCTCCCTGACATCCAGAACCTCTATACCAGGTGGTGATGCAGACAGCCCAGTACATCACTGGGACCCAGCTCCCTGCCATCCAGGACCTCTATACCAGGTGGTGATGCAGACAGCCCAGTACATCACTGGGGCCCAGCTCCCTGCCATCCAGGACCTCCATATCAGAGGGTGGTGAGGACAGCCCAGTACATCACTGGGGCCCAGCTCCCTGCCACCCAGGACCTCTATACCAGGTGGTGGTGAGGACAGCCCAGTACATCACTGGGACCCAGCTCCCTGACATCCAGAACCTCTATACCAGGTGGTGATGCAGACAGCCCAGTACATCACTGGGACCCAGCTCCCTGCCATCCAGGACCTCTATATCAGAGGGTGGTGAGGACAGCCCAGTACATCACTGGGACCCAGCTCCCTGACATCCAGAACCTCTATACCAGGTGGTGATGCAGACAGCCCAGTACATCACTGGGACCCAGCTCCCTGCCATCCAGGGCCTCTATACCAGGTGGTGATGCAGAGAGCCCAGTACATCACTGGGACCCAGCTCCCTGCCATCCAGGACCTCTATACCAGGTGGTGAGGACAGCCCAGTACATCACTGGGGCCCAGCTCCCTGCCATCCAGGACCTCTATACCAGGTGGTGATGCAGACAGCCCAGTACATCACTGGGACCCAGCTCCCTGCCATCCAGGACCTCTATATCAGGTGGTGATGCAGAGAGCCCAGTACATCACTGGGGCCCAGCTCCCTGCCATCCAGGACCTCTATACCAGGTGGTGATGCAGAGAGCCCAGTACATCACTGGGACCCAGCCCCCTGCCATCCAGGACCTCTATACCAGGTGGTGATGCAGAGAGCCCCGTACATCACTGGGGCCCAGCTCCCTGCCATCCAGGACCTCTATATCAGAGGGTGGTGAGGTCAGCCCAAAACATCACTGGGGCCCAGCTCCCTGACATCCAGAACCTCTATACCAGGTGGTGATGCAGAGAGCCCAGTACATCACTGGGGCCCAGCTCCCTGCCATCCAGGACCTCTATACCAGGTGGTGATGCAGAGAGCCCCGTACATCACTGGGGCCCAGCTCCCTGCCATCCAGGACCTCTATATCAGAGTGTGGTGAGGTCAGCCCAATACATCACTGGGGCCCAGCTCCCTGCCATCCAGGAACTCTATATCAGGTGGTGATGCAGACAGCCCAGTACATCACTGGGACCCAGCTCCCTGCCATCCAGAACCTCTATACCAGGTGGTGATGCAGACAGCCCAGTACATCACTGGGACCCAGCTCCCTGCCATCCAGGACCTCTATACCAGGTGGTGATGCAGACAGCCCAGTACATCACTGGGACCCAGCTCCCTGCCATCCAGGGCCTCTATACCAGGTGGTGATGCAGAGAGCCCAGTACATCACTGGGACCCAGCTCCCTGCCATCCAGGACCTCTATACCAGGTGGTGAGGACAGCCCAGTACATCACTGGGACCCAGCTCCCAGGTGGTGATGCAGACAGCCCAGTACATCACTGGGACCCAGCTCCCTCCATCCAGGACCTCTATATCAGGTGGTGATGCAGGAGCCCAGTACATCACTGGGGCCCAGCTCCCTGCCATCCAGGACCTCTATACCAGGTGGTGATGCAGAGAGCCCAGTACATCACTGGGACCCAGCCCCCTGCCATCCAGGACCTCTATACCAGGTGGTGATGCAGAGAGCCCCGTACATCACTGGGGCCCAGGCCATCCAGGACCTCTATATCAGAGGGTGGTGAGGTCAGCCCAAAACATCACTGGGGCCCAGCTCCCTGACATCCAGAACCTCTATACCAGGTGGTGATGCAGAGAGCCCAGTACATCACTGGGGCCCAGCTCCCTGCCATCCATCATACCAGGTGGTGATGCCCACATCACTGGGGCCCAGCTCCCTGCCATCCAGGACCTCTATATCAGAGTGTGGTGAGGTCAGAATACATCACTGGGGCCCAGCAGCTCTATATCAGGTGGTGATGCAGACAGCCCAGTCATCACTGGGACCCAGCTCCCTGCCATCCAGAACCTCTATACCAGGTGGTGATGCCAGCCCAGGGGACCCAGCTCCCTGCCATCCAGGACCAGGTGGTGATGTACATCACTGGGACCCAGCTCCCTGCCACCAGGACCCAGGTGGTGATGCAGACAGCCCAGTACACACTGGGGCCCAGCTCCAGCCTCCAGAGGGTGGTGAGGACAGCCCAGTACATCACTGGGGCCCAGCATCCAGGTGGTGGTGAGGACAGCCCAGTACATCACTGGGACCCAGCTCCCTGTCCAGAACCTCTATACCAGGTGGTGATGCAGACAGCCCAGTACATCACTGGGACCCAGCTCCCTGCCATCCAGGACCTCTATATCAGAGGGTGGTGAGGACAGCCCAGTACATCACTGGGACCCAGCTCCCTGACATCCAGAACCTCTATATCAGGTGGTGATGCAGAGAGCCCAGTACATCACTGGGACCCAGCTCCCTGCCATCCAGGACCTCTATACCAGGTGGTGAGGACAGCCCAGTACATCACTGGGGCCCAGCTCCCTGCCATCCAGGACCTCTATACCAGGTGGTGATGCAGACAGCCCAGTACATCACTGGGACCCAGCTCCCTGCCATCCAGGACCTCTATATCAGGTGGTGATGCAGAGAGCCCAGTACATCACTGGGGCCCAGCTCCCTGCCATCCAGGACCTCTATACCAGGTGGTGATGCAGAGAGCCCAGTACATCACTGGGGCCCAGCTCCCTGACATCCAGGACCTCTATATCAGGTGGTGATGCAGACAGCCCAGTACATCACTGGGACCCAGCTCCCTGCCATCCAGGACCTCTATATCAGGTGGTGATGCAGAGAGCCCAGTACATCACTGGGGCCCAGCTCCCTGACATCCAGAACCTCTATACCAGGTGGTGATGCAGACAGCCCAGTACATCACTGGGACCCAGCTCCCTGACATCCAGAACCTCTATATCAGAGGGTGGTGAGGACAGCCCAGTACATCACTGGTGCCCAGCTCCCTGACATCCAGAACCTCTATATCAGAGGGTGGTGAGGTCAGCCCAATACATCACTGGGACCCAGCTCCCTGACATCCAGGACCTCTATATCAGGTGGTGATGCAGAGAGCCCAGTACATCACTGGGACCCAGCTCCCTGCCATCCAGGACCTCTATGTCAGAGGGTGGTGAGGTCAGCCCAATACATCACTGGGGCCCAGCTCCCTGACATCAGGACCTCTATATCAGGTGGTGATGCAGAGAGCCCAGTACATCACTGGGACCCAGCTCCCTGACATCCAGGACCTCTATATCAGATGCTGGTGAGGACAGCCCAGTACATCACTGGGACCCAGCTCCCTGACATCCAGGACCTCTATACCAGGTGGTGATGCAGACAGCCCAGTACATCACTGGGGCCCAGCTCCCTGCCATCCAGGACCTCTATACCAGGTGGTGATGCAGACAGCCCAGTACATCACTGGGACCCAGCTCCCTGCCATCCAGGACCTCTATATCAGGTGGTGATGCAGAGAGCCCAGTACATCACTGGGGCACAGCTCCCTGCCATCCAGGACCTCTATACCAGGTGGTGATGCAGAGAGCCCAGTACATCACTGGGACCCAGCTCCCTGCCATCCAGGGCAGAGAATGTTGTTTTCTATAGCTCACCATGCTGCTTTTCCTCGGGGCAGAGAATGTTGTTTTCTATAGCTCACCATGCTGCTTTTCCTTGGGGCAGAGAATGTTGTTTTCTATAGCTCACCATGCTGCTTTTCCTCTGGCCAGAGAATGTTGTTTTCTATAGCTCACCATGCTGCTTTTCCTCTGGCCAGAGAATGTTGTTTTCTATAGCTCACCATGCTGCTTTTCCTCGGGGCAGAGAATGTTGTTTTCTATAGCTCACCATGCTGCTTTTCCTCGGGGCAGAGAATGTTGTTTTCTATAGCTCACCATGCTGCTTTTCCTCGGGGCAGAGAATGTTGTTTTCTATAGCTCACCATGCTGCTTTTCCTCGGGGCAGAGAATGTTGTTTTCTATAGCTCACCATGCTGCTTTTCCTTGGGGCAGAGAATGTTGTTTTCTATAGCTCACCATGCTGCTTTTCCTCGGGGCAGAGAATGTTGTTTTCTATAGCTCACCATGCTGCTTTTCCTCTGGCCAGAGAATGTTGTTTTCTATAGCTCACCATGCTGCTTTTCCTCGGGGCAGAGAATGTTGTTTTCTATAGCTCACCATGCTGCTTTTCCTCGGGGCAGAGAATGTTGTTTTCTATAGCTCACCATGCTGCTTTTCCTCGGGGCAGAGAATGTTGTTTTCTATAGCTCACCATGCTGCTTTTCCTTGGGGCAGAGAATGTTGTTTTCTATAGCTCACCATGCTGCTTTTCCTCGGGGCAGAGAATGTTGTTTTCTATAGCTCACCATGCTGCTTTTCCTCTGGCCAGAGAATGTTGTTTTCTATAGCTCACCATGCTGCTTTTCCTCTGGCCAGAGAATGTTGTTTTCTATAGCTCACCATGCTGCTTTTCCTTGGGGCAGAGAATGTTGTTTTCTATAGCTCACCATGCTGCTTTTCCTCTGGGGCAGAGAATGTTGTTTTCTATAGCTCACCATGCTGCTTTTCCTTGGGGAGAATGTTGTTTTCTATAGCTCACCATGCTGCTTTTCCTTGGGGCAGAGAATGTTGTTTTCTATAGCTCACCATGCTGCTTTTCCTTGGGGCAGAGAATGTTGTTTTCTATAGCTCACCATGCTGCTTTTCCTCTGGCCAGAGAATGTTGTTTTCTATAGCTCACCATGCTGCTTTTCCTTGGGGCAGAGAATGTTGTTTTCTATAGCTCACCATGCTGCTTTTCCTCGGGGCAGAGAATGTTGTTTTCTATAGCTCACCATGCTGCTTTTCCTTGGGGCAGAGAATGTTGTTTTCTATAGCTCACCATGCTGCTTTTCCTTGGGGCAGAGAATGTTGTTTTCTATAGCTCACCATGCTGTTTTTATGAGGATGACAGAGAATGTTGTTTTCTATAGCTCACCATGCTGCTTTTCCTCGGGGCAGAGAATGTTGTTTTCTATAGCTCACCATGCTGCTTTTCCTCGGGGCAGAGAATGTTGTTTTCTATAGCTCACCATGCTGCTTTTCCTCTGGCCAGAGAATGTTGTTTTCTATAGCTCACCATGCTGCTTTTCCTTGGGGCAGAGAATGTTGTTTTCTATAGCTCACCATGCTGCTTTTCCTTGGGGCAGAGAATGTTGTTTTCTATAGCTCACCATGCTGTTTTTATGAGGATGACAGAGAATGTTGTTTTCTATAGCTCACCATGCTGCTTTTCCTCGGGGCAGAGAATGTTGTTTTCTATAGCTCACCATGCTGCTTTTCCTCTGGCCAGAGAATGTTGTTTTCTATAGCTCACCATGCTGCTTTTCCTCTGGCCAGAGAATGTTGTTTTCTATAGCTCACCATGCTGCTTTTCCTCTGGCCAGAGAATGTTGTTTTCTATAGCTCACCATGCTGCTTTTCCTCGGGGCAGAGAATGTTGTTTTCTATAGCTCACCATGCTGCTTTTCCTCGGGGCAGAGAATGTTGTTTTCTATAGCTCACCATGCTGCTTTTCCTTGGGGCAGAGAATGTTGTTTTCTATAGCTCACCATGCTGCTTTTCCTCGGGGCAGAGAATGTTGTTTTCTATAGCTCACCATGCTGCTTTTCCTCTGGCCAGAGAATGTTGTTTTCTATAGCTCACCATGCTGCTTTTCCTCTGGCCAGAGAATGTTGTTTTCTATAGCTCACCATGCTGCTTTTCCTTGGGGCAGAGAATGTTGTTTTCTATAGCTCACCATGCTGCTTCTCCTCGGGGCAGAGAATGTTGTTTTCTATAGCTCACCATGCTGCTTTTCCTTGGGGCAGAGAATGTTGTTTTCTATAGCTCACCATGCTGTTTTTATGAGGATGACAGAGAATGTTGTTTTCTATAGCTCACCATGCTGCTTTTCCTTGGGGCAGAGAATGTTGTTTTCTATAGCTCACCATGCTGCTTTTCCTCGGGGCAGAGAATGTTGTTTTCTATAGCTCACCATGCTGCTTTTCCTCTGGCCAGAGAATGTTGTTTTCTATAGCTCACCATGCTGCTTTTCCTCGGGGCAGAGAATGTTGTTTTCTATAGCTCACCATGCTGCTTTTCCTCGGGGCAGAGAATGTTGTTTTCTATAGCTCACCATGCTGCTTTTCCTCGGGGCAGAGAATGTTGTTTTCTATAGCTCACCATGCTGCTTTTCCTCGGGGCAGAGAATGTTGTTTTCTATAGCTCACCATGCTGCTTTTCCTCGGGGCAGAGAATGTTGTTTTCTATAGCTCACCATGCTGCTTTTCCTTGGGGCAGAGAATGTTGTTTTCTATAGCTCACCATGCTGCTTTTCCTCGGGGCAGAGAATGTTGTTTTCTATAGCTCACCATGCTGCTTTTCCTTGGGGCAGAGAATGTTGTTTTCTATAGCTCACCATGCTGCTTTTCCTTGGGGCAGAGAATGTTGTTTTCTATAGCTCACCATGCTGCTTTTCCTCGGGGCAGAGAATGTTGTTTTCTATAGCTCACCATGCTGCTTTTCCTCGGGGCAGAGAATGTTGTTTTCTATAGCTCACCATGCTGCTTTTCCTCGGGGCAGAGAATGTTGTTTTCTATAGCTCACCATGCTGCTTTTCCTCGGGGCAGAGAATGTTGTTTTCTATAGCTCACCATGCTGCTTTTCCTCGGGGCAGAGAATGTTGTTTTCTATAGCTCACCATGCTGCTTTTCCTCGGGGCAGAGAATGTTGTTTTCTATAGCTCACCATGCTGCTTTTCCTTGGGGCAGAGAATGTTGTTTTCTATAGCTCACCATGCTGCTTTTCCTTGGGGCAGAGAATGTTGTTTTCTATAGCTCACCATGCTGCTTTTCCTCGGGGCAGAGAATGTTGTTTTCTATAGCTCACCATGCTGCTTTTCCTCGGGGCAGAGAATGTTGTTTTCTATAGCTCACCATGCTGCTTTTCCTTGGGGCAGAGAATGTTGTTTTCTATAGCTCACCATGCTGCTTTTCCTTGGGGCAGAGAATGTTGTTTTCTATAGCTCACCATGCTGCTTTTCCTTGGGGCAGAGAATGTTGTTTTCTATAGCTCACCATGCTGCTTTTCCTTGGGGCAGAGAATGTTGTTTTCTATAGCTCACCATGCTGCTTTTCCTTGGGGCAGAGAATGTTGTTTTCTATAGCTCACCATGCTGCTTTTCCTTGGGGCAGAGAATGTTGTTTTCTATAGCTCACCATGCTGCTTTTCCTCGGGGCAGAGAATGTTGTTTTCTATAGCTCACCATGCTGCTTTTCCTCGGGGCAGAGAATGTTGTTTTCTATAGCTCACCATGCTGCTTTTCCTCGGGGCAGAGAATGTTGTTTTCTATAGCTCACCATGCTGTTTTTATGAGGATGTTGTTTTCTATAGCTCACCATGCTGTTTTTATGAGGATGTTGTTTTCTATAGCTCACCATGCTGTTTTTATGAGGATGTTGTTTTCTATAGCTCACCATGCTGTTTTTATGAGGATGACAGAGAATGTTGTTTTCTATAGCTCACCATGCTGCTTTTATGAGGATGACAGAGAATGTTGTTTTCTATAGCTCACCATGCGGTTTTTATGAGGATGACAGAGAATGTTGCAGTTTTAATGCTAATTTCCTGCATGTCTATACATTTTGCCACTGCTTATGACTTGTGCTATATGGGGCCAATTCCCGGACCTCCCATGTGACAGACAGGTTAAAGTTCACCACACAGGCTGCACTGTTTTCACTTTTCTGATGAAAGTCTGAGCATCAAACTGACGGTTAAAACTTAGAATTTGTTTGTTCCCTTCAGTTGACTCTATGTTTTGTATTGGTTCTCCAGACAGAGCTTCAGTATGGTCAACTTTCTGAAGGGAAACACCAACCAGACGGGGTCCAACCACACAGAGAGATCTCCCCTCATCAGGTTCTCCCAAGATGACAGGTAAGTTAGGTTTTGTTGTTTCTCAGAAAGAGCCTTTGATATCACAGCAGGTTTGTAGCAAGCTACGTATGTTGAATTGTATACAATTGATGTGCACATGCATACATTTTACAAATGGAGATAAATACCTAATCTTGTTCTCCTAAAAGACCCAGCTTCTATTCAACTCCTAGGTGATATTCAACTCCTAGGTGATATTCAACTCCTAGGTGATATTCAACTCCTAGGTGATATTCAACTCCTAGGTGATATTCAACTCCTAGGTGATATTCAACTCCTAGGTGATATTCAACTCCTAGGTGATATTCAACTCCTAGTTAATATAAGTGCCAAATGTTCCTCTTTGTGATTGCAGAGGACTGCTGATATCATGGTGGCTAGATACAGTGCAGATGAATGGAGCTTACTCCGTACATGTGCAGTGCATTTGGAAAGTATTCAGACCCCTTGACTTTTTCCACATTTATCCTTATTCTAAAATTGACAAAATAAAACATTTTCCTCATCAATCTTTACACACTACCCCTTAATGACAAGGCAAAAACAGTTTTTTTTAGACATTTTTGCAAATGTATAAATATTAAAACCAGAACTACCTTATTTAGATAAGTGTTCAGACCCTTTGGTATGAGACTCAAAATTAATCATCCTTCAGATGTTTCTACAACTTGATTAGAGTCCATCTGTGGTAAAATCAATTGATTGGACATGATTTAGAAAGACACACACCTGTCTATATAAGGTTCCACAGTTGACAGTGCATGTCAGAGCAAAAACCAAGCCATGAGGTCGAAGGAATTGTCTGTAGAGCTCCGAGACAGGATTGTGTCGAGGCACAGATCTGGGGAAGGGTACCAAAACACGTCTGCAGCACTGAAGGTCCCCAAGAACACAGTGGTCTCCATCATTCTTTTAAATTATTATTATAAAAAAAACAATTCAGCCCTGTTTTCTCCCCAATTTTGTGGTATCCAATTGGTAGTTACAGTCTTGTCTCATCGCTGAAACTCCCATACAGACTCGGGAGAGGTGAAGGTTGAGAGCCGTGCGTTCTCCGAAACACAACCCAACCCAGCCCAGCCGCACTGCCCATCCAACCCGGAAACCAGCCGCACCAATGTGTCGGAGGAAACACCGTACACCTGGCTACCGTGTCATCATGCACTGCGCCCGACCTGCCACTTGTCGCTAGTGCGCGATGAGACAAGGATATCCCTGCCGGTCAAACCCTCCCTAACCCGGACGACGCTGGGCCAATTGTGCGCCGCCCAATGAACATCCTGGTCGTGGCCGGCTGCGACAGAGCCTTGGCTCGAACCCAGGCCTCCATAATTCTTAAATGGAAGAAGTTTGGAACCACCAAGACTCTTCCTAGAGCTGGCCGCCCGGCCAAACTGAGCAATCTGGGGAGAGGGGTCTTGGTCAGGGAGGTGACCAAGAACCCGATGGTCACTCTGACAGCTCCAGAGTTCCTCTGTGGAGATGGGAGAACCTTACAGTAGGACAACCATCTCTGCAGCACTCCACTAATCAGGCCTTTATGGTAGAGTGGCCAGATGGAAGCCACTCCTCAGTAAAAAGCACATGACCACCCTCTTGGAGTTTGCCAAAAGGCACCTAAAGTACTCTGACCATGAGAAACAAGATTTTCTGGTCTGATGAAACTTAACTATTTGGCCTGAATGCCAAGCATCACGTCTGGAGGAAACCTGCCACCATCCCTACGGTGAAGCATGGTGGTGTTAGCATCCTGCTGTGAGGATGTTTTCCAGAGGCAGGGACTTGGAGACGAGTCAGGGTCAAGGGAAAGATGAATGGAGCAAAGTACAGAGAGCAAACCTGCTCCAGAGCGCTCAGGACCTCAGACTGGGGGTAAAGGTTCATCTTCAAACAGGACAACAACCCTAAACACACAGCCAAGAAAACACAGGAGTGGGTTCGGGACAAGTCTCTGAATGTCCTTGAGTGGCCCAGCCCAGATTTAAATAGCTGTGCAGTGACGCTTCCCATCCAACCTGACAGAGCTTGAGAGGATCTGCAGAGAAGAATGGGGGAAAGTCCCCAAATGCAAGTGTGCCAAACTTGTAGCGTCATACCCAAGAATTCTCTAGGCGGTAATCGCTGCCAAAGGTGCTTCAACAAAGTACTAAGTATTGTGTGTAGATTGATGAGGGGAAAAAATACTTAATCCATTTTAGAACAAGGCAGTAATGTAACAAAATGTGGGAAAGCTCAAGGGGTTTGAATACTTTCCAAAGGCACTGAACATGCTGAAGGAGTGAAAAAGCTCCCAGGAATATGATAAATAACAGTGGTTGTCTCCATGGTATTAAGTCCCTCTCATTGTGTCCATACACGTTTCGTTCTCAGCTGCAACAGCCGTCAAATCTAAAAATTAGACATCAAAATGTGAAATAAATAAAATGAACCTTTTCAGATGAGCCCTGTAGATGCATCAATACACATCATTATACACATCAATATACACATCAATCTAAACTATACACATCACTATATACATCATTATACACATCAACCTAAACTATACACATCACTATATACATCATTATACACATCAATCTAAACTATACACATCACTATATACATCATTATACACATCAATATAAACAACACACATCACTGTATACATCATTATACACATCATTATAAACTGGGTGAAATGAATGTTTATTGGCTGACAGCTGTGGTATTTCAGACCATATACCATGGGTAAAACAAAATGCTATACACATCACCATACACTATACACATCACTATACACATCACCATACACATCACTATACACTATTACACATCACTATACACATCACCATACACATCACCTTACACTATTACACATCACTATACACATCACCATACACATCACTATACACATCACTATACACATCACTATACACATCACCATACACATCACTATACACATCACTATACACATCAACATACACATCACCATACACATCACTATACACATCACTATACACATCACCATACACATCACCATACACATCACTATACACATCACTATACACATCACCATACACATCACTATACACATCACCATACACATCACTATACACATCACTATACACATCACCATACACATCACTATACACATCACCATACACATCACTATACACATCACTATACACATCACTATACACTATTACACATCACTATACACATTACTATACACATCACCATACACATCACTATACACATCACCATACACATCACTATACACATCACTATACACATCACTATACACTATTACACATCACTATACACATCACTATACAGATCACTATACACATCACCTTACACTATTACACATCACTATACGCATCACTATACACATCACGATACAGATCACTATACACATCACCATACACTATTACACATCACTTTACACATCACTATACAGATCACTATACACATCACCATAAACTATTACACATCACTATACACATCACTATACACATCACTATACACTATTACACATCACTATACACATCACCATACACTATTACACATCACTATACACATCACTATACACTATTACACATCACTATACACATCACTATACACTATTGCACATCACTATACACTATTACACATCACTATACACATCACCATACACTATTACACATCACTATACACATCACTATACACTATTACACATCACTATACACATCACTATACACTATTGCACATCACTATACACTATTACACATCGCTATTACACATCACTATACACATCACTATACACTATTACACATCACTATTACACATCACTATACACTATTACACATCACTATACACTATTACACATCACTATTACACATCACTATACACATCACTATACACTATTACACATCGCTATACACATCACCATACACTATTACACATCACTATACACATCACTATACACATCACTATACACTATTACACATCACTATACACATCACTATACACTATTACACATCACTATACACATCACCATACACTATTACACATCACTATACACATCACTATACACTATTACACATCACTATTACACATCACTATACACATCACTATACACTATTACACATCACTATACACATCACCATACACTATTACACATCACTATACACATCACTATACACATCACTATACACTATTACACATCACTATACACATCACTATACACTATTACACATCACTATACACATCACCATACACTATTACACATCACTATACACATCACTATACACTATTACACATCGCTATTACACATCACTATACACATCACTATACACTATTACACATCACTATTACACATCACTATACACATCACTATACACTATTACACATCACTATACACTATTACACATCGCTATTACACATCACTATACACATCACTATACACTATTACACATCACTATTACACATCACTATACACTATTACACATCACTATACACATCACCATACACTATTACACATCACTATACACATCACTATACACATCACTATACACTATTACACATCACTATACACGTCACTATACACTATTACACATCACTATACACATCACTATACACTATTGCACATCACTATTACACATCACTATACACATCACTATACACTATTACACATCACTATTACACATCACTATACACATCACTATACACTATTACACATCACTATACACATCACTATACACATCACTATACACTATTACACATCACTATACACATCACTATACACTATTACACATCGCTATTACACATCACTATACACATCACTATACACTATTACACATCACTATACACATCACTATACACTATTACACATCGCTATTACACATCACTATACACATCACTATACACTATTACACATCACTATTACACATCACTATACACATCACTATACACTATTACACATCACTATTACACATCACTATACACTATTACACATCACTATACACATCACCATACACTATTACACATCACTATACACATCACTATACACTATTACACATCACTATACACTATTACACATCGCTATTACACATCACTATACACATCACTATACACTATTACACATCACTATTACACATCACTATACACTATTACACATCACTATACACATCACCATACACTATTACACATCACTATACACATCACTATACACATCACTATACACTATTACACATCACTATACACGTCACTATACACTATTACACATCACTATACACATCACTATACACTATTGCACATCACTATTACACATCACTATACACATCACTATACACTATTACACATCACTATTACACATCACTATACACATCACTATACACTATTACACATCACTATACACTATTGCACATCACTATACACATCACTATACACATAACCATACACTATTACACTATTACACATCACCATACACTATACACATCACTATACTGATCACTATACACATCACCATACACATCACTATACACATCACCATACACTATTACACATCACTATACACATCACCATACACTCTTACTGAGTGCATTCCCAGTGATTTCTGTTGTTGCCTATGCTATTTACAGTATTGATTATTTAATTAATTCGTATTATGTTTCCAGTATAACGTACATGTTGCTGTATGAGGGGGAGGAGACATGGGACAACTGTTAATAACCTGTATTATTACCTATATGTTCCAGTATAACGTACATGACCCTGTATGAGGGGGAGGAGACGTGGGATAACAGCAGTTTGGAGCTGGATAGGAGGTGTCGTCTGGGGAGTGAGGTCACCAGCCTGTCCCTGTCACGATCCTCCTCCACAGAGAAAGACCCTCTGGACGTACACCTAAACTTCAAATTGTCCAACAGCATGAGGTAAAGCTCTCTGGCTCTGCTGCTGTCTCTGTCTCTCTGTCAGTTCAATTCCATTAAAATAGTCTTAAATTGGCAAGATTTTTTTTTTAAACATTCGCAAAGTAAGTGATAAAAACAATCACAAATTAACAGTTAACATTAAACACACAAAAGTTTCAAAGGAGAAAGCCGTTTGAAATGATAAATGATTAACTAAGTACAAAAACCAACACAGAATTGAGTGTATCGGTCTGAACCTGTACAGGCTGTCAGTCTAGACACCTAACTAAATAAAATATAAAATAGTCTATAAATGAAGAGAAAATAGCTTACAGACTAATTCAGCTACAGTACTTACACCTTACAGAAGTTGCCGTCTCCACTAGGGCCCTCTAGGCAGCTGTCTCCTCTAGGGGCCTCTCAACAGCTGGCTCCTCTAGGGCCCTCTCAGCAGCTGGCTCCTCTAGGGCCCTCTCAGCAGCAGGCTCCTCTAGGGCCCTCTCAGCAGCTGGCTCCACTAGGGCCCTCTCAGCAGCAGGCTCCACTAGGGCCCTCTAGGCAGCTGTCTCCTCTAGGGCCCTCGCAGCAGCTGGCTCCACTAGGGCCCTCTCAGCAGCAGGCTCCACTAGGGCCCTCTAGGCAGCTGTCTCCTCTAGGGCCCTCTTAGCAGCAGGCTCCTATAGGGCCCTCTCGTTAGCTGGCTCCACTAGGCCCTCTAGGCAGCAGGCTCTACTAGGGCCCTCTAGGCAGCTGGATATCAGAGGGGTGGTAACTTACCAGCATTACCAGCATTACCAGCATTAAAACCAGGAATACGACTTTCCCAATTTGGATCCTCAGCAATTGAACTGATTTCAGAGGCTGACTCAAATCACTGCAGACGTAGGAGAGGTACTCTGGATAATAAAGTTGACGAGCTCAGGGCAAGGATTTCCTTCCAGAGAGTCATCAGGGATTGTAACATACTCTGTTTCACAGAAACACAGCTCTCTCGGGATATACCTTCTGAGTCCGTACAGCCAGCTGGGTTCTCAGTTCATCGCTCAGACAGGAATAAATATCTCTCCGGGAAGAAGAAGGGTGGGATTGTACGCTTCACGATTAACTACTCATGGTGTGTTTGTGACAACATACAGAAACTCAAGTCCTTTTGTTCACCAGACTTAGAATACCTCACAATCAAATGCCGACCGTATTACCTCCCAAGAAAATTATCTTTGGTGAAAGTCACAGCCGTGTATATTCCCCCTCAAGCCGATACCACGACGGCCCTCAAAAAACTTCACTGGACTTTATGCAAACTGGAAACCACGTATCCAGAAGCGACAATTATTGTAGCTGGGGATTTTAACAAAGCAAATTTGAGAAAAACGCTACCTAAGTTCTATCAACACATTGACTGTAGTACTCGCGCTGTTAAAACACTCAACCACTGCTACTCCAATTTCCGGGAAGCCTACAAGACCCTCGTCCGCCCTCCCTTCGGCAAATCTGATCACGACTTGATTTTGCTCCTCCCTTCCTATAGTCAGAAACTCAAACAGGAAGTACCCGTGCTAAGGTCTATTCAAAGCTGGTCTGACCAATCGGAATCCACGCTTCAAGATTGTTTTGATCACGCAGACTGGGATATGTTCCAGGTAGCCTCCAAGAATAACATTGACGAATACACTGATACGGTGACTGAGTTTATCAGGAAGTGTATAGGAGATGTTGTACCCACTGTGACTATTAAAACCTTCCCTAACCAGAAACTGTGGATAGATGGCAGCATTTGCGCAAAACTGAAAGCGCGAACCACCGTATTTAACCACTGCAAGGTGACTGGGAATATGGTTGAATAGAAAGTGTAGTTATTCCCTCCGTAAGGCAATCAAACAGGCTAAACGTCATTACAGAGACAAAGTGGAGGGGCAATTTAACGACTCAGACACGAGACTTATATTGCACAGTCTACAGACAATCACGTCGTAGACACCGACGTCTTGCTTCCGGACAAGCTAAACACCTTCTTCGCCCGCTTTGAGGATAACACAGTGCCACCGACGTGGCCGCTACCACGGATTTTGGGCTCTCCTTCTCCGTGGCCGACGTAAGACATTTAAGCGTGGCATCCCTAGCCGTGTCCTCAGAGCATGCGCAGACCAGCCAGCTGGCTGGAGTATTTACAGACATATTTAATCTCTCCCTAGCCCAGTCTGCTGTCCCCACATGCTTCAAGATGTCCACCATTGTTCCAGTACCCAAGAAAGCAAAGTAAACTGAACTAAATGACTATCGCCCCGTAGCACTCACTTCTGTCATCATGAAGTGCTTTGAGAGGCTAGTCAGGGATCATATCACCTCTGCCCCCCTAGACCCACTTCAATTTGCTAACTGCCCTATGAGGTCCATGGATGATGCAATCGCCATCACACTGCACATTGCCCTATCCCATCTGGACAAGAGGAATACCAATGTAAAAATGCTGTTCATTGACGACAGCTCAGCATTCAACACTAGAGTACCCTCCAAACTCATCATAAAGCTTGAGTCCCTGGGTCTTGACCCCGCCCTGTGCATCTGGGTCCTGGACTTCCTGACAGGCCGCCCCGAGGTGGTGAAGGTAGGAAACAACATCTCCACATTGTTGATCCTCAACACTGGGGCCCCACAAGGGTGTGTGCTCAGCCCCCTCCTGTACTCCCTGTTCACCCATGACTGCGTGGCCATGCACGCCTCCAACTGAATCACCAAGTTTGCAGACGACACTACAGTGGTAGGCTTGATTACTAACAATGGCGAGACAGCCTACAGGGAGGAGGTGAGGGCCCTTGGAGTGTGATGTCAGGAAAGTAACCTTTCACTCAACATCAACAAAACAAAGGATATGATCGTGGACTTCAGGAAACAGCAGAGGGAGCACCCCCCTATCCACATCAACAGGACAGCAGTGGAGTGGGTAGTAAGTTTTAAGTTCCTCGGCGTACACATCACAGACAAACTGAAATGGTCCACCTACACAGACTGTGGTGAAGAAGGTGCAACAACACCTTTTCAACCTCAGGAGGCTGAAGAAATTTGGCTTGTCACCTAAAACCCTTACAAACGTTTACAGATGCACAATTGAGAGCATCCTGTCGGGCTGTATCACCGCCTGGTACGGCAACTGCACCGCCCACAACCGCAGGGCTCTCAGAGGGTGGTGCACTGTATTCACATTCCTATGACTTTGATGCCTCATGGTTGAGAAATGCTCTGTTCCAGTAGATTGTCTCTCGCTCTCACTGTCTCACTGCCTCACTGTCTGTCTCTCTGTCACTGTCTCTCTGTCTGTCTCTCTCTGTCACTGTCTCACTGTCTGTCTCTCTCTGTCACTGTCTCTCTGTCTGTCTCTCTCTGTCACTGTCTCACTGTCTGTCTCTCTCTGTCACGGTCTCTCTGTCTGTCTCTCTCTGTCACTGTCTCACTGTCTGTCTGTCTCTGTCTCTGTCTCACTGTCTGTCTCTTTCCTTCTCTCTCTCTGCCTATTTCTGTCCCTCCATGTTCAGAGCCTGTACTACATTATGCTCAGCACCTGGGTTTCAAAAAGGCTCCATCACCCAGTACACTACATCTAATATTGGGTTCATTTACTTTACAGATCTTGCATCTCCATCTTTAAAATCGCCTGTATCTTCACCTTTGTCGTCCTCATGTCTGTAAGTGGATTGTCTTGTGACAGATGACTCATTCATATTGATTATAATGTGTCAATATCAGTTCATCCTAATGTCTAGAGAAAGTAACAGCTTCAAAAAGCTAAGAGTCTGTATGTGTGTGTGTGTGTGTGTGTGTGTGTGTGTGTGTGTGTGTGTTTCTCCAGTTGTTCTTCAGTATGTATCCAGACAGAGACAACCCGTGGAGGATGTTGGCTGTCTCCCCTACAGAGAGCTTCTGTATCCTTCTACTGTATCAGTCCCATACAACACAGTACTGTTGAGTCTACTGCATCAGTCCCATACAACACAGTACTGCTGAGTCTACTGCATCAGTCCCATACAACACAGTACTGCTGAGTCTACTGCATCAGTCCCATACAACACAGTACTGTTGAGTCTACTGCATCAGTCCCATACAACACAGTACTGCTGAGTCTACTGCATCAGTCCCATGCAACACAGTACTGTTGAGTCTACTGCATCAGTCCCATACAACACAGTACTGTTGAGTCTACTGCATCAGTCCCATACAACACAGTACTGCTGAGTCTACTGCATCAGTCCCATACAACACAGTACTGCTGAGTCTACTGCATCAGTCCCATACAACACAGTACTGTTGAGTCTACTGCATCAGTCCCATACAACACAGTACTGTTGAGTCTACTGCATCAGTCCCATACAACACAGTACTGCTGAGTCTACTGCATCAGTCCCATGCAACACAGTACTGTTGAGTCTACTGCATCAGTCCCATACAACACAGTACTGCTGAGTCTACTGCATCAGTCCCATACAACACAGTACTGCTGAGTCTACTGCATCAGTCCCATACAACACAGTACTGTTGAGTCTACTGCATCAGTCCCATACAACACAGTACTGTTGAGTCTACTGCACCAGTCCCATACAACACAGTACTGCTGAGTCTACTGCATTAGTCCCATACAACACAGTACTGTTGAGTCTACTGCATCAGTCCCATACAACACAGTACTGCTGAGTCTACTGCATCAGTCCCATACAACACAGTACTGTTGAGTCTACTGCATCAGTCCCATACAACACAGTACTGCTGAGTCTACTGCATCAGTCCCATACAACACAGTACTGCTGAGTCTACTGCATCAGTCCCATACAACACAGTACTGTTGAGTCTACTGCATCAGTCCCATACAACACAGTACTGTTGAGTCTACTGCACCAGTCCCATACAACACAGTACTGCTGAGTCTACTGCATTAGTCCCATACAACACAGTACTGCTGAGTCTACTGCATCAGTCCCATACAACACAGTACTGTTGAGTCTACTGCATCAGTCCCATACAACACAGTACTGCTGAGTCTACTGCATCAGTCCCATGCAACACAGTACTGCTGAGTCTACTGCATCAGTCCCATACAACACAGTACTGTTGAGTCTACTGCATCAGTCCCATACAACACAGTACTGCTGAGTCTACTGCATCAGTCCCATACAACACAGTACTGCTGAGTCTACTGCATCAGTCCCATGCAACACAGTACTGTTGAGTCTACTGCATCAGTCCCATACAACACAGTACTGTTGAGTCTACTGCATCAGTCCCATACAACACAGTACTGCTGAGTCTACTGCATCAGTCCCATACAACACAGTACTGCTGAGTCTACTGCATCAGTCCCATACAACACAGTACTGCTGAGTCTACTGCATCAGTCCCATACAACACAGTACTGTTGAGTCTACTGCATCAGTCCCATACAACACAGTACTGCTGAGTCTACTGCATCAGTCCCATACAACACAGTACTGCTGAGTCTACTGCATCAGTCCCATACAACACAGTACTGTTGAGTCTACTGCATCAGTCCCATACAACACAGTACTGTTGAGTCTACTGCATCAGTCCCATGCAACACAGTACTGCTGAGTCTACTGCATCAGTCCCATGCAACACAGTACTGCTGAGTCTACTGCATCAGTCCCATACAACACAGTACTGTTGAGTCTACTGCATCAGTCCCATACAACACAGTACTGCTGAGTCTACTGCATCAGTCCCATACAACACAGTACTGCTGAGTCTACTGCATCAGTCCCATACAACACAGTACTGTTGAGTCTACTGCATCAGTCCCATACAACGTGTAGAGGCCCTGACTGGCTGGACACTGTGACCTATACTGTAGTGTAGTCATGATTGGCTGGACACTGTGACCTATACTGTAGTGTAGAGGTCCTGATTGGCTGGACACTGTGACCTATACTGTAGTGTAGAGGTCCTGATTGGCTGGACACTGTGACCTATACTGTAGTGCAGAGTTCCTGATTGGCTGGACACTGTGACCTATACTGTGTAGAGGTCCTGATTGGCTGGACACTGTGACCTATACTGTAGTGTAGATGTCATGACTGGCTGGACACTGTGACCTATACTGTAGTGTAGAGGTCCTGATTGGCTGGACACTGTGACCTATACTGTAGTGTAGAGGTCCTGATTGGCTGGACAATGTGACCTATACTGTAGTGTAGATGTCATGACTGGCTGGACACTGTGACCTGTACTGTAGTGTAGAGGTCCTGATTGGCTGGACACTGTGACCTATACTGTAGTGTAGATGTCATGACTGGCTGGACACTGTGACCTATACTGTAGTGTAGATGTCATGACTGGCTGGACACTGTGACCTATACTGTAGTGTAGAGGTCCTGATTGGCTGGACACTGTGACATATACTGTAGTGTAGAGGTCCTGATTGGCTGGACACTGTGACCTATACTGTAGCCATTAGTGATGGGGACCATTCAGTGGTGGTCAGGTAGAATGATGTAGGGACCAGTGCAGTATAATATCTTAGTAGAAGGCTCTGATGGGGACCATGAAGTGGTGGTCAGGTAGAATGATGTAGGGACCAGTGCAGTAGAATATCTTAGTAGAAGGCTCTGATGGGGACCATGAAGTGGTGGTCAGGTAGAATGATGTAGGGACCAGTGCAGTAGAATATCTTAGTAGAAGGCTCTGATGGGAACCATTCGGTGGTGGTCAGGTAGAATGATGTAGGGACCAGTGCAGTAGAATATCTTAGTAGAAGGCTCTGATGGGAACCATTCGGTGGTGGTCAGGTAGAATGATGTAGGGACCAGTGCAGTAGAATATCTTAGTAGAAGGCTCTGATGGGGACCATGAAGTGGTGGTCAGGTAGAATGATGTAGGGACCAGTGCAGTAGAATATCTTAGTAGAAGGCTCTGATGGGAACCATTCGGTGGTGGTCAGGTAGAATGATGTAGGGACCAGTGCAGTAGAATATCTTAGTAGAAGGCTCTGATGGGAACCATTCGGTGGTGGTCAGGTAGAATGATGTAGGGACCAGTGCAGTAGAATATCTTAGTAGAAGGCTCTGATGGGGACCATGAAGTGGTGGTCAGGTAGAATGATGTAGGGACCAGTGCAGTAGAATATCTTAGTAGAAGGCTCTGATGGGAACCATTCGGTGGTGGTCAGGTAGAATGATGTAGGGACCAGTGCAGTAGAATATCTTAGTAGAAGGCTCTGATGGGGACCATGAAGTGGTGGTCAGGTAGAATGATGTAGGGACCAGTGCAGTAGAATATCTTAGTAGAAGGCTCTGATGGGGACCATGAAATATTCAGTATAATTGGGTTAACTACGCCTTTAAAAGGAGAAGGTAGAAACACTTTAAATCACAAAGATTCACAGCTATTCAACTAAACCAGGCGTCCACATCAAGCTTTAAAAGGACAAAAAGATGACATCATGTTCTACTAATCTATTGATATGTCAGGTTTCCCCTCATGAAAGAGTTCCAGGTTAAATAAAGATTGGATAAAAAACAAAATCCTAGTCATTTCCCTTGACCACCTGCTGTCCAATAGCTTTGAACCTGACGGATTTCCGTGACAACGCCTTGCTGAAGCTGCAGGTGGGCGGGCCTTTCGTGAGTGGCATGGTGGATCTGACCAATGAGGAGTACATCCTTATTCAGGTGGAGCAGACTGAAGAGGCGGGGCCACGGAGAAGGCGGGTCCAGACGGTAAGAGTCTCCACCCACGTTCCACCTCTGTTTCTGAATGCAGTTTGAAGTCCCAAATGGAACCCTATTCCCTATATAGTGCACTACTTTAGACCAGAGCACTATTCCCTATATAGTGCACTACTGTTGACCAGAGCCCTATTCCCTATATAGTAAACTACTTTAGACCAGAGCCCTATTCCCTATATAGTGCACTACTGTAGACCAGAGCCCTATTCCCTATATAGTGGTACTACTATAGACCAGAACCCTATTCCCTATATAGTGCACTACTGTAGACCAGAACCCTATTCCCTATATAGTGCACTACTTTAGACCAGAGCCCTATTCCCTATATAGTGCACTACTGTTGACCAGAGCCCTATTCCCTATATAGTGCACTACTTTAGACCAGAGCCCTATTCCCTATATAGTGGTACTACTATAGACCAGAGCCCTATTCCCTATATAGTGCACTACTTTAGACCAGAGCCCTATTCCCTATATAGTGCACTACTTTAGACCAGAGCCCTATGGGTCAAAAGTAGTGCACTTCAAAGGGAATAGGGTGCCATTTGGGATCTAGCCTGTGTTTTACATCGGTACCAATCTGATTGTAATACCATCTGTGTTTCTCCTTTTCAACAGGTGATCTATAACTGGACCATACCTCTGCATTCTGAACGGAGTGACCAGGTTATAACAACTAAAACATTTGAGATGTTGAGCAGGTATGTCCCCAAATCATTCCTGTACTGTACTTGATCGGCTATGAAAAGCCAACTGACATTTACTCCTGAGGCGCTGACCTGTTGCACCCTCGACTACTACTGTGATTATTATTATTTGACCCTGCTGGTCATTTATGAACATTTGAACATCTTGGCCATGTTTTGTTATAATCTCCACCCGGCACAGCCAGAAGAGGACTGGTCACCCCACATAGCCTGGTTCCTCTCTAGGTTTCTTCCTAAGTTTTGGCCTTTCTAGGGAGTTTTTCCTAGCCACCGTGCTTCTACACCTGCATTGCTTGCTGTTTGGGGTTTTAGGCTGGGTTTCTGTACAGCACTTTGAGACATCAGCTGATGTAAGAAGGGCTTTATAAATACATTTATACATATTTGACATGAACATTCCTGCATGTCCAGTATTGTTATAGTACCATTGGCTTGTTCTCAGTAGTTCAGTCTGATGGGACTGTATGGGTACAGTAGTTCAGTCTGATGGTCCTGTATGGGTACAGTAGTTCAGTCTGATGGTCCTGTATGGGTACAGTAGTTCAGTCTGATGGTCCTGTATGGGTACAGTAGTTCAGTCTGATGGTCCTGTATGGGTACAGTAGTTCAGTCTGATGGTCCTGTATGGGTACAGTAGTTCAGTCTGATGGTCCTGTATGGGTACAGTAGTTCAGTCTGATGGTCCTGTATGGGTACAGTAGTTCAGTCTGATGGTCCTGTATGGGTACAGTAGTTCAGTCTGATGGTCCTGTATGGGTACAGTAGTTCAGTCTGATTGTCCTGTATGGGTACAGTAGTTCAGTCTGATTGTCCTGTATGGGTACAGTAGTTCAGTCTGATTGTCCTGTATGGGTACAGTAGTTCAGTCTGATTGGACTGTATGTGTACAGTAGTTCAGTCTGATGGGACTGTATGGGTACAGTAGTTCAGTCTGATTGTCCTGTATGGGTACAGTAGTTCAGTCTGATGGTCCTGTATGGGTACAGTAGTTCAGTCTGATGGTCCTGTATGGGTACAGTAGTTCAGTCTGATTGTCCTGTATGGGTACAGTAGTTCAGTCTGATTGTCCTGTATGGGTACAGTAGTTCAGTCTGATGGTCCTGTATGGGTACAGTAGTTCAGTCTGATGGTCCTGTATGGGTACAGTAGTTCAGTCTGATTGTCCTGTATGGGTACAGTAGTTCAGTCTGATGGTCCTGTATGGGTACAGTAGTTCAGTCTGATGGTCCTGTATGGGTACAGTAGTTCAGTCTGATTGTCCTGTATGGGTACAGTAGTTCAGTCTGATTGTCCTGTATGGGTACAGTAGTTCAGTCTGATGGTCCTGTATGGGTACAGTAGTTCAGTCTGATGGTCCTGTATGGGTACAGTAGTTCAGTCTGATGGGACTGTATGGGTACAGTAGTTCAGTCTGATTGTCCTGTATGGGTACAGTAGTTCAGTCTGATTGTCCTGTATGGGTACAGTAGTTCAGTCTGATGGGACTGTATGGGTACAGTAGTTCAGTCTGATGGTCCTGTATGGGTACAGTAGTTCGGTCTGATTGTCCTGTATGGGTACAGTAGTTCAGTCTGATTGTCCTGTATGGGTACAGTAGTTCAGTCTGATGGTCCTGTATGGGTACAGTAGTTCAGTCTGATGGTCCTGTATGGGTACAGTAGTTCAGTCTGATGGTCCTGTATGGGTACAGTAGTTCAGTCTGATGGGACTGTATGGGTACAGTAGTTCAGTCTGATGGGACTGTATGGGTACAGTAGTTCAGTCTGATGGTCCTGCATGGGTACAGTAGTTCAGTCTGATTGTCCTGTATGGGTACAGTAGTTCAGTCTGATGGTCCTGTATGGGTACAGTAGTTCAGTCTGATGGTCCTGTATGGGTACAGTAGTTCAGTCTGATGGTTCTGTATGGGTACAGTAGTTCAGTCTGATGGTCCTGTATGGGTACAGTAGTTCAGTCTGATGGTCCTGTATGGGTACAGTAGTTCAGTCTGATTGTCCTGTATGGGTACAGTAGTTCAGTCTGATGGTCCTGTATGGGTACAGTAGTTCAGTCTGATGGTCCTGTATGGGTACAGTAGTTCAGTCTGATTGTCCTGTATGGGTACAGTAGTTCAGTCTGATGGTCCTGTATGGGTACAGTAGTTCAGTCTGATGGGACTGTATGGGTACAGTAGTTCAGTCTGATTGTCCTGTATGGGTACAGTAGTTCAGTCTGATTGTCCTGTATGGGTACAGTAGTTCAGTCTGATTGTCCTGTATGGGTACAGTAGTTCAGTCTGATGGTCCTGTATGGGTACAGTAGTTCAGTCTGATGGTCCTGTATGGGTACAGTATTTCAGTCTGATGGGACTGTATGGGTACAGTAGTTCAGTCTGATTGTCCTGTATGGGTACAGTAGTTCAGTCTGATTGTCCTGTATGGGTACAGTAGTTCAGTCTGATGGGACTGTATGGGTACAGTAGTTCAGTCTGATGGTCCTGTATGGGTACAGTAGTTCAGTCTGATGGTCCTGTATGGGTACAGTAGTTCAGTCTGATGGTCCTGTATGGGTACAGTAGTTCGGTCTGATTGTCCTGTATGGGTACAGTAGTTCAGTCTGATTGTCCTGTATGGGTACAGTAGTTCAGTCTGATGGGACTGTATGGGTACAGTAGTTCAGTCTGCTGGGACTGTATGGGTACAGTAGTTCAGTCTGATTGTCCTGTATGGGTACAGTAGTTCAGTCTGATTGTCCTGTATGGGTACAGTAGTTCAGTCTGATGGTCCTGTATGGGTACAGTAGTTCAGTCTGATTGTCCTGTATGGGTACAGTAGTTCAGTCTGATTGTCCTGTATGGGTACAGTAGTTCAGTCTGATTGTCCTGTATGGGTACAGTAGTTCAGTCTGATGGTCCTGTATGGGTACAGTAGTTCAGTCTGATGGTCCTGTATGGGTACAGTAGTTCAGTCTGATTGTCCTGTATGGGTACAGTAGTTCAGCATTTTTAGGAACAGAATAGTACAGGCAAATTCCTAGAGGATAACCGGGTTGTCTGCTTTCCAACAGACATTGGGAGACAAATTCACATTTCATTAGGACAATAACGTAAAACACAAGGCCAAATTTAGACTGGAGTTGCCTACCAAGACGACATTTACATTTTCTAAGTGGCCTAGTTACAGTTTTTACTTAATTGGCTTGAAAATCTATGGCAAGACTTGAAAATGTCCGTCTAGCAATGATCAGCAACCAACAACGGCCTTGTCTCCATGACTCCCTGTCTGTCTGTCTCCATAGTGACCCCATCATCATTACGGTGCAGGCGTTCGTCCAGGACAACTCCATGGTCCCTCTCTCCATGACCCACCAGTCGCTCTACGTAACTACGGAAAGGCAGGTGGTCATTGCTGCAGTCATCCTGGGGGGAGTTTACGTCCTCATCATCTTCGAGGTAAAGAGAGAGAAAGAGAGCGAGTGAGTGAGTGAGTGTGTGAGAGAGAGAGAGAAATAGAAGGAGAGACAGAGAGACAGAGAGAGAGAGATAAATAGGAGAGAGAGAGAGAGAGAGAGAAGGAGACAGAGAGACAGAGAGACACAGAGAGAGACAGAGAGACAGAGAGAGAGAGTAGTGTGTGTGTAGTGTACTGGGTCTCACATGGTGTATTCTACTGTATGTTCAGAGTAGTGTGTGTGTAGTGCGTCTCACATGGTGTATTCTACTGTATGTTCAGAGTAGTGTGTGTGTAGTGTACTGGGTCTCACATGGTGTATTCTACTGTATGTTCAGAGTAGTGTGTGTGTAGTGCGTCTCACATGGTGTATTCTACTGTATGTTCAGAGTAGTGTGTGTGTAGTGTACTGGGTCTCACATGGTGTATTCTACTGTATGTTCAGCACACAGTTCCTTAGGAAAGTTTTGCCTCCCCTTGTTACATGTAGTTGTTACAGCCTGAACTTAAAATGGATTCAATTTAGATTTTGTGTCACCTCATAATTTCAATGTGGAATTTTCAACAAAATATACAAAAATGAAAAGCTGAAATCTTTTGAGTCAATAAATATTCAATCCCTTTGTTATGGCAAGAATAAATAAATTCAGGAGTAAAAAATGTGCTCAACAAGTCACATAATAAGTTGCATGGACAATAATAGTGTTTAACATGATTTCTGAATGACTACCTCATCTCTGTACCCCACACGTATAATTGTCTCTAAGGTTCCTCAGTCGAGCAGTGAATTTCAAACACAGATTCAACCACAAAGACCAGGAAGGTTTTCCAATGCCTCACAAAGAAGGGCTCCTATTGGTAGATGGGTAAAAATAAAAAAAACAGACATTGAATATCCCTTTGATCATGGTGACGTTATTAATTACACTTTGGATGGTGTATAAAATACACCCAGTCACTACAAAGATTTGTATTTATTTTTTATTGAACCTTTAATTAACTAGGCAAGTCAATTAAAACCTCTTAAGGATCCGGCCTTTTTTTTTCCAATTTCCGCCTAAAATGACATACCCAAATCTAACTTCCTGTTGCCCAGGACCTAAAATGACATACCCAAATCTAACTTCCTGTTGCCCAGGACCTAAAATGACATACCCAAATCTAACTTCCTGTTGCCCAGGACCTAAAATGACATACCCAAATCTAACTTCCTGTTGCTCAGGACCTAAAATGACATACCCAAATCTAACTGCCTGTTGCTCAGGACCTAAAATGACATACCCAAATCTAACTGCCTGTAGCCCAGGACCTGAAGCAAGGACATGCATATTATTGATACCATTTGAAAGGAAACACTTTGAAGTTTGTTGAAATGTGAAAGGAATGTGGGAGAATATAACACATTCGATCTGGTAAAAGATAATATCGACATTGTACCATCATTGAAATGCAATAGAAATGGCATAATGAATTATTTTAGCCCATGCACAATATAGATTCTGGCCACTAGATGGCAGCACTGTATGTGCTATGTTTTCTAGTGATCCAGTGAAATCTTGCATATCGATTCCAAATGTTGTTTCAAGACTGTCCAAAGGTGCCTAAAATGTTTTATTCATACATTTTCAAGTTCATAATTGTGCACTCTCCTCAAACAATAGCTTGGTATTTTTTCACTCTAATAGCTACTTTTAATTGGACAGTGCAGTGAGATGAACAAGAATTTAAGCTTTCTGCCCGTATCAGATATGTCTATGTCCTGGGATGACTGAGTCTCTGAGCCTTCTTTCACCATGGAATGACTGAGGCTCTGAGCCTTCTTTCACCATGAGATGACTGAGTCTCTGAGCCTTCTTTCACCATGGGATGACTGAGTCTCTGAGCCTTCTTTCACCATGGAATGACTGAGTCTCTGAGCCTTCGTTCACCATGGGATGACTTAGTTCCTGAGCCTTCTTTCACCATGGGATGACTGAGTCTCTGAGCCTTCTTTCACCATGGGATGACTGAGTCTCTGAGCCTTCTTTCACCATGGGATGACTGAGTTCCTGAGCCTTCTTTCACCATGGGATGACTGAGTCTCTGAGCCTTCTTTCACCATGGGATGACTGAGCCTTTGAGCCCTAGTTTTTTTTCTTTCCATATTTCCCCCAGTCTTCTTCGGGGTCTCCCCGAGGACCTGTTCCTCACCATTATTTGGTGCTAGCTGTGTGCTACTCTGTCTGCTCTCTTCATCCCTAAGTGGCCTGATGATGAATATTGGATAAGAAATCCTCATCCTAGCTCTCAGACTCAGCGCTCCCAGCATTTTGCTGCTTGTGCTGAGGTGGTTCCCTTCTCCACAGACCTCTATCCTGGGGTGGTTCCCTTCTCTACAGACCTCTACGCTGGGGTGGTTCCCTTCTCCACAGACCTCTACGCTGGAGTGGTTCCCTTCTCCACAGACCTCTATCCTGAGGTGGTTCCCTTCTCCACAGACCTCTATCCTGAGGTGGTTCCCTTCTCCACAGACCTCTATCCTGAGGTGGTTCCCTTCTCCACAGACCTCTACGCTGGAGTGGTTCCCTTCTCCACAGACCTCTATCCTGAGGTGGTTCCCTTCTCCACAGACCTCTACGCTGGAGTGGTTCCCTTCTCCACAGACCTCTATCCTGAGGTGGTTCCCTTCTCCACAGACCTCTACGCTGGGGTGGTTCCCTTCTCCACAGACCTCTACGCTGGGGTGGTTCCCTTCTCCACAAACCTCTACGCTGGGGTGGTTCCCTTCTCCACAGACCTCTATCCTGAGGTGGTTCCCTTCTCCACAGACTTTTATCCTGAGGTGGTTCCCTTCTCCACAGACCTCTATCCTGAGGTGGTTCCCTTCTCCACAGACCTCTACGCCTGGGTGGTTCCCTTCTCCACAGACCTCTATCCTGGGGTGGTTCCCTTCTCCACAGACCTCTATCCTGGGGTGGTTCCCTTCTCCACAGACCTCTACGCTGGGGTGGTTCCCTTCTCCACAGACCTCTATGCTGGGGTGGTTCCCTTCTCCACAGACCTCTATCCTGAGGTGGTTCCCTTCTCCACAGACCTCTACGCTGGGGTGGTCCCCTTCTCCACAGACCTCTACGCTGGGGTGGTTCCCTTCTCCACAGACCTCTATGCTGGGGTGGTTCCCTTCTCCACAGACCTCTATGCTGGGGTGGTTCCCTTCTCCACAGACCTCTATGCTGGGGTGGTTCTCTTCTCCACAGACCTCTAACGCTGGGGTGGTTCCCTTCTCCACAGACCTCTACGCTGGGGTGGTTCCCTTCTCCACAGACCTCTACGCTGGGGTGGTTCCCTTCTCCACAGACCTCTACGCTGGGGTGGTTACCTTCTCCACAGACGTCAACTCAGTGCTTGAACTGGTTCCTCAAAGGGTAGTGAATTACATGACATTAGCATATTACAATGCAGAATCCGGGTCCTGTCTGTACCCCTCTTGGTTTTGACCTCATAGACAGCGCTGTCATCACCTTTCCTCTGTCCTCCCAGTGTGATCTTAGCTTTCCCGGTCACCTACGCTCTGACGTGTTCCTCACCAGTACATGGTCCCCTGGGACCAGAACCCAACTCAATTTCTTCCGTTTGTTGGTAGGCTTTGTCCTTCGCTGTTTCTCCTGGCGATGTCATAGGCTTCTGCCATCTGTTGCTGCCACCTCTTAGCATACTCCTGGTATGATTTCTCCTGTAACCCAAAGACAAGGTCAACAGGTAGCAGGGGAGCCCTTCTGAATAGCAGGAAATTCAGTGAGAACCCAGCAGCATGCCTGGTGGTGCAATTATATATTATATAGCAATTGAGTTAAATAAAGGTTAAATAAAAATTAAAATAAATAAAATATACATGAATGACCTTGTTTAGATTATCAACCCAGTTGAATGACCTTGTTTAGATAATAACCCCAGTTGAATGACCTTGTTTAGATTATCAACCCAGTTGAATGACCTTGTTTAGATTATCAACCCAGTTGAATGACCTTGTTTAGATTATCAACCCAGTTGAATGACCTTGTTTAGATTATCAACCCAGTTGAATGACCTTGTTTAGATAATAACCCCAGTTGAATGACCTTGTTTAGATAATAACCCCAGTTGAATGACCTTGTTTAGATAATAACCCCAGTTGAATGACCCTGTTTAGATAATAACCCCAGTTGAATGACCTTGTTTAGATTATCAACCCAGTTGAATGACCTTGTCTAGATTATCAACCCAGTTGAATGACCTTGTTTAGATTATCAACCCAGTTGAATGACCTTGTTTAGATTATCAACCCAGTTGAATGACCTTGTCTAGATAATAACCCCAGTTGAATGACCTTGTTTAGATAATAACCCCAGTTAAATGACCTTGTTTAGATAATAACCCCAGTTGAATGACCTTGTTTAGATAATAACCCCAGTTGAATGACCTTGTTTAGATAATAACCCCAGTTGAATGACCTTGTTTAGATAATAACCCCAGTTGAATGACCCTGTTTAGATAATAACCCCAGTTGAATGACCTTGTTTAGATAATAACCCCAGTTGAATGACCTTGTTTAGATAATAACCCCAGTTGAATGACCTTGTTTAGATAATAACCCCAGTTGAATGACCTTGTTTAGATAATAACCCCAGTTGAATGACCTTGTTTAGATAATAACCCCAGTTGAATGACCTTGTCTAGATAATAACCCCAGTTGAATGACCTTGTCTAGATAATAACCCCAGTTGAATGACCTTGTCTAGATAATTACCCCAGTTGAATGACCTTGTCTAGATAATAACCCCAGTTGAATGACCTTGTTTAGATAATAACCCCAGTTGAATGACCTTGTCTAGATAATAACCCCAGTTGAATGACCTTGTCTAGATAATAACCCCAGTTGAATGACCTTGTCTAGATAATAACCCCAGTTGAATGACCTTGTTTAGATAATAACCCCAGTTGAATGACCTTGTTTAGATAATAACCCAGTTGAATGACCCTGTTTAGATAATAACCCCAGTTGAATGACCTTGTTTAGATAATAACCCCAGTTGAATGACCTTGTTTAGATAATAACCCCAGTTGAATGACCTTGTTTAGATAATAACCCCAGTTGAATGACCTTGTTTAGATAATAACCCCAGTTGAATGACCCTGTTTAGATAATAACCCCAGTTGAATGACCTTGTTTAGATAATAACCCCAGTTGAATGACCTTGTTTAGATAATAACCCCAGTTGAATGACCTTGTTTAGATAATAACCCCAGTTGAATGACCTTGTTTAGATAATAACCCCAGTTGAATGACCTTGTTTAGATAATAACCCCAGTTGAATGACCCTGTTTAGATAATAACCCCAGTTGAATGACCTTGTTTAGATAATAACCCCAGTTGAATGACCTTGTTTAGATAATAACCCCAGTTGAATGACCTTGTTTAGATAATAACCCCAGTTGAATGACCTTGTTTAGATAATAACCCCAGTTGAATGACCTTGTTTAGATAATAACCCCAGTTGAATGACCTTGTTTAGATAATAACCCCAGTTGAATGACCTTGTTTAGATAATAACCCCAGTTGAATGACCTTGTTTAGATAATAACCCCAGTTGGCCTTTTTCTCTTCATCTAGTGTGCAACATTGACTATAGTATACGGTTAAATCTCTCCACCGGATTCCCCCGTGGGTGATATGGAGAGGTTCTGGAATTGGCTATTCCCCTACGGCTCTGAATTAATTATTTTCAAACTTTCCTGGTCGTGATAGATTTTTTACACAAAGCCAAACTTTGGGGAAAAAGTATTCATGAAAGCTTTTTTTTTTTTCTGCGGTTTTCCCTGACTTGTTTCTGGTGGGGAAGGCTTGTGTTCATGTTGAATGAGGAAGCTAGTTATAACACTCCCTAGTTATAACACTCACTAGTTATAACACTGGTCCTAGTTATAACACTCCCTAGTTATAACACTCCCTAGTTATAACACTGGCCCTAGTTATAACACTCCCTAGTTATAACACTGGCCCTAGTTATAACACCTGTCCTAGTTATAACACTGGCCCTAGTTATAACACTGGCCCTAGTTATAACACTCCCTAGTTATAACACTCACTAGTTATAACACTGGTCCTAGTTATAACACTCCCTAGTTATAACACTCACTAGTTATAACACTGGTCCTAGTTATAACACTCCCTAGTTATAACACTGGTCCTAGTTATAACACTCCCTAGTTATAACACTGGTCCTAGTTATAACACTCCCTAGTTATAACACTGGTCCTAGTTATAACACTCCCTAGTTATAACACTGGCCCTAGTTATAACACTCCCTAGTTATAACACTGGCCCTAGTTATAACACTCCCTAGTTATAACACTGGTCCTAGTTATAACACTGGCCCTAGTTATAACACTGGCCCTAGTTATAACACTCACTAGTTATAACACTGGTCCTAGTTATAACACTCCCTAGTTATAACATTGGTCCTAGTTATAACACTCCCTAGTTATAACACTGGCCCTAGTTATAACACTCCCTAGTTATAACACTGGCCCTAGTTATAACACTCCCTAGTTATAACACTGGTCCTAGTTATAACACTCCCTAGTTATAACACTCCTTAGTTATAACACTCCCTAGTTATAACACTGGTCCTAGTTATAACACTCCCTAGTTACAACACTGGTCCTAGTTATAACACTCCCTAGTTATAACACTGGTCCTAGTTATAACACTCCATAGTTATAACACTGGTCCTAGTTATAACACTCCCTAGTTATAACACTGGCCCTAGTTATAACACTCCCTAGTTATAACACTGGTCCTAGTTATAACACTCCCTAGTTATAACACTGGCCCTAGTTATAACACTCACTAGTTATAACACTGGCCTTAGTTATAACACTGGCCCTAGTTATAACACTTTCCAAGGTTATAACACTGGTCCTAGTTATAACACCTGTCCTAGTTATAACACTGGCCCTAGTTATAACACTGGCCCTAGTTATAACACTGGCCCTAGTTATAACACTGGCCCTAGTTATAACATTGGCCCTAGTTATAACACTCCCTAGTTATAACACTGGCCCTAGTTATAACACTCCCTAGTTATAACACTGGTCCTAGTTATAACACTCCCTAGTTATAACACTCCTTAGTTATAACACTCCCTAGTTATAACACTGGTCCTAGTTATAACACTCCCTAGTTATAACACTGGCCCTAGTTATAACACTCCCTAGTTATAACACTGGCCCTAGTTATAACACTCACTAGTTATAACACTGGCCTTAGTTATAACACTGGCCCTAGTTATAACACTTTCCCTAGTTATAACACTGGTCCTAGTTATAACACCTGTCCTAGTTATAACACTGGCCCTAGTTATAACACTCACTAGTTATAACACTGGCCCTAGTTATAACACTGGCCCTAGTTATAACACTGGCCCTAGTTATAACACTGGCCCTAGTTATAACACTGGTCCTAGTTATAACACTCCCTAGTTATGACACTCCTTAGTTATAACACTCCCTAGTTATAACACTGGTCCTAGTTATAACACTCCCTAGTTATAACACTGGCCCTAGTTATAACACTCACTAGTTATAACACTGGCCTTAGTTTTAACACTGGCCCTAGTTATAACACTTTCCCTAGTTATAACACTGGTCCTAGTTATAACACCTGTCCTAGTTATAACACTGGCCCTAGTTATAACACTGGCCCTAGTTATAACACTGGCCCTAGTTATAACACTGGCCCTAGTTATAACACTGACCCTAGTTATAACACTGGCCCTAGTTATAACACTGTCCCTAGTTATAACACTGGTCCTAGTTATAACACCTGTCCTAGTTATAATACCTGTCCTAGTTATAACACTGGCCCTAGTTATAACACTGGCCCTAGTTATAACACTGGCCCTAGTTATAACACTGGCCCTAGTTATAACACTGTTCCTAGTTATAACACTGGTCCTAGTTATAACACTGGCCCTAGTTATAACACTCCCTAGTTATAACACTGGCCCTAGTTATAACACTCACTAGTTATAACACTGGCCCTAGTTATAACACTGGCCCTAGTTATAACACTCACTAGTTATAACACTGGCCCTAGTTATAACACTGGCCCTAGTTATAACACTGGCCCTAGTTATAACACTCACTAGTTATAACACTGGCCCTAGTTATAACACTGGCCCTAGTTATAACACTGTTCCTAGTTATAACACCTACTGTACCAGTCAAAAGTTTGGACACTCCTACTCATTCCAGTTTTTTTCATGTTTTACTATTTTCTACATTGTAGAAAAGTGCTGAACACATCAACACTATGAAATAACAAATAACACATAACAAAAAGTGTTAAACAAATCAAAATATATTTTAGATTCTTCAAAGTAGCTACCCCTTGCCTTGATGACAGCTTTGCACACTCTTGGCATTCTCTCAACCAGCTTCACCTGGAATGCTTTACCAACAGTCTTGAAGGAGTTCCCACATATGCTGAGCACTTGTTAGCTGCTTTTCCTTCACTCTCCGGTCCAACTCGTCCCAAACCATCTCAATTGGGTTGAGGTTGGGTGATTGTGGAGGCCAGGTCATCTGATGCAGCACTCCATCACTCTCCTTCTTGGTCAAATAGCGCTTACACAGCCTGGAGGTGTGTTGGAGTATGCCAGGGGTACACTGCAACACTCAGACATAATTTACAAACCAAACATGTGCCTAGTGAGTCCGCCATATCAGAGGCATTTGGGATGACCAGGGATGTTTTCTTGATAAGTGATTAAATTGGACCATTTTCCTGTCTTGTTAAGCATTCGAAATGTAACGATTACTTACACTGTACTTACACATTTATTTATTTATTTATTTGAATTTTACCCTCTTTTCTCCCCAATTTCGTGGTATCCAATTGTTAGTAGTTACTATCTTGTCTCATCGCTACAACTCCCGTACGGGCTCGGGAGAGACGAAGGTCGAAAGCCATGCGTCCTCCGAAACACAACCCAACCAAGCCGCACTGCTTCTTAACACAGCGCGCATCCAACCCGGAAGCCAGCCGCACCAATGTGTCGGAGGAAACACCGTACACCTGGCGAGACAAGGATATCCCTACCGGCCAAACCCTCCCTAACCCGGACGACGCTAGGCCAATTGGGCGTCGCCCCCACGGGCCTCCTGGTCACGGCCGGCTGCAACAGAGCCTGGGCTCAAACCCAGAGTCTCTGGTGGCACAGCTAGCACTGCGATGCAGTGCCCTAGACCACTGCGCCACCTGGGAGGCCTAACAAGAACTTTTAGGTGTCAGGGAAAATGGGCAGTGACTGGAGTAAATATTACATAATTTTCTTTAGGAATGTAGGAATTTCTTTAGGAATTTAGGAATTTCTTTAGGAATGTAGGAATTTCTTTAGGAATGTAGGAATTTCTTTAGGAATGTAGGAATTTCTTTAGGAATTTAGGAATGTGGAGTAAAAGTAAAAGTTGGCAAAAATAGAAATGGTAAAGTATAGATATCCCAAAAAAACTATTTAAATAGTACTTTCAAGTATTTTACTTTCAAGTACTTTACTCCACTGGCACTGATGGCCTTATTGTGACTGAGAATATCCAAGTTATACAGTCATTCTGTTTTGCCTGAACATTAAGTGTTGCCTTTACCGTCTCAGGTGAGTGTTTCTCTGTACTGTACATTCTTCCATGTTATGTTCAGCATTGCAGAGGAGAACGTGACAGAAAGTCTGAGTCAGTGTTAACCTTTCCAGGACGAAACTTCAGTGTGAGATTGAAGTCAGACAGCTCCGCCACCCACCAATGACTGGTGGCATTCAGTCTTGCTGTAGTTAGTGTATACTGTATGTCAAGGGGTTATTATCGCTGTACACTGTCACAGCGGAAGCATATAATAAGTAATCTCGGAACCGCTCAGTCACTGCCCATTTGAGGGCCAAGACTTCTAGTTTCCCCGAGTGAAGGTGATAGTTTCTCTCTGCTTGTGTCAGGGTGAGGAGACATATCCAATGACTTTGCCACTTTGTCGTTGGTATAACACTCCTCACAATCTCTCCTCGGAGGAGTCAACGTGTAAGATAAAAGGCTCCTGAAAATCTGGGTCAGCAAGCACACGTGGATTAATCAACAGACTCACCAAGTGTTCTAATGTTCTCTGGTGAGCATCTTCCCATCTGGGTCAGCAAGCACACGTGGATTAATCAACAGACTCACCAAGTGTTCTAATGTTCTCTGGTGAGCATCTTCCCATCTGGGTCAGCAAGCACACGTGGATTAATCAACAGACTCACCAAGTGTTCTAATGTTCTCTGGTGAGCATCTTCCCATCTGGGTCAGCAAGCACACGTGGATTAATCAACAGACTCACCAAGTGTTCTAATGTTCTCTGGTGAGCATCTTCCCATCTGGGTCAGCAAGCACACGTGGATTAATCAACAGACTCACCAAGTGTTCTAATGTTCTCTGGTGAGCATCTTCCCATCTGGGTCAGCAAGCACACGTGGATTAATCAACAGACTCACCAAGTGTTCTAATGTTCTCTGGTGAGCATCTTCCCATCTGGGTCAGCAAGCACACGTGGATTAATCAACAGACTCACCAAGTGTTCTAATGTTCTCTGGTGAGCATCTTCCCATCTGGGTCAGCAAGCACACGTGGATTAATCAACAGACTCACCAAGTGTTCTAATGTTCTCTGGTGAGCATCTTCCCATCTGGGTCAGCAAGCACACGTGGATTAATCAACAGACTCACCAAGTGTTCTAATGTTCTCTGGTGAGCATCTTCCCATCTGGGTCAGCAAGCACACGTGGATTAATCAACAGACTCACCAAGTGTTCTAATGTTCTCTGGTGAGCATCTTCCCATCTGGGTCAGCAAGCACACGTGGATTAATCAACAGACTCACCAAGTGTTCTAATGTTCTCTGGTGAGCATCTTCCCATCTGGGTCAGCAAGCACACGTGGATTAATCAACATACTCACCAAGTGTTCTAATGTTCTCTGGTGAGCATCTTCCCATCTACCTTTCTGGAGGAGCCTTTTCCAACTGCGTCGCTGTCTTGGTCCTTCGCTTCCCAGATGTCTGAGGGTACAGACAATCACCGTCAACCATTACTGTACAGACAATCACCGTCAAACATTACTATACAGACAATCACTGTAAAACATTACTGTACAGACAATCACCGTTAACATTACTATACAGACAATCACCGTAAAACATTACTATACAGACAATCACCGTCAAACATTACTATACAGACAATCACCGTCAACCATTACTATACAGACAATCACCGTCAAACATTATTATACAGACAATCACCGTCAACCATTACTGCACAGACAATCACCGTCAAACATTACTATACAGACAATCACCGTAAAACATTACTATACAGACAATCACCATCAAACATTACTATACAGACAATCACCGTCAACCATTACTATACAGACAATCACTATCAAACATTACTATACAGACAATCACCGTAAAACATTACTGTACAGACAATCACCGTAAAACATTACTATACAGACAATCACCGTCAAACATTAATGTACAGACAATCACCGTCAAACATTACTATACAGACAATCACTATCAAACATTACTATACAGACAATCACCGTCAAACATTACTATACAGACAATCACTATCAAACATTACTATACAGACAATCACCGTCAAACATTACTGTACAGACAATCACCGTCAAACATTACTATACATACAATCACTGTCAAACATGACTATACAGACAATCACTGTAAAACATTACTATAAAGACAATCACTGTCAAACATTACTATACAGACAATCACTGTCAAACATTACTATACAGACAATCACCGTCAAACATTACTATACAGACAATCACCGTAAAACAGTACTATACAGACAATCACTGTAAAACATTACTGTACAGACAATCACTGTCAAACATTACTATACAGACAATCACTGTAAAACATTACTGTACAGACAATCACTGTCAATCATTACTGTACAGACAATCACCGTCAAACATTACTGTACAGACAATCACTGTCAAACATTACTATACAGACAATCACCGTTAACATCTCCTTCAAAAGAACTACTGTATAGTCCACTAAAGATTCACCAGAACTTAAAAATATTTTTTCTCTCCTCAGATTGTTTTTAATTGTACGGTTGCCTCATTAGCAGCTAAATCCATTGTGACTTGTATTAAATAACACAAGTCTTATTTAAAAGGAGAGGTTCTTTCAGATGCCTCAGTGAAAAACACATCTACTGTACTGGGGCATTCTCTCTGTGGTTCACAGCAGTCATTTAGAGAATCTTTTCATCTAGAGCTTAGAGACAAAGGAGACATCTTGTTCCCCATAGAGCCCTGCTCAAACGTAGTATACTATGTACATTTTAATAATTTAGCAGAGAATCTTATCCAGAGCCACTTACAGTTAGTTCATTCATCTTAAGATAGCTACAGTAGGTGAGACAACCACATATCACAGTAGTTAGTATATTCAGATAGCTAGGTGAGACAACCACATATCACAGTAGTTAGTATATTCAGATAGCTAGGTGAGACAACCACATATCACAGTAGTTAGTATATTCAGATAGCTAGGTGGGACAACCACATATCACAGTAGTTAGTATATTCAGTTAGCTAGGTGAGACAACCACATATCACAGTAGTTAGTATATTCAGATAGCTAGGTCAGACAACCACATATCACAGTAGTTAGTATATTCAGATAGCTAGGTGGACAACCACATATTACAGTAGTTAGTATATTCAGATAGCTAGGTGGGACAACCACATATCACAGTAGTTAGTATATTCAGATAGCTAGGTGATAGCTAGGTGGGACAACCACATATCACAGTAGTTAGTATATTCAGATAGCTAGGTGGACAACCACATATTACAGTAGTTAGTATATTCAGATAGCTAGGTGGGACAACCACATATCACAGTAGTTAGTATATTCAGATAGCTAGGTGAGACAACCACATATCACAGTAGTTAGTATATTCAGATAGCTAGGTGGGACAACCACATATCACAGTAGTTAGTATATTCAGATAGCTAGGTGAGACAACCACATATCACAGTAGTTAGTATATTCAGATAGCTAGGTCAGACAACCACATATCACAGTAGTTAGTATATTCAGATAGCTAGGTGAGACAACCACATATCACAGTAGTTAGTATATTCAGATAGCTAGGTGAGACAACCACATATCACAGTAGTTAGTATATTCAGATAGCTAGGTGGGACAACCACATATCACAGTAGTTAGTATATTCAGTTAGCTAGGTGAGACAACCACATATCACAGTAGTTAGTATATTCAGATAGCTAGGTCAGACAACCACATATCACAGTAGTTAGTATATTCAGATAGCTAGGTGGACAACCACATATTACAGTAGTTAGTATATTTAGATAGCTAGGTGGGACAACCACATATCACAGTAGTTAGTATATTCAGATAGCTAGGTGATAGCTAGGTGGGACAACCACATATCACAGTAGTTAGTATATTCAGATAGCTAGGTGGACAACCACATATTACAGTAGTTAGTATATTCAGATAGCTAGGTGGGACAACCACATATCACAGTAGTTAGTATATTCAGATAGCTAGGTGAGACAACCACATATCACAGTAGTTAGTATATTCAGATAGCTAGGTGGGACAACCACATATCACAGTAGTTAGTATATTCAGATAGCTAGGTGAGACAACCACATATCACAGTAGTTAGTATATTCAGATAGCTAGGTGAGAAATCCCACTACACCCTCCGACAAACCATCAGGCAAAGCATCAAAACAGGACTAAGATTGAATCCTACTATACCGGCTCTGACACTCGTCGGATGTGGCAGGGCTTGAAAACTATTACTGACACAAAGGGAGACCCCGCCGTGAGCTGCCCAGTGATGGGAGCCTGTCAGTTGTGTTGTGACAAGGTAAGGGTGGTATACAGAAGATAGCAAGTACATATTATGGCAAGAACTGCTCAAATAAACAAAGAGAAATGACAGTCCATCATTACTTTAGTGCTGCATCAGATGACCTGGTGTCCACAACCACCCGACCTCAACCCAATTGAGATGGTTTGGGATGAGTTGGACCGCAGAGGGAAGGAAAAGCAGCCAACAAGTGCTCAGCATATGAGGGAACTCCTTCAAGACTGTTGGAAAAACATTCCATGTGACTGAAGTTGGTTGATCGAGTGCAAAGCTGTCATCAAGACAAAGGGTGGTAGCCACCCTGTGATTATTGAATAATCTAAAATCTAAAATCTATTTTGATTTGCTTAACACTTTTTTTGGTTACTACATGATTCCATATGTGTTATTTCATAGTTTTGATGTCTTCACTATTATTCTATAATGTAGAAAAGAGTAAAAATAATGAAAAGCCCTTGAATGTGTAGGTGTGTCCAAACCTTTGACTGGTATTCAATGACCTAGTTTCCATGGCATTTCTTATAATGAAATAAAGATGCATTTGTGCGGTGGGAGCAGAGTGCTGCCTGATCACCCCTCTATACTGATCCTATTTAATAATGGATGATGTGGAGGGATCACAGCAGAGGACACTGGGAAACGTATACCTGCTAAGTAGGCCGTGATTGTAAATAAGAATTTGTTCTTAACTGACTTGCCTAGTTAAATAATGGGAAAAGGGATATCTAGTCGCTTGTACAACTGAATGCATTACAGATTAAATATAATAAAATAAATTTTTTACCTTTTCCTCCAAATGAAATCACTATAGTCTACGTCCCAAATGACACCATATTCTCTATGTAATGCACCCTATTCCCTATGTAATGCACCTTATTCCCTATGTAATGCACCCTGTTCCCTATGTAATGCACCCTATTCCCTATGTAATGCACCCTGTTCCCTATGTAATGCACCCTATTCCCTATGTAATGCACCCTGTTCCCTATGTAATGCACCCTATTCCCTATGTAATGCACCCTGTTCCCTATGTAATGCACCCTATTCCCTATGTAATGCACCCTGTTCCCTATGTAATGCACCCTATTCCCTATGTAATGCACCCTGTTCCCTATGTAATGCACCCTGTTCCCTATGTAATGCACCCTACTCCCTATGTAATGCACCCTGTTCCCTATGTAATGCACCCTGTTCCCTATGTAATGCACCCTGTTCCCTATGTAATGCACCCTGTTCCCTATGTAATGCACCCTGTTCCCTATGTAATGCACCCTATTCCCTATGTAATGCACCCTGTTCCCTATGTAATGCACCCTGTTCCCTATGTAATGCACCCTGTTCCCTATGTAATGCACCCTATTCCCTATGTAATGTACACCATATTCTCTATGTAATGCACCCTGTTCCCTATGTAATGCACCCTATTCCCTATGTAATGCACCCTGTTCCCTATGTAATGCACCCTGTTCCCTATGTAATGCACCCTGTTCCCTATGTAATGCACCCTGTTCCCTATGTAATGCACCCTGTTCCCTATGTAATGCACCCTGTTCCCTATGTAATGCACCCTGTTCCCTATGTAATGCATCCTATTCCCTATGTAATGTACACCATATTCTCTATGTAATGCACCCTGTTCCCTATGTAATGCACCTTATTCCCTATGTAATGCACCCTATTCCCTATGTAATGTACACCATATTCTCTATGTAATGCACCCTGTTCCCTATGTAATGCACCCTATTCCCTATGTTGTACACCATATTCCCTATGTAATGCACCCTATTCCCTATGTAATGTACACCTTATTCCCTATGTAATGCACCCTATTCCCTATGTTGTACACCATATTCTCTATGTAATGCACCCTATTCCCTATGTAATGTACACCTTATTCCCTATGTAATGCACCCTATTCCCTATGTAATGTACACCTTATTCCCTATGTAATGCACCCTATTCCCTATGTAATGCACCCTATTCCCTATGTTGTACACCATATTCCCTATGTAATGCACACCATATTCCCTATGTAATGCACCCTATTCCCTATGTAATGCACCATATTCCCTATGTAATGCACCATATTCCCTATGTAATGCACCCTATTCCCTATGTTGTACACCATATTCCCTATGTAATGCACACTATATTCCCTATGTAATGCACCCTATTCCCTATGTAATGCACGCTATTCCCTATGTAATGCACCATATTCCCTATGTAATGCACCCTATTCCCTATGTTGTACACCTTATTCCCTATGTAATGCACCCTATTCCCTATGTTGTACACCATATTCCCTATGTAATGCACCCTATTCCCTATGTTGTACACCATATTCCCTGTGTAATGTACCTTATTCCCTATGTAATGCACCCTATTCCCTATGTAATGCACCTTATTCCCTATATTGTACACCTTATTCCCTATGTAATGCATCATATTCCCTATGTAATGCACCCTATTTCCTATGTTGTACACCCTATTCCCTATGAAATGCACCCTATTCCCTATGTAATGCACCTTATTCCCTATGTTGTACACCCTATTCCCTTTGTAATGCACCATATTCCCTATGTAATGCACCCTATTCCCTATGTTGTACACCTTATTCCCTATATAATGCACCCTATTCCTTATGTAATGCACCATATTCCCTATGTATTGCACCCTATTCCCTGTTGTACACCATATTCCCTATATAATGCACCATATTCCCTATGTAATGCACCCTATTCCCTATGTTGTACACCATATTCCCTATGCAATGCACCCTATTCCCTATGTAATGCACCCTATTCCCTATGTTGTACACCATATTCCCTATGTAATGCACCCTATTCCCTATGTTGTACACCATATTCCCTGTGTAATGTACCTTATTCCCTATGTTGTACACCATATTCCCTATGTAATGCACCCTATTCCCTATGTTGTACACCATATTCCCTGTGTAATGTACCTTATTCCCTATGTAATGCACCCTATTCCCTATGTAATGCACCTTATTCCCTATGTTGTACACCTTATTCCCTATGTAATGCATCATATTCCCTATGTAATGCACCCTATTCCCTATGTTGTACACCCTATTCCCTATGAAATGCACCCTATTCCCTATGTAATGCACATTATTCCCTATGTTGTACACCTTATTCCCTTTGTAATGCACCATATTCCCTATGTAATGCACCCTATTCCCTATGTTGTACACCTTATTCCCTATATTGTACACCATATTCCCTATGTAATGCACCCTATTTCCTATGTTGTACACCTTATTCCCTATGTTGTACACCATATTCCCTATGTAATGCACCCTATTCCCTATGTAATGCACCCTATTCCCCATGTTGTACACCATATTCCCTATGTATTGCACCCTATTCGCTATGTAATGCACCCTATTCCCTATGTAATGCATCCTATTCCATATGTAATGCACCTTATTCCCTATGTTGTACACCCTATTCCCTATGTAATGCACCCTATTCCTTATGCTGTACACCATATTCCCTATGTAATGCACCCTATTCCCTATGTTGTACACCTTATTCCCTATGTAATGCACCATATTCCCTGTGCAGTGCACCCTATTCCCTATGTAGTGCACCCTATTCCCTATGTAGTGCACCCTATTCCCTATGTAGTGCACCTTATTCCCTATGTAATGTACCTTATTCCCTATGTAATGCACCCTATTCCCTATGTAATGCACCATATTTCCTATTTAGTTCACCCTATTCCCTATGTAGTGCACCCTATTCCCTATGTAGTGCACTACTTTTGGCTGTACCTCTCCTCTTCTAAACCACAATCAGATTCTAATTCCTGTATAGGTTCTTAACCCTCTTCTCCAGCTAAGGTCAAAGATCACGCCAAGGCAGAAACACACTGGCTTTCAATCTCATTTCCCATCTATAAATAGTTACATGTGGTTCGTTATTTGTTTGCGAATCTTGAAAAGGGGAAATCTGTAGTTGAAACAATACCAAAACGTTTCCCCCAACACTGTTTCAGTAAAAAGTTGAGGGACGGGGCTGGAGAAATGTAACTGCTCTTTAATTCATAGACGGAGCTCTGGATGCAAGGACGGACCCTCCATCATATCTAAATGAGAGTTTTAACTATGTTATCAGGCTATACAGTGTTTGTTTACAATTACAAGGTTTACAAACAGTGGAGTGAAACAAGCATACATGTAGGGTTCTGTTGGGGTACGACAGTTGAACTAAGTTCATGATGCAATAAGTTATTCTTCAAGACTACATGGGTGTATAGCATTACATGGGTGTATATCATTACATGGGTGTATGTCATGGCATTACATGGGTGTATATCATGTCATTACATGGGTGTATGTCATTACATTACATGGGTGTATGTCATTACATGGGTGTATATCATATCATTATATGGGTGTGTGTCATTACATGGGTGTATGTCCTTACATTACATGGGTGTATATCATATCATTACATGGGTGTATATCATATCATTACATGGGTGTATATCATGTCATTACATGGGTGTATATCATATCATTATATGGGTGTGTGTCATTACATGGGTGTATGTCATTACATGGGTGTATATCATATCATTATATGGGTGTGTGTCATTACATGGGTGTGTGTCATTACATGGGTGTGTGTCATTACATGGGTGTATATCATATCATTATATGGGTGTGTGTCATGTAATTTATACATCCCAAAATGGATCATGAAGATAAGGTCATATATTTGTCTTTGAATTCAGGTTCCTCTCCCATGAATGAAGAGGAGAAACCACATTCTGGGAGCTTTTCATGTCAGTCTGCTAGAGATAATACTTTTTGTTCTACTGTTCTGGGAAGAAACACATGAATTCCAGGAAGAATGATGCATAATGTCCCAGTCGAATTAGCAAGTCCTAGTGGAGTGCAGTTGAATGTATAAAACATGTGACTGGCTGCATAGTGATGAGCAGACAGGTCAAGAGACACCAGCTGGTTCCTATCAGCACATACTGTCAAATCAACCTGTTCCACTCCAAAAAGCCCTCTGGTGCTCTATACCATACCTCTCTCCCTCTCCCTCTCTACCTCTCTCTCTCCCTCTCTCTCTCTCTCTCTCTCTCTCTCTCTCTCTCTCTCTCTCTCTCTCTCTCCCTCTCTCCCTGTATCTCTCTCCTTTCTCTCTCTCTCTCTCTCTCTCTCTACCTCTCTCTCCTTTCTCTCTCTCTCGCTACCTCTCTCTCTCTACCTCTACCTCTCTCTCTCTCTCTCTCTCTACCTCTCTCTCTCTACCTCTACCTCTCTCTCTCTACCTCTCTCTCTCTCTCTCTCTACCTCTCTCTCTCTACCTCTACCTCTCTCTCTCTCTCTACCTCTCTCTCTCTACCTCTCTCTCTCTGTCTCTCTCTCTACCTCTCTCTCTCGCTCTACCTCTCTCTCTACCTCTCTCTCTCTTTCTCTCTCTACCTCTCTCTCTCTCTCTTTCTCTCTCTCTCAATTTGAGGGAGAGAGAATAAACACTTAGTGAAATAAACAATAAAACATTAACAGTAAACATTACTCATATTATGTACATATACAGTGTTGTATAATGATGTGCAAATTGTTCAAGTACAAAATATTGAAAACATAAATATAGGTGGTATTTATAATGGTGTTTGTTCTTCACTGGTTGCCCTTTTCTTGTGGCAGCAGGTAACAAATACTACTGCTGTGATGTCACATTGTGGTATTTCACCCAATATATATGGGTTTCTTTGTGGGTCTGTGTAATCTGAGGGAAATATGTGTCTCGGGGCGACAGGTAACCTAGTGGTTAGAGCGTAGGGCCAATAACTGAAAGGTTGCTGGATCAAATCCCCTAGCTGACAGGGTATAAATCTGTTGTTCTGCCCCTGAACAAGGCAGTTAACCCACTATTCCCCTGTAGGCCGTCATTGTAAATAAGAATTTGATCTTAACTGACTTGCCTAGTCAAATAAAGGTTAAAAAAAATATGGTCATATATTTGGCAGGAGGTGAGGAAATGCAGCTCAGTTTCCACCTCATTTTGTGGGCAGTGAGCACATAGCCTGTCTTCTCTTGAGAGCCAGGTCTGCCTACGGCGGCCTTTCTCAACAGCAATGCTCACTGTACATAGTCAAAGATTTCCTTAATTTTGGGTCAGTTACAGTGGTCAGGTATTCTGCCGCTGTGTACTCTCTGTTTAGGGCCAAATAGCATTCTAGTTTGCTCAGTTTTTTTGTTAATTCCTTCCAATGTGTTAAGTAATTATCTTTTAGTTTTTTCATGATTTTGTTGGGTCTAATTGTGTTGCTGTCCTAGGTCTCTGCGGGGTTTGTTTGTGTTTGTGAAATGAGCCCCAGGACCAGCTTGCTTCGGGGACTCTTCTCTAGGTTCATTTTTCTGTACTGTAGGTGATGGCTTTGTTATGGAAGGTTTGGGAATCGCTTTCTTTTAGGTGGCTGTAGAATTTAACAGTTCTTTCCGGGTTTTTGGCAATTTGCAGGTATCAGCCTAATTCTGCTCTGCATGCATAATTTTCTGTTTTACGTTGTACACTGAGAATATTTTTGCAGAATTCTGCATGCAGAGTCTAAATTTGATGTTTATCCCATTTTGTGAATTCTTGGTTGGTGAGCAGACGCCAGACCTCACAACCATAAAGGGCAATGGGTTCTATGACTGATAAAACTATTTTTTAACTAGATCCTAATTGGTATGTTGCATTTTATGTTTTTTTTTGATGGCATAGAAGGCCCTTCTTGCTTTGTCTCTCAGCTCGTTCACAGCTTTGTGGAAGTTACCTGTGGCGCTGATGTTTAGGTCAAGGTATGTGTAGTGTTTTGTGTGCTCTAGGGCAACAGTGTCTAGATGGAATTTGTATTTGTGGTCCTGGTAACTGTCCCTTTTTCGGAACACCATTAATTTGGTCTTACTGAGATTTACTGTCAGGGCCCAGGTCTGACAGAATCTGTGCAGAAGATCTAGGTGTAGGCTTCAGATTCTAGTAGGATGAGGCCGGGTGCAGCAGACTGTTCTAGTGCCCTCGCCAATTCGTTGATATACATATGTTGAAGAGGGCGGGGCTTAAGCTGCATCCCTGTCTCACCCCACGGCCCTGTGGAAAGAAATGTGTGTTTTTTTTGCCAATTTTAACTGCACACTTTGTGTACATGGATTTTATGATGTCGTATCTTTTTCCCCCCAACACCACTTTCCATCAATTTGTATAGCAGACCCTCGTGCCAAATTGAGTCGGAAGCTTTTTGAAATCAACAGAGCATGAGAAGACTTCGCCTTTGTTTTCAAATCAAATCAAATCAAATTTATTTATATAGCCCTTCGTACATCAGCTGATATCTCAAAGTGCTGTACAGAAACCCAGCCTAAAACCCCAAACAGCAAGCAATGCAGGTGTAGAAGCACGGTGGCTAGGAAAAACTCCCTAGAAAGGCCAAAACCTAGGAAGAAACCTAGAGAGGAACCAGGCTATGTGGGGTGGCCAGTCCTCTTCTGGCTGTGCCGGGTGGAGATTATAACAGAACATGGTCAAGATGTTCAAATGTTCATAAATGACCAGCATGGTCGAATAATAATAAGGCAGAACAGTTGAAACTGGAGCAGCAGCACAGTCAGGTGGACTGGGGACAGCAAGGAGTCATCATGTCAGGTATTCCTGGGGCATGGTCTTAGGGCTCAGGTCCTCCGAGAGAGAGAAAGAAAGAGAGAATTAAAGAGAGCATATGTGGGATGGCCAGTCCTCTTCTGGCTGTGCCGGGTGGAGATTATAACAGAACATGGCCAAGATGTTCAAATGTTCATAAATGACCAGCATGGTCGAATAATAATAAGGCAGAACAGTTGAAAGAAACTGGAGCAGCAGCACGGCCAGGTGGACTGGTGACAGCAAGGAGTCATCATGTCAGGTAGTCCTGGGGCATGGTCCTAGGGCTCAGGTCCTCCGAGAGAGAGAAAGAGAGAATTAGAGAACGCACACTTAAATTCACACAGGACACCGAATAGGACAGGAGAAGTACTCCAGATATAACAAACTGACCCTAGCCCCCCGACACATAAACTACTACTGCAGCATAAATACTGGAGGCTGAGACAGGAGGGGTCAGGAGACACTGTGGCCCATTCCGAGGACACCCCCGGACAGGGCCAAACAGGAAGGATATAACCCCACCCACTTTGCCAAAGCACAGCCCCCACACCACTAGAGGGATATCTTCAACCACCAACTTACCATCCTGAGACAAGGCTGAGTATAGCCCACAAAGACCTCCGCCACGGCACAACCCAAGGGGGGGGGGGCGCCAACCCAGACAGGATGACCACATCAGTGACTCAACCCACTCAGGTGATGCACCCCCTCCAGGGACGGCATGAGAGAGCCCCAGTAAGCCAGTGACTCAGCCCCTGTAATAGGGTTAGAGGCAGAGAATCCCAGTGGAAAGAGGGGAACCGGCCAGGCAGAGACAGCAAGGGCGGTTCGTTGCTCCAGAGCCTTTCCGTTCACCCTCCCACTCCTGGGCCAGACTACACTCAATCATATGACCCACTGAAGAGATGAGTCTTCAGTAGAGACTTAAAGGTTGAGACTGAGTTTGCGTCTCTGACATGGGTAGGCAGACAGTTCCATAAAAATGGAGCTCTATAGGAGAAAGCCCTGCCTCCAGCTGTTTGCTTAGAAATTCTGGGGACAATTAGGAGGCCTGCGTCTTGTGACCGTAGCGTACGTGTAGGTATGTACGGCAGGACCAAATCAGAGAGATAGGTAGGAGCAAGCCCATGTAATGCTTTGTAGGTTAGCAGTAAAACCTTGAAATCAGCCCTTGCTTTGACAGGAAGCCAGTGTAGAGAGGCTAGCACTGGAGTAATATGATCAAATGTTTTGGTTCTAGTCAGGATTCTAGCAGCCGTATTTAGCACTAACTGAAGTTTATTTAGTGCTTTATCCGGGTAGCCGGAAAGTAGAGCATTGCAGTAGTCTAACCTAGAAGTGACAAAAGCATGGATTAATTTTTCTGCATCATTTTTGGACAGAAAGTTTCTGATTTTTGCAATGTTACGTAGATGGAAAAAAGCTGTCCTTGAAATGTTCTTCAAAAGAGAGATCAGGGTCCAGAGTAACGCCGAGGTCCTTCACAGTTTTATTTGAGACGACTGTACAACCATTAAGATTAATTGTCAGATTCAACAGAAGATCTCTTTGTTTCTTGGGACCTAGAACAAGCATCTCTGTTTTGTCCGAGTTTAAAAGTAGAAAGTTTGCAGCCATCCACTTCCTTATGTCTGAAACACATTCTTCTAGCAAGGGCAATTTTGGGGCTTCACCATGTTTCATTGAAATGTACAGCTGTGTGTCATCCGCATAGCAGTGAAAGTTAACATTATGTTTTCGAATAACATCCCCAAGAGGTAAAATATATAGTGAAAACAATAGTGGTCCTAAAACGGAACCTTGAGGAACACCGAAATGTACAGTTGATTTGTCAGAGGACAAACCATTCACAGAGACAAACTGATATCTTTCCGACAGATAAGATCTAAACCAGGCCAGAACTTGTCCATGTAAACCAATTTGGGTTTCCAATCTCTCCAAAAGAATGTGGTGATCGATGGTATCAAAAGCAGCACTAAGGTCTAGGAGCACGAGGACAGATGCAGAGCCTCGGTCCGATGCCATTAAAATGTCATTTACCACCTTCACAAGTGCCGTCTCAGTGCTATGATGGGGTCTAAAACCAGACTGAAGCATTTCGTATACATTGTTTGTCTTCAGGAAGGCAGTGAGTTGTTGCGCAACAGCCGTTTCTAAAATTTTTGAGAGGAATGGAAGATTCGATATAGGCCGATAGTTTTTTATATTTTCTGGGTCAAGGTTTGGCTTTTTCAAGAGAGGCTTTATTACTGCCACTTTTAGTGAGTTTGGTACACATCCGGTGGATAGAGAGCCGTTTATTATGTTCAACATAGGAGGGCCAAGCACAGGAAGCAGCTCTTTCAGTAGTTTAGTTGGAATAGGGTCCAGTATGCAGCTTGAAGGTTTAGAGGCCATGATTATTTTCATCATTGTGTCAAGAGATATAGTACTAAAACACTTGAGCGTCTCTCTTGATCCTAGGTCCTGGCAGAGTTGTGCAGACTCAGGACAACTGAGCTTTGAAGGAATACGCAGATTTAAGGAGGAGTCCGAAATTTGCTTTCTAATAATCATAATCTTTTCCTCAAAGAAGTTCATGAATTTATCACTGCTAAAGTGAAAGTCATCCTCTCTTGGGGAATGCTGCTTTTTAGTTAGCTTTGCGACAGTATCAAAAAGGAATTTCGGATTGTTCTTATTTTCCTCAATTAAGTTAGAAAAATAGGATGATCGAGCAGCAGTAAGGGCTCTTCGGTACTGCACAGTACTGTCTTTCCAAGCTAGTCGGAAGACTTCCAGTTTGGTGTGGCGCCATTTCCGTTCCAATTTTCTGGAAGCTTGCTTCAGAGCTCTGGTATTTTCTGTGTACCAGGGAGCTAGTTTCTTATGAGAAATGTTTTTTGTTTTTAGGGGTGCAACTGCATCTAGGGTATTGCGCAAGGTTAAATTGAGTTCCTCAGTTAGGTGGTTAACTGATTTTTGTCCTCTGGCGTCCTTGGGTAGACAGAGGGAATCTGGAAGGACATCAAGGAATCTTTGTGCTGTCTGTGAATTTATAGTACGACTTTTGATGATCCTTGGTTGGGGTCTGAGCAGATTATTTGTTGCAATTGCAAACGTAATAAAATGGTGGTCCGATAGTCCAGGATTATGAGGAAAAACATTAAGATCCACAACATTTATTCCATGGGACAAAACTAGGTCCAGCGTATGACTGTGACAGTGAGTGGGTCCAGAGACATGTTGGACAAAACCCACTGAGTCGATGATGGCTCCGAAAGCCTTTTGGAGTGGGTCTGTGGACTTTTCCATGTGAATATTAAAGTCACCAAAGATTAGAATATTATCCGCTATGACTACAAGGTCCGATAGGAATTCAGGGAACTCAGTGAGGAACGCTGTATATGGCCCAGGAGGACTGTAAACAGTAGCTATAAAAAGTGATTGAGTAGGCTGCATAGATTTCATGACTAGAAGCTCAAAAGACGATAACGTCATTTTTTTTTTTGTAAATTGAAATTTGCTATCGTAAATGTTAGCAACACCTCCGCCTTTGCGTGATGCACGGGGGATATGGTCACTAGTGTAGCCAGGAGGTGAGGCCTCATTTAACACAGTAAATTCATCAGGCTTAAGCCATGTTTCAGTCAGGCCAATCACATCAAGATTATGATCAGTGATTAGTTCATTGACTATAATTGCCTTTGAAGTAAGGGATCTAACATTAAGTAGCCCTATTTTGAGATGTGAGGTATCCTGATCTCTTTCAATAATGACAGGAATGGAGGTGGTCTTTATCCTAGTGAGATTGCTAAGGCGAACACCGCCATGTTTAGTTTTGCCCAACCTAGGTCGAGGCACAGACACGGTCTCAATGGTGATAGCTGAGCTGACTACACTGACTGTGCTAGTGGCAGACTCTACTATGCTGGCAGGCTGGCTAACAGCCTGCTGCCTGGCCTGCACCCTATTTCATTGTGGAGCTAGAGGAGTTAGAGCCCTGTCTATGTTGGTAGATAAAATGAGAGCACCCCTCCAGCTAGGATGGAGTCCGTCACTCCTCAGCAGGTCAGGCTTGGTCCTGTTTGTGGGTGAGTCCCAGAAAGAGGGCCAATTATCTACAAATTCTATCTTTTGGGAGGGGCAGAAAACAGTTTTCAACCAGCGATTGAGTTGTGAGACTCTGCTGTAGAGCTCATCACTCCCCCTAACTGGGAGGGGGCCAGAGACAATTACTCGATGCCGACACATCTTTCTAGCTGATTTACACGCAGAAGCTATGTTGCGCTTGGTGATCTCTGACTGTTTCATCCTAACATCGTTGGTGCCGACGTGGATAACAATATCTCTATACTCTCTACACTCGCCAGTTTTAGCTTTAGCCAGCACCATCTTCAGATTAGCCTTAACGTCGGTAGCCCTGCCCCCCGGTAAACAGTGTATGATCGCTGGATGATTCGTTTTAAGTCTAATACTGCGGGTAATGGAGTCGCCAATGACTAGAGTTTTCAATTTGTCAGAGCTAATGGTGGGAAGCTTCGGCGTCTCAGACCCCGTAACGGGAGGAGTAGAGACCAGAGAAGACTCGGCCTCTGACTCCGACCCACTGCTTAATGGGGAAAACCGGTTGAAAGTTTCTGTCGGCTGAATGAGCGACACCGGTTGAGCGTTCCTACAGCATTTCCTTCCAGAAACCGTGAGAAAGTTGTCCGGCTGCGGGGACTGTGCCAGGGGATTTATACTACTATCTGTACTTACTGGTGGCACAGACGCTGTTTCATTCTTTCCTACACTGAAATTACCCTTGCCTAGCGATTGCGTCTGAAGCTGGGCTTGCAGCACAGCTATCCTCGCCGTAAGGCGAGTACAGCGACTGCAATTAGAAGGCATCATGTTAATGTTACTACTTAGCTTCGGCTGTTGGAGGTCCTGACGAATCGTGTCCAGATAAAGCGTCCGGAGTGAAAAAGTTGAGGAGGAAAAAAATTAAATATAAACGGCTATTAAAAAGTAAAAACCGTAAATTTGTCAGGTAGCAAAACAGGTTGGCAACAAAACGCACAGCAACACGTAAACAAGTCTGCAAGTCGTGACCGGAAATGACGTTGTTAACTTCAATGTCGTTTGTTTTGGTTTGGTTTGTTTGTTTGTCAATTAGGGTGTGCAGGGTGAATACGTGGTCTGTCGTATGGTAATTTGGTAAAAAGCCAATTTGACATTTGCTCAATACATTGTTTTCACTGAGGAAATGTACGAGTCTGCTGTTAATGATAATGCAGAGGATTTTCCCAAGGTTGCTGTTGACGCATATCCCACGGTAGTTATTGGGGTCAAATTTGTCTCCACTTTTGTGGATTGGGGTGATCAGTCCTTGGTTCCAAATATTGGGGAGTTGCCAGAGCCAAGGATGATGTTAAAGAGTTTAAGTATAGCCAATTGTAACTTGTGGTCTGTATATTTGATCATTTATGTAGGATACCCACAGATGCAGGGTTTGTTGTTTAGTTTATTCAGTGTAATTGGACAATCCAGTGGGTTCTGGTAGTCTTTAATAGTTGATTCTAAGATTTGTATTTGATCATGTTTTTGCTCTTTGTTCTTTATTATAGAGACAAAACAATTGGAGAAGTGGTTTACCCATACATCTCCATTAGATTATATGGATTCTTCAGTTACATTGAGCTGATTTCTGACGTGCTGTTCCTTCTTTTTCCGTAGTGTATTTCTGTATTGTTTTTAGTGATTCACCATAGTGAAAGCTTGGTCTCAGGTTTTCTGGGTCTCTATGTTTTTGATTGGATAGGTCTCTCAATTTCTTGCTTAGGTTTTGCATTCTTCATCAAACCATTTGTCTTTGACATTTTTATATTTGAAAATAAAATATACTGTTTAGGTTTTCAACTGGCATGTTTACACCTTCACTATTACAGTGAAACATTTTGTCCAGGAAGTTGTCTAGAAGGGTTTGAATTTATTGTTGCCTAATAGGTTTCCACACTGCTTTCCTTCCATCTATAGCATTTCTTAATGCTTAATTCAGCTCCTTTGGCTTTGATTGAGCATTGCTCTGCTTCATGATTGAGTATTGCTCTTTTCAAGTAGACTGGGATTTTGCTGTGGTCTGATAGAGGTTTCAGTGGGCTGACTGTGAACGCTCTGGGAGACGCTGGGTTGAGGTCGGTGATAAAGTAGTCTACAGTACTTCTGCCAAGAGATGAGCTATATGTGTACCTACCATAGGAGTCCCCTCAAAGCCTACTATTGACTATGTATATACCCAGGATGTAACAGAGCTATAGGTGTACCTACCATAGGAGTCCCCTCGAAGCCTATTGACTATGTACATACCCAGGATGTAACAGAGCTATAGGTGTACCTACCATAGGACTCTCCTCGAAGCCTATTGACTATGTACATACCCAGGATGTAACAGAGCTATAGGTGTACCTACCATAGGACTCCCCTCGAAGCCTATTGACTATGTACATACTGTACCCAGCGTACAACAGAGCTATAGGTGTACCTACCATAGGACTCCCCTCGAAGCCTATTGACTATGTACATACCCAGGATGTAACAGAGCTATAGGTGTACCTACCATAGGACTCCCCTCGAAGCCTATTGACTATGTACATACTGTACCCAGCGTACAACAGAGCTATAGGTGTACCTACCATAGGACTCCCCTCGAAGCCTATTGACTATGTACATACCCAGGATGTAACAGAGCTATAGGTGTACCTACCATAGGACTCCCCTCGAAGCCTATTGACTATGTACATACTGTACCCAGCGTACAACAGAGCTATAGGTGTACCTACCATAGGACTCCCCTCGAAGCCTATTGACTATGTACATACCCAGGATGTAACAGAGCTATAGGTGTACCTACCATAGGACTCCCCTCGAAGCCTATTGACTATGTACATACTGTACCCAGCGTACAACAGAGCTATAGGTGTACCTACCATAGGACTCCCCTCGAAGCCTATTGACTATGTACATACCCAGGATGTAACAGAGCTATAGGTGTACCTACCATAGGACTCCCCTCGAAGCCTATTGACTATGTACATACTGTACCCAGCGTACAACAGAGCTATAGGTGTACCTACCATAGGAGTCCCCTCGAAGCCTATTGACTATGTACATACCCAGGATGTAACAGAGCTATAGGTGTACCTACCATAGGACTCCCCTCGAAGCCTATTGACTATGTACATACTGTACCCAGCGTACAACAGAGCTATAGGTGTACCTACCATAGGACTCTCCTCGAAGCCTATTGACTATGTACATACTGTACCCAGCGTACAACAGAGCTATAGGTGTACCTACCATAGGACTCTCCTCGAAGCCTATTGACTATGTACATACCCAGGATGTAACAGAGCTATAGGTGTACCTACCATAGGACTCCCCTCGAAGCCTATTGACTATGTACATACTGTACCCAGCGTACAACAGAGCTATAGGTGTACCTACCATAGGACTCCCCTCGAAGCCTATTGACTATGTACATACCCAGGATGTAACAGAGCTATAGGTGTACCTACCATAGGACTCTCCTCGAAGCCTATTGACTATGTACATACTGTACCCAGCGTACAACAGAGCTATAGGTGTACCTACCATAGGACTCCCCTCGAAGCCTATTGACTATGTACATACTGTACCCAGCGTACAACAGAGCTATAGGTGTACCTACCATAGGACTCCCCTCGAAGCCTATTGACTATGTACATACTGTACCCAGCGTACAACAGAGCTATAGGTGTACCTACCATAGGACTCCCCTCGAAGCCTATTGACTATGTACATACTGTACCCAGCGTACAACAGAGCTATAGGTGTACCTACCATAGGACTCCCCTCGAAGCCTATTGACTATGTACATACTGTACCCAGCGTACAACAGAGCTATAGGTGTACCTACCATAGGACTCCCCTCGAAGCCTATTGACTATGTACATACCCAGGATGTAACAGAGCTATAGGTGTACCTACCATAGGACTCCCCTCGAAGCCTATTGACTATGTACATACCCAGGATGTAACAGAGCTATAGGTGTACCTACCATAGGACTCCCCTCGAAGCCTATTGACTATGTACATACTGTACCCAGCGTACAACAGAGCTATAGGTGTACCTACCATAGGAGTCCCCTCGAAGCCTATTGACTATGTACATACCCAGGATGTAACAGAGCTATAGGTGTACCTACCATAGGACTCCCCTCGAAGCCTATTGACTATGTACATACTGTACCCAGCGTACAACAGAGCTATAGGTGTACCTACCATAGGACTCTCCTCGAAGCCTATTGACTATGTACATACTGTACCCAGCGTACAACAGAGCTATAGGTGTACCTACCATAGGACTCTCCTCGAAGCCTATTGACTATGTACATACCCAGGATGTAACAGAGCTATAGGTGTACCTACCATAGGACTCCCCTCGAAGCCTATTGACTATGTACATACTGTACCCAGCGTACAACAGAGCTATAGGTGTACCTACCATAGGACTCCCCTCGAAGCCTATTGACTATGTACATACCCAGGATGTAACAGAGCTATAGGTGTACCTACCATAGGACTCTCCTCGAAGCCTATTGACTATGTACATACTGTACCCAGCGTACAACAGAGCTATAGGTGTACCTACCATAGGACTCCCCTCGAAGCCTATTGACTATGTACATACTGTACCCAGCGTACAACAGAGCTATAGGTGTACCTACCATAGGACTCCCCTCGAAGCCTATTGACTATGTACATACTGTACCCAGCGTACAACAGAGCTATAGGTGTACCTACCATAGGACTCCCCTCGAAGCCTATTGACTATGTACATACTGTACCCAGCGTACAACAGAGCTATAGGTGTACCTACCATAGGACTCCCCTCGAAGCCTATTGACTATGTACATACTGTACCCAGCGTACAACAGAGCTATAGGTGTACCTACCATAGGACTCCCCTCGAAGCCTATTGACTATGTACATACCCAGGATGTAACAGAGCTATAGGTGTACCTACCATAGGACTCCCCTCGAAGCCTATTGACTATGTACATACCCAGGATGTAACAGAGCTATAGGTGTACCTACCATAGGACTCTCCTCGAAGCCTATTGACTATGTACATACTGTACCCAGCGTACAACAGAGCTATAGGTGTACCTACCATAGGACTCCCCTCGAAGCCTATTGACTATGTACATACCCAGGATGTAACAGAGCTATAGGTGTACCTACCATAGGACTCTCCTCGAAGCCTATTGACTATGTACATACTGTACCCAGCGTACAACAGAGCTATAGGTGTACCTACCATAGGACTCCCCTCGAAGCCTATTGACTATGTACATACTGTACCCAGCGTACAACAGAGCTATAGGTGTACCTACCATAGGACTCCCCTCGAAGCCTATTGACTATGTACATACTGTACCCAGCGTACAACAGAGCTATAGGTGTACCTACCATAGGACTCCCCTCGAAGCCTATTGACTATGTACATACTGTACCCAGCGTACAACAGAGCTATAGGTGTACCTACCATAGGACTCCCCTCGAAGCCTATTGACTATGTACATACTGTACCCAGCGTACAACAGAGCTATAGGTGTACCTACCATAGGACTCCCCTCGAAGCCTATTGACTATGTACATACCCAGGATGTAACAGAGCTATAGGTGTACCTACCATAGGACTCCCCTCGAAGCCTATTGACTATGTACATACCCAGGATGTAACAGAGCTATAGGTGTACCTACCATAGGACTCTCCTCGAAGCCTATTGACTATGTACATACTGTACCCAGCGTACAACAGAGCTATAGGTGTACCTACCATAGGACTCCCCTCGAAGCCTATTGACTATGTACATACCCAGGATGTAACAGAGCTATAGGTGTACCTACCATAGGACTCTCCTCGAAGCCTATTGACTATGTACATACTGTACCCAGCGTACAACAGAGCTATAGGTGTACCTACCATAGGACTCTCCTCGAAGCCTATTGACTATGTACATACTGTACCCAGCGTACAACAGAGCTATAGGTGTACCTACCATAGGACTCTCCTCGAAGCCTATTGACTATGTACATACTGTACCCAGCGTACAACAGAGCTATAGGTGTACCTACCATAGGACTCCCCTCGAAGCCTATTGACTATGTACATACCCAGGATGTAACAGAGCTATAGGTGTACCTACCATAGGACTCTCCTCGAAGCCTATTGACTATGTACATACTGTACCCAGCGTACAACAGAGCTATAGGTGTACCTACCATAGGACTCCCCTCGAAGCCTATTGACTATGTACATACTGTACCCAGCGTACAACAGAGCTATAGGTGTACCTACCATAGGACTCCCCTCGAAGCCTATTGACTATGTACATACTGTACCCAGCGTACAACAGAGCTATAGGTGTACCTACCATAGGACTCCCCTCGAAGCCTATTGACTATGTACATACCCAGGATGTAACAGAGCTATAGGTGTACCTACCATAGGACTCCCCTCGAAGCCTATTGACTATGTACATACCCAGGATGTAACAGAGCTATAGGTGTACCTACCATAGGACTCTCCTCGAAGCCTATTGACTATGTACATACCCAGGATGTAACAGAGCTATAGGTGTACCTACCATAGGACTCCCCTCGAAGCCTATTGACTATGTACATACTGTACCCAGCGTACAACAGAGCTATAGGTGTACCTACCATAGGACTCCCCTCGAAGCCTATTGACTATGTATATACCCAGGATGTAACAGAGCTATAGGTGTACCTACCATAGGACTCTCCTCGAAGCCTATTGACTATGTACATACCCAGGATGTAACAGAGCTATAGGTGTACCTACCGTAGGAGTCCCCTCGAAGCCTATTGACTATGTACATACTGTACCCAGCGTACAACAGAGCTATAGGTGTACCTACCATAGGACTCCCCTCGAAGCCTATTGACTATGTACATACTGTACCCAGCGTACAACAGAGCTATAGGTGTACCTACCATAGGACTCCCCTCGAAGCCTATTGACTATGTACATACTGTACCCAGCGTACAACAGAGCTATAGGTGTACCTACCATAGGACTCTCCTCGAAGCCTATTGACTATGTACATACCCAGGATGTAACAGAGCTATAGGTGTACCTACCATAGGACTCCCCTCGAAGCCTATTGACTATGTACATACTGTACCCAGCGTACAACAGAGCTATAGGTGTACCTACCATAGGACTCCCCTCGAAGCCTATTGACTATGTACATACTGTACCCAGCGTACAACAGAGCTATAGGTGTACCTACCATAGGACTCCCCTCGAAGCCTATTGACTATGTACATACCCAGGATGTAACAGAGCTATAGGTGTACCTACCATAGGACTCCCCTCGAAGCCTATTGACTATGTACATACTGTACCCAGCGTACAACAGAGCTATAGGTGTACCTACCATAGGACTCCCCTCGAAGCCTATTGACTATGTACATACTGTACCCAGCGTACAACAGAGCTATAGGTGTACCTACCATAGGACTCCCCTCGAAGCCTATTGACTATGTACATACTGTACCCAGCGTACAACAGAGCTATAGGTGTACCTACCATAGGACTCCCCTCGAAGCCTATTGACTATGTACATACTGTACCCAGCGTACAACAGAGCTATAGGTGTACCTACCATAGGACTCCCCTCGAAGCCTATTGACTATGTACATACTGTACCCAGCGTACAACAGAGCTATAGGTGTACCTACCATAGGACTCCCCTCGAAGCCTATTGACTATGTACATACTGTACCCAGCGTACAACAGAGCTATAGGTGTACCTACCATAGGACTCCCCTCGAAGCCTATTGACTATGTACATACTGTACCCAGCGTACAACAGAGCTATAGGTGTACCTACCATAGGACTCCCCTCGAAGCCTATTGACTATGTACATACTGTACCCAGCGTACAACAGAGCTATAGGTGTACCTACCATAGGACTCCCCTCGAAGCCTATTGACTATGTACATACTGTACCCAGCGTACAACAGAGCTATAGGTGTACCTACCATAGGACTCCCCTCGAAGCCTATTGACTATGTACATACTGTACCCAGCGTACAACAGAGCTGCAGGAGTTGTGACCGTTTATGTTGTCGTAGTTGTGCCCAGGGGGGCATATGGAGGAGGGAATGCTGTCACCTCCAGGCAGGTGTTTGTCCCCCTGTGTGCTGAGGGTGTTAGATTCTTGTCCAGTTCTGGCATTTAGGTCACCACAGACTAGTACATGTTCCTGGGCCTGGAAATAATTGATCTCCCCCTCCAGGATGGAGAAGCTGTCTTCATTAGATTACACAGGAGGAAATGTTTCTCTGTTGAGATCATTTACTTATTAATTTCTAGCCAGATGTAAAATGTTCCTGTTTTGATTAATTTAATAGAGTGTGTTAGGTCTGCTCTATATCAAATTAGCATACCCCCTGAGTCTCTTCCCTGTTTCAGACCTGGTAGTGTGGTGGATGGGACTACCAGTTCTCTGTAACCTAGAAGGCAACCAGTGGGTCCGTCTCCTCTATACCACCCACCTGGTAGTGTGGTGGATGGGACTACCAGTTCTCTGTAACCTAGAAGGCAACCAGTGGGGCCATCTCCTCTATACCATGTTTCTTGTAGGATGACAATGTCTGTATTTCCATTCTATTAGATTAAGTCTGGGTTCCTGCTCTTTAGGACAAAGGCAGATGGCCTCTGACCTTGTATATTCCAGGATGAGATAGTAAAAGCTCTGTGTTCCATAGTGTCTAGTGTTGTTTAGTGTCTAGTGTGGTTTAGTGTCTAGTGTTGTTTAGTGTCTAGTGTTGTTCAGTGTCTAGTGTTGTTTAGTGTCTAGTGTTGTTTAGTGTCTAGTGTTGCTTAGTGTCTAGTGTTGTTTAGTGTCTAGTGTTGTTTAGTGTCTAGTGTTGTTTAGTGTCTAGTGTTGTTTAGTGTCTAGTGTTGTTTAGTGTCTAGTGTTGTTTAGTGTCTAGTGTTGTTTAGTGTCTAGAGTTGTTTAGTGTCTAGTGTTGTTTAGTGTCTAGTGTTCCATAGTGTCTAGTGTTGTTTAGTGTCTAGTGTTGTTTAGTGTCTAGTGTTGTTTAGTGTCTAGTGTTGTTTAGTGTCTAGTGTTGTTTAGTGTCTAGTGTTGTTTAGTGTCTAGTGTTGTTTAGTGTCTAGTGTTCCATAGTGTCTAGTGTTGTTTAGTGTCTAGTGTTGTTTAGTGTCTAGTGTTGTTTAGTGTCTAGTGTTGTTTAGTGTCTAGTGTTGTTTAGTGTCTAGTGTTGTTTAGTGTCTAGTGTTGTTTAGTGTCTAGTGTTGTTTAGTGTCTAGTGTTGTTTAGTGTCTAGTGTTGTTTAGTGTCTAGTGTTGTTTAGTGTCTAGTGTTGTTTAGTGTCTAGTGTTGTTTAGTGTCTAGTGTTGTTTAGTGTCTAGTGTTGTTTAGTGTCTAGTGTTGTTTAGTGTCTAGTGTTGTTTAGTGTCTAGTGTTGTTTAGTGTCTAGTGTTGTTTAGTGTCTAGTGTTGTTTAGTGTCTAGTGTTGTTTAGTGTCTAGTGTTGTTTAGTGTCTAGTGTTGTTTAGTGTCTAGTGTTGTTTAGTGTCTAGTGTTGTTTAGTGTCTAGTGTTGTTTAGTGTCTAGTGTTGTTTAGTGTCTAGTGTTGTTTAGTGTCTAATGTTGTTTAGTGTCTAGTGTTGTTTAGTGTCTAGTGTTGTTTAGTGTCTAGTGTTGTTTAGTGTCTATTGTTCCATAGTGTCTAGTGTTGTTTAGTGTCTAGTGTTGTTTAGTGTCTAGTGTTGTTTAGTGTCTAGTGTTGTTTAGTGTCTATTGTTCCATAGTGTCTAGTGTTGTTTAGTGTCTAGTGTTGTTTAGTGTCTAGTGTTGTTTTCGTGTGGTTTAGGTACGGACCATCACAGTAGGTGTGAGCAGAGCATGTTGAGCATCTGATACATACCTCTTAGGTTGCAGGATGGGGCCTGTTGCTCTGCTCACGGCCTGGGCATTATGTCCTGCTGTCATGTTGAGGTCCTTGCTGCAGGGGCGGGCGGCATGGTGTGGGCAGAAGGGGCATAGGTCTGATATGGGGGGGGGGGGGGGGCTATATAGGGTGTGGTCAGGGTTTGCTTGGGGTGGTCTCAGCTGGTTGGGGTGTGGCTGGTGATGCTGTGGTCTGGGTGTAGGTCCTCTTGGTGTGGGTTCTCTTAGTGCAGGTCCTTCAGGAGGGGGGTCTTGCAGGTCTGGGAGGGTGTCTCTCTGTTCTGGGCGGGGCGTCCATTGCTCTGTTACTCCTGTGTGAGGTGCTGGGGCTACGGTTGATGGTGACGTCCTTCAGGGTCTTGGTAAAAGTTGGGATGGCTGCCTTGTAGAGGTGGAGTGGTGGCCAGGTAGACATTAGGTTTTGGGGCACAGTCTCGCAAAATGCTTGCATTCACCCACTGTATGGTGGCAGGGTGAAAGTCTTTTCTTGGTAACAGGGTGGCGATAACCCCTTGTGCGTTGGGGAAAGTGGGAGAAGCTTTTTCAATCACTCCTTTGAGTGCTGTGGCTACCGTTTCCTGCTGGGCCCTCAGGTCATCTGTGTCCGTGTGAATTATGATGTGGCTGGTGGACCCTAGTCTGCCCTCTGACAACAGCTCAAGGGCCTAGTGTTTGGGCACCAGAGCTTAGCCACTTCACTTCTCTCACCCTCTCGATTTCCCTCTCTTTCTCTCTGTCTTTCTCCCTCTCTCTCTCTCTCTCGCTCTCTCTCTCTCTCTCTCTCTCTCGCTCTCTCTCTCTCTCTCTCTCTCTCTCTCTCTCTCTCTCTCTCTCTCTCTTCTCTCTCTGTGTCTCTCTCTCGCTCTTTCTGCCTTTCTGTCTGTCTGTCTGTCTGTCTCTTTCTCTCTCTCTCTATCTCTCTTTCTCTGTCTCTCTTTCTTTGTCTCTCTCTCTCTGTCTTTCTCTCTCTCTCTCTCTCTCTCTCTCAATTCAATTCTCTCTCTCTTTCGAAAAGGGAAAAGTACAATCAGAAATTAACATTACACTCTCTCTGAAACTTTATCTGAAATTAAATCATGGGGACAGGGGACTGTTTTGTGTTATCTGGGAACTAACAAATGGACTGTTTTGTCCGTGTTGTCAGATTGTCCACCGTACTCTGGCGGCCATGTTGGGATCTCTGGCTGCCCTGGCTGCTCTGGCCATGATCGGAGATGTAAGACTTACCTTTTTTACTGTGTTAACATCATAATCAATGTTGTATTCTTGTTAGTGACAGACTGTCAACAGAGGTATATTTTCTACTGATACATACCGTATATCAACAGAGCAAGCATTTACTTCCTCCGTCTATTGGCTAGCTATTATTTAGTTCCTCTGTCTATTGGCTAGTAGTATCATTTAGTTCCTCTGTATATTGGCTAGCTATCATTTAGTTCCTCTGTCTATTGGCTAGCAGTATCATTTAGTTCCTCTGTCTATTGGCTAGCAGTATCATTTAGTTCCTCTGTCTATTGGCTAGCAGTATCATTTAGTTCCTCTGTCTATTGGCTAGCTATCATTTAGTTCCTCTGTCTATTGGTTAGCTATCATTTAGTTCTTCTGTATATTGGCTAGTAGTATCATTTAGTTCCTCTGTATATTGGCTAGCTATCTTTTAGTTCCTCTGTCTATTGGCTAGCTATCATTTAGTTCCTCTGTATATTGGCTAGCTATCATTTAGTTCCTCTGTCTATTGGTTAGCTATCAATTAGTTCCTCTGTCTATTGGCTAGTAGTATAATTTAGTTCCTCTGTCTATTGGCTAGCTATCATTTAGTTCCTCTTTCTCTCTGTGTCTCTCTGTCTGTCTTCCAGCGTCCCAGTCTGAGCACTGTGGTGGAGTGGATCGACTATGAAACTCTGGCTCTTCTGTTTGGCATGGTAAGTAAGTCACGCCCTGTTGAGTCTCAAATGGCACCCTATTCCCTATATAGTGCACTACTTTATACTACTGCCCTATTACCTATATAGTGCACTACTTTATACTACAGTCCTATTCCTTGTATAGTGCACTACTTTATACTACTGCCCTTTTCCGTATATACTGTAGTGCACTACTTTATACTACTGCCCTATTCCCTATATACTGTAGTGCACTACTTTATACTACAGTCCTATTCCCTATGTATTGTAGTGCACAACTTTATACTACAGCCATATTCCCTATATACTGTAGTGTACTACTTTATACTACAGTCCGATTCCCTATGTATTGTAGTGCACTACTTTTGTAATAAACTATATTTGGAAGAGGGTGCCATTTTTTGTGCGACCTGAGCACCGGTTCAACCAGGAAACAAATACCCCAGATAATTGTTGTAAGGATGGGCTTCTTAGCGATGCTGAAACAGTTAGCGATGTCGAAACAGTTAGCGATGCTGAAACAGTTAGCGATGTCGAAACAGTTAGCGATGCTGAAACAGTTAGCGATGCTGAAACACTTAGCGATACTGAAACAGTTAGCAATGCTGAAACAGTTAGCGATACTGAAACAGTTAGCGATACTGAAACAGTTAGCGATACCGAAACAGTTAGCGATACTGAAACAGTTAGCGATACTGAAACAGTTAGCGATACTGAAACAGTTAGCGATACTGAAACAGTTAGCGATGCTGAAACAGTTAGCCATGTCGAAACAGTTAGCGTTACTGAAACAGTTAGCGATGTCGAAACAGTTAGCGATGTCGAAACAGTTAGCGATGTCGAAACAGTTAGCGATGTCGAAACAGTTAGCGATACTGAAACAGTTAGCGATGTCGAAACAGTTAGCGATGTCGAAACAGTTAGCGATGTCGAAACAGTTAGCGATGTCGAAACAGTTAGCGATGTCGAAACAGTTAGCGATGTCGAAACAGTTAGCGATGTCGAAACAGTTAGCGATACTGAAACAGTTAGCGATGTCGAAACAGTTAGCGATGTCGAAACAGTTAGCGATGTCAAAACAGTTAGCGATGTCGAAACAGTTAGCGATACTGAAACAGTTAGCGATGTCGAAACAGTTAGCGATGTCGAAACAGTTAGCGATGTCGAAACAGTTAGCGATACTGAAACAGTTAGCGATGTCGAAACAGTTAGCGATGTCGAAACAGTTAGCGATGTCGAAACAGTTAGCGATGTCGAAACAGTTAGCGATGTCGAAACAGTTAGCGATGTCGAAACAGTTAGCGATACTGAAACAGTTAGCGATACTGAAACAGTTAGCGATGTCGAAACAGTTAGCGATGTCGAAACAGTTAGCGATGTCGAAACAGTTAGCGATGTCGAAACAGTTAGCGATACTGAAACAGTTAGCGATGTCGAAACAGTTAGCGATGTCGAAACAGTTAGCGATGTCGAAACAGTTAGCGATGTCGAAACAGTTAGCGGTCAAATGGTACCCTACACCCTATGGGCCCTGGTCACCCTACACCCTATGGGCCCTGGTCACCCTACACCCTATGGGCCCTGGTCACCCTACACCCTATGAGCCCTGGTCACCCTACACCCTATGGGCCCTGGTCACCCTACACCCTATGGGCCCTGGTCACCCTACACCCTATGGGCCCTGGTCACCCTACACCCTATGGGCCCTGGTCACCCTACACCCTATGGGCCCTGGTAAAATGGCACCCTACACCCTATGGGCCCTGGTCAAATAGCACCCTACACCCTTTGGGCCCGGGTCAAATGGCACCTTATACCCCATAGTCCCTGGTCAAAATGACTGCACTATCTATAAGGATTAGGATGCCATTAGGGAGGCATTAAATATTATCATTTGAAAACCCAGATCTTTGGATATGAATGGTGAATGGTGAATGGTGAAATGGTGAAATGGTGAAATGGTGAATGGTGAATGGTGAAATGGTGAATGGTGAAATGGTAAATGGTGAATGGTGAAATGGTGAAATGTTGAAAGGGGAATGGGGAATGGTGAAATGGTGACTGGTGAATGGGGAATGGGGAATGGGGAATGGTGAAATGCAGTATTTAGTTGGTCCTATTAAAGTTTCATAATTGTTGCTTGTATAACTAACTGTCTTATACCAGTCTCATAACCGTTATATCAAATGACTGGTTCTCTGCATTGTGATTACAGATGGTTCTAGTTCTCTGCATTGTGATTACAGATGGTTCTAGTTCTCTGCATTACAACAGGTTTCCTCTTTCCCTTACAGATGATTCTAGTTGCCATCTTCTCAGAGACTGGTTTCTTTGACTACTGTGCTGTGAAGGTGAGTTGGTCAACAGTGGCACTGTCCTGAGTGACTCTAAATGTATTTCCTATATATTGCATTTCATTTGACCAGAACCCTGTGGGTCAAACGCAATGCCCCATATAGGGAACTAGGTGCCATTTGGGATGCAGGCTTTGTGCTATTATTCCATCCTCATCCTCTCTCCACGCTCATCCTCTCATCCTCTCTCCACCCTCATCCTCTCATCCTCTCTCCACGCTCATCCTCTCATCCTCTTTCCACTCTCATCCTCTCTCCACGCTCATCCTCTCATCCTCTCTCCACGCTCATCCTCTCTCTACCCTGATCCTCTCTCCACCCTCATCCTCTCATCCTCTCTCCACCCTCATCCTCTCTCCACCCTCATCCTCTCTCCACCCTCATCCTCTCATCCTCTCTCCACCCTCATCCTCTCTCCACGCTCATCCTCTCTCCACCCTCATCCTCTCATCCTCTTTCCACTCTCATCCTCTCTCCACGCTCATCCTCTCATCCTCTCTCCACGCTCATCCTCTCTCCACCCTGATCCTCTCTCCACCCTCATCCTCTCATCCTCTCTCCACCCTCATCCTCTCTCCACCCTCATCCTCTCATCCTCTCTCCACCCTCATCCTCTCTCCACGCTCATCCTCTCTCCACCCTCATCCTCTCTCCACCCTCATCCTCTTTCCACCCTCATCCTCTCTTCACTCTCATCCTCTCATCCTCTCTCCACGCTCATCCTCTCTCCACGCTCATCCTCTCTCCACCCTCATCCTCTATCCACGCTCATCCTCTCTCCATGCTCATCCTCATCCTCTCATCCTCTCTCCACGCCCATCCTCTCTCCACGCTCATCCTCTCTCCACGCCTATCCTCTCTCCACGCTCATCCTCGCTCCACCCTCATCCTCTCTCCACGCTCATCCTCTCTCCACTCTCATCCTCTCTCCACCCTCATCCTCTCTCCACCCTCATCCTCTCTCCATGCTCATCCTCTCTCCATGCTCATCCTCTTTCCACCCTCATCCTCTCTCCACTCTCATCCTCTCTTCACTCTCATCCTCTCATCCTCTCTCCACGCTTATCCTCTCATCCTCTCTCCACGCTTATCCTCTCATCTTCTCTCCATGCTCATCCTCTCTCCACCCTCATCCTCTCTCCACCCTCATCCTCTCTCCACACTCATCCTCTCTCCACCCTCATCCTCTCTCCACACTCATCCTCTCTTCACTCTCATCCTCTCATCCTCTCTCCATGCTCATCCTCTCTCCACGCTCATCCTCTCTCCACCCTCATCCTCTCTTCACTCTCCACGCTCATCCTCTCATCCTCTTTCCACTCTCATCCTCTCTCCACGCTCATCCTCTCATCCTCTCTCCACGCTCATCCTCTCTCTACCCTGATCCTCTCTCCACCCTCATCCTCTCATCCTCTCTCCACCCTCATCCTCTCTCCACCCTCATCCTCTCTCCACCCTCATCCTCTCATCCTCTTTCCACTCTCATCCTCTCTCCACGCTCATCCTCTCATCCTCTCTCCACGCTCATCCTCTCTCCACCCTCATCCTCTCTCCACCCTCATCCTCTCATCCTCTCTCCACCCTCATCCTCTCTCCACGCTCATCCTCTCTCCACCCTCATCCTCTCTCCACCCTCATCCTCTCTCCACCCTCATCCTCGCTTCACTCTCATCCTCTCATCCTCTCTCCACGCTCATCCTCTCTCCACGCTCATCCTCTCATCTTCTCTCCATGCTCATCCTCTCTCCACCCTCATCCTCTCATCCTCTCATCACCCTCATCCTCCCATCCTCTCTCCACCCTTATCCTCTCTCCACCCTTATCCTCTCTCCACCCTCATCCTCTCATCCTCTCTTCACCCTCATCCTCCCATCCTCTCTCTACCCTCATCCGCTCTCCACCCTCATGGAGTGAATATTTTAGATTAAATCATATTTAGTGAGTATTTTAGGTGTAATCAAATATAATGAATATTTTCGGTGTAATAATATTTAGTGAATGTTTAACATATCTCCTCTCCCACCTCCAGGCCTACCAGCTGTCCAGAGGCAAGGTCTGGCCCATGATCATCATCCTGTGTCTCATAGCAGCCATCCTGTCTGCCTTCCTGGACAACGTGACGACTATGATGCTCTTTACTCCTGTCACCATCAGGTACAGTGTAATAACCATCAGGTACAGCTGTCACCATCAGGTACAGCTATCACCATCAGGTACAGTGTAA